>NC_045542.1:115357182-115999682 GCF_009769535.1 Thamnophis elegans | reverse complement strand
GGACGTTGCTTGGAAAGAAGGTTTATTGATGAAGAGGATCACATGGCTTGAAAAGCTTGGCAAAAAAAAGGGAAGAGATGCCGAGTGTGCCTGGGTTTTATGCCCTCTCTGGGCTTTTGAATTTGAGCTTGTATTCTGATTGGTTGTCAGACTCCCATGGGGCCATGCAGGGGCAACTCTGTAGACTGTCCTGAGTCCCAAATTTGGTTGACTCTTCCTGGGTGATGATGTAATGAAAGGGCTTTCTTTTATGGCTTTGCCTGAAGGAGGTACATCTTTGTTATGTGGAATTGACCGGCAGAGGCCTTAATGGCCCATTACCAAAGGTGGAGAGGGGGCTGAGTTTCTGCTTCCCTTTTAAGGGAAATATTCTGCCCTTTTAATATTTCCTAAAATATTTCATTTTTCTAGGAGAGGGGTGGGTACCAACTTCCTACAGAACAATGCATATTCTTCTATTTATCCTATTTATTCTACTGGAATTCATCTGAACACCTAAAAAACAGGTTCCAGATTTCCTGGAACTATGTGTTAAATAGAAAAAATGTGTTTAGGCAAAAAATATCATCAGTGTTTACACTATTTCATCTGAAATAATTACTGTCTCTTTGTTCAGTGCACATAATCACTATTGTGGGGAAAATATCACCTTTACTTATAATCATGGCCAATTAAAGATGTGCACGGTTCACAAAATTTACCTTGAATTCAGAAGATAGCCCAATTTAACTCAGAGGTCACCCAATTCAATCTGGGGCTGCAGCAAAAATGAAATTTGTCAATCTGAAGTTTCATATCTCCCATTGCACCAAAGGGAAACTATAAAATAGCTATAATTTGATTATTTGTTTAGATTGGACAGACTTTGCAAATATAGTAGAACTTACTTAAGGGATAAATCTGCTATATTTCAGAAAATAGGATTTGGTGCTAGGTTTCTTCTGATTTATTTAAAAAGAAAGTCTTTATATTCCTTTTTGACAGAAATAGATTATACTTGCGGTTTCAATGTTTATTGTGTGCTGATAATTGATAATACATATAGACCTATGTAGGGAGGATTTTATGGAGGAGAAAATTTTTTGGTGTTAAATTAAGCTTTAACTTTAGTATTATTTCAGGAAGCAATTTCTATAAAATAAGCAGGTTCGTCTTGGTATGACTTCCACCAAATCAGTGGAGTTTTCCAGATGAAAACTGGTATCAGGACTTCAAAGTAACGACCATTAAAACCTGTTTTAATATTGGCAGAAAATAGAGCTACTACTGTGCCTGTTGAAAAGACTTGAAGGGTCAGTTTGGGAATAAACCTTCCCAGAGAAAATTTCTCTGTACCATATAGAGAACACCAACATCAACACCAACTTGATACATAATCATCAATCACATACACTAAGAGCTAGATTGAAACAAAGATATGCAGAAAAGGTTAACTCTTTCCATGCAATGGCTATACTTATTACTGTGCTTGAAGCAGACAACTCTGAACAACTTGCTTCCTACATATGTACATGGACACATGTCCATGTGACCGGTAGCCACATATGTACATGTAGTTGTATTTTTATATTATACTAAAGGCATGGCTTGTTTTAATCATTTACATAAAAATAAGAGGAAGCCTTATTGACAAACTATATATATTTATAAACTAAGGTAGCTTTAATCAATTCTTAATCAAGTTCTTACCTTTTCAGTTGCTTTTGTGTAGATTTCCAGAATTGATTAAAAAGTTTGATCAGGGCAGAAAAACAAATAAAGAATAGCCTAGAACTCATAAACTGAAATCATAAACTCTGCAAAATTATTATGTGGGCAAAGCTGGGATTTTTTCTCTCTCCATTTATTACAATATGCTCTTATGTGTTTTGTGTCTGCAAATGACAAGAAACTACACCATGTATTTGCAATGACATACTGGTAGTGAGAGAGGGCTCTGATCAGGGGTGAAATTCAGCAGGTTCTGATAGGTTCTGGAGACCCGGTAAGGGAAATTTTGAGTAGTTTGGAGAACCGACAAATACCATCTCTGGCTGGCCCCAGAGTGGGGTGGGAATGGGGATTTTGCAGTATCCTTCCCTTGCCACGCCCACCAAGCCATGCCAACAGAACCGGTAGTAAAAAAAATTGAATTTCACCACTGGCTCTGATGGATCGTGGGGAAAGGGGGGGGGTAAATTGAAGGTGAAAAGCTTGGTCACTGGCTACTGCTTTGAAACTAAATTGGAAAGGGAAAGTAAAACACAGTTTTTAAGAGAATGAAGAATAATGTGGTTTCTTACAGGTAGAAAAATGTATAGGGCACAAGATGTTTTAACTGCACACTTAAGCAATATAGAGATAAGAACTTAGGAGGAATATCTTTTGGAACTACCTTTTCCAATTAACAAATATTATTTAAAAGCCTACAGCATCCTGAGTTGAAGTGACCTGGCTGGACTGATCTGATCTAAGATTTAGATTGGGAAAAGGGGAGGGAAGAGAGATTGGTTTATATGAGGCAGATTGCTAGTATTTTATCAATTGACAATCATGTTTGTTGAAAACTTCTGATATTGCCTGAAACCTTTTGATGTATGCGAGTTTAGCAATTTTTCACTTTTCACTGATGGTGCTTTTAAAGTCCTGTTTTTCCAAAACCATCACCTTGAGGTCTGACATAGAGGGACCTGGAAGATTGAACTGCTTTGATTTTACTTTTTGAGTTGATTAGTTTTATTGCACAAAATTTGCCCTCTATAGAATCTAAAAGGGCATTTCTGACAGATGATGGTATATAATCATATGGAAGCACCTCTGATCTTGTGCCTCTATAATACAGTATACTTGCTGGTGCCTCTGATGGTGTTACTGGTGTAGATGTGGAGGGTTGATTTTATCTTTGTCTTTAAGATGCAAGGGCTATCAAACCACTAGATGGCAGAAGAATTATGTACAACGCTTTACCGCCATCTAGTGGTCATCTAGATATTTCAGTACAGCTCTGATTTTCTCTTTTGTGGGGTCCTTGGTGTTCTCTGAGATTGGTGGTTTTCTTGCATATGTTTCATTCCAAAATAAGTAACACCATCAGTGCACTAGTTGGTAATAAAATGTCTGCAAGCTTCCAAAGGAAGCACTAAGGACCCCACAGTTCAAACCTGAGCTACAAATATTCTGTTGTATTGGTACATTGCTTTTATTGTCACAGCTAACTAATAGAACTAACTACTTGTTTAAATTATTTTTAGAGCTGTTGCTTGCTAGTAAATTATCAAATACATTCTAGTTGCATTATTCAAAAATCAGTCATAGAAACACAGTCATGCAATTTTATGGCAGATGTGCTCACCTTGGAACCCAATGAACTATTTCTTCTGATCCAAATGCAATAACATTCCAGATCTGATTAGCTGTCATTCATCTGTAATGAGCTCTATTCAACATAGCTGGTCACATGGTCAAATTGTAGCTACAAAAGGATAAACATTCCTCCCAGAAAACAGAGGGAACATTTTAACTATTGGAAGATATGAATATCTATTAATTCTGAGATATACATCAGGAAGCTTGACTCACTGCAACCAACAGAGGATGTAGGGGTCTGTTACCTGTAGTCAAAATTTTATTATTCTTTATATTACTTATCATTTATCTGTTTTCTAAAAGAATCTTAATATTGTTTCTTTTCAAGAGAGGTCTCTATTCCCATTTATTCCATTTCCATTGAATCATTGCTTTTACCGTATTTGATTAAGAGATGTGGTGATGCAGTGGTTAGAATGCAGTACTGCAGGCTAATTCTGCTGACTGCCAGTTGCTAATGGGTCGGTAGTTCAAGTCTCACTGGCTCAAGGTTGACTCAGCCTTCCATCATTCCAAGGTCAGTAAAATGAGGACTGAAATTGGTGGGGGCAATATGCTAATTCTGTAAACTGCTTAGAGAGGGCTGTAATGCACAGTGAAGTGATATATAAGTCTATATGCAAATTGCTAAGTACTATTATTGTTGTTACATAATTGTAATTCATATGTTACGTGGCTTTCACCGCCAGTTGTATGAATTGTACACTATTTCTGTTATTGTTCGGAAAATCTATTGTAATGATGAAAATGATCTTATTTCAGCAGGTAATATTTTCAATTCAGCTTTTAGCCTCACAATAAGTGACAATTCACAGATTGAAATGTGGCCTGATGCCTGATGAAACTCATGACACATGTGTTACCGTTTGTCACTTCAGACATCCAGTGGTTTTTATTTTACTTTATTTTACTTTTTCTGTACTTAATTTTTGTATCTCAAATGTTTGCCTTTGCTAGTATATGTCAGAGGACTAACAAAACAGCAGAAGAGAAAACATTGCACATGAGATGTTGTCTTAAATTCCATCAGCCTTGACTTTGATCTTGGTAGCTAGAGCTAATTTGTGGTGCCCTAGAGAATATGGGTGTCCTCAGCTCAAGCACTGGAACAAGATGGGACAGTGGAAATAAGGGAGACATTTTCATTAAACATATGGAAGCAATTCCAAAGTTTGTTGAAGTGTTGAAGAATTTTAACTTTTTTAGCTTTTCCAAATTAACCACCAGACAAAAGACAAACAAGAAAATGCCATAAGGATTTTTCAGCTGGATTGCTTGCTCTCTAGCCTGGCTTGAGAGAAAAGAAATATGTGCAAAGGGGAAAACTTATTTTCCCCTCTTTCCTAATATAGGAAAAGCAGCAGTAAAACAAACAACCCAGAAGCTTGATTATACAACTTGCGCAAAAACAATTTTTCTCAGGAAATAATAAAACTATAGAATATGTACAGTGGTGGGTTCCAGATCCTGTTCCAACTGGTACAGTTGGAATGGGCCTGGTGGTGTCCACATGGATGTGTGCAGTGCGCGTGCACATGCACGCAGTTCATGCGTGTGTCTTATTGTCCAGCAATGCCTCCACGATGCTCCAGCTGCTCAGTGGAGCGTCATGCAGGCACTGTATGCATCATGGGTGTGCATGGAAGCGCCGAAGACTTTAAAGAGAGGTAAGGAGTGCGGGTGGGCGGGCGGGTCCTCCAGAGCACCGTACCAGAATGGTACCCGGTACTCCGGGCACATACCAGGGCGTACCGTTTGCAACCTAGCACTGAATATGTAACAAAATATAGTAAAGCTAAAGACACATTCTAGAGCAGTGGGTCTCAACCCTTCTAATGCGGCGACCCTTTAATACAGTTCCTCATGCTGTGGTGACCCCCAACCATAAAATTATTTTATGTTTTCTGTATTTTTTTGAAAATATGTGTTTTCCGATGGCCTTAGGCAACCCCTGTGAAAGGGTCGTTCGACCCCCAAAGGGGTCCCGACTCACAGGTTGAGAACCACTGTTCTAGAGAATAGTAGCATTATTACTGAGGTCATTGTTCGGATTTGCATGTTGCATTAAGCGATACCATAAGTTGCTTAGCTATAATTAATTTTTTAAATCATGATGGTTTGCATTTACAACACAGCCAGGATCATGGTTTCTAAACTAAAGTGTTGTCTGGAATCACAAGTATGAAGGATTTCATTAACTACTATGAAGACAAAACAACGAAAGTATACTGTGATGCTGTTTGACTTTGCCTGTTTAATTATAGTCAGTAACATTCTTGAACTGAACTCCCTTCAATTTGATATCCAGAATGGTGGATCATAATCATATTGTTCTGTGCTTAACATATAAGTAATACCTTTGTACTCTGCCAGGAAGTATAAATTAAACGACATATGAATATTATGCAAAGAACAGGTTGTATGTTTAGAAACAATGTGTTTAACAACTAAATTTCCATATGAGTAAAAAAGTTTTGATGCAAGAAACACACTTTAATTGTATATAGATTATGCTATTTATTTTAAACGAGCCATTTTTCCTATGGAAAAGGAGAAATTCTCTTAATCTAACGTTTAAAAGCCCTGTTTACATTTTAAATAAATGAATACTGATTATATTTTGTGCCCTTAAAATATATATAATAGGAAAGAGACTATACTTTTATTGCACATTTGTTTCACAAAATTCTAGGAATTCTAACCACACCCTGCAAAATTTGGTACTAAGAATTACGTCATTAGACATTGTCTAACTGCCAAATCAAGATTTTTAATTTAAATTTTCATGCGTACATGACAGTGGTGGGTTTCAAAAATTGTTCGAACCTACTCTGTGGGTGTGGCCCCCTTTGTGGGAGTGGCTTGCTGCCCATGTCACTGGATGGGTGTGGCTTGCCACCCATGTGACCAGATGGGAGTGGCTTGCCGTCCATGTGACCGGATATGAAGATGCCGACGACACTTGTCAGAACCACCTTAAATTATCTCACACACAGCACTGGCATGCATAAGAATATGATGTAAACTTGTTTTTTAAAAAACAAGGCATCTTTGGTTTGCATTAAAACAACTTCAACACACGCAATGTTCTGATTGCACCACAAACGCAGTAGTCATCCTTACCTTTCACAGAGGCACTGAGTTTTATAAATATGAGCATGATAGTGTAGAATAATCATATCCAAGGACCAGTGGTGGGTTTCAAAAAAGTTTGGAACCTCTTCTGTAGGTGTAGTCCACTGGTGGAACCTCTTCTAACTGGTTCGGTAGATTTGACGAACCGGTTCTACCGAATAGGTGAGAACTGGTAGGAACCCACCTCTGGTACATGATATATAAACCTTACTTTTCCATGCCACAACTATAGTTCCTAAGAACTACTATGTATGCAGTATATATAAATGTAATTTTGCGTACTGAGTATCAAAATAGGTTGCTAAGTAAGCAAAAACACAGTAGAAGTTATCTGTGGTTTCTGCCTACAGTTCACTCTAAGAATCTTGAAATAGTGAATCCTTCACTGTAAGATATGCTCACCAGCACAGTGTGATTGCTAGAACAGTTTTATTTTTAAATCAGACGTACATTGCTAAATTTTCATGTTTTCACATGTTCACTGGGGATTGGTTGCTCAAACCCCGGGAAGTTTAAACAACTGTCATTGACTGGCTGGTCTGCCGGAGCTCCTTAAAAGGCGAGCTCCAGCAGCCCAGCCAGCAGAGCGCAGTCACTTACTCTTGAAATAAAAAAGTGCTGGAGGGAAGATGGAAAGTTGGAGGGGGGGCGAAAGAAAGGGTGTATGGAGGGTCAAAGAGGTACATTGGCTTTCTATTTTTGGGGGTATTGTTGACAAGAGGAATGGCTGTGTTTATTGTTTAATGTTATATGGCCCTGGTTATGCACAGTATATATGTGACTGTACGAAAATGAAATGGAAAATAAAAACACATTTACGTTAAAAAAAGTGCTGAAACTCACTTACCCCCCCCCCCCATGGTACTGATGATCGACATCGACCCAGTCAGCCCGGTCACCACCAGGGACATCGCCGAACACACACAAAATGACAAGGGGGTGTGAAAGGTTCTGAACTGGGTATTGAGGGGGTGGCCACAGGAGAAGCTTAGGAGGAGTTCCAGAGCTACCAGAGTAAGCAGGCAGAACTATCAACTAGCAAGGGTTGCTTGTTGTGGGGCGAGAGAGTCATCATACCCCAGAGGCTGCAAAGGCGAGCCATGGAAGCCCTCCATGAGGGTCACCCAGGGATAGTACGGATGAAGGCACTAGTCTGGAGCTACATCTGGTGGCCCAATATGGATAAGGACATCACGGAGTGAGTAGCCACTTGCAGACCCTGCCAGGAGACACGACCAGCCCTCACCGTGGGCACCCAGGCGAGAGTGGGAAGCAGCCAAAGGACTGTGGTCATGCATCCACATTGACTTTGCAGGACCAGTGGAAGGGCAGACGTTCCTGATCGTGGTGTATGCTTACTCCAAATGGCTGGGGGTCATTATCATGCAATCAACCACAGCAGAAGCCATCATCAAAGTTCTCCGGAATCTTTTCATGACCCACGCCCTACCCAACACCCTGGTCTCTGACACTGGCCCACAACTGACCGCCAAGACAATGGAGGCATTCTTCACACAGCAAGGGATCCGGCATGTTCTCATTGCCCCATTCAATCCGGTGAGCAATGGACAGGCCGAGCTAATGGTGAGGCTCACAAAATAAACCCTCACCTGAATGGGACCAGGAAGCTGGCAGGAAAAGATCGACCAATTCCTTTTCACCCAATACATCACCCCCCATGCGACCACCAACAAGAGCCCAGCAGAGCTGTTGATGGGAGAAGACTGAGGTCCAGACTCGACCGGTACCACCCGGATTACCTTCCAGAGAACCCCCTGGATTCTGCTCAACCAACCTGGGAATTCAACATAAATGACCAGGTATTCACCCACAACTACACCGACTTGGCTGATGGGTCGAATTGTGGCCATCACGGGGCCAAAGTCGTACCAAGTGGAGCTAGAGGATGGACAAATCTGAGACACATCGACCAGCTCTGACACCGCCTGGGGGACACTGAATTGAGGAACCAGGGCGATTAGACTGCACCCACCAGCTCAGAACAACTCCTGGAGAACCCCAGGTCTCTGCCCTGCAGAGCATGCTCAACCACCAGCTGGGAAGCAGACAGACAGGAACAGGCCCCACCAAGCCAAGAGATCGAGGGATGACCATCCAACCCAAGCTGTGAACACATAGCTACGTCCGAAGTCATCCCCCAAAGAAATGGCATCTCAGGAGCTGAAGGAACCAAGCAGGAACTCGATTCGTGGGCCAAGGAGCTCTAGAAGGTTCCTTCCCAGGCAGCCAGAGGAACAGCAGGCTCAACCGCACCAACCGAGCTCCCAGGGACAAGTGAACTGTGCAGGTCAAGTAGGAGACCGGCTCGCCCCACCTACCTGAAAGACTATGTCACCTATGTAGGCTGGGGATTGGATATTGTTCATTCTAGGAGGGGAGGGGTGTTACGTACGGACGTACATTGTTAAATTTACATGTTTTCACATGCTCACCTGGGATTGGTTGCCCAAACTCCGGGAAGTTTAAACAGCTGTCATTGGCCGGCTGGTGCTCCGGAGTTCCTTAAAAGGCGAGCTCTGGCAGCCCAGCCGGCAGAGCACAGTCACTTACTCTTGAAATAAAAAAGTGCTGAAAATGACTTGTACCTCTCGCCTGCTGCTTCTCACTGATCTAACACATTACCATTTACCAACCATTTCATCATTCCTGACCAATCTTGGCAACCTTTAGCCAAAATAATATTTATTTTCAATTTTAGCCAAAATATTCTTTATTTGTACATGGGTTAATTCCTTTACCTTATCCTTGCTATTAAAAAATTAACTTATTAAATGAATGAATTAAACTGTCAATTAAATGGGATTCAGATATATTTTTCTCATAAGAACAGAGCAATTTGGAATGTTTTTTCATCAGCAGCTAGTATTACCAATCTCTAAGATGTGTGTAATTTCCTTTTCTCCGCTAAAGTACGCTTAAAAAAACACAAATAGTATATCTGTATCTCTTCTTCTGTTGTAGGGATGAGTCTTACCTGCTTGCATAAATACAGTGGCAGTTTCATACATGATATATAATTTGATTTGTTTGGTTTGGGCTTAATGCAATGTGTGTACCCAGGTTTTGGGTTTGTAAACTACAATTTATGTTTTTGCAGGATGTCTGAACTCAGCCAGGTGTGGATTATTCAAAGCATGGTAAAATAAACCATGGCAGCATCATATGTAAACCTAGGCAATAACTTTGAAGATGGAAACAAATATAAAGGTAAATTCTTATTAGGATTTCCAGCAAATGTTGTTTTCTAAGCATCTTATACTTTGGTCCTAGGCCTGAAGCAGTGGTGGGTTCTGGATTCTGCTCCAACCAGTATGGTACGGTTGGAATGGCCCCGGTGTCATCCACATGGATGCGTGCAGCATGTGCACACACCCGGGCAGCATGCGCATGCGCCATACTTGCCTTTGATGCTTCCGCAAGCCTCTGTGATGCTCCAGCTGCTCTGCGGAGTGTTGTGCAGGGGCCGTACATGCCATGCACATGTGCAGAAGCGCCAAAGGCTTAAAGCACAGGTAAGGAGCTCGGGCGGATGGGTGGGCCCTCTGGAGCACCGTACCGAAATGGTAACCGGTGCTCTGGGCAGGATCCGGTACGCCTGTACCAGGGTATACCCCCTGCAATCCACCACTGGCCTGAAGCCACATCCAACTCTCTTAGCAGATTCATCAGTCTCTTGTTTAATGAAGTTGTTTTGTTTAATTGGTATAAGCTTCTGAAATGCCTTCCTTCCTTAATCATTTTTATAAGATGAAAATCATTTCAGTTGGATGAGCTATCAAAAGAAGATGAGAAGGCTACACTCAGTATAGAACTGAAAGTAAGTATATGCTTCATTAACAATGTAGGAATAGTGATTTTTAAATCCTCTGAAGCAAGATCCCAAATCTTGATTTTTTCAAAAATCTGGGCAGCATAGGTTCCTTGCAAAAGGTAGCTAGATTTAAGCAAGCAATCCAAGCAAGATACTTTAAATGTTGTTTACAAGTGCAAAATTCTTTGGAGCTTGAGATGATTGGTATTTTGGGAGAATCCTTTGAATACATCAGATATCAATATGAGCAGCACAATTCAGTTGATTACCATCCACAAACCTCTTGCTAGAAGCAGCATCTCAGTCTGTCTCCAGACACCATTGTTTTGAAAAAGGGATTCAAGAACTTAGATATCATGGATATGTTACCTTCACTGCTTGTGTAATATAGCTGGAAAAAATTCAAGATAAAAGTTTATTAGCATCAAAATAAAGGCTCCATCAAACTTGCTTTCTAGGTTGTACTGTAGCAATTGGGAAATAAATCACTCTGCTTTTCATCATAACAGAGGAAGAGGAAATAGAAATGTATATATTTTTGTATTTAGAAGTTTTTATGGGATTTTTTGCATCAAATCCTTAAATAATTTTCTATATATTTATATATTTTAAATAAAAAATTAATAACTGTTTTAAACCAACATACCCTTATTATATATTTATAGTTGCTGTAATTTTACAAGAAACTAATTTTAAAAAGCACAAGCTTTTACCAATCCACTTGGAACTAAATAAAGTCAATAATATCTTGCAATTTCTTTCTGCAGTGCTTAATTTATGTAGCTTCCACTGCTGGACATACTTTTAGGAACAATGTAATTGGTTCCCCCACTGGACAGCTTTTGCAATCTTTCTAATGCTATTCTGTCTTTGTCAAAATAAAATAAAATTGAACAGTTTTATCCCGTCTCTTCCTGATTTTCTGCAAGATCAGCAATCTTTTCCAAGGCTTCTCAAGTAGGAACCATAAGTCCAAGAAGATATCAAATATATGAACCTATTATGAACCCTTCCATCCAAAGACAGCATTTGAATTGAACTTAAAGAGGTCAGTCACCAACAAACAAGAACTCAGTATTCCTGAAATTAATTTTGAACTTGTTTTAACACATCATAGTCTATATAACCTTCATGCACTTGGGCATCATTTCAATAACATTGAAATGCTATTATAGTATTGCACCTTGGGTTGGTAGCAGATAAGTGAATATAACGAATGTATAGATGATATCTCACCTGAAACTAATGTATGTCCTTTCCTAGAGGTTTCAAGTATATGTTGCACCTGCAAAAAGACTACCTTCCATGGGGACAGATAAGTCACTCACAAGCCCCGCTTTCCTCATTCTTATTTATAGAAAACTCACGAAGATAAAAATGGGGCAAGTATATGCCATTTAATATATTTTTAACATTTTAGTTGAGCTTTCCAAAGCTGATGTTTCCTAGAACTTTTGATAATGCAACTCAAGGATTTTCAACTGGCAGGACTATTAGCTAGTAATTTAGAAAATTGTAGTTCTAACACATATGGAAGTGCCAAATGAAGGAAGGCTGCTTTAGACACTTTAGACACTGTTTTAGATACTAATGGACTGAAGTACAATTTTAACATATTCTAACATATATTAATCTCAATTCTCCAGTATATGTCATCCATATTAGCAGACCTGAGAATATATCATCCAAACACAACATGTATAGCAATGCAAAATAATGTCTGGGATACAGAACTATAGAGTGAGAAATCTTAACTGCTGAACATGAATAGAATGTCAGCATTCAGGAAGCAGGGATAGAATGAATGGAAGAAGATTTAGCTGATTGGATAGATATATCTCTGAATAGAAATACATAATTTGCCTATCCCACTTTCTATATTTAAACAGTATCATGAATGTTCAACCAAAGAGGGATCCTTGGCTTTAATTCTATATGACAGCCTTCCTGAAGGTAACTCCTTCCAGATGTGCTCAAAAAGGCTAATCATATTTGGGATAAAAAAAACTCCAGGAGACAGAGAAAACTGTTTTTGCTTCCATTTCCTTCCATTTCTTTGTCATCCATATGACATATGCAGCCCAAATATTATTATCCTACTGGACTATAGTGTATTTTGTTTCCAGCAGCAAGCAAACCACACATCTGGGGAAGCCAATTTTGGGAAAGCTGATCAGGTGGTTGAGAGTATAATTTGTGAGCCAGAAAGAAATCAGATTAAATCTGAACTGCCAGAAATGTAGCAGAGGATTTTGGCAAACTTATATTTTGTTACTTTCATTTCTCCAGAGCATAATGAAATTGACCAGCAGAGGTTTACAATATTATGGAAATAACATACTGTATATGAAACACTTGGAATAATCTATGTCTTAAATAAAACAATCTTTTTTCTGAAGTTAGGTACATAAAGCTATATTATCAAACTGTGCTTTATTTTAATCATAGTTTGTAAATACACTACAACTACAGAGTTTACACCAAATGCTAAGTAAAACGAAATAAGCCACATAGTGTACAGCACTCTTCGGTACACAAGTTAAAAGCTCTGATGATTCAGAATCCAGGTTTTCTCCAGACGTTTTGAAGCATTTCTCCCACAATTTCTGGCCACTAGTCACAAAGCTGATCAAAGCTGTATTCCAAAACATTTGGAGGGCAACCAGTTGGAGGGAAATGATGAAGAAAAGACATGCTATTTTGTCTGTATGCCCCAATCACAGTATTTTGAGTCAGCATTGGCAGGCATTTGGTGAATGATTTTGTCTTCTGCCAAAGTCACCATGAACAACAGCAGATGTGTGTGTGTGAGAGAGGGTGGGAGAGGGATGGAAGGAGAGAGGGAGAAAATAAACCAAGAGGGAAAACTTTGGTTTACAAAATGCTTGCTGCTATTAGAGTTTAATTGAATATCTAGTAACATGCTTCATGGCAAAGATTATAGCTGTTCTAAGAAGGAAAACATGCCCAGGAAACATCTTTTTAAATTATATTTTTCACATCTCATGCTAAGCACATAATCACTTTTTAAATAGAAATACCTTGTTACCAATGTTTCCCAAAAGGAATTTAAGATACTCTTGTTTACTATCCTGAGATTTTATTCTCATACTGCAGTCTTCTTTCTTTTCTAAGAAACTTCGTAGTCAATGAGCTACAAGTTAGACATTATGTTTTATTTTTATTTATATATTCCCTATGAAAATGTCAGATCAGATGACCAGAACATTTGATTCTGAATATTGGATAGTCACAAGATCACAATGAAGCAGGCTTATTCTTTCATTGGCCTTCTCCTAGTCCTGCATCTTTATTCCCAAAATTGATAATTGTAACAGAAATACTTTCATTTCAGTCTAATGAGGAAGAAAGGTTTTAGAGCCACGGTGGCATAGTGGTTAGCTTGCAGTACTGCAAGCTATTTCTGCTAATCACCGGTTGCCAGCAGTTTGGCAGATCAAATCTCACTGGCTCAAGGTTGACTCAGCCTTCCATCCTTCCAAGATGGGTAAAATGAGGATCCAGATTGTTGGGGGCAATAGGCTGACTCTGTAAACCGCTTAGAAAGGGCTGTAAAAGCACTATGAAGTGGTATATAAGTCTGCTATTGCTATTGGAAGAGAGTTCTTATACTACAGTCAAAAGGAGAAGAATGATCATGCTTTTTGTTGCTAATCCTCTGCTTTGGTTTTCCTTCAGTTGCATGTCCCATTCCCTGGGGAAAAATCCTCAGGATTTAGCAAAAATATTGTATGAATTTAAATAATTATGCTGGCATTTCATCAACCCCCGCAGCTTCACTTTCCAGAATGTCTGGTTCTCTCCAGTGATCAAAACTTTGTATGCAACTATTATTTTTGTATAGTTCTTCTGGGCTACCTTTTCATTATATTTCATTTCTCCAGTAGATCCTTGTGTATTTTGTCTGTTATCAATAACAATAACAGCACCTTTTATTACAACCATTTCCCAATCAGTAAATATAATAAAATCCATGCCAACACCAGATTTTGAATAAATAAAATCAGCTTCACAAAAGGGAACAATTTTTTAAATACTTTTACCTTAATATTTAAAAAAAACTTTGCCACCATTTTAGTCATATAAAATATTTTATGGAAACTTTAGTGCTTGTGAACCTATAAGTTTCTTCCTGTTATCTCATAGAGTGTGCAGTTTATCATGGTTTTCAAGGCACCAGAATCCCAGAGGAAAATACCACTGGATACTTTGAGAATCTCTTTGTTTGTATTTTATCAGGCTTTGTATTAAATGTTTCTGTTGCTTTGATTTTTCAAAATAAAACTCTTATCCTTCCCATTTGGTTGTTATCCACAATTACCCTGTATTACTTATTTATATGCAACTCCTGTCTGTTCTTCTCTGGAATGCAAAGTTTAGTTGGGCAAATGTTACTCTGTTGCCTTTTGTATCCTATCTTTCTTTAAATATTTTGACCCCATTTTGCCTTCTTTTGCATTTGGGGATATTTTTGTTTCATCTTTAATAATGTTATGGACTTCCATTCAGACTTCTTCAGGCACTCCATTGAGCAACTCTCGCTCATTCATTTATTCTTTATCGTCACAGCACAATCATATGTAGCGCTGCACAGGTTGTAGCTTGCTAGTCTAACAATTTTGTCTTCTTTCATTTAAACTGTAATTCTGCAAAATCTGATTTCCGCTAAACATCAGGTCAATAGAAATCCTCTATTTTGGCATGCAAATTATACAGTCAACGAGTTCGGTCTTTAGTAATGTCCATATGTAGAGTTGTCTTTTAAGTTGTTGAAAGCTGGTATTTATTATAAGCATTGGTTTTTCTTGGTAGAACTCTGTGTCCTCTTTGTTTGGATACCAAGGCCAAATCTTTGCATTATTCCAGATGCATTCTATTCTCCTACAATTAATAAGATGCCTCTTTTGATGTTGTGTCAACAAAGTATTGCGAATCACCATAAAACTATTAAACTTCTGCTTTGAGTGTGGGATAGACATGAAACACAATAAGTCAGTTGGCTTGCTGTGAATTTCAATTAACATAATTGGGGGGGGGTGTTTGCACATGACTTCTAACTTTGTGTTTTTTTAATTGATGAGGATAGCTACTCCATTTCAAACTTCAAAGTTTTGAACTTTTCTTTTGTCTTTAGATACCTCAGCAGCTCAATGACTTTTCAGCTTTAATCCAGCCATATCAGAAGTACTGTGACCCGTCAAAACCGCGGTAGACAAAACCGCGCTTGACGAAAGCGCGTACCTGACGTCATCATCAGCGCGATGAAAAAAATTAAAAATAAATTAAATTGAAATTAAAATAAAATTAAAGCAAGCCGATTCACATAAAGGTAAGGGTTAGGTTTAGGGTTAGGGTTAGGTTAAGGGTTAGGGTTAGGTTTAGGGTTACGTTAAGCGTTAGGGTTAGGTTTAGCGTTAGGTTAAGGGTTAGCGTTAGGTTTAGCGTTAGGTTAAGGGTTAGGTTTAGGGTTAGGTTTAGGGTTAGGTTTAGGGTTAGGTTTAGGGTTAGGTTTGGGGGGGTTAGGGTAAGGTTTTCGCTTTAATTTTAAATTTACCGCTCACAGCGCGATGTTTTCGTCGCACTGTGATGATGTCACATACGCGCTTTCGTCGAGTGCACTTTTGTCTACCGCGGTTTTGTGGTGGAACCCAGAAGTACTTGTGGCCTAATTGTATTTGTTTTTCTGGTCTTTCCCAGTACACACTGCATACCTTCCAACTTGATGTGGGTTCATTGTCTAGTATAGGTAATCCTTACACAGTTCGTGTAGTGACCGTTTGAAGTTATATGGCACTGAAAAAAAGTGATTTAAGACTGTTTTTCACACTTATGACTGTTGCAGCATCCATTTTCAGACACTTGGCAACAGAGTGACGTTTATGATGGCTGCAGTTTCCCAGAGTCACGTGATCTCCTTTTGCAACCTTCTGACAAGCAAAGTCAATGGGAAAGTCAGATTCACTTAACAACTGTTACTAACTTAACAACTGGAATGATTCACTTAACAACTGTGGCAAGAAAGATCATAAAATGGGGCAAAACTCACACAACAACTGTCTTGCTTAGCAACTGACATTTGGGGGCAAGTAGTGCTCATAAATCAAGAACTGCCTGTATTATGTTCATTATGATTTTTAAAAATCCTCTCTCCCTCTGATTGGGGAACCTGACCTCTGAGTTGAACTAAAATCCTAGCTTTTGATGTGAAGCAAGGAAAAATTGTTGATGATCCCAGATTTAGTCATAGGCATTTTCCAGACATCTTTTCTAGTTTATTAACTAAATACTGTACCTTGCCTCCTGGGAGTTTTCATGATGCAGAAATCATCCCAGCTCTAATGTAAAAGACAGACAGTAAAAATGAGAAAGCATTTTCACCTTTAAAATTGGCAATTTACTATCCCAGCTAATACATGGAGTGTTTAGCTGTCTCTTTGCGGTCTATGCTGGGTTCTCCCACTGTCCTTGGATTCACAATTTCATTTCCATGGGAAAGTAGTGTAATTGGCCTTAAATAACTTGGCATGTATAAATTCATTCATTAGAGAGATTTTATTTCTCCCAAATCCCCCCTTTTTTCCAATAACAAGAATGCTATGGTAACTGTCATTCAGAAAGACAAGGCTTTTGAATATACATTTGCCATCATATTGGCTGCACAATTCAGGCTTAAATTGGAACTATTCAGTATGTGCTTGCAGCTATGGCAACTACACAGCCACTTAGAAATGCAGCCATTTACAATTTTACACTCAATCTCACCTACCACTGTGGCTTTTTGAGAGGGCTTCTTTCTCAAACCATTAGACGAATTTACTGATGATTGCAATCCATAATATAAGCTACAGTAAAATTATGCAAAAGAAATAATTTAAATTTTGTTCATCATAATAATAACCTTAAAGAACAAAGGAGGTAGCCAAGCTATAGATGCTGTTCTATTGTGACAGTAAAACAATAGTTTTTCACTTACAGCCAAGGACTGACTACTGTCAGTGAAAAGCTAATTAAGTTGTGGTGAAACCATATTCAAAAAAATCCTGTCATTGATGTCAAAAGGAATATAGCTGGCTGAGGAATTCTGGGTGTTGAAGTCCAAAAGTTTTAAAGTCGAGTCCCCTGCCTTAAAGGAAAGAGTGTCACAGTACTTCAAAATAATCCAAGCAGAAGTTACTAGAGCATAGGATGATGATCCATTCAAATACTGGACCAGGCACAGATGTAGAGAGTTTATTGAAACACTTTGTTGTTGTTAATTGCAAAGTCATGTCCGACCCATTGTGACCCCATGGACAACATTCCTCCAGGCAGTGTCCTCTACCATTCTCTGGAGTCCATTTAAGCTCAGCCTGCCACCTCATTGTCTGTCATCCCCTTCTTCTTTTGCCCTCAATTTTTTCCAGCATTAGGTTCTTCTCCAGTGAATCCTTCCTTCTCATTAGATGGCCAAAGTATTTGAGTTTCATCTTCAAGATCTGGCCTTCTAAAAAGCAGTCAGAGTTGGAAACTTTAGGGTCATTAAATCCCATACCATGTCTCCAGAGACAAAAGATAACTTTATGTTGCCTATGAACTTTAGATATATCTTAGATGAAAATAAAGGCAAAAGAAGTTGCTTTCTTAGACATATCTGTAGGGCAAGCAAGATGGCAGTATTTTGTTTACAACTCATTTAATTTAAATGATTCTGGACTAAGACTTTAAACACAAAGAATTAAAGGCAGTGAATAAATCCTGTAGGCAGACAGAGAACACAACTCAATGTTTGTGTATGGGGAGGGGGAGCAGAATTGGGTAGGTGGTTGCATGTGCTAAATACTAGGAGCCCTGACAGAATGACTCCACAGTGGTGCCATACGCAAAGCCTGAGTGGCAGCACTAATTACTTAAAGGTAAGAGGAAGGAAGCAAAATTAAAGGGGAAAACTCAGACAGTGACATCTTTTTTGCAAAGATGGCTCCCCTAATTACATCTCTACTGAACATCAGCAGCACCTCACATTCCTGCAGGCCCTGGCAGTCTCCCAGGAGGCACTGTGCCCAGTGGAGCCCCTCTGCCTGAGAGGAAGAGAGATCTTCATTCTGTGCATGAAGAGTTAGGGCGCACCTCCAGTATAGGAAATCTGGCAAGATCGGGAGACAGTCATTTTCTCATCTTGTTCCTTTCAAACAATTGCCAACACATCTCATCTGACCTCCTTTGTGCAGCAGGTTGTAATTTATATCATACCACAAAACTAAAGGAAACAAAACATAACAAAATAGTTTTGAAAAGATCTGTGTTCACTGCCTACCAACCCACACTGGACATTTCTATAGCTTGGTTAATTTATGGACAAATGCTTTTCTCATCTGTAATACACAATATCCCCATTGATTGGGATTTTGTAGTAACATTAGGCGGAAAGATGAGTACAACTCATAGCAAATGTCTGAAGTGGTGTAGGGTTTCCTGCCTAAGCAGGGGGTTGGACTAGAATATCTCCAAGGTCTCTTCCAACTCTGTTATTCTATTCTATTCTATTCTATTCAATAATAAAAGGAAACCTATTGCATGTGCGCTAACAATGATATTTCCAATAATCTGACAACTTTATGAGGCTTGAAACTATATTTAACTGCAGAATGTGCATCTGTTTCTTTAGCTCTGTTTGTACAACACATCTGATTAAGTCAGACACTGTCGCAGTATAAAGACTTTGCAGTGCGTGGTTGCCAATGAATCAGTCTACCAGAAAGGAGGTTAAGAAACTTATCTGATTGGTTGTTATGCCATCCAGACTAGGAAAAAGTGGGTAAAAATGCATAGAAGTGCACAAAATCCATGTCAGTGCAAGTAAAGGCAGAGTTGGGGGAGTTTCTCTTCCCATCCCTTTCTATCTTTCATCTTTGGTCCCACAAGGCCTTAAACTAAAGTAAGCACAAAGATAAAATATTTAAACCTGAGTGTATATCGACAGACTGCATACAACTTTGGTTGGTGCATGTGGGCCACAGTATATTGGTTTTCAAGATAATATTTAGAGATTGTAACTCAAATAGAATGGTATGCAGGCTTGGCATAGATTGGGATATTGTTGCATTTGAGGCATCCTGACTGAAATGCGACACTGATAGATTTTATCCTTGCTATTAAGGAATACTGTACATGGCATGGTACAACTATGACTGATAACCTAATCTTGCATTCTATGAAAACCTTGATTGACCAAAATCATGATAGGTGACAAAGATCAACCACTGTGGATCCATCTACTCATAACAAGGCACACTGAAGAGTGTGATTTTAAATATATGAGGAATCAATGGCAAATAAAAGAAAAAATAGATTATGGTAAGTATCTGTGAAACTAAAAGGGAAAAAATATCAGTCTTAATGAAAATAGTCTATCTTTTGGAGAAAACTAATTACTGTAAATGCACCAAAATGAAATATAAGTTTAATTGTTAATGAAAAAGCAAAAAAGTAAATGTCAGAAAGTATAAATTAGTCTCCTTTAAGTTCCTGAGAGGGTAAGAAAGTAAAAGAATCCAAAGGCTCATGATAGCTGCATGTGAATGGTGATAATGAAAGAACTAAGTTATGTTTGGGAGGAAATCATGCAATTTTATGTATAAATTAAACTGGAAGGAGGGGTGAATATTCCACTAGAAGTCATAAATGTCTGGGTGAGAATCAGAACAGGGAATATAGAAGGAACTGAAAGATTCCGAAATGCATGAACATAGTGACTGGTGAATATCCCTTTGGAAAAAAGGTATACATATGTAGTATAAGCATCAACAAGCCTAAACAATTAATTAATAACAATAACAATAATAGTTCAAATCCAGTCTGAACATCTGGCTGACTGTGCAACAGTCCATAATACTTCCAGTCAAATGGCAAAGAAATGAATATCAATTTGAAAACAGAATGCATTTGATTCCTTATGATGAAAGAGTAAATGAACAAGTGAAGGATGCTAGGATTATGAATGGTTTTTCTAAAGTTGGACAAATAAAGCATTTTCTCCCTGAGTAGATGTCAAGTAGATGTTAAGTAAAACTGAGCATTAAAGAAAAGGAGTGAATGAAATATGAATGAAAATGGAACAATTGTAGGAAAAATAAGTACAAGTGTTATATGAAAAGAAATTTGGAGATAGATCAATTTCCCACAGAATTGATGGAAAACTGTTGCAAAGAAAGAGGAACTGATAGCTGTCTACAACAGTTGAATGTAACTTTCACTGTTAACTAAAAATCAATTTAACCCCTACCTAATATCTTTCAATATTGTATTGGAATTTTTCTTTTGGCCAGCTCTCTTCAGCTGACATAGCCCACCTCCCTCTCATCTCTAAATCAGAAGCAATCCCTTCCTACAGTTCTTACAAGTACAGGGCGGGGCATAACCTTTTCCTAGGGGGTCACAGCAACACTTGTAATAACAACACAAATAATTCATACACCATTTGAAAGCCCATCAAAAACTGAGTTTATTGACACGATTTAATAGTCAGTATGACCACCATTAGCCCTTCGAACAGCATTCAAACGAGGTAGATAAGAACACAACAAATCTTCAAACAGTTCCGTTCGATTTTCCAGATTTTCAACACAGTTTCCAAATTCATTCTCAAAGTTTCAACCGAATATCGATTTTGACCTTGCTCCTGAATCATCAGAGCTTCCACTTCATCCTTAATTATGGCCCCAATGTTCTCTGCCGGATTGAGATCTGGCGAATTTCCCGGCCAGACGTCATTGCCCCAAAATTCGACATTGTTGTTGCTCCAGCATCGCGAGCCTCTCGAAAGGCAATGCATTTTATTCTGTCAATGATCCTTTGTTCTTCCGAATCGAATTTTCCAGCCATTCTTAAAGCAAATTTAACATTTAATAGCTCATTCAATTCAGTTTTTTATGGGCTTTAAAATGAGGTGTCGCGGAAGTTGTAAACTGCTGTCGATCTTGCTGTGACCCCCTAGGAAAAGGTTATGCCCCACCCTGTAGAATAAGCTATAATTGTCCCTGAAAAGCATCTGCACACTGCTGGGTAAACCAGGCTATGTAAAATTATCTAAAATGATAATTTGCAAGAAAGCTAGGTACCAACAAATAAGAACTTCTATGGAAGTCACAGCTTGGGCATAGTTCAATTTCCCATCGTCTCCTTTTCCCATTTTAAATAAAACAATCATTATAGCTGCTGTATGATTTTCTGTAGCCCCTTGGAATGAGCAGAAAAATAATTCATACCTTCCATTTAGTAAGTGGATGAAAAAAAAAACCTGAAATGCCTAATCCTATGTGTATATTTTTAAGCAAACATCTTGTCATTTGCATGTACACATGGGTTAAGCAAATCCATCGGCACGTAAATATATTTGCTATCTGCTGTCACAAATCCTGTATTTTAAGCCCTTTCTCTTTAGAGGGCAACCTAATATGCATAAACAAGTCTCAATATTTCACTATTCAGTGTTTTACTGAGGCCATCAAAAGAAAGATGCTGTAGTACACGCTGTTCTCACTGTTTTGGCTTTGTTATTCCTATTAATTCAGGCACAGTAGTTTTATCTATGTCTGGTAGAGCTGCAAACTTCTGTAGAGAAGCTAACCAAAATAGAATTTAGAGATGACAGAAATAGAGTAAAAAAGGTAAAGGGTTCCCTGTCCCAGGCCCTAGATTCTAGGGCACAGTACTCATCTGCATTTCTTGGCTGAGGGAGCCAGTGTTGTCTGAAGACATTTCTGTGGTCATATTGCCAGCATGGCTATATACCAAAGGCACACAGAACACAGAGCACTTCCCATTGAAGTGGTACCTATTAATTTACTTGCATTTGCACGCATTTGAGCTCCTAGGTGGGCAGAAATATATTTCAGATAGATAGATAGATAGATAGATAGATAGATAGATAGATAGATAGATAGATAGATAGATAGATAGATAGATAGATAGATAGATAGATAGATGATAGATCTTTTGACGATCATCAATAATAAATTCAAGAATAGATAATGCATGCTGTTTCCCAACTTGGTGACCTCTAGAAGTGCTGGTCTACAATTTCCTTCATGGCTTCCAGCTGAGAATCAGAGGGAGTGGACTCAGTACTCAAGAAAACTATTTAGTCAGCATATGCAGGGAAATCCAGCTGACTGGCTTAATAGGAATTCTGTACGTCATATATTCAGCAGTCATCAGCAGGCCCTTCATGGAAACAATGCAGTCATGAAAATAACATGCTAAAAAGCCATTCTTTTTTTACATGACATTTAGATCCCTGTATATATTTTCTGATGGATGCAGTGGCTCAGTGGCTAAGACGCTGAGCTTGTTCATTAGAAAGGTCGGGAGTTCGAATTTCTAGCGCCTCGTAACGGAGTGAGCTCCCGTTACTTGTCCCAGCTTCTGTCAACCTAGCAGTTCGAAAGCATGTAAAAATGCAAGTAGAAAAATAGGGATCATTTTGGTGGGAAGGTAACAGAGTTCCGTGCGCCTTCGGCCTTTAGTCATGCCAGCCACATGACCACAGAAACATCTTCGGACAGCGCTGGCTCTTCGGCTTTGAAATGGAGATGAACACTTTCCCCTAGAGTTGGAAATGACTAGCACATATGTGCGAGGAGAACCTTTACCTTTACCTTATATGTTTTGTGTTCTTAAAATGATTAAGAATTGGAAATATAAGGAGCCCTTCTTTTTCCTCAGAAACAGGCTAACCTGAATATGAAAATAAGGCTCCTGGGACCCAGACTCCAAGTGAACTACTCAAGTCTGCCTTCACATACCCTTTTAAATTGTAATGTTGATGATTGATATTGCTTTAGAGAACACTGCAAAACTAGTCATTGTGATTTATAAACCACAGTTTAATGGTTTACTGCCATGCATGAATCGTCCAGAGGTGCCTTATTCAGTCAATCATGGTGCATTATCATGGTGTGAATCTCTCAGCCCTCCCATGTTCTTCTATTGAACAGCTGAGGTTGCTTGCCATTTGTTTTAATCCTTTGGAGGCCTTTCCCCACTTGCTCCACAAGAAAAGAAGTCAGCCAAAGGCCGATCTTTTGTCTGTACTTTTATTTGGAAGTGCAAAAGATTAGCACCTAGAGGCACCGACTGGGGCTTGGCAGTGACTCATGCTTAGAAGTAGGACCATGGATTGATGTTGCTATTATGGTGGATTCCCTACCATGAGGGCAATTTGATTGACACATCTGCTGAATAGGGGCAGACGAATTAAGGCAGGAATTCCCCAAGCACACCTTCCCTTGAAGAGGAATGAACTTCATCACCCCTACCAATACACAGGGCATAAATCATTGACTTGTGAGCAGCCATACATTTCACACCAGGAAAAAAAAGTACTACACTGAACTCTATAACTAAATTAAAATATCACAGAGTCCCTGGTATTGCTCTGCCTTGCCAGAGCCTATTTTTCTATTGGTCTCCATACCCTGTTTCCCTGAAAATAAGACCACTCTGGATTATAAACCCAATGGGGCCCTTGAGCACATGCACTAAAATAAGCCCTCCCCCAAAAATAAGCCCTCTCTGAAAATATTACAACACAGCAGCAGCCATGATGTGACCACCGTCGCCGGCTCCTGCACCTGAAAAATAAAAAGACCACCCTGAAAATAAGGCCAAGTGCTTATTTCAGGGGTCAAAAGAAAATAAGACCCTGTCTTACTTTTGGGAAAACACAGTATCTACCTATCTTTTCCAATGAGTACAATTCCCAAAATTCAAGCTCATATATGAGATTAGAGAGTGATGCAAGGAGATACCTCTCTTCTCTATGAAGGTTAACGAGGATTCATGAAGATAGAAGAGTCATTGGAGTGTTCAATCTTGTGAATCTGTCTGAATTGAGAGCTTGCAGAACCATGTAAGAAATCCCAGAAAACTAAGTCTTCTGAGTTTTAGTGGGGCAAGAAAACTTGACCAAAATATTCAGTCCTGCTATCATCCATCTACAACCCAAAATGGTTCTGTTCAAAGTCATATTTATCTCCTTATCAGATTATTGTGAGACTTAAGTTTTAGAGTCATCTATCAGGACACTGAATAATGCTTTGGGAAGGGATGTCTATGCTAATCTTCTTTAAGTCTTTTCTCTCTCTTTTTCTCACTCAAAACATGCAAGTTAATGGATGCTTAGCAAAGTGGATGAAACATCTGAAGAGTTATAGGCCTGTCTTGATGCGGAATTTCTTCTTTGGGTGAAGCGTAGGCTTCCAGCCAGCCAAGTCCCTTAACGTGGAAAGAGGATACCCCTGAGAAGAGGTCAGCAGCCAGTAGAGGTAGACAGGAAGTGCCTCTGGCCCCTGGATGGAGACAGACAGATGAGGGCCCTGAAATTTCAGCTCTGCCCCAGACCTGTTGAAACATGCTGCAGGAATGTTCTTAGAGTGCCAGCAACCAGCAGGACCTCAATGCTGGGATCGTTCCTGCTCTCATGTCAGACTGATGAAGACCAGCAGTCAAAGGAAGAAGCCACATAAAGTAAAAAGTGTGACTGATATTCCTCCTCTAGTCTGCCTTCCTTACAAAACCTAGTGGCAGGGAGGTAGTTTTTTTTGTTTTTGGTCTTTTGAGGATATTTGTAGGAAGAAAAGAATTCATGCTGGAATTCATGAGGTAAACATTGTCTTTTGGCCTCAAAGTCTCTTAGGATGAAATTCATGCTTGTAAAGACATCAGTGGAATAGAAGTTTCCAAGACACTCAACTTCCCTCCCTGGAGGCTTTTGATCTAAAGCCAAACCATTCTCCCAGACAATACCGGCCTGCTGTAATGGTTCCAGACTCATTATATCCCCTGAGATCTAAAACATAAAGCTTCCATTTTACAAGGCCTGGACTCTTTCCTCCTCCACAACAGATGTGATGATTTCCAAGATCACTTTATATAATTGAACAAGATGTAATTGAGAGCTAGTCATCACAAGAGTACTGTTCCATCCAGTAGTTTCTGAGATGTGATAAAACCTGGATTGATTACAATTATCACAGTGTAAGAAATCTAGGGCTACTCTACCTGGCCTACAAAACCCAAGCTGGTCACTAGATGGCAGCAAAGAGATACAGAAAACTCTCTTTGCTGCCATCTGCTGTGATTCTTTGCTCCAATCTTACTATTTCTGTTTTCCAGATGTATAGTAGCCCAAATTATGGCTCATCACAATACCAGGAATGGTGAGCAACCACAATTGGTTCATCATGATAGGTGATCCAGCCTTTTGATCTGGATATAGCACAAACAGATGAGAAGAAAATTAGGGTTCCGATCAGCCCAGTCTGGCTCCCTCCCAATATGTGGATTTCAACTTCTGAAATTTTGAGCAATGGCCATGCTGACTGGGCAAATCTCGGAAACTGACTCAATACATCTGGAGGCCAGATTGTGAAAGGCTCTTTTAGATTTCCTGACGTCTGTTTTGAGCAGTTCCAAAAGGACAAATTAATAGTTTCCTTGATTCAAGTAAGCACTCCAGATCTTTGGAACATGTGCTGCAAAAAACATTCCTTTGCCGTCCACAGCTGGAAATTAGCTCCTGGATTAAATGGGTGCCCACTGGTCAGACCCAAGTGGACTCTTTTGCATAAGGAAAGCTAATAATAGTTAATAATTGCCCTGCTTTTCCAGACAAAAGAAAATGATCTTTCAAAATCTGCGAAAGCTTCTGATTGCTTAAAGACCAGGCCCATTCTGCAGAGTGCAGATTTCAAACAGTAGGTGGTTCTTTGTTCAGACACAAGTGGTTCATAGCAGCTGCACAATTAGGGTGCCATTTGCTCCGAGAAGACATAGAAAAGGGGTTCTCACTTGAGCACCTGGTTTCCGAGCAATTCCTCGACCTGACGTAACTGCAGGTGAATGCCCTGTGGTGCAGTTCTTGGACAGTTAAGTCACCTTCTGATTTCCAACCAGCGAAGGCATTGTGTCCTCCATCGTGTCCCCCACAAAAGTTCTTTAAGGAACCACTCAGCCTAGAGAGAGAGAGGGAGAGAGGGAGGGAGGGAGGGAGGGAGGGAGAGGGAGAGGGAGAGGGAGAGGGAGAGGGAGAGGGAGAGGGAGAGGGAGAGAGAGAGAGAGAGAGAGAGAGAGAGAGAGAGAGAGAGAGAGAGATTGATTGATTGATTCTCAAAGGTGGGAAAGGAAAGCAGCTGCTGCAGTACGGGGTCCAAACAGGTTGCTGTGTAAAATGAGGAACTTTTTCACTGGGCGACCCTCCTGCATGTCTGAACAGAGACCTCCCGAATCCTGAAACACCAACTCAATTAACAGCCAAAACAAGAAGCTGGCTTCCCTCTCCCACACACGTTCCAGCTTCTCTTGTTTTTGTTTCTCTACGTCTTCCCGCAGGAGATGGGCACCCATCACTTCGTTCCCCGCAGCAAGCCTCTGAAGCAACCAAAAAGAAGGTGCGAAATGTGGCAGAGGGGAACGTTTCACTGAGGCAGCCCCAGTGGTGTATTAACCATTAAGCAGAGTAAGCACATGCTTAACGCACTAGGCCCAAGGGGGGGGGCACCACAAAGTTGAGAAAGAAAAAAAACACTCAATGAAGATTTGTACAGTATGTATAAAGGAGGGAGGCACCAAGATTTGTCAGTGCTTAGGGCACCAGTGAGCCCTAATCTGCTACTGGGCAGCCTTTGTGGGGCCTCTGTGGATGTTGGGGAAGAGGGAGAGCGAGGAGGGGCGGGAAATCAAGTGGTGTCGAGGAGCTTTCCTCCTGGGCCTGAGGCTCAAAGGACCATACGAAACCCTTTATGGGCAATTTCCAGCTAGACACAGGTTCCGAAAATAGGCAGTAGGCTATAGACTTCCCGTTGCAAGTAGTCCTCGACTTACAACACTGTTCTGCCCAAATTTTTGTTGCTGAGACATTTGTTGGGTGAATTGTGCCCCACTTTGCGACTCTTCTTGGCATAGTCGCTAAGTTAGTAACATGGTTTGTTAAGTGAATCCGGCTTTCCCATTGATTTTACTTGTTGGGAAGTTGCAAAAAATGATTGCATGACCCACGGACACTGCGACGGTCATAAATATGAGTCAGTTGCTTAGCTTCTGAGATTTGGTCGCATGACCATGGGGATGCTGCACCGGTCACAAGTGGGACAAATGGTCATAAGTCACTTTTTCAGTGCCGTTTGAAGTTAACGATTTGAATGGTCGCTAAATGAACTGGTGTAAGTGGAGGACTACCTGTATCGTACACTGAAGCAGGAGACACAAGTTAAATTTCTCCTCCCCAAAAGTCTCCCTTCTGTTATGTGACCCAAAATATTGCCCCTTTCTGCAATATGCACTCGGCCTGAGTTGCATACAATATGTTGTCTTGCAGAAGCACTTCAGCCAATCAGTGTGGGAGGCCAATATTTGTAAATTGTCCTTGTTTGGCAATTGTAAATAAGCCTGAATGGGCAGAGGTAAGTTTACTATTGCAAGCAGGATCGCAGAGGTCAGGAAAGTGGGTGTTTGACTCTTTATCTCTTCACTGCATGTCCAATTTATAATCATTTTTTACTCGAATTTTCTTTTTACTCGGGGAGTGCTGGCAGAAGTGGATGGGAAAGGAAAATCATTCTTTTCAGCATTTTGCTCAAGGAGGGAGAACTTGCAGCCTGCCAGATGTTGTTGAATAATGACTTCCACCAATATATGTTTCTGAATAATGACTTCCTCCAGTAGTATCTGGAGGACAGTATATTTAGCATATGATGAAACAGCCCTGCGATTACTACACTATATGGTGCCTGCAAGTTCTGCAAAACTATCACATTGAACTGCATGTCTCTATGGGAAATCCTGATTGTTTACTGAGCCAAGTGAAGGATGACATGTAATTCCACAGCTTATGCAGGAGGTCCCCTGTCTTTCAGGCTGTTCTGGGCATGCTATTTGGGTCCCTTGGGGTGGATTCTGGGGGCAAATGTTTGTGCCTTCAATAGAGGAAGGAGAGCGACAGGTCCCTCTGCTCTACCTCTTCTCAATGCACTCTGCAAATTGACAGGTTCTGGTGAGCCGCCTCTGACTAACTGTATGCTGTCTACGTGCTGTTCTTGACAGGGTGGCTCAGTCTCAGCAGGTGGAGTCAGGTCTGCAGTGGGTGGGAGGCAGGCAGGTTACTGAATTGCTTGGTCTTATGTGAGCAGGAGCAGCTGGGCAAAGTACCAGCAGATGCTTCTGGACCTGTTGTGAAGATGACTAATGCAGTTCTTATCAAAATGTGTAACAAGGAAATTCCATACTTCTTCAGCTTAATTATTCGCCCCTGGAGGTTACTTTGGTTATAGATGGTAAAGCAATTAAATCATTTCACCCTGTTCTTGTTTTATTTCTTTACTTTTTTATTGGGGGGGGGGATTAAATGGTTTGCACCTTTTTTCTGAAAGAGAGAAAACTTCAAATGTAAGATGGCAGCGTTGTACGTAGGAATCGGCCTTGTGTGCCATCCCTTGCTGTACCGAACGTGAGATTGGTAGAGTTGTATGTTGTCCTTATGCAGGAGCCATATAAAATGTTCTCTGTACTGCTCCCATTTAATTATATAAGCCACCGAAACAATCTGTCATGAAAGGGGTCACTAGGGTTGATTCATTTGATCTCTCTAGCTAGGGGAAGCGTTGTCTTCCTTTCTGGCTCGATATACATCCCACACAAATGCCATGCTTGGTGGATGAGAATGATCAGATGGATCTTCTTATTCTTGAGCCATGGGCATATGAGCAATACGGTCTAAGTTGTAAAGGGCAGGTATGATCAGTCTTCAAGTTGAACCTACTTAATGGACAAATCCATGTAGTTTTCTTGCACCATGAAAATTCAGCCTGCAGTTTTGGCATTTCTGGTGATCTTCCATCCAGGTGCTAGTTGGATTCAACTATGTTGGCTTTTGAGAACAGCCAAGATATGTAAACTATTGCTACTTAGCAGATATACAAAGAGATTAAAAAAGTGTCACACATAGTCTGTGAATTTGTTGACCTATAGTGCATTTCTTTCTACAATAAGCACAATCATAAGAAAAAAATTGTGAATGTGAACATGAGTTCATACATGCCTATCTATATATATTTATCTGGCCACTGAGGGAATTGCCTTTCATATGTGTTTGAAGAAATTGTCAGCTGTTAAAGAATACATTTTCCAGAGGATACACATTCTACTGGATCTTATTCTAATTGGTTTGGGATAAAATTAAAATGGCACTTAAACTGCCAAAGCTGAGGAACAATGGCACCAAAATAAGGATAAAAATGAGTGACACAATAAAGCAAAATATATACCTGTCAAATATGTAGAGACGCCCATTTAGAAACAATTACTCATAGCATCATCCAAGCCATCTATATATCAATTTAATAGTAATGAGGAGAGGCTTTACAGCACTGATTGGGCGATGTTTTGAAGGTGCAGTAAATTGCTAGGAGGAGATTTTTGTATATAATACCATGTTGCCCCGAAAATAAGACAGGATCTTATTTTCTTTTGACCTCAAAATAAGCGCTGTCCTTGTTTTTGGAGAGGTATTATTATTATTATTATTATTATTATTATTATTATTATTATTATTATTTTAATAAATGTTTTTTAATTTTAATTTAAAACAGGTACAGCATCTTTCTTTACATCTGTAGAAAATGTGTCAATCAATTACAAATAAGTTTTGGTGCATCTCCTCCACAGTCAACCAACATAACTCATATTAACTCAAGCAATTATTATATATCCATTTTCATTTAACTGTAATTATTATTTAGAAATATTAATAAAAGTAATAATCTTGAACAATACCTGCCCACACCGGTGGGGGAAAAAAAAGGGCAAATAAAAATAAAAAATAAAAAATAAAAATAATACAAAAAAAGACAAAAACGACAAGAGACAAGGCAGGAAAACAAAACAAAACACAGGTGTCTATTATAAAAAAAAAAAAGAAGTATATCAACTGGTTACAACATGCTTTGGTGCTTCTCTTCCATTAACTCATATTAATTCAAATATCTTAACTCAAATATTTACCATATCAACATCATTATACCTCCAGTTTTAATTACCTATAGTTATTTAAACATCCTTCATCCTTAGCTATGCCAAAGAATTAATCCATAACACATGCTGACATTTCATTCACTTATTTGTAAAATCCTCTATTATCATCAAATCCTCATGTCCTATTTTAGCTGAGCATCCATAATATTTAATTATATCATATATCATAACATTTTCCCAGTATTGATTAACATTTGATTGTATGTATTTTATTTAGTTTTTTTAATAGTGATAATTATTGTAGTTAATACTCTTTATGTATAATCTAAAAATGTTTTCTCATATTGTTAGTTATCATATCAACTCCACATTATATACATTACTATCAATATCAATTATTATTCAACTATATCTGTTACAAAAAAGAGCAATTAGGTTTAGCTAGTTTTCAATTGTATTCTTCAGTCTATCAGCCAGTTCCAAATTATATATATTACTATCCATATCAGTCATTATTCAGCTATATCTATTACACATTAAGGTAATCAGATTTAGCTAATTTTAAATTGCGTTCTTCCATCTGTCAGCCAGTGTCTCTCCAATAGCAAAATCTTCTCAAACCAATTGCCACGCATTGGATAAATTTACCAAATGTTTTCATAAGCAAATCCAGACAAAGATATCTTCGCACCTTTAGACTCTGAATATCGGTGATGAAATAATAATGTTGTCCCGGGCTTGTAAAATTTTCCAAATTAACTTTAATTCTCAAGGGTGGATTTTCCATTCCTCCTGCACTCTGTCTCTTTAAATGAGTCTTCTTTATAGCTCCCCCCATCCTTTCTTCCTCTGAGATAGACCAGACACCATTTCTCACATTTTCCATTTGTATTTCAGGAACATTTAAACATTCAACGATCTCAGTTTTTACTTCATATTTTAAAATCAGATGATCCAATTTTCTTTCCAGCCTCTGATAAGAGTCAAAGAGCTCTCTACATGCGGAAAAAAGAATCTGAAATGAAATCTTAGAGGTATTTTGAAACACCATGATGTGTCGCAGTTAAAAATTGCAAGCTCTTTTTTTTTCACAGACTTCGAAGCACTTTTCTTAGTCTCTTGCAGGCTGTGCAATCTTATCTGATCGTAAACAGAGCCAAGTAATAAAGTAATAAAAATGTTGAATCGTGATGGGCTAATTAGTAGGAAATAAATTTTACGATCCACTTAGGGAGAGTCAGAGGGGGGAGAATGTCGAGGAGTTTCTTGAAGCATTTAAGAAGTAAAGTAGCCACCAGCCATAAATCCATTAAAAAAAACCAATTCGCCGCTAAATTTTTTTATTCTTTGGTTTCAGTTAGCTTAAGCTTTTAACGCGAACAGTCTCTCTTGGATAATAAAATCAGCTTACCAGATGACATCACTTCTACCATTCTTAGGGGCAACCTGCAGTTTCAGTTAGCACGCAGCTAATCCAGAAAGGAATTGGCACGAGGAGTTAATACACCCCCAGAGACTTGCGGGTGTCTCTGAGGTCCAGGGTCTCTCCTCACCTTCACTGTCGTCTCCGGGACAGCTAGAGTTCAAAGAACCCATCCAAAAATCCTTCGGTATAGAGGAATTTCAGGAGTAGCCTGAAACTCCATCTTTTCACTGCTAAGCCCCGCCTTCTTTTCCTAGAGGTCTTATTATTTTTGAGGTACAGGAGGCAGCGAGCAAAGTCATCTTATGGCTACTGCTGTGTTGCAATATTTTGGGGAGGGCTTATTTTGGGGGGAGGGTTTATTTTAGTGCATGCGCTCAAAATCCAATTGGGCTTATTATCCGGGGAGGTCTTACTTTCATGGAAAATAGGGCAACGAGAAGCATGTGGATCATAGTTGCCCAACCTTTTGGCTTGCCTGGGCTACACTGAATGAAGAGGCATCTTGGGTTGCATATAAAATATACCGAATAATTAGATAATGTACTATATATAAATAATACACTTCCTTTATATGTATGCTTTTATTATCTTGCAGGGTCACATTACTAGCTTGGTCCAGGGTCACATGTGGCCCATGGGGTGTTGGGTTGGACATGCCTGATGTAGAGTCAGAGCAGTGGTGGGTTTCAAAAATTGTTCGAACCTACTCTGTGGGTGTGGCTTCCTTTGTGGGAGTGGCTTGCCACCCATGTGACCGGATGGGAGTGGCTTGCCGCCCATGTGACCAGATATGAAGATGCCAACGACACTTGTCAGACCCACCTTAAATTACCTCACACACAGCACTTGCATGCATAAGAATATGATGTAAACTTGTTTTTTTAAAAGGCATCTTTGGTTTGCGTTAAAACAACTTCAACACACACAATGTTCTGATTGCACCACAAACGCAGTAGTCATCCTTACCTTTCACAGAGGCACTGAGTTTTATAAATATGAGCATGATAGTATAGAATAATCATATCCAAGGACCAGCAGTGGGTTTCAAAAATTTTTGGAACCTCTTCTGTAGGTGTGGCTTGCTTTCCGGGTCCACTGGTGGAACCTCTTCTAACCGGTTCGGTAGATTTGACGAACCAGTTCTACCGAATAGGTGCGAACTGGTAGGAACCCACCTCTGAGTCAGAGGCTTCAGGTTGCAGGAAATCTAAAAGTTCTCCCAAAGCAGTTGTTTATTCATCCAAGCATGAATTTTTTCATCCTGTCTTAATTCCATTCGACTTAGGTGATATATGATAAAATTCAGTAATAGCTATAGAGTATGAAATCATAGAACACAAAAGAACAGAAGAGAACATCACAATAAAACTCATCCAAGAGTCCATGTCTCTGCAATCAGTTCCCAAAGACTCTCTGGAAAAGCCAGACCTTTACAAATATCCAGAAGGCTATGAGAGTTGGGCAGTGGTGGGATCCTGCCAGTTTAACAACTGGTTCGATGATTGTGTGTTTCATGCGCAGGTGCAGTTTTACCAAAACTTACCTTCCACATTACTTCTTGGGGAGTAACACAGCTGAGGCCCGGCAATCAACTCTGCCAGGCTAATCAGCTGAGATGATACAGGTAAGTAAAGTGCAAGGGGGGCTCCACCTGATCATCAGAGTGAACCTGTTCGCTCTCAACTGATTGTTGGAGGTACCAGTTCACCTGAACCGGCTGAATCCCACCCCTAGAGTTGGGCGTTCTCTCACCATGATAAGGAAGAACCTTAGCAAGATCTCTAAGGCAAGCCGGCAGGTTCTATCTTACCTCAAGCCTGGTTACCACCAAGTTGTAATTATTATGTGACCAATTATTAAATATGGTGTTTTAAATAATAAAAATATTATATAATTTTAAAAAAGCCAGTTTGAAGGCGCTGGCTTAGAAATCAGGAGATGGTGAGTTTTAGGCCTCCCTTAGACATGAAAACCAACTGGATAACAGTCTTAAAAAATTGTTCATTTACTACAAAATATGAATTTCTTGATAAGTTTTTATTAGGCCCCCATCACTTAAGGCAGTGGTTCCCAAACTTGGCAACTTTAAGACTTGTGGACTTCAACTCTCAGAATTCTCCAGCCAGCAGAACTTCTGACTTAAGGATTGCCTGATTTTAAAATATGGGACATCAGATTCATATTTTTAAATAAGGAAGGAAAAGTAAGTACTGTAGATGGAAAACCTAAAACACTGAACGAGAACCTGAAGAAAATACAATATTGTTGCCTTTTTTTTTTGTTGCAACCTAAAAGTGACTCACTGGGCTGGAAGAAAAAATACTCAAAATTTGGCCCTTTCTCTGGATTGAATTGGCATTGCTTTCTGATGGCACATGGACCAATGGCCATACATTAGCTTTTTAACATGTTATGCCGTCCTGGTGAATCCCCCTCAGTCATAACCAATGTGACTAATAGTTATGTTATACGTTGGAATTGATGAAAGCTGTAATTCACCCCATCAGATTGCCAGAAAATTAGCAAGAGGAAAGGAAGAGAGATATCATCTCTGAATTGCTTCAGAGTGGCTGCATTCAGCTTCTTTGATCTCTTTCCATATGAAATCCTTTCATTGTTCATTCAGGTTTGGGTGGGCTGTGACTGGGCATCTGCAAGCTGATTCAAAACTTCTCAGATCATGTCAGAACACCAGTGTCCCACCAGCAGCAGGTCTATGAAGATGACTTAGCAGTCTCCTCTGAACCAGCTGTGCATCTTGAGGTGGGCTTATTCTTTTCACTCTATTACATTGTGCAGGCTGTTTTTCCTTTAAATCAGGGGTGTCAAACTGGGTTTCTTCGAGGGCCGGATCAGCATTGTAGTTCTCAGCAGCAGAGTGGCAGGGAGGGTGGGAAGGGGGAGACGGGATGGACGTCTCCTACAGCACCCTGCCAGCCAAAACAGGGCACGTGGAGGCTCTGTGAGGCTCCCTTGGGGCCCGTTTTTGGCTTGATCCGGCCTGTGGGCCTTGAGTTTGATACCCCTGCTCTAAATCCTCACTGACCCGGTTTGGCCCTCATACTGAGACTACAGTTCCATGCAAAGTGAATGAATGTATCTCCCTCCTCCTTCAGTCTGTACTAAAATCTAACTAGATTTCACATGAGGAAATTAAAAACTTGCACATTTTTAGTGATTCAATGAGGTGTTGCCTTTAAAAAAAATGAAATTTACATGTTTACATTTTTTTTATTTAGCCTAGGAGTTCCACATCATTGCTGGAGCCACTGCTGTGACTAGACCAAGAAATTACCATTAATTTTATTGTTTCTGACTTCACCAAAGATAGATAACAATTACAGCCTAACCTTGGACAATGCACAATAGTGTTGCTAATATAAATGTCAGCCTCTTCTTTGCTACTGCTTCGGCTGCCATTGAAATGGGGAGGGGGGGGCATGGTATTTGGGAGGGGAATCATTGTTGTGCTGGAGGAAGATTCTAGATTTTGAACTGACCACCTTACTGCGCATGTGGAGGAGGAGTGTTTCCTGCCAAGGCCAACGGCCCAGCATTCCATCCTGGTGATGCCTTTCGACGTTATCTCACACCTGACATTTGGGAGAATTATGATTGGACTGTATACGGGATGCCAAGGGGAGGGGAATGAATTATACAATATATTATTCGCTTTCACGCCTAAATAATCAGACTTAGCTTAGCTTCTATTCATTTATAATTAGTAAAAGTACACTTGATTTGGAGTCTGGTGGTTTTCTTTCCTGATTTGTGAATGAAGAAGGGCTGACAATAAAAGTAGACATTTTTATTTTTATTTTTCATGAATATCTTAGATTCTTAACACTTGCCAAGTTTCACTGAAACCCTCCTCATTGGTCACGTGAAATCTGAACTTGGCCTTTCTGGAAGATTCACAAAAAGCAGAACTCACATTGAACAATTTTAAAAAAACCATCTCATTTGCAGATATCTGAGCATTATTGCAGCTCTTCTGTTCACTTTCAAGAAACACCAAACATAGAAGTAAAAAGGAAAGGATGATAACATGCTTTTTAAAAAATGTAGGTCTAAAATAGATGAAGTGGTGAAAGAGGGTAACAGATCCACCCTTACTAACAGGCAGAAGAAGAATAGTGGTTGCTGTGTAGCAGTTGGAAGCACAGTATTGAGGTTAATAAAACTGTACCATTCAGTTCGTCTTGAAACCTCCATTAGTTTGAGCCCTCAAGTGTTGAAGTTGACATTTGGATCAAATGGTGTATGAGGAATGAAGATAAGGGGATTGACACAATCTTGATTTTCTCCTGTCTAACAAAATGTCATAGGGTAATTTGGGAAAGGGGTAGCATAATTTCCCCAACTCTGTTTGAAGAAATGCCATAATTTCTTACCAGTAGTCCATATTTACTGGTTCTTCATATTTGTGTCTATATTTCAATCCTCTTTATTTTCTCCCCAGGATGCCTCATTTTACCAATAAAGAGAATATCTAGCCCAGGTCAGGGTTGAACTGCGGAGTCCTTGGAGCTCTCTGAGCTTGGTTGTTCTCTTGCAGATGTTTCATTACCTGGCTGAGTAACATATTCAGTGCTAGAAGGGAGTGGTGTTTCTAAAATTAGAAGTGTTAACCGCCTTCTAACACTGATTTTACCTAAGGTTAAAGAGGACTCAGGATTCCACATGCCTTATTTTTATCACTCTGTAAATGCAAGCATCTTTAATGGTTACACTCTGCTGAAGATGTCCTTCCTTCTGAACCCTATGACATGAGGGGTTATACCTTTCCTTCTGAACCCCATGAATAGTTAACCTGTATTGGCAAGAAGAGCATGTGCAATAAACAGAACATACAAGCAGGGATCATCCACAGCAGATGTTTGTTAGACACCAGTAACACATTTTGTTAAGCAGATCCAGATGGTTCAAATACAGGAGCCAGCCAAGTATTACAACGAAGGAAATAAAGCTGTAGCCGATCTTGCCAGCTGCTGTACTTAATTTGTGGAGATTTTATTTCTGGTCCACAATATAGTAATTCCCTCTAAGCTTTGGAACCATTTGATGCCACTCCTGATTACTTCATCTCAGAGGTGCTCACTTTTTTTTCTCCTTTAGCCCTTCAGTCTCCAGGGAATCCACAAACAAAAGTTCTTTCTCTGGCACCGGAGAAAATCCTTTCCTTTCCCAGATTTGTAATGAAAGCAGGCTGAACTGGAGGTTGCTTTGGGCAATCATAGCATTAGTAGCAGTGGAGATTGCAGATAAATGGAGAAGACAGTTGCACTGCATTAAGGAAGCAGCTAAGCTGTGTCAGAGAGAGGGGTTTCTTTACTTGGGGCTCAGGAGAATGATCTGAGGGGGCTGTGGGGTGTGAAGACCTTGGCAAACAGTTCAAGAATTCCTGCTTTGAACAGGCAGGAAGGAAGGATTCTGCATCTGGCCGTGGGGTGACTCAAGATTTCTCTATCTTTAAAGTTAGGAACAGTAGGTCAGCTTGTATTTATGCTGTATGAGTCAAATCTGCATCCCTGTCTCCAAGAACACTTTACCATATGGTAGTGTTATAAACTCAGCTACAGCTAAAATCAAACAGAAACAGACCTCCCTATGTGGAGATCCGCACACACTTAGACCTGTACAGGCACTTTGTGCCTATCCTGATCAGTGGTGAAATTCAAATTTTTTACTACCGGTTCTGTGGGCGTGGCTTGGTGGGCGTGGCAGGGGAAGGATACTGCAGAATCTCAATTCCCTCCCCGCTCCAGGGGAAGGATACTGCAAAATCCCCATTCTTTCCCCACTCAGGGGCTATCCAGAGGTGGTATTTGCTGGTTCTCCGAACTGCTCAAAATTTCCTCTCCAGAACCTGTCAGAACCTGCTGAATTTCACCCCTGATCCTGATCCTCATAAATTCTTCTCCATGAGATTCCGGAACTTCTACCTGTTGTTAACCTTTTCCCAACCCTTATAAACTCCCTTGTTCCCAACCTGCTAATCATGTTGGATTGGGCTGATGGAACCAGCCTTCTAACAACTTCAGCCGAGTCAGGTCAGAAGGTTCACACCTATTCATCTATTGAAGTTTCTACAATTTTGGTAATATTAATGAAGCAAAATAGGTCAGTCCAGCATTTTTCCTTAGGCAGAATGGAAAGCTAATTATATATATATAGGTTTTTCAACTTTATTCCATGTTTCCTTGGGGAGTTCAAAATACCACAGCTGGTTCTCCCCCATTCTCCTCCCACAAACAACTCTCTGAGGTAGGCTCAGCTGAGAAACAGTGATTGACCAAAGGAAGGCTGTTAATATTCTTTCCTTCATTGTTTCTGACAGGTTTTCTGCTTCTTTTCTTCCTTCCATTTAGCCATGTAGGCAATGGGATAAAAAAGACTTGGGAAATCCTGCTTTCAGAGAATTAACAACCTCTCTCAACCTTTTTTACACAACCCAGCTGAAAAACTGCAGGCCAAGATTAAGTGGTATTGCTTAATTTTCAGTTAGTTGTACATGTTCTGGTCATCACATAATAATAGCCTTGCTTGACTCAATTAAAAATATATTATTTTTTTAATGGCTTGCAACCTGGATTGCTCTGAGCCAAATCTAATCTTTAAACCATTACAGCACCCTGGCTCTCTTGGTAAAGACCCCAAATCAAGATCCTCTAAATATATGTGTGACTGTCATACACACATATACATACACATATACATGCATACACACACACACACATATACATATAGTTGTGCATGTGTGTGTATGTTCCAGCATAACTCTAGAATGCCTTGAGCAATTTCAACCAAACTTGGTATACATATGACTTATTCTCTGAAAACAAATACTGTGGGGGTAAGCCACCCCTAAAATGCCTCAGGGTGTGTGTTCTGTTAGGATACAGCCTGTTGTGCCTTAAAATGGCTTCTATTGTACAAGTAGTGGAGTTGCCATGGTAACGGCTTCACAGTACTCCACAAGGGTACTCCACAAGGGTACTCCACAGTACTCTCTATGGTAAGGGGAAAAATCCAACATTAGAAATTACATTTTGTCCAGACATTTTTCTCCTATAAATAAATATCTGGGCAATGCTGTGTTATTGGCTAGTAGGCTGATAAAAGGCACAAAGAAGTCTTCTGAAAGGAAGGGGATTAGAGAGTCTTACAACAAAAAGGGAAATGAAGGTGGTTTGCAGTAGTTTAAATGTCTGCTGAGCTATCTTTCACTTATATTGGGAATCTGAACTATTCCTCAAATAGTGCTCATTTCCTTATTTGAAGAAAATGATCTCGGGCTATTTATACCTGCTGACATGACCTAGCCTGCTTTTCAGATGTGATGGCTATGCCCTGGCAAATCCCTAGACTGGAATGGAAGATTATGCTAAGTACGATTCATGTTAATAGATTTCAGCAGGCAGTCTGCACACCATTGGATTTCTTCTTGGCACTGCTATGAGGAAGGTGCCCAAGTTTTAAAGCCCTGGTCCCAGCCCTTCTCTTAGTAGCGATGGCATCAAGGTTTCTGCTTCATAAATGCAGAGTTAACTGGGAGAGGGGTCGTACCATTTGCTTGCAGGCCTTATTCTGAGCTCAGCTCCTCCACGGATTCATCTGAGAATGTAACTTTTTGAGGCACAAAATGGAAAATCCAATTTTTTTCATGCAGCTGTGGGAAACATATACTTCCCATTCCCATAATTTTCCAGTGCGTTACACATAAATGTTTTAAATGTCACTACTACAATCCAGATGTCATGTATGCAACTTGTTATCCAGCATTGGAAAGAAAGAGAAAGACAATCCAGCCCCCCCCCCCATTTATCGGATGTTTCTACTTGTATAGTTTGAAGTTACTAATTATCAGCACCAGGTTATTTTTGTTCCTTGGGAATAACACATGACTCATGCCTTGTCTGGTTTCCTACAGTGTTATTTATTATTTTGTTTGCTTATAGTAGACATATACATCTCCCTTTTTGAAACGTTCTCAGGGCATCTAGCAAAAGATTTAAATGATTGCAAAAATGTGTTTTTTAAAAAAAGATTGTCTATAATTAGGAACATTCTTACCAATTACCTTACATGCATCAAATCCTGGGCTTGTCTACTCAAATTCAATGGGACCTACTCCTAGAAAACAAGTAGTTTTTCCCAACATAACTATAGTGACTATATATATATATATTTGTTATATTTATGCTGATAAATAAATAAAGGGAGACTAGTATAGATCTATTTCAAGCTATTTAGCTCTCATCAGCTAGCCACACCCGTGTTGGGAATCGAACCTGTGCTCTATTGCCTCTTAGGCAGATGTGTTAACCATTGAGCTACACAGCTCGACTCCTTATCAGCCAGCCAGGGTGAGAGGTATATATTTAAAGTCACAACCCCTGGTATGCCCAAATATGGGAGGAAGGTCACACTTCCACTCTCTGTCTTCGGCTCGTCACAAGAGACCATCCAGACAGAAACCCAATATTTTTTACTGTTGCCTTTTTGTTACATTTGTTATATTTATGCTGATAAATAAATAAAGGGAGACTAGTATAGATCTATTTCAAGCTATTTAGCTCTCATCAGCAAGCCACACCCTTGTTATATATATTGTTGTTAAATATGTATATATATATGTATATGTATATGTATATGTATATGTATATGTATATGTATATGTATATGTATATGTATATATGTATATATGTATATATATATGTGTGTGTGTGTGTGTGTGTGTGTGCGCGCGCGTGTGCGCGTGCGCGTGTGTGTGTGCTGGTTTTGTTGTATTCGGGTCTTTTCCCATGTAAGATTAAGATTGTCTTGGCAACATTTCGGCGAGGTCTCACTCGCCATCTTCAGGCTGGTGTTTTCGGCTTTGTGTTTCATCCAAACATGAACCTTAATCTTATATATATATATATAACTAGCACCTGTTCCGCCACCAGCAGGCATGCTTCCTAGCCTCAACATGTCCAGGGCCAGCTCTCCCTGCAGCAGCCTCCGCCACTGCGCTCCGAGCATAATGTCTTCTCCGGTTCCAAACTCCAAAACTCGGCTGCCGAGTCTTCCAGCAGCAGCCGCTCTAGGAATGCGCTTTATGGTTGTGGGCTGGCTGCTGGAAGACTCTCTGTCCAGAAGACTCTCTTACAGAGAGTTCCAGCAGCCAGCGGGCAGAGCGCCACATGGCTTGGCGCCTTATGGATACCCTCTAGGTCAGTGAATGGTGCTCAGCCTGGAGAGGGGGGTTTGCCGGGGGGTTGCTCATAAGCATGGTCACTTCATGGCTGCTTTGCCTCTGAGGCTGTGCCCAGCTTTTTGGGAGCCAGTTCGCAAGGGAGCAGCCACCTGGCAACTCCCCCCTTCGGCCAGGTAGAATGCCACTCCCCAACTAAGCGGTATCCCGTGCCAAGCAATGTGAGCGCCTTTCTCCCCTTGACGCCTTCAGGATACCGCTATGTCGGTGAGCGGTGCTCTGCCTGGCTGGAGAGGGTGGGGTTGTCCAGAGGGTTTATTTTCAGGAGTGGGCTTATATTTTTGCCCATGCGAAAAATGTTGCAAGGCTTTAGTTTCAGGACAGGTCGTATTTTCGTGGAAACACAGTAGCAGTTCGAAAGCATGTAAAAATGCAAGTAGAAAAATAGGGACCACCTTTCGTGGGAAGGTAACAGCGTTCTGTGCCTCTTCGGTGTTTAGTCATGCCAGCCACATGACCACAGAGACATCTTTGGACAGCGCTGGCTCTTCGGCTTTGAAACGGAGATGAGTCAGGAACGACTAGCACATACGTGCAAGGGGAACATTTACCTTTTACCTAACTATAGTGACTCCACAGCCTGTGACTTGAGAATTATTTAGGCTGAAATATATGGATACAGTAGTGATTTAATTGGTAGAGAATCCTTCTAGAGCTGAATAGGCTCCTTACAGGTAATCTTCGTTTAACTATGGTAATTGGGACCAGAATTTCCACTACTAAGTGATGCATTTATAAAACACGATGCCATATCACTGAGCTATGGCAATTGCAACAGTCCCTAGTTACCACTGTTAAGTGAATCCCCAGGGGTCGTTAAGCAAGGAGCTCATGTAACTATATCTTGCAACCTTCCCTACTGGTTGCTCATTGATTTTGCTTGTGGGAAGCTGGCAAGGAAGTCACAATCATATGACCTAGGATTCTGCAACAGTCAGTACGTAGAGGGCTGGTTGTAAGTACCGCTCTTTCATTGCCCTTATCCATTTTAATGGACACAGTCCTTGTTAACTGAGGACTACTTGTGTTAGACTGAATCGTCTTCCCCGTATGCTAATCTGTTCTGTAAGGTTGAGAGAGTCTTCAGAATTCATTTAAGGGGCATCTGGAAGAACTGTTGGAGGAAAGAAGGTAAAGATAAGCTTCCTTCAAGCAACAAAAACTCTGCTTGCCTAAAGTTGAGGGTGTGTAAAGTTATCCCCACCCCAACCCCAACCCCATTCATTACTTATCTGGGAAATCTTATATTTCCTTCCTGGCAGGCAAAACATCCCCCTCCCCCCCATTAAAAAAAAATGTGTAAAGGAGATTTATCTTGGTTCAGTTGAGTATAACATGTAAATTAACTTGGAAGCCTGTAAACTACAGGCTTCTACATGCTATATCTGATAGCAAAAGTATGTAAACACGGAGTTGCTAAAGCAATAAGACATTTAGTTGTTTGCTGGTTCCATTCGTAAAGAAGATGTAAAGAGTAACTAGAGTAACTAGAATGCAATACAGGGAAAGCAAGCAAGATGTCCTACAGATGTTTGGGGACTCCATAGCTCATGAGGCAGGAATTTTCTCCTCTGAGGCAGAGACCGGCAAGTGGCTCAGAAGTGGGTTCTGACATGTTCTGGAGAACTGGTAGAGGAAATTTTGAGTAGTTCAGAGAACCTGTAGTGGAAATTTTGAGTAGTTTGGAGAACCAGCAAATTCCACCTCTGGCTGGCCCTAGGGTGGTGTGGGAATGAAGATTTTGCAATATCCTTCCCCCAGGAGTGGGGAGGGAATGGGAATTTTGCAGTATCCTTCCCCTGCCATGCCCACCAAGCCACGCCCACCAAGTCACACCACGCCCACCAAGCCACGCCCACCAAGCCACATCCACCAAGCCACACCATGCTCACCAAGCCACGCCCACAGAACCAGTAGTAAAAAAAATTGAATTTCACCACTGGTCAGAAGCTGCAATTTGGAGTATAATATCGTGGTTGGCTAAATCTTTCTCTCTTGCCCTCTGTGCCAAGTATTTGTTGCAGGCAGCCCCTTTCTGGTAAGTTAAGGACAATGCTGACACATGCCGTAGATTCCTTTCTTGCAGAACAATTTTGTCAGGTCCTGGCAGCAGCTCCCAGCATCACCTTTCCAAACCAATTCTTTTATTTGTTTACCTAACAATGTGCAGGGTCCCTGCTGCTTCCATTGCCATTTCCCCTCATTATGTGACACCATTTTCCACACCAGTTCTCAGCTCTGAGCTCCAGACTCTCTGTCTCCTCATGAGCAAAATTTTACCTGACCAACCTGGACATAACTTGATGCATAAAAGCTAACTAAATACACCTTCTTTTAATGGCGTAGGAAACCAAATGCAAAAACTCTTGCAGCAACTCTTGTGTGTGTAGCTGGCATGATACAGCTCGTCCTGGGTGTTCTCTTTTATTTGGCATATTTTGGATGAAAGCCTGCTCTAGAAAGAGAACAGACCAGATACAGCACCCACCCTGCTCTTCCAAGGTGAATTATTATCTGTTGCCATGGGAACCCTTCCCTATAAAGTCCCACACAGGCTGACTTCATATCTCTCCAAAATAGGTAGACTGCGCCACCCTTCAGCTGCTACCCATCTGCTTTCATAGGTTGGATGCGGGCATTTGGAATGTGGTTTTCTTATTCTTGTGAAATGCAATGATATTTGCTATGGGAAGCTGCTGCTCACAATATCTTGCCTTTCTAGTTGCTTCACACAGAACCTATCTCTCGAGCAAACAAATATTTTGGGTTTGGCAATCTCAATTTAGGTTTGTTTAAACAAATGCAAATAAAAAGTTTTTTTGGTGGCAGCTCCATTTTTTTTTGTCCTCCAACAAGGAAATAGACACAACTCCAATTTTGCTAGCCATTGGGAGACTTGTAAAAACATCTTTGTTCTAGACTACATAATTGGGGTTAATCTGCTCTGCTTTTCATTATGCTTTAGCCTGCCTTTCTTTTTTGATGTTTTCAAAATTTATATTTTGAAAATTGCTTTTGTTTTTATGTACTGTTAAACTATAATCTTTCTGACAGATGGCCTGGCAACTTTCTGGCATGTTTTAACCCTGCAAGAAAGCTATACATAGATTACACTAAAGTTATGCAAAGGGATGTTTAGATTTTACATACTTCATTGCCAGACCATGCACATTTGAAGACTACACACCACACACACACACACACACACACGAAAAAGTAAAGTAAGAGTGACTATTTGTCAAGACAGAGGAATATGCACTATCAGTAAGAAGCCTAGGTTGGTTTTTCTCTCTGTTACAATGCTGTCATCGTGTTAATATTGATGCATATTTTGGCATTAGTAGCAGAGAAACCAAAGGTGAAGCATATGGCCACAGCTCATAGAGCTGCCTTTAAAAACAAAACACCCAGGGATTACTGTAGTACTTTGGGGACGAGGAAAAATAAGCTCAACAAGTCTTAACTGCTCAGAATATTTTGAGAAGATGGAATTCGGAAATTCCACTAGGCATAAAAATGCAGATAGGGAACTTTCTACCAAGTTAGCATAACTTACTTATGTTCAGTTTTTAACATGTAACTTTTCAGTAACTTTTCTTCCAGGTTTTCAAGAATAATTCAAGCATGATGAATAACATCATATAAGTGATAAAAAGTAGCACAATCAAAACACATAAATAAATCACATTCAGTTGAAAATTCTGGAAAATGATTGATCCTTAACTATGTGCAAATAATATTAAAGTTGGCATCAGAAGAGCTGCTCTGGAGGATGTTTTTCATGGACAGGAAGCAATAACTAAAGTGTAAATGTTATAGGAGGAGAACTATGTTATTCCAGGGTTTCCAGCCCTGAAACCTATTAAAAGCTGAAATTAGGTCTATAAATGGAATTGTTCTAATCTTTAAGGAAAGGTCATTTGAAAGCAAGCAAACAAAGAAAAATTAACTCCAGTAGGTCTTCTTGGCTTCTAGCAGCTCTCTAAAGAAGACAGAGCTTTCTGAAAAGTGCTGTGACTAAATAGCAGTGGGAAATGATGGTGGGTAGTGATGGTACAGATTCAACAGTTCTCCCTTCCTCTTAACTTTATGGATTTAGGGATAAACACAGAAGTGCATGGCAGTGCCTTAAAATGCCTTAAGTGTTTGCTTGGAGAATAGAGGGGAGGGAAGGAAGGGATGCCAAGGAGTATCTTTAACCATTGCTTTGTGTGCTATTTTTATTCATTTTTCTTTATAAGACACAATAAAGCAACGGATTTTAAAATAAAATATCAGTGCTTATTTCCTTTTTACAAAATGTATCTTCTTGTTCCCGGTTTCCCCATATTTCTTTTACAACTGTTAACTTTTTTCATTATTGGTGCTAAGCACAAATGTTTTTCCATGTTGAGTATACCTAAGATTGATAGGCTACAAATTAATGTACTTATTTTGTACATTAATTTGTAGCATATCAATACTCAATATCTACATTATAGGTGTAGTACCTAAGTTTGATAGTTGATCCATTTTTCTTGATAGTCTGTCCTTTTTGCTGCACATTTTGTGTATTTCTACAAAAATGGAGAGTTGCTAAACACATTCATTTTGGCCATCTTAATTCTCAACTTTTTTTAAGGTCTGTTTCTGGCAGCCCTTCTCCAAATGAGTTTGTTATCAGAAAGATTTATAATAAATTAGAGTACAGATTTGCATAACATGTTGGTCATACTGATAAATTATAATTTGTACCTGTATATCCCATACAAATATTATATATACAGGGCAGGCTTCATAAATAATTTTTTTCACTATGAAGTGATAACTTTTAAAATATCTCTTTCATATCTCTGACAGAAAGAATACCATTAAATCTAAATATTTATTACGGTATGTAAAGGTCTCCTCAAAAAAATTCCTTCTCCCAATGTTTAGGGTTCACCTGATTTTTTAAAAAGAGTGACACATTATTCCAAAGGAATCATTTGTACAGGCTTAATTTGTAAAGTTTCAGATACACAATTTGAGCTCTAGATATTTTACTGGATTGGAAAAAGTTGCACTAATCACAGGGTAATCTAGCCTAATGGCATTCTTTTACTAGCAGTCCAGACAGTGGTGAATAGATGAGAGATGAGAGATGACAAACTTATTTCTCATTCTATATACAGTATTCATTGCCCAAGATCCTAATCAGAGGACCATTTAGAAATTTGGACCATTGTTTATATTTTATATGTTTAATTTCCTGCTTTTTCTATTGTTATGTAAAATGTTTCTGATAAAATGGCAGAAGGTAAATATATTCATAATACCAGTTATCAAAATGACGAGTATAAAAGGGACATGTGCTTTTTCCTTTTCTCCATTTTTTTTTAAAAAATATCTTTTTTTCATAGGCAAATAAAACAATCCTATCAGGCAAAATGTTCACTCGGCACCTGCTATTAACTGAAACTGCTGCCCCACATGCTGAAACTTGATGAGAAGTGCGTTAATTTGCAGCAGAACAATATTAATGTGTAGGCAACTGGTGATGGTGAGGAGTTCCTCCCTCCCCACCTGTGTTTCCCACCAGCAAGTAGCAATCTCCAGCAGGATCCCTAAGACTGGATTTCAAGCTCTTTCCCCATGCCACAAGGATCCTGTCCAAGGGCTCTGCTTCCCAGCTGCTCTTGTAATCTTCGTAACATGAGTTAAACCCTTTGCTTCCCGCAGAGTTACAAATACAGCCCTGTGTGCCTACAGTCTGTGAGCATGTAAATAAGCCAGCATAGACTGAAAGGGATCGGAGCCTTCTGGAATCCTAGATCTAGGCAGGGCTGGGAGCCAGGCGAAGCTCCCCTGGACTCATCCCAAAATGAACCTATAGAAATTAAGAAGGAGCACTGACATCCTTTCTGGTTGAAAGGTTTTTTGAGGACAAGCAGGGCTTTGTGCCTCTCCTTAGCATGGAGGGGGGCAGTAATTTAGTGCAGGTGAGGCAATTACAGTCAATTGGCTGCTACAGCATGTCCCTTGGCAAGAGAAGTAAATTCCAACCAAGGGCTTCTCATATATCAAAGGAGTGAGCTTGTTCCAAAAGTAAAATACTCCCTGCTCCGCAAGGCCGACAACCTCTAGGCTGGGAGCAGAGAGTAATTCAGTTCCAGTGGAAAACCATTTACTTTGAAACAAGTTGAAACAAAAGCTGCTTTTGAGATTTCCAACTTGCCCAGATGGCCAGGTTTCCTTCCCTGACTTATTCCGGGTCCTTTGCTCTTGGCAGAGAGGAGACAGGAGAGTCAATTGAAGCCATAGAGCCACCCAGGAGGTAATGAACAACAAAGAAGCAAACTGATTGTATAAGAGGCCCAAGGATTCACATGTAGAGAGCGGTGGGAAAGCTGTCGCTAGATGTATGCAAATGACTTCTATCATATGCTGGGAGATATCCAAGTGTTATTGGGGATGCGGTGGCTCAGTAGTTAAGACGCTGACCTTGTCGATCAGAAAGGTCAGCAGTTCGGTGGTTCGAAACCCTAGCGCCGCGTAACGGAGTGAGCTCCCGTTACTTGTCCCAGCTTCTGCCAACCTAGCAGTTCGAAAGCATGTAAAAATGCAAGAAGAAAAATAGGAACCACCTTTGGTGGGAAGGTAACAGCGTTCCATGTGCCTTCAGTGTTTAGTCATGCCAGCCACACGACCAAGGAGATGTCTTCGGACAGCGCTGGCTCTTCGGCTTTGAAACGGAGATGAGCACCGCCCTCTAGAGTTGAAACAACTAGCACATATGTGCGAGGGGAACCTTTACCTTTTTATGCAAGCATTGGACAAAAAAAAAGTCTGAACTATTATTCAATCAGAAAGTCTGTGTTTAGAGAAATCAGCTTAGGGAACTAGCTAAGTTCAGAGCTCCACTAACTTTAGGAGAGAAAGATGGAACTAGTCAATAAAAGAGCCTGTTATAAGTGAAATGGTCCTTCTGCTGTAAAGCACATTTACTCTTATGGCTTTACCACAGATGTACGACTGTAGGTGAGAAACGAAAGAAAAAGTGGGCAGGAGAGAGCAGGTGGCCTCGTGTTTTCTGAGTAGCAGTGTGCAAGATAACATAGTCAGGCAAGGATATGTCTTTTTCCAGATGGAAGATTTGCTTGGATAAAAAGCTGCTCTTGAATGAATGGTGGAGCTGATCTGGGCTGCTAATTTAGCAGTGGCTTTGTGCCAGCTGGTTTCATCTTTCATGTCTTCCAGGCAGGCAGTTCTTGAGCCAGCATTGCAAGTACATGGCAACCCAGTGACTCAGCAACCCACTAAAATACGATCAAACTACAAGCTCTTTGTAAAGCTCCAGGCAGAATTCCATTACAGTTCCATTTCTACACCTTTAGCAACTTCTCTATGGCCCTAGTCAGATTCTAGTTCATATATGCGGAACATATATGTTCATATATCTAGAAGAATTCCTATAATGCTATTTCCAGAAATCCAGCAATTCAAGGTGCTGGTTGTCACCTTTAGACAGAGGTGGGTTCCTACCAGTTCGCACCTATTCGGTAGAACCGGTTCGTCAAATCTACCGAACCGGTTAGAAGAGTTTCCACCAGTGGACCCGGAAAGCAGGCCACACCTACAGAAGAGGTTCCAAAATTTTTTGAAACCCACCACTGGTCCTTGGATATGATTATTCTACACTATCATGTTCATATTTATAAAACTCAGTGCCTCTGTGAAAGGTAAGGATGACTACTGTGTTTGTGGTGCAATCAGAACATTGCGTGTGTTGAAGTTGTTTTAACGCAAACCAAAGATGCCTTTTAAAAAACAAGTTTACATCATATTCTTATGCATGCCAGTGCTGTGTGTGAGGTAATTTAAGGTGGTTCTGATAAGTGTCATCGGCATCTTCATATCCGGTCACACGGGCGGCAAGCCACTCCCATCTGGTCACATGGGCAGCAAGCCACTCCCACAAAGGAGGCCACACCCACAGAGTAGGTTCGAACAATTTTTGAAGCCCACCACTGCTTTAGAGCTCTTCATGGCTTGGGACCAGGTTATCTGAGGGACCGTCTCTCGCTGGTCACATCTACCCGACTCATCAGAGTGGGAAGGCAGGGAATGTTGTGGGTCCCATCCCCTAGGGAGACACACCTCGTGGGACCAGAAAAAGGGCCTTCTCCGTGGTGGCGCCCTCTCTCTGGAACATCATTCCCCCAGAGATTAGAATGGCCCCCACTCTTAACATTCTTCCAGAAGGCACTGAAGAACTGGTTCTGCCAGCAAGCCTGGGGAACTCAGAGCGGGATTAAATGGCTTGTATGATGTGCTGTCGCCGGGGTGGGGGGGTAATTTTATTATATTATTATATTAATTTATTTGTTTCTTTTTTACTTTTTTATTAGTTTTATTGTTTTAAAAGAAGTTTTACATTCTGTAAGCTGCCTTGAGTCACCATGTGCGAATAGGCGGCAATATAAATTCAATAAATAAATAAATATACTCTCAGTATGTCAATATATTGCACATATTACTAGTTGATGGAATATGGCCAATATGTTGGCTTCCAAATTCGTCTATGAATTAGAGATCCTGATGTGAAAGAACAGGGTAAGTTTGGGGTAAAAATGGGATATACCATATTTTTCAGAATATAAGATGCACCTTCCCCCCCCTCCCCCAAAGAGGGTGAAAATCTGGGTGTGTCTTATACACTGAATACAGCATTTTTAGCCTCCTGAAACCCTACTCCCTTTGCAAAAATATCCGTGCATAGCCTTTAGGAGGCTTCCAGAGTGCTCCTGAGGGCTGGGGAGGGCAAAAATGAGTGAAAAACAGATTTTTTTGCTTGTTTTTGCCCCCCCCCAGCCCCTAGGAGCACTCTATAAGCCTCCTAAAGGCTATGCATGCCATTTTTTTAATATAAAAAACAGGCCCGTTTTTGTGACAAACGGGCTGTTTTTGGGAGGTCTGCAGAGTGCAAAAACTTTTTGAAAAAAATTTGCCTCTTCAAAATCTTGGTGCATCTTATACTCCGGTGCGTCGTATACTCTGAAAAATACAGTAGTTGCATTAGGGCATATTGGCCACAATTTACCAAAGGCTACCTACTTTTGTTTCCATAACATTAGCAGGCACTAAGGCTGGTAATCTAATCATTTTGTCTATATCTTACTAAAATATTAATTGAAAGACTTCTCAGCAAAGCCATGCTGGGTGATGGCAGTTAATATTCATGGCCATCTATTAACCATCATTGTATATGAAAGATATATTCTTTTCCACTGTCCAGCCATCAGTTTCCATGCAATAGCTATGCATTTTCAAAGAAAATTATACAGTATGTCTGAAATATCAAGGCCTGTTATTAATTAATGTTTATGGCTCCCATCTCAAATGCATGACTTTAGGTGGCCAACAATAAAAACAGAACAAAAACATCGTAAAAGCTACCAAAATTAAAAACAACAGAAATAACAATGCATCAGTTGGGAACACTTATTTAACGATCATGACCAGGAAACAGGCTTACTGTATATACTCGAGTATAAGCCTAGTTTTTCAGCCCACTTTTTGGGCTGAAAAAAGCCGCCTCAGCTTATACTCGAGTCAGTGAAAAATTTGCCCGAAATGGAGGAGAAAAAGGGGCGGGGCCATGCCGCTGGGTGACACTCGTGAATGGCCCAGTGCCCCTGTGAGTTTCCCCTCCCTCTGTGTCAGTTTGCCGCGCAGCGCGCACCGCACCATCCCCCCTCCTCACGTTCTAATGTAATGCAGGGCTGTCTTACGATTCCCCTTCCTCCCCCTCCTGCCGCTCTGCAACGATGTCCCACCTCCTCCTTGTTATGGCAAGCAGCCACATAGCGATGTCCCACCTCCTCTGGTACAGTGATCCAATGATAGGAATCACTGTGCCGTGTGTCATAGGAGGCGGGACATCGCTCCCGCGGCTGCACGGGACATCATCATCACAGCGGGACATCAGCATCATGAGGTGAGTGAAGTATTTCATTGAATACACCGCTAGTTTACTGTTTTTCTTTGAAATAAATATTCAAAAACATTATTGGTATCTATTTTTATTTTTGAAATTTACCGGTAGCTGCTGCATTTCCCACCCTAGGCTTATACTCGAGTCAATAACTTTTCCAGTTTTTTGTGGTAAAATTAGGTGCCTCGGCTTATATTCGGGTCGGCCTATACTCGAGTATATACGGTACTTGTGCTATGAGGGACCCAGGCTTGATGGGAAAAAATAACGGGTTTCTAATGTCTTGCAAAAGCCAGCAAGGTTCAGGCAAGTGAGATCTCTGGGAGAATGCCAGAGGGTGGGTACCACAGCAGAAAAGGCTGTTCCTGTACCCATCAGATGGAACTCTCTTGTGGACAGGAATCGGATCATGCTACTCCCGCTAGATCTAACAGGATGGGTAGACACCACAGGGGACAGATGATTCTAAAGGTTAATACTTCTTCCCAGCAATTAACATCTTTAGGATGTTACAAAACAAATGCTTTAACGAACCATTATTGTTATGTCAAATAACACAGATTTACTCACCTGTTTTGTATTTAAACAGGACAGGATGCAGTAAGTTTGAAATATGAATATGGTCTGATATTACCGAATGAAGCTGATGAAGGTAATCACAGGAAATGAAAGTTTAGGTGTAATTCTAAACAATAAGATCAAAATCATTAGGCGCATATTTGTGTCATTTAGGCTGTTGTGGGTGTTTGGGAGAAGTGTATGGCAAAAATGAGCAAAATCTGGCAAATGCAGTGTGAGACAGGGGTGGTACAGATAAAAATTTTGTTTTTTGGTAATCACTACAATATTTATGAATGTGAGAACATTTACTGTAGATTTGATAATTCAGAGAAAGCATATGATAAAGTAAATAGGCTTGAATTTTGGAGTGTGTTGTAAAATATGTTAAAAGTTGCTTGCTAAATAGCATAAATATGACATATAATTCACATAAGTAAAGAATTTGTAATAAATGAATGCTTTTTAAATGGTTCCATACTCAGCAGGGAATAGAATAAGGATGGCTGATGTCCCTTTGGCTGTTTACTGTCTGTATGGATCAAGACATAATATAATCCATTAAGACATATGTTTCTGTAATAGAAGTTAAGAATGATGGAAAAATGGAAACTTGAATGAAATAATTGGTTGGCCCATAAATATTCAGATAGAATGGAAGCTTATATTTGGAAGTTCAGTGGAGATTCAACAAGCCAGAGAACCAGCTTCATTACAAATTACAGCAAAAAACTTGTTTCAAATGTTTGTAATATCCTATATGTTCAGACATTCTGTAAATGAAAACTCAGATTCAGAATAAATGGCTTTATATACTGAATTAATCTAAAGCCCTCTGACTAATTCCTGAAACTTTGGCTATTATTTCAAAGTTTCTTGAATGTATAACCCAGGGTTTATATGCACAAAAATAGATTTTGAAATACTCAGGATGGAGGAATAGCTGATGAAAATGACAGAATTAGCAGAGATGGCAAAATTGACTTTCTTGATTAGAGAAAGGATCAGAGGTGGGCTGCTGGTTCAGGTGAACTGGTAATTCAAACCAGCGGCTGGACCTGCCCATTTGCCCTGGCGCTAATCCATCTTTATATCATTGCTGTGTCTTTGAAGCCGTGCACATGCTCACGTTTTCAGTTCTGGGCGAACTGGTTGTTACATTATGTGACACCCATCTCTGGAAAGGATCATTGTATTTATTAGGGACTAGAAAGTTCTTATGGACTTTTGTTGAAAAAAGAAAATGAACTTGTGATTTATGGGTTTGATGATTACAAAGGATGGACTATAGAAAGATGGATTATAGGAAGATGGAAATTATATTATAATCTTAGAGAGAAAGTTCAATTTAAAGGAACTGTTTGTAGCTGCTAAGATTGGAAGCCACTACTTTACAATTTTTTTGTTTTCTTTCTTCTTACAATTTCTTTTATTTCTTATTCACTATTTTTGTGTTTTATTTCTTTTTCTAAAATGTGTATTGTTATTTATCTTGCTAAAGACCTTTTTAATAAAAATTGCATTGCAAATAGACAGAATTTGGAGTATAGCCACCTATAGCTGGCATCTTCTTTAAACTACTGCCATCTTGTGGGGAAATTTTTTTGGGCCATATTCACAATGTAGGTTTAAAAAGCACAATGTAGCACAGGCTTGAGCTTTTTAAATGTGATAATAGTGGTAGTCCTCAATTTACCACAGTTCATTTAGTGTCTGTTCAAAGTTACAATGGCACTGAAAAAAGTGACTTATGACCATTTTTCAGTTACCATCTTTGTAGCATCCCCATGATCAATTTCAGAAGCTTAGCAACTGATTCATATTTATGACTTGCTGTGATCATCTTTTGAGACTTTCTCACAAACAGTCAATGGGGAAGCCAGATTCACTTAAAAACCAGGTACTAACTTATCAACTGCAGTGATTCTTACAACAGAGGCAAGATTGGTAGTAAAATGGGGCAAAACTCACTTAACAAATGTCTCATTTAATAACAGAAATGTTAGGCTCAGTTGTGGTCAAGGACTACTTGTATATTCCAAATGGACTATAGAACTTTGTCCTTTATTTCTATTTGAAAGCTTTTAATGCATGCACCTCCACATACACTATATTGCCAAAAGTATTCGCTCAGCCATCCACATAATCAGAAGCAGTTGTAAGCGAATACTTTTGGCAATATAGTGTATATTTGAAAAACCACAAATAAAAATCGCTCAAGAGCTCCACCAAAAAAGGAATTCTCAGGATTCTTCTATTTACAAAGCTTGCTTTACTATTACTATTAATCTTCTCATCATTCCCATCATCCATCTCCTCCCACTTATGACTGTAACTTTGTTGCTTGTATCCTTACGATTTATATTGTTTCCTAATATGATTTGATTGCTTACTTGCACCCTTACTTGTACCCTATGACTATCATTAAGCCTTGTACCTTATGACTCGTGATGAATGTATCTTTTCTTTTATGTATAGAGAGCACATGCACCAAAGGCAAATTCCTTGTGTGTCCAATCACACTTGGGCAATAAAGAATTCAATTCAATTCATTTCAGTTCAATTAAATTCAATTTTCCACTTCCCAAATTCAAAAGTATCAAATTTCTCTCCTAGCTTCTTCGCAACCAAACTTTTATTTCTACAGTGCATCACAGGAAAAATCCACTGACTATATAATTTTGATCTTTATAGCTCTAGATGTATCAAGGCATCCAAACATATTTGCCGGGGTGTTCATTGCTACTCTACTCAGTGCTAGCCTTTTGACTTCAAAGAACATCTTTGTCAGGCAGTGTTAATCTAAAACAGATTCTGTAAAACAAATGGTCAAAAAAATGATCAAAAAAATGGAGAGTGAAATAAAACATAGGCAGGGTTTTTAAAGTTTATATTGGAAATGGAATTATAATTAGAAAAAAAAACCCAATATGGATCAGAAATAGATTTGTCCATCCCCCCCGAGAACTCTACATAGTATTTCACAAGAGACTCTGTTATTTAAGTCATTGCACATCTTACTTATTTATATGATTTACCCCCAACAGTCAGAAGAACTTGCCATATCAATCTATCAATTCTATAGTGATGTAGAACAAAATCATGGTGTAGCAGAGTCATTCCATGCTTATTTCTAAGAAAAGAATCTGGGTTATTCATTATTGGACATATGGTACAAGGACTTCTGCCCACTATTATCAGAAGCTTGTAATTATATTACATTAGAGGGCAGTATAAAAAAAAATGAAGAAACCCAACTACTGCTGCTCCACGCTTTCTAGGGATTCTTTCCTTTCTCTTCCAGTTTCTCTTAAAGCCTGCTTCACAAGCAGATTGCAGGTATCCTGTATGCAACTACTTGCAAAAATAATTAAACCTTGTGCCCAGTTCTGTTCCACCACTGACCTGCTAAGGTTTACATAAAGAGCATGCACATCTTTCAGGGATGGGGAATCTTTAATGGAACCTCCCACTAAATAAAAGGGCAAAACAAACCAATTTCATTTGTTGGTTCCTACCGCAGTTGCTGTTGTGGGTATTGCTTTTGTCTAGAGTCTGAAAGTAGATGTAGGTCCTCTGGCTACAGACAAATGGTGTGTGTGTGTGTGTGTGTGTATATATATATATATATATATATGAATGTATATAGTCCTTGAATTAACTGGTCACTTAGCTACCATTTGAAATTACAACGCCCCCCTCCCCCAAAAGGTACTTATGACCAGTTTCTGGCATTCCCACAGCTGTGCCCCCATGGTCACATGACTGCATTTCAGGTGGTTGGCAGTCAGGCCACATTTATGGCCATCTGCAGGTGGCCATAAATGTTACATGAATGGATTTGCATTTTTTACCAAAATCTAGTGTTTGCTTCCGGTTTCTGGCCATAGCGAATGTGTTGAATAAAGACAACAGTGTTAACTTGACCATGACAAAAGTAGACTTGGGTCACTCCTGTAATGACTCACTTTAGGAGTGTCACAATGTATGGCCATGTTGTCAGGCTTAATTATGATTCTAAGTCGAGATAGTACATTAGATACATTAAAAAAAGTATTCTCCATTAGAAACATCTGCTTAGTATTCTGTAATCTTAAAAAGTTAATGCAACAGAGTTCTAGGGGCAGATGGCAAGACCAACCTGGCTCAATGAAGCAGTGTTATTTACCAATGCAAAATTGAGAGATATCTCTAGTTGTTTAAAACTCCTTTTGTATTTCATTTTAAATTAAGGCTATTGGAAGGCCAAGGTAAATATGCAGTTCTCTATTAAAGAATTGAATATCTATAAAGGTAAAGGTTTTCCTCGCACATATGTGTTAGTTGTTCCCGACTCTAGGGGGAGGTGCTCATCTCCGTTTCAAAGCCGAAGAGTTAGCGCTGTCCAAGATGTCTCCATGGTCATGTGGCCGGCATGACTAAACACTGAAGGCGCATGGAACACTGTTGCATTTTTACATGCTTTCGAACTTCTAGATTGGCAGAAGCTGGGACAAGTAACGGGAGCTCACTCCGTCATGCGGCGCTAGGGATTCGAACCGCCAACTGCCAACCTCTGATTGACAAGCTCAGCATCTAAGCAACTCTGCAAAAAAAGTTGCAAGCATAATTCCTCGATCCCCAACATTCACTTTTATTCCCTCATTAACATAAATACTGGATACCAACTCATTTAAATTTATTTTGCTCTCTGATATCACTTACATAGTTATAAAGCATTTTATACAGAATGTATGGGATCCATTTTGCCACTGGGACACAAAAGACCACAAGAAAATCTAGATGACCCAGAGGCTTTCCATCTTGCATTGGACTGTCTAGTAACGGTTCAAATATGTCCAAGTGCGGTTGTAGTTGTAATCCAGAAGTTGCTCAACAGGTCCTGAAAAAGAACCAATTTGTTTGAGATACTGTAAAGAAACCCGTGGCATTTACTTGATAAGCTTGAAAAGAAGAGCTAGATAGAAGTTTTATTGGTTTTCTATGAACCATTGTCAGATCAAATGTAACAATACTTCTCTGTTCAATGTTTCAAGTAGCCTAAACCTTTTGAATATAAATTAGATTCAATAATGTATCAAAATTCAAGTCAGGCATTTTGAGAAAAGTTGGTGTTTGAGGGCGAGGAAGATTTTATCTCCTATTTCTTTGGAAACTGCTTTCAAAGAGCTTTGCTTAAAAGTTTCAGACAGAATCTTAACAATTGCACTGGATGATGGGGGAAATCACCAGTGGTTCTAAATCATCTATCTGTTCAGGCAAGTTTCAAGAGAAAGCTTTCCTGGGCTGACAGGTAAACATTGAAAGGTACAACTACAAGCAGATAATTCATGTCGTAGGATAAATTTGATCTCAGAAATAACATATTCACAAACATTCTTGGTGTCCAATTTCATTATGGCTGTCTTAGAATGGGATTGTAAGAATGGTGGCATGCAGATCTGGTATTATACTGAATTCAGTTTTGTCATAAATAACCAGAACATGATTTGGGAAAGTTAATCTGAAGCATTTTTAACACACCAAAATAGACAATAGATTGTTTCCTCCTTCCTTAGCAATCAGAACTCAAAGCCTATCAACTTACCAACTCCTGCAACAACTGGACATTTGTCATATACGTATTTACTGCAGACATCCTGAACCATTTTGGTATTAATTTCCTAGAAGACAGAAAAAATTAGATGTACTTTCAGAAGAAAATTAGACAATTTGCTAATTACATACACTGACTACCAACCAAAACTGAACGTCATTAGCAAAACTCAAATTGATATTGCTCTCATCTACTTGAGTGTGTTCTAAGAATACAATATTCTCTTCAAAAATACAGAACACCTTCATAGATTACTTCCTTCAGTGATTACCTGAATCAGAAACCAGCACCCCAACAAATTAGAACTCCATGAACTTCATGAGAAACACCTCAAATTTTCTAAGGATTTTTACATGTTGCCAGATAGGCTCCAGAATTGTAGAAAACTGACATACCATCCTTGATATTGTAGTACTGAGTAGAATGCCATGTCTTAACACTTATCAAATAGTAATGCAAACACTAAACAGCACCAGTTCGATTGGAGCAATACAAAAATAATTGGCCATGCTACCATTGCCACACTTCTGAGTTCATCAAAACCTGGCACTCCACAAGCAATTCCATCAAGAGACACACTGACCTACAACCAGCCTATGAACTGCTCAGAATCCAAATCAACCACACAGAGACACCACCAATCCTCAACCAACGCATGCAACCCTCCCCCGCAGTTCATTCCCTAATGGCTCTGATGTAATCTCCTTATTACATCCACCACAAGACTCACTGCTGACTCACAGCTGACCCATCACAAGACCCTCACTTGACACACCCACACCTGAAGCTCTTATAAACAGAAGAACACTGACACTGATATGCCCTAAACTCTGCTGAAGATATTACCTAGTCTAGTTACGAAACATTTGGAAGCCAATCCACAAGCTCTCAGAATGAACCTTCACCCTCATCTTATACCTGAGCTACAGATATTCACCATTATTGCAAAATAATGCAAATAACTACTGTTTCAGTTATAATCTAGTAATGCAAGAAGATTAGTGAAATTAAGCTTCCTCTTTCATCAAACAAAACAATAATACTTACAGAAATTCTGGCATCCCATTCTGCCAAAGGTATCCGACGACCATAGCTCAGCATCTGGGTGGCAATACTCTCACACATTGGAGTAGTACCTGAAAAATAATAGTGGATTGTCAATGGAGTCATTAAGTATCTTTTCAAGAAGTGAAGCAGATTCCACAATACACAAACAATTATATATTATTATTTCTTCAACCTGCAGCTAATGAATACCATTCAAAAATTCTTGTAGTCAGGTATTTCATATAGGGCGTTACTAGTATGCAAGCTTTGAAGTTCTTCATCATCAATATTACCAAAAAAGCAGAAGATGAGGAAGAGCTGATGTTTGGGCCAGATGTTTGAGTCAACCACCTGCCTTTGAAAGCTAGTCTCAAAACATAAATTGTGGACTGAATATTTTTTAGAGGTAGAAATTATTAGTATCAGGCTACACCTAGCATGGAGGGATAAAGGCAGTGGTTGCTTCCAACTCTAAAAATACACCCTGTCTCTTGTTCATGGGAAAATGCACAGAGGGAAGTAACAATGAAATACTTTTCATAGTAACTTTGTCTTACCCTACCAATGCAAAAAGAAACTGTGTAGATAAACAGTTAACTAAATCAAATTGGTCTACAGTTTATTGCTTAATAGAGAGTGTCAAACTTTAAAATTATTTCTTCACCCTGCAGCATACTATGCATAATCGAGCACCAATGATGCCTGCCGTTTATTATTATTGTTATTACTATTATTGTTACTATTATATTTTCTATTTGGAGATTTAATTTCATTGCTAAAATAGTAAGCTTAGAAAAATAAGATTAGATGTAGTAAATGAGACATGTTTGCATTATTTGTGTAGTCACATTGTTATACACATGTTATAAATTTCCACAATAACATGCTTATCTTCTGCAGAATGGTCAATTTAGACATTAGAATGTGCTGGGTGGCACAGAAGAAAGACTAGTAAACATTTTAAATAGAGAGGAATTCAGGAAAAATGTTACTTTCATTACACTTTTCACAAGAAAGAAAAACCTGCTCGGGAGGTGTTAAAATTAAAACTGCATTAGGAGACATACCATCTAGTTGGGCCACCAAGTTCCTTCGAAGAACTTTTTTGCCTCTCTCCAAGTCGTGTTCAGGCAAGTCAGTGCAAATGCGCATCCTAAATAACCAAGAGAGTTGAAGAAAGATATTAACCAAATGTAATACATCTTTAAATGACAATTCCCTTCCAATTTAGGAAACTTATGCTTGTTGATAGCAAGGAAACTAGGTTTGTTATCCTACATCAGGGATGTCAGACTGGATTTTCTTTGAGGGCCGGATCAGCATTGTACTTCTCCTCCGTAGGCTGGCTTGGAGGGCGGGGGGGGGGGGGCAGACAGGACAGATGCCTCTTGCAGTACCCTGCCAGTCAAAACAGGCCACGGGGGGAGGGGGAGAGCACACGGCCCACTGTGCCCCATTTTGGCTGCCAGAGGCACCAGAGGCCAATCCTTTGCTATTTCCAGGCTGGCCCCTGGAAATAGATTTGAATACCCCACGGTTGAGTTTGACACCCCTCTTCTACATAAAAGCTGAAGGAAGAAGATCATCACAACAGAAACATATAGACAGATGAAACAGAAAGAGTAGTATACACTTGAGCTAATATTTAAATCAGAACTCTCTCATAGAGGCATAACAAATACAATTAGATTCTGATATAGACGCTGCAATGCACTATATCACACTAGAATCTTTCAGAACAGGTTTTGAGACTATTTTGCTTCTGCTTTATTTTCCCATTTGCAAATATTTCTTTCCATTAATCCTTGGAAAGCTATTTCCTGAAGTCCATTTACAGACCCATATAGCACCATTTTCTTACAAAATAAAAATAACAAAATAGAAATGAAACCATCCTTACCATTCATATCTCCCCCAATCACTTGAGTGTAAAATATTGAAACGACCACTGACAAAATAAAAACCAAAAAGTCCTGTATCAGAGTAGGAAAGGTTGAAGGTCTGGAAACTTTGACAGAGGTCATGCTCCGCAAAATCAGCAGCCATTTTGCTATACAGATTCTGTAAACAGATAGTTAAGATTTACTATGCAAAAATGAAGACATAGCTCATTACTAACAAATTATTCATTCACAGTAATTAACCTTGAAATAGCCATTATTCAGTTATATCAGTACATTAATCACCTAAGCCAGACAAGTGATGAAGCCTAACAAAGTCATTAGAGAATTTCTTAAACTTAACAAGAAAAAAAATCCTTGCCACAGAATTTAAATACCATAATGCAAATCAGCACCTGTCCGACAAAATTGAATTCCTAGAAAAAATAAACTGAATGCAAAAAGGGACTTTACTTAAACCAGAATATTAGCTATGCTGTTCATCTGTAACATTAGGGAAATTAAATCAGCAGTAGGTAAGTGTTCCCGATCAGAATGGCTTGTTGGGAGTTCGAACAAGGAATTCTCCAAGTTGGCAAAGATTCCTGAAAATTTCAGGCACGGTCAAGAAATGAATCATTATACAAGCCAACTCAGAGTTCTCACTCAAGGCATAAAATATCAAGTACTTTGGATACATTATGTAAAAACCCAGCTTTCTGGAAAAGGCTCTAGTGCAGGGAAAGATGGTAGATAAGAGAAGAAGATGACCAATAGCAAGATGGATGGATTTAGTTACAATGGACATGGGTGCACTAAAGAAGACTTAAAGGACCAGATTAGGGACAGATTGTCATAGAGGAAATGTATCTATGTGGTTGCTAAGTGTCAACATTGACATCATAATCGATCAAAACAACATGCCAATCACGATGCCTTACCTTACTTCCACCAAAGGTAAGGTCATAGCGTCCTATGATTGAATTAATTAACAGAAGGACAAGGTTGTCTGGGCTACCCCAGCCAGGCCCCTCCACTGCGAAAGCAACATGAGCCAAAGGTAATTCATCATCTCTGACTGTGACCTAAAAGGTGTATGAAGCAAGAAAAGAGAATAAAAAGTCCAGTCTTATCTTTTTGCAGATAACATTTCCCTTTTTATTTATTAAACCAAAACCAAAACAGAGAATTCATCTTTTATTTTTAAAATATTTTCATCCCACTTTTTTAAAAAAAATAGTGTATCTTGTATTGAGAACTTGAGAGTGGCTGTGATAAACATGAACATTCAGCCTTCTTACTGCTGTGATAGCCAAGAAAAGTAGGCAAGGAATTTAACTGAAGAAGTGAACATAGCAATAGCAATAGCAGTTAGACATATACCGCTTCATAGGGCTTTCAGCCCTCTCTAAGCGGTTTACAGAGTCAGCATATTGCCCCCAACAACAATCCGGGTCCTCATTTTACCCTCCTCGGAAGGATGGAAGGCTGAGTCAACCCTGAGCCGGTGAGATTTGAACAGCCGAACTGCAGTCAGCTGAAGTAGCCTGCAGTGCTGCATTTAACCACTGCACCACCTCGGCTCTTTAAGAAAGGGCCAATATTAATACCTTAACCTGCTTCAACATTAAATGTATTTCAGATGTAAAATAAGTAGCTACTTCGCAGGGAAGTGTTGAGTTGCTAAAAATAGCTATACTATGCGAGGAGAATATTCAAGGCCAGATACACATTTATTTAAATGATTTATATGGCCGCTCACCTCACAACAGTGACTCTGGGCTGTGTACAAGAAATAAAGTAAGAGCTACAATCAGTAAACCACGATGCACAAGATAAAGCAATATAACTTAATGACAAAAACCTACATCAGCAGCAGAGCTTGCTTAACTTTCTGGCCAAAAGACCTGTGTGTATGTGTGTGTGTGTGTGGGGGGGGGGGGAAGAGGGTAAGGGCTATCAGAATTGCCAGAGGGAAGCTCTTCACTACCATTTATTATGGTATATACTACAATAAATAGTATACGACTGTAGAGGGGCCCAACAAGATGACACCATTCAATAGAGAAGATCCACAGCATACTCTGATAGATCTGGTAGGCCGAGCAAAAACAATGGAACAGCTGGTCCAACAAAGACCTTGGCCTATGCCATGTAGAGCTTTAGAGATCTGACTTCCCCAAACTTTCTGGCTTTGCAGACCAGTGTGTGGGATGAGAGTGGATGGTTCTGTGCGAGCAGCGGGCACACATGCCCACCGCTTGTGCAAATGGAGCGCCCACAGCTGTGAGTGGGGATTCATATGTGTGTGCTCACCCAGCACTTCCATGGCCTGGTTCCAAAGGGCTCAAGGCCTGGTAGTGGACCATGGCCCGGGGACGTTACAGATGATAAGCCTATAGGTGATAAGCAACACCATGAATGAATAAATACCATATTTTTTGGAGTATAAGACGCTCCGAAGTATAAGCTAGGTATAATAATAATACCTAGCTTTTGGGGAGGAAAACAAGAGAAAAATATCTGCCTCTGCCTCCCAGCAATTTTCCTCCTTGCAACAAACAGCAAACAGTACAGACAATATAAACGTGTTACATTTCAGACTATACTTGTACAGATGCTGTTAAAATTGATGTGGCTTTCTGGAAGTATAGTTATTCTCTGCTATTTAAAAGAAGATACAATAGCACTGGGCCTCTTCAGATCAAGCATTTATTTTAAAAAGCTTCTTCATTTTGTTATGCTGTCTAGAACAATAATAAAGCAGTCTTTAAAAAATAAGTCTAATAATTTGAGCATTCTATAGGCACTTATAGTTATTGACTTACCTCCTTGCAGCAAACAGCCTGATCAGCACAAGAAAAGAAAAACTATCTCTGCCTCCCAGCAATTTGCCATTTGGAGCAAACAGCAAGTTTCACTTTCAATTTCTCTTGATCATCAGCTGTTTGAGGCTGCAGGGATTACTATAGCCTCTTGCAGCCTTGCAAACCCCCCAACCCCCCCCTTGCTGCAAGGAGCTAAATTGCTGGAAGGCAGAGGCTGGTGGGTGGGTGGGGCTACATTCAGTGTATAAGACATACCCAAATTTTCACCCTTTTAAAGGGGGGGAAGGTGCGCCTTATACTCTGAAAAATACGTATTCAGAAGCCTATTTTCTTTGCCACTGCATTCTGGGAAGTCCCATATAGAAGGCATTACATTAATCAAAATGGGAGGTGACAAAAGCAATAGTCACCATGGGCAAGGAACACAGTAGTGATTGTCACAGCCTCATCAAACAAGATCTGTCAATCTAGGCAGTGTTAAAGATAGAAAATATCCAGAGCAGCAAATCAGTCTTGTCAGGATTGAGCCAAAGCTTTTCTCCCCATTCAGACCCTCATAGCCTCCAGGCACTGGGAAAGCACTCAGTGTCATTGCTTGGTGAGTTGAGGGTGGAGATGTACACCTGGGCATTATCACCATACTCATATTCAAGAAGCCAGTTTAAGAAAAAAACGATCTACCGTGTTTCCCCGAAATTACGACATGTCCTGATAATAAAACCATGCTACATTTTTCATGTGGGCAAAAATATACCCCCTCCCCCAATAATAAGCCCCCTGGACAACCCCCCCTTCAGCCAGGCAGAGCACCACTCACCAACCTAATGATATCCCGAAGGTGCAAAGCCCCAGAAGCCGGGGGGGGGGGGGGGGGGGCAAAGGTGCTCACATTGCTTGACGCCTTTGGGATACTGCTAGGTTGGTGGGTGGCGCTGTGCTCAGCTGGAGCAGGGGGGTTGCCGGGCAGCTGCTCACAAGCAGCTGCCCGGCAATGCCTTTCCAGTCGGGCAGAACACCACTCACCGACCCACTAATATCCCAAAGGTGATAAGCCGCGTGGCGCTCTGCCCAGCTGGAAAGAGGTTGCGTGAGCACTTGTTCTGCCTCCAGCTCGTGTGCCTCCCAGCCTCACCGTGCCCAGCTCTCCCTGCAGGGCTGGGCCAGGGTGCCGCCGCTGCTGTGGCCCCGCCACCGCTGCCACCATGCTCCGAGCATAACTGGCTTCCAAACTCTGGAGATCCGCTGCCGCTCTGGGACTACGCTCTACGGTTGTGGGCTGGCTGTTGGAAGACTCTGGTGGGACAGAGTCTTCCCGCAGCCAGCCCACAACCATAGAGCATAGTCTCAGAGTGGACGCTGCTGGAACACTCAGCAGCAGATCTCCGCAGTTTGGAAGCCGGTTATGCTCGGAGCTTGGTGGCGGAGGCAGCAGGGCGGTGGTGGCGCACTGGCCCAGCCCTGTAGGGAGAGCTGGGCATAGTGAGGCTGGGAGTCACGTGAGCTGGAGGCAGAACAAGTGCTCGCGCAACCCCTCTTTCCAGCCGGGCAGAGCGCCACGTGGCTTAGCGCCTTTGGGATATTACTGGGTCAGTGAGTGGTGCTCTGCCTGGCTAGAAAGGGGGGTTGCTGGGCGGCTGCTCATGAACTTGGTCACCTCAAGGCGGCTTTGTTGCGCTGCTGCGACAGTGCAACACAGCCGTTTGCCCCTGATGCTGTGCCTGGCTCTTCGGGTGCCCGCTTGCAAGAGAGCAGCCACCCGGAAACCCAAAACCAATAAGCCTCCCCCCGATAATAAGGCCCAAGCAAAAAAATTTTTTTTGGGGGGGGGGAGTCAAAAGAAAATATGACCCTGTCTTATTATCGGGGAAACACGATAAGTCAAATTTCTATTGCATTTATTTCCATGCACATTTTATTTTATGATAATGCCAGGCCAGGAAGACTCTTACCTGACTTCCACTGAAACGACTTTTGGATAAAACAGGTATGTTATCACCTTTGTAATTAGAAGGAACATTGCCGAAATGCTGCTGGGCAAGATCCACCAGCTCTTTATGACCAACATCTATTAAAAAACAAGGCCATATGAATATTGTTTCTTCCAACAGGAGCTGCTAAAAGAGAAATCTTTGCTAAGCAGCTGCAAACTATTCTTCAAATTGATATAAAATTAAAACATCCCCACTCATGACTTTTTCTGAACATATCCAGTGAAATCTCTCTGGATGACAGCCCATTTAACAGAATCTACAACTTAGATCGTGGCTACAGGCAGTAGTAGCAAAATCTTAAACGTCTATTTTTACTCTCCTCCCTCTTAGACCCCAGCAAATAACAGTACATCCAGTCTGAGCTTCTTTCGCATTCTGTTTCTTGGGCTTAATGCATTTTCTATCATTATTTCTGCATAGTTTCTGAAAGTCAAGCTCTGTGGCTCTCTATACTAGGCCTTTGGCTCTATTAGAAATGGTGGGAAATATTTGTAGCTCGGGTGGTAGATGTTGGTGGTGGTTTTTTTCTCCGAGCTTGTTTAGAAATTAAATAACAAGCTTGGAGAACAAACTACCACTAACTCATTGGTTCTATTGTCTATTCCTAGTGATAGCATTTTTTTATTGCCTTCCTATAATTTCAGTCCATTATTTGGGGTTCCTCAGTAGAGCATTTTGATTCATGCACAGAATGAAGATATTCTAGATAGAAATTATCAGGGGAAGGGGGGAGATAAGGGAGAGAACAGTGAAAACGCCAAAGATGTCAGTGGTAGAGGAAGAGGCCACTCCTCTTACAACAGCCTATTTCCCAGAGAAGTCCATCCCAAACTTTTCCAGTGCTTTGCTTCTGCCACAATAGAAATGTGTATATTCCTCTTAGTTTAATTTTTAAGGGTTGGATCTGACTCGATGTCCTTCATTAGTCTAAACATACATCTTTGCTTGTATCATAGAGTCGTAATTACACTCCTATAGCATTAGAGCTTATTTATAAAAGATGACATTAAAAGAAAACCAGCTTACACTAACCTCCAGCAGCTACTAGGACCATGCGAGGTGCTTTGATATGAGTTCCCATGTATTCTGCTATATCTGAACGAGTCAATTTCCTAGAAGAAATAAAATACTTTTAATAATTTACAATTTGAAACAAGTATGGTTTTGTGTTGAATGTGATCTCTGTGAGCTTAGAAACCTACTGTCTTTTCATTTTTTAAAAACATATATGTTATTTAGTATAATCTAGGGCTGGGCACCATATTAAAATCGAAAGGGGCAAAAATCTTTTTGAATGTCCGAGAGGACTCTTCAAACGAACTGTTTTCCTTGGATGGCTCTGCATCTGTGTAGAGAAGCCATGAAAACACTGAAAAAGACACAATAACTTTATGTGCCATCTTGACACACTGCAGCTGGAACTGGAGTTGATTTTACAAATTGGGAAAGGTTTCAACTTTGTATTATGTTGGTTCTAATATTGGATTTACTATTTTGCCTTTTTTATGTATGCTAACTCTTTGCTCCAATAGGATTTTTCAACTTAAATGTGTCTGACAAACATTTTACAAAAGCCATCAGGTGTCTCTTTTGTTTTATACCAACTTCAGCAGTATGAGGATAATACTGAACTAATTTCAGAAATACTAAGTGAAGAAAAAAAAAACAGATTTAAAACAAAGTTCAAAGATCTTCCTCACATATTCTCTCTGAATTTGATGCATATGTATGTTGTGCATACACCAGACATTTCCACAGATGTACACGGAATCTGAGTAATTAATTTAAAAAGTAATCATGCCTGGAGAAGACCAGTTTCCTGCAAAGCTCTTTTATCTCATTTTGCAGAAGGAACTGAGACGGAGGAGAAAAGATGGAGGGATATGAGTTTGCAATGAGCAAAGAACTGCAATTGTGCGACTGTGTACTTCTGTTTGTGTGATGGGGAAATGTCAGCTGGTCTTACCTGAACTGTATGTCTCAAAGGTGGCATGGGAGTAGTCACAGCTGGGTATTAACACGGCCCATTTGCCTGGAGACTGAGGTACCTCTGCTCCTCCTCCTGACTCCCCCAGATTAGCCAATGGTCTCGTTGAAGAGACGCCTGGGAAGTAAGGGAACAGCGCGCGCGCACACACACACACACCTCCCTTCCCGGTCCCTGACTGACCCGAACTAATTACTCAGGCTCCTAGGCGCAGAGCACACCTAACGGGTGGGAAGTGACTACTCCTACACCACCTTCGAGACATGCAGTTCAGGTAAGACCAACTGACAGTCTCTGAAGTGGGGCATGGGAGGAGTCACAGCTGGGACATATCAAAGCAAGATGTCCATGGGAGGGATCATTGGGCTGAGTCCCCCGAGAGTCCAGGACTCCCTGCAGAACCCTCCTCCCGAAGGCAGCCTCTGCAGAGGCATCCAGCCGGTAGTGTCTGATGAATGGTGAGGGCGACGACCAGGCAGCTGCTCTGCAGATCTCCTTGATGGGTGCCTGGGTGGCCCAGGCCACGGAGGTGGCCGCACTCCTGGTGGAATACACAGTGATGCCCTCTGGTACCTGGAGCCCTCGCGCCTCATAGTCCTTGGAGATGGCCAGTCTGATCCATTTGCTGATGGTGGCCGGAGAGACCTTAGCTCCTCAGGTTGAAGGTTGGAAGGAGACAAAGAGCGCCTCCGACCGCCTGAAGGCCACCGTGCGTTTCAGATATATGCGCAGGGCCCGTCTTACATCCAGATGGTGCCAGGACTTTTCCCTTCCCCTGGAGGGGTTCGGACAGAAGTCCGAAAGAACTATCTCCTGAGCCCTATGAAAGGGAGAGTTGACCTTGGGCATGAAGGCAGGGTCGAGTCTGAGGATGACCCGGTTGTCGTGGAAGGAACAGAGATCCGCCCTGCTGGAAAGAGTTTTAAGCTCGGACACCCTCCTGGCCGAGGAGATTGCTACAAGGAAGACCACCTTGAGGGTCAGGAACTGTAGGCTGACCTCCCTCAAGGGTTCGAAAGGCGCCTCCAGCAGTGCCTGGAGCACCGTGGGAAGGTTCCAGGTGGGAAAGCGGTGGAAAGGGGGTCGAAGGTTCACTGCCCCTCTGAGGAATCGTCTTATGACCGGGTTCTGGGACAAGGAACGGAAACCCACCTCCCCAAAAAACTGTGGCTAAGATTGAGACCTGCCTCCTGAGGGTACTGTGGGCCAACCCATTCTCTAGGCCATCCTGGAGGAAGTCCAGTACCTGAGGCATGGAGGCAGAGGTTGGGTCTATCCCCGCAGCCCGGCACCAGGTCGCAAAGGCGGCCCAGGACACATTGTAGATGCGGGTGGTGGAACCCTGTCTGGAAGCCTCAATGGTCCTGATGACCCTGGTGGAGAAGTGGGCTTCCCTTAGCTGCTCCCGCTCAAGCGCCAGGTGGTCAGATGGAGCCACTCTGGATATGGGTGTTCCAGAGTCCCCTGGCACAGGGCCACCTCCCCCTGTGGGATCCTCCAGTGGGGTAGCTTCGACATGTCCACCAGATCTGCGAACCAGGGACGACGGGGCCAATAGGGGCCAGTAGGACAACCTCTGCCCTCTCTACTACTAGCTTCCTCAGGATCCTGGGGAGGAGGGGAAGGCGTAGAGGAGGCCCGCCGGCCATCTGCAGCATAGGGCGTTGGTGTCCACTGCTCCTCGAGACGGGAACCTTGATTTACCTCAGTCTCCGGGCAAATGAGCCGTGTTAATACCTAGCTGTGACTCATCCCACGTCCCACTTCAGAGACTGAAAAGTATAAAATACAAGGCTGGAAGTGAGAGAGGATCTTATCCTAGTGAGTCTGGATTGGGAAAGAGGGTCAAAAGCAACTAAGTGTTTTAAGCTGTAGATTTTTAAGAGCGGTTTCTGAGTGCTTAAGGCAAAGTTTGAGAACCCCTGTTTTAAAGGATTGTACTAATAAAGATTTAGCTGTAGTATGTAACAGCGAAAACTTATTTCACCACTGTATATGACACACACACAAAAACATTCAAGCACTACTAGTGACTTACTGGCTTTCTTAAAAAAAGCTGGTGAAAGAAGCCAAGCAACAGCTCATTAAGGGTCATAGCTTCTTTTGTAGTATGTGTGTATATGTGCACGTATGAGTTATCTACAGGCAATATTTTATAATTATGCCTTAGCCATGTGGGTATTAGCATAAGAGCTAATACATTGGATTTGAATTAAGACACGATCTTCCATCCAGGACATGGCATATAAGCAATGCTTGACCAGGGTCTGGGATGCTACACATCCTCTCCCTGACCAGTTTTCTTTGTTACTTTCTGGGAGGAGGCTTTGCAGAACCCGAAGCAGAACAAGTAGATACTGTAATAGCTTTATACCCATATAGTAGCAACCTTGCTAACTCTTTTTTCTGCTATGTATTCTAAATAGTCTGTGATTAATAATATGTTTGTGTACAGCATATGTATGTGCATGTATATGTACAGTATGTGATCATGAAACACCAGGCAAGATCTTCTACGAATCTTCTTTTTCAGCCTCTCCCAAGTTAAATAAAAATACTTGTTTATTTTTTAAATAAAATATTTTTAAATATTTTGAATTATGTTCTAGAATTTTTAAAAAATCGAACTGTCACTGTTTTTTCCTTTTCAATCTATTTCCCCACCCCACTAGTCATAGTTTATGTAGACAATATTTTTGAATACATAGAACACATACACATTTACATTAACTACTAAGAGATATTTCCTTAGAAGCCAAAAAAAAAACAACAAAAAAAAAACCCAGTAAGCAAGTAGAACTGTGTATTTCAGATCTGTATCATAATGCTTGCACCAGGTTGATATTGCTAGAGCAGGAAAGGCAAACCTTTCAGGCTTGGCATGTCAAAAATTCAGAATATGCCTAACCTGACTCTTTTGGACCTCAATTTGTCCTGGTGCTACCGCTGCCACTCAAAAAGGCCACCTCATGCTGTTCCTCAAGGGGTACAAACCTTGGAAATTGGTGCAATTGCCCCATGGCTCAGAGCTTCCCAAAATTGTGTGAGAACTGAACGTTCTTTTGACAATCATTGTTCTCAGATGTTGGTAAATGTTGGCTGGTCATCCCAAAAGTGGTGGTGTATCACCTTTGGCATGTGTATAATAGGTTCACCATCACTGGTATAGATTCTTTAACTGTAACTCCCAACACTCAGTTTCTCTAATGTATATTGTAGTAATTAAGATAAATGGCTGTTTTTTGTGTGTGCAAATTGTTGTTTAGACATCTGCAATTTAAATGAGACTTGTATTTATCTCACTCTTTATTTCAATTAACTAACTAAAATCTGTGTGTCTTAATCATGTCACTTCTGTTCAACTCACTTTATATTTGCTGTTGTCCCTTCAGCAGTCTGGGCCAAAGATGTGCCTTGATAAGCCGAAGCATGAAGATAATTGAAGAGGACAGCAGACAGACAAGAATCGGATTCTTTCATCTCCTGAAGGATGACATTCCGCTCCTTTTCAACCTGAGAATCTTCCAAGCTGCAGTTTTGTGTTATATCAGCCAGAATCTCAATTGCTAAAAAAGACATGCTATTGAATCATCAAGTCAAATTAAATTAAAAAGTTACCATGACATTCCAAAATGAGAAAAAAACAAAAACAAAACTAGAGAACATTTATGGCATTGCAAGCCACAGCCAATGTCAACCCTTTTGTATTTGTATTTATTATACTTGTATGCCCCCCTATTCCCGGGGGGACTCAGGGCGGCGAACAAACACATGGGGAAGGGGGCCATACAAAAACAAACGAGACAAACAGGATACAAAGACAAATTAAAAACAACACAACAATCAGCAATTCGAGTGGGGCTGGGAATTCATCAGCCCCAGGCCTGCCAGAACAGCCAGGTCTTGAAGGCTTTGCGGAAAGCCTGAAGGGTGGTGAGGGTCCGAATCTCCACGGGGAGATCTCCTGCCCCTAAATGTATTCCTCTCCTAGCCTACTAATTGTCGTCTTCTGCAAATCTTTTAACTTCAAGAACCCATCTCCTTTGCTTCAGATGCCAATTGCTGAGGAAGTATAAATTATTATTACAATTTATGGAATAACAATAGTAATAAAAGAGAATAATAGTATTACTACTATTGTTCAATGAAAGTAAACCTGCAAACAAAGCAATTTTGTCAAACTCACAGACAATTGTATTACCTTTTGGCAGATCTTTGGGTAGAATTTTCATGTAGAAGGCTGTCTTTTCACGAGAGTAGTAGCTGTCAAGATGTGCACCAATGCCTTCCACTTCCTTTTCAAATTGGGCGTGAGGGTATTTACCTGTGCCCTAATAAAACATCAATAATCAATGCTGTGTTTAGTGCTTGCAGCAATTTCAGTATTTACGAAGTTCATATTATTACAAGGATTTTCTTTCTATAGGGTCTGTGGCCACATCAACTAAGTTAGAATACATGCTCTGGTTTAAATGAAGACTATCTTGCAGTGGCAAAGGGTGAGATGGTCTTACATTCATCTTAATAGACACATTCAAAGAATCAAAATTCTAGTTTTCAGCCAATAAGATGTCCCAGAAAGCTAATGAGCTTCTTCATTAGCTCATGAGAAAATAGGGAGAGGAATATGAGTTTGTCAGGAAGTTCAAGAAGACATCCCTAACAAATATTACCCCCAGGTGTCATAGCTAGATTGAGCAGAAAACAAGAAATGAAAACTTTTCTAAATGCATTTAAGAAGCAGAAGTGAAGGAACATGATTCTGCAGTCCTGATCTGCTGTGGCAGGTTCGTGTTCTTACACAGAGAAAGTTAGAAAGGCCAAAGCTCAAAATGAACCATACTTGGTAAAGGATGCTAGAACTACTGTGTTTCCCCAAAAATAGGACATGTCCTGATACTAAGCCCAATTGGTATTTTCAGGGCATGGTCTAAAATAAGCCCCCCCCCCCCAAATCACAGCAAAAAAAGCACCTGTCCTGCCTTGCACCCCACCTGCCACATGATGTAAAAAAACACTGGAAAGACAAGCTTTTCTTCCCTCCCTTCTGTGTCTGTCTCACTCTGAAATCTGGAAGTGAAGCTTGGGAGGGAGTCGGAAGTGCTTTCTCTTCATGTTGGGAGAAGAACTCGATCCAGGCCGCAGGCAGGCAGATAAGAGAAGGCCTTTCCTTTGAGTCCAAGTCATCTTGGATGGTCTTAGCCTGGGTATCCACTCTCTCCTCCCAGCGCACGGCTGATGTGCATGAAGATGGGGTAGATTTTCTACCCTGACTCCTTTTTCTCCAGCTACAGCCAGGACTACAAGGCACTGAAGTCGAGCATGGCTTTGAATTTGTCGGCTGAATCGTTCCACAGCCTGAAGTCCCAGCTTCCCCATTACCTTCATGGCCAACAAGACAGTCCCACTGGCTACTTCCCGGGCTCACTTCAGCAACAATTGGCTGAAGCAGTGAGCTCTTCACTTAAGCTAGCTGCCTCTGAGTTGGAGCGCCTTAACGTTCAGAACAGCAACGGTGTGATCACCACCACTTCCACGCCACCGGGACAATGCTACTATCCATGGGAAGCAGGAAGGCTTCACTGATGGTTTCATCAAGACGCTGAACAAACTCCATAAGATGAACCACATGCCACCTCCCAATGTCTCGAATGGTAGCAGCTTCATTGGCCAGCAGTGGCTACGGTGCCTCCCTTCCCCAAGAACCATCTCCTATCTACACCAACCTGACCAGCTATAACTGGCGCCCTGAGTACCATGTCCAGCTTCCCCAGTGCCACCCTATGCTACATGCCACAGCCTCACGGCCTCGCTTTACCCCACCCCACACGGGGCTTCAAAGTGGAACCCCAAACGGTGCCGGATGTGCAAAGCCCGCCCATGTCTCCCATTAACATGGAAGACCAGGAGTGCATCAAGGTGGAGGGAAAAGGCTTCGCAACCGCCTGGGCGTCACCAAATGAAGGAAGAGGAAGCTGGAGTGCATCGCTCGGCTGGAGGACAAGGTGAAGAGTTTAAAGAATGAGAATGTGGGATTGTTTAATGCTCCCCACCCACCCTGCCCCATCTGCTACCCCCCAAATTGTTCCCAAGTGTGAGATGCGTGTCTTACCCTTCCAGCTCCATCGCGTCTCTCGGCCTGTCTGTGCAGGGAAACATGTTGTTGAAAACCTTCTTACCGCGCATCTTACTGGAGACTGGCAGCACTGTTGTGTCCAGTAAAAAAAACCCTCCCGCGAGAAGTTTGATTGAACTCATGAGGTTTTTTTTTACGTGTTTCCCTGAACACAACAGTGAGGAACATGACAGAGCTGGAAAGATAAGACACGTGTCTCGCCCACCTCACCTGTCAGAAAATAAGCCCCCCGCAATAATAAGGCCAAGGCCATATTTCGGGGGTCAAAAGAAAATAAGCGACTACCTTGTCTAGGTACTTTTTTTACAATATCTCTATTTTCTTTCAATTCATACATATAATGAATCCTATTGGATAAAATCATTTATATATATTTTTGTTAACTGAAAATGATACAAGAATTTTAGTTCCTTTAATTTTTTTTAAAAAGCTGTAAGCTGAACAAATATTATCTATATAATAGTATTTGTTCCTTAATCTTTTTCATTTAAATATAATTCAACTCATACTCATTAGAGGGACATACATTTAAATTTCAGAGTATCACGGCATACAAGTGCACTAATGATGTTACCTAGTTTGGTAAAGAAATGTCTACAAGAAAACCACCAAGTTCAGACAGGACCAAGACTCCACACAGAGAAATTTCTTAGGAGTAAAAATGCCCTAAATAAATTTAAATCATACTGGCAAGTGACATAATAATGACTAAAAGTCTGTTTCTGAAATATGGAAAGCCTTTTAAAGTTTCTCTGGATTCAGAGCAGTAGATAGCACAAATGTAGGAAACAATACAATTCAATCATATTCAGCTCACCTTGAACGCCAGGTGTTCCATAAAGTTCCCAACTCCATTATTCTTCTCAGTTTCATAACGACTTCCTATGTTAATCCATACTCCAACCTGATTAAAAAAAGAATTTATTAAATATATTAAATATCAGCTTCATAGGAAATAATCTGATAATGTATTTACATTTTTGTACCATTGCTTTTTTCTAATTTTGTTTGATAGCCAGTGTCAATGAGTTGGGCAGACATACAAATTGAATGAATTATAATAAACTACTGAAAGCAAGAGCTTCAACTACATAGAGAATAATCACCCTTAAATCCCTATTGTTGTATATAATCTTGCCATTTAAGTAACTTTCCTTAATTTGCCTAGAAATATAGAAACTGTATGTGTCAGTACCAAGACAGGCTTCTTTTCGGTCAACAAATCAAAATCTATATTGATTTGTTGACCAGTATTTGGCCTAAAAACCAAAGGGAGGACAATCCTATGCTGAGGTACATGAGGTTTCAGTAAGCTCCCAAAATGTGCGTGCGACAGACTGACCTTCCTCTTGACCAATTCCATGTGGAAAATTTCCCTTCCATATCAAGAGTATGGCAAGTCATTGAGAAGGTTTCAGATCCCAAGTTCCATCTCTGAATATTGCTGAATTGTATCTCATAGCTACCCCAGTTAACATGGCCAATGCATTCAACAAATCCTATCAAATCCCAGTCATTCAACAAATCCTAATGCAGTCCTGAACCTGCATTCCTTCTAATACTTTTAGATCTTGTATGATTACTATGCCTTTTAAAATATTTTTTTTACATTAACTATAGCTGCACTATATTATAAGCATACTTCGTTGATATTGTGGATTGAGTTCCAGACCACTGTAATAAGGTGAGTATCACAATAAAGCAAGTCAAAGAATTTTTTTTGTTTCCCAGTGCATATAAAAGATATGATTACACTATACTATAGTCTAAGTGTGCAATAGCCATACCTTAAAAAGATACATATCACAGAGATGCAAAAAAAAAGAGAAAAGAAAAACAGGGGAAGAAGAGGGGAAGAGGAAAAAGTGCAAGAGAAGAAAAGCACCGACTCTGATTCTTTTTGGTGCAGTAAAATAAGGTAATAACATACAACCTCAATTTGTTACTTTTACATAATAATATATATTAGCCATTTTAATAACAACCTAGCTAATTAGCAAAATGCAAAATCAAGTTTCATTTTTTTCCCTATCTCAAGAACAAAGTAAAAAAGTGATTTCCAAATAGAAATGAAATTAATTGTATTCGTTAATCAAAACAATCAATTTAGCCATCTCTGCTAACTTCATCAATGTTTGCAGCCATTCAACCATTGAAGGAATCAAAGTATCCTTCCAGTTTTGTGCATAGTCTTTCTGGTATCAGCATATACAGTATAACATCATAGCTCCATTTTTTTCAACTTCTTTATCCATTAAGTGAAAAAGAAAAGTTTTATCTTTATATTCACTTTGAGTATTAAGATGTGAATACTACACAGTAGTACATTCACATTTCCAACATTCATTTGAAGTATCTTTATAGATTCTTAACAATTTATTTGGCGTTAGAATAAGCAGTTTGAATGTTACTGAAATGGTATTAATGTAAATTTTAAACCTGTCCACATGGAAAAACATTTTTCTCATTGTTCAAGCATTGTATTATATCCAAAATTCTTTGCCCACTGAATCATACAATGCTTCATATACTCATTCTCCAAGTTCAATTTCAATAGCAATTTATTAAGCTTAACAATAATATGTTCAACAGACTTTCCAATAAAATATTGGAAATTTTGATATTCTGCACTGAAAGAATTCTACCAAAGAAGACCTGTGCTAGCAGAAATTTCAAAGTAACCTAAAGCATGCTACAAATTCACAACATGAAATTGCAAGTCTAGCTGAGCTTTGTAACTGCTCTATCTGAATTGAAAATTAATTATAGAATACACTCACTAGTTAGACATTAAGAAAATAAAAGCAGGAATTGTAGCCATCTACAGGATAATGACCAAGCTCAGAGAACTCCATAGTGATCATGTTTCAAAAATCTTTCTGCTATCTTGGCTTTTCTACTGTGGAATCTCTGACTTCTCTAGAATAAAAAGTATAGATTATATTTCTCTGAATAGCTTGGAAGCAATAAAAGATTCACCTGGGACTCTGCTATTCGTTAAGTTGGTTTTAGAACTTTCAGTTTAAGGGAAAGTTATTTTATTTTGGAAATATATAAATGTAATCAGTCTAGCCACTCTATGCATCTGATGAAATGAGCTGCAGCTTAAGAAAACATACCTTTTAATAAAAGGTTTTACTAATTTCCTCCCATTAAAAATATCAAGCCTGAATTGAGTATAGACCCAATTGAAAAAACAGGAATTCCAACATTAAAAAAAAAAACTTACTGTACATGTAGGGTGGTTTGACTTTTCTGATGCTATTTGTAAGCCATTGTCTAAAGTAGTAACTTCTGTCTCAGGAAGATTGGCTAGCACATTAGCATAGGTTGCAGTACTTCCTCTTTTCACCAAGCCCTGCAAGGATATCTAAAAAAATATTTATTAATTAATACAATATAAAAGAACAAACATATATATTAAAATTATAGAATACCTATAACAAATTATATTTTATTCTGGGATTATATATTTCAACCACAGTGTCTTATGCGTAAAGTTATGACACAAATCAAAAGAGTAAGAAAAGGTTTTTTTTTAAAAATTCAGGCACCAAAGTCTATGGAAAAGGAATACATTAACTAAACATTAATAGCACACAAATATATGAGACTTCAGAAGCTATACAATAAACTGCAATTATACTAAAAAGTCATAATTATTAAGAATGACTTTGAGAAGAAAATTAATGAATATTTGAACACAATCTTGTATTTCTCTCTGATGAACAAAGGACAATTGGAAAATAATTTTAGTACATATCCTCCTGAAGCAAACCAAAATAAAATTCACCTTACAATGCAGAATAATTTGCAGAATAATAATTTAATGCAAGAATATTCACTAAAAGTAATCCTTTCAAAACAAAGATCTATATTTCCAAATTGACACAAAAATATAAATATATTATTCAAAAATATGAACACTATATGGCACAAATATATGAACATAAACAAATTTGCACATTTCAGATTTTTTTATATAATTGCTCTGATACTTTCCAAATTAAATAATCTAATAATCTAATCTAATGTAGGATAAAATATTAACAAAGCCTATATGATTGAGTTTGGGTTCATGCAATGTGCTAAAACCTTGCTCATTCATTTATTTGAATGACTAAAGCCACCTTGGGTAGATTCAAAACCAAACGTACAGATTATACCTTACAGTATGTTGTATGTTTGTACAGTACAAATAGTTCTAAGATTCCCTAACAAGATTCATATCCCAATTTTCAAATCAATAACATATCCATATATTCCTTAATACCTCCTTGATAATAGCTGCAACTTTTTCCAGACCGAACTGTCTGACCAGTAAAGGCTGAATTAAAAGGGGCAGAGATTTTATTATCATCCATTCCTTCTGCTATTGCTGACTGCTGGCTGCCAGCAGTTTGGCAGTTCAAATCTCACAGGCTGAAGGTTGACTCAGTCTTCAATCCTTCCGAGGTGGATTAAAATGAGGACCCAGATTATTGGGGGCAATATGTTGACTCTAGAAACCCATTAGAGAGGGCTATAAAGCACCATGAAGTCTAAGTGCTATTGCTACTTCAAAATTTCTACTTACTGTATCTTTTCAAACAGGTCTTCGGCTAGAAATATGTGGCAATTAGGCCTGAATTCAACAGTGGAACAAAATAAGGCAGCATATAGAGAAACATTAGCCTTAAGAAATAATGTCCCTTGGCTGTTTCCTCCTATGTCCAACTCACCCACTTGAGCTTTTATTTCCATATTCTTGGAATTGTAACACCAGCAGAAACTTAAATTGTCCTATAATGTACAGACAACAGAAACCTGCTTGAAACACAATAGCTGTGTTGCGGCAACTGCTTTTCCCTTGCCTTTTTTGCATCCCCAATAGCCTAATAGATTTGAGCTGCAGTCACTATGATTTTCACAGCCCGGCTTTAATATTACTATCCCATGCTAGGATATAAATGAACAATAATAGTGATGAGCTGGTCTGCAGGCTAAGGGGGTGAAAACTGCCCCCTTTCAACATTTGGAAACAAGTCCTAATGTCCCCATTTATTCGAATCCATTTCATGAATTCATAACCATGTTTATACTTATATCTGTTATCTTATACATGCTTGACAAATAAATAAATAAATAAATAAATAAACACTACTCCTCAGCTGCAAAAACAAGCTGCCCCACATGCTGGAGAGGGAAGGTGGGATGCTTCATCCTTAAACGGGGCCAAGGAACTTGGCCGTCTGTCCAGTGGCTCTCATTTACCACGATCTGCTTGGCCAAGGAAAAGCTAAAACGTACAAGGAAAGGCTCGTCCCAAAAGGTGCCATTTTTGGTCCCAAAGCACCTTTGGGACACCCTGGATGGCTGAGAATCTCCATAGAGATGCTGAACTTGTCGATCAAAGGTCGCCAATTCGAATCCCTAGTACAGGCCTCCTGCATGAGCAAGGGGTTGGACTAGATGACCTCCAAAGTCCCTTCCAACTCTGTTACTGTTTACGTTAAGGAAAGGCTCGTCGCATTACCGCCCAAAGGGTAAACGCTGGAGCAGAATGGCTCAAAGGGCTTAAATATCTGCCCGTATTTTATTTTTATCCGGAGAATGCCCGTTATTCGGACCGAGGAAGCATTTCTCCCGACCGCCCTTTCCTTCCTGTGACCTTCGCGGACGATGAAGGAGGCGACGCAGACCCTGGCGGACTCCGCCCGTCTTCCCCGATCGGCTTGCTTCCCCCTTAGGCACCCCTCCTCGCCCCTTTGCCAGGGATCCAACCGGGCACCGACTCACCGGTGCGCAAGAGCCCCGAAGGAGAGCCCGGCTAGCAACACAGCCCAGAGCCCGGTACACCGACCTCGCCGCCATCTTGCCCCTGACAGGAAGGCCAACCGCGCCTGCGTACTGCGTGAGGGCCAGGGAAGCGCAAGCGCAAGTTCCAAAGGTGGGGGGAGGTGGGCGGTCCCTAAGAGGAGGAAGAAGCCTCTTGTGCTAAGGCAGAGGTCTTCAAACTTGCCAACTTTAAGACTTGTGGACTTCAACTCCCAGAATTCTCCAGCCATCATCATCATCATCATCATCATCATCATTAGAAGCGCGAGTCTGTGAATGGTTATAATTCTATCATGCTGTAGCTCCTCCTGACCTTGGTGACCCATGAGATCGTTGACATTTTTGAATGAGAAAAACAAAGTGGATTCAATGTTAAATCAGAACTGTTGATAAAATCTAGGATAAAACTATTGATAAAATCCCCCTCAAAACAAAACAAAAAACAGAAAAAACATCAAAGTCAGCGAAGACATGATTGGTCACTCTTGCTAGCCCAGTCTATATTTTCTATGATTTTTTTAAAAAAATATTCTTCCTTGTTATTTATATGCATAGATTTTAAAAAAATATGAGTTACTTTATCTGGGCTGTGCTAATATTTCACATAATCTTTTTTTTAAGAACTTGTCTACCTTTTATTACAGAGGTTTTCAACCTTGTCAACGTTTTAAAAAAATATTTTATTTTATTTTTATATAAACAATCCATTTCCCATTAAACAGTGTGTTGTCTGGGTACAAATATTTTGTGCCAACATTTAAAATTTACAATCATATTCATTATTTAATCTGTTCTCAGCTTAATTTCCAATATCTTAAATGTCTTATACTATAACAATCCTCATCATGATTTATTTAAAATCTCTTAATTATATTAACTGTTAATACATTTTCTATACGCAACTTCTTTTACTATGTACTTCACATGAGCTTGATAGTATTTCTCTGCTGATGCAACCTAAGAATGCATTTCCTTTTTTGCAGCAAACGGCTGGCTCATATTTATTTGGTTGTCCACTAGGACTTTTAGATTCCTGTCACAGTTATGTACTACGGTTAAACCAGGTACCACCTATTCTATACCTTTGCATTTGGTTTTTCTTGCCTAAGTGTAAAACCTTACTTTGATTGCCACTGAATATTTTCAAAAAAAAATTAACATAGAAGCTTCTTCACAGACTGCATCCTTCACCACAAACTACCAGTCAAGCAAATAATAATTTGTCTTCCAGAGCCTTGGGGAAAAACAGTGACATTATAATTAATTGTAACCCTCCCAGAATGCCTTCAAGGCGAGATGGACAGAAAACAAATTTAATAATAAAAAAATAAGGAGAAACAACGGTCATGGTTTGGAATGATGAAGAATCTAAGAAGAATGTAAGAGTCCATCTTATTCATTATCAATATTTTAGATTACAATAGTCTTGAGCGAAAAATCTCCTACAGATTTGCAGAATTAACTCAGTATACCATATGTATATCTTACACACCAGGAATCTTATTTTTTCTGGAATCTGTGTGATTATAGTTGGTGTATATAAATTCCATTTTGTCAACACATGGCAGTGTCATTCTCAGGTTTGAAAAGCTACAGTACTCCTTATTTAGTGGCCACAATTGAGACCAGCAACTTGGTCCTTGAATGAAGCAAATGCTAAATGAAACTGTCTGAACCAATAATACGTCAGCTTACCTTTGCTTTACAGACCTGTGAAGATTGTAATTGCAAAGATTGGTTGTAAAGTTATTTTTTTCATCACTGTTGTAACTGAACGGTTGCTACACAAAATAGTCACTCAATGATGAGTACCTCTATTGACTTCTGGGATAATGAAGAGTTCATTGTGAGCAACAGACAAGTGGTGTTACACCGGTATATCAAGGCATACCCATTACTGGACTAACTGAAGCTTCTGGGTCATTTTCAAGGGCAGCCCCATATACTATGGTATCAGTGGTGGGATTCATTGTTTTTTTACTATGGGTTCTGTGGGCGTGGCTTGGTGGGGATGGCAAGGGAAGGATACCGTAAAATCTCCATTCCCACCCCACTCCAATGGAAAGTTACTGCAAAATCCCCGGATCAGCTGGGACTTGGGAGGCAGAGAATAGATGGGGGCGGGGCCAGCCAGAGGTGGTATTTACTGGTTCTCCGAACTACTCAACATTTCTGCTACCGGTTCTCCAGAACTGGTCAGAACCTGCTGAATACCACCTCTGTATGGTATCCATTACAGTAGTCACACTGTGTGATGACTAGGGTTTAAGTGTTTGTCTAAAGCAGGGGTAGTCAACCTTTTTATACCTACCCCCCACTTTTGTATCTCTGTTAGTAGTAAAATTTTCTAACCGCTCATTAGTTCCACAGTAATCGTGATTTATAAAGTAGGGAAGTAACTTTACTTTATAAAATTTATAAAGCAGAGTTACAGCAAACCCCTACCGCCTACCATGAGAGCTGAATGGCCACTAGTGGGCGGTAGGGACCAGAAAACCACTGGAAAGTGCACCTGATCTAGGAAAGGGCTATACATTTTATATATAATCTGGTAATCATATTTTATTCCTTGTTTATAGATCTTTATTGGTAGGCATGTATTTGAGCATAAGCAAGCTGGCTGCCCACATGAAAACAGCTCCTTATCATCAACCACAGGCCTATGTAACAAATCCAAAGCTATACGGGAAATAAACCTAGTAGTCCTTGCAGTTGCCAACTCATTTCTCATATCTATTATGGCAATGCTGTGACAAGACCTAATAATGCAGTCCATTGCATTAGGGTTTCATGCTCCATGCTCCTAATATGAGATAGATAGCAGATACAAAGTTACTAATAAGGGAGAACATTTGTAGCTCATGAGGAGTCCTTGGTGCTTTTCTTTCATTTCTTTCATTACCCAAACTAGGTAATGTCATCAGTGCTAGTGTATCAGTATAGCACTGAGGATGTTATCTAATTTGGGTAATGAAACATCTGCAATAAAACAGGCAAGCTCACCAAGGACCCCTCGGAAACAAAATTATTCATCAGCAATAATGTAACCAGTCAGTTCTACACATATATGCATACACACAAAAAATGGGGCAATTCTTGGCATCAGAAATGACAATTTTCAAAAACATTTGGAGAACCTTGCACCTTCAGAACTGTCTGTTACTGATTTGTACATGTATTCATCCTCTCATCAGACCAGTAACCATGTTTCTTCAGGGCCCCTGCTCACAGAATGCTAGAAGATATGAGTGGGAAGGTGAAGGGTCTCCTCTTGCAAGCCTTTCAGAAAAGTGTAAAATCCGATCATAGCTCTCCTTGGTCTTCTCATTTGTAAGCTTATCAAGAAAAGAGAGAACAATCCTTAATAAAAGAAGGAAACCCCCAAGTTTGGTTTTATATTTCCCCACATCCAGCCACAGATGAGTAAGTGTGCGTGTGTGTGTGTGTCTGTTGGTCTTCGCTGACAACTATTGCTGTTATAGAATCATGTGAAGTGTTATTACCTCTTTATAATCAGAGGTGCCGAGGTGGCGCAGTGGTTAGGGTGCAGTACTGCAGACCACTTCAGCTGACTGTTATCTGCAGTTCAGCGGTTCTAATCTCACCGGCTCAAGGTTGACTCAGCCTTCCATCCTTCCGAGGTGGGTGAAATGAGGACCCAGACTGTGGGGGCGATATGCTGATTCTGTAAACCGCTTAGAGAGGGCTGAAAGCCCTATGAAGCGGTATATAAGTCTAACTGCTATTGCTAACTGCTATTGCTATAATGCCTTGGTGAAGACCACACTTGGAATTCTGCATCCAGTTTTGTTCACCACAATATAAAAAAGATGACTCTGGAAAGAGTGCAGAGAAGAGCAGCAAAGATGATTAGGAGACTGGAGGCTAAAACATATGAAGAACGGTTGCAGGAACTGGATATGTCTAGTTTAATGAGACATACCCAAGGGTGACACGATAGTAGTGTTCCAGTATCTAAAGTGTTGCCACAAAGAAGAGGGGGGTCAACCTATTCTCCAAAGCACCTGAAGGCAGGAGAAAAAGCAATGGATGGAAACTAATCAAGGAGAGAAGCAAACCTAGAGCTAAAGACAACTTTTCTGACAGAACAATTATCAGTGAAACAACTTGCCTCCAAAAGCTGTGGATACTCCAAAGCTGCAGATTTTAAACAAGAGATTGGATAGCCCTTTGTCTGAGATGATACAGGTTTCCTGCTTGAACAGTGGAGTGGACTAGAAGACCTCCAATGTCCCTTCCAACCAGTGGTGGATTTCAATTTATTTTACTACCAGTTCGCTCGTACGCGCTTGTGCGCTCACGTGTGTGCGCAACACTTCTGCACATGCTCAGAAGCGTCCGGGGTGGGTGGGCGGAGCCTCCTGCCGCCGCCACTACCCACCCCTGCTTCCAACTCTGTTATTCTATTATTCGCATCTGTTCCTAGAATAATTTTCTGAAAGTATCTGTCCTTTCTGTAGTTGTACACTAGAGGGTGGTGGTTTTCTTTCTTCTGCCAATTCCTAACCTATTTTAGATGAGTTGTGGCTTTTATGTAATGATCAGAAATAAGACTCTTGTGAAACAGAATATTCTCAAGCCTCAATTTTAGAAAACATTTGTGTTTGGATTGATTAAGTGCCATCAAGTAGTTTTTGATCTAGCAACCACATAGATATTCTCCACAAGGATCTGTCTTTTCACATCTTCTAACATTGCACCCATTGCCACTGTAACTGAGTCCATCCACCTTGCTGCTGTTCATCCTCTTCTTCTCTTCCCTTCCACCTTTCCCAGCCTCAGAGCCTTTTCCAGATATCTGAATCTTTACATAATGTGTCCAAAAATAGGATTATTTGAGCCTTGTCATTTATGCTTTGAGTGAGAACTCTGGATTGATTTGACTGATGAGCCATTTGTTTCGGTGGGAGTTTTTTTGCGGGCTGTCCATAGTATTCTCAGAAGTCTTCTCTAACATCAATGTTCAAAGGTATCAATGCTTTTCCTATCTTGCTACTTCAACGTTGTGGAACTTTAGTTTCCACATAATGTCTCAGGGACTATCATGAGTAGTACTATTCTTATCATTGTATAGAGATCTCATATTTGAATACCTTTTCGAAGGTCTTTGTGGCTGCTGTATAGTACCATACCAACTATTAGTCTGCAGCATATTTGTTGACAGCTTGTTCCTTTACTGTCAATGGTTGATCCTAAAAGGCAGAAGCTACACTACTGTAGTATCTTCATTGCCAATTTTAAGGGTGGCTACTCTACCTGTTGTCATTAGTTTCGTCTTTTTTATATTTAATTTTAGTTCGGGAACTTGCAGATCCTTTGCCTTTTTGGTTAGCAGGACAGTGTAATCAACATAGTGCAGTTTATTGATGTTCCTTCCTCCAATTTTAAAACCAGAAACATCTTTCAATTCATCCTCCATTACTACGTATTCAGTGCAGGTAGTCTGTGCTTAATTACCATAAGTGGCACAAGGATTTCCGTTGCTAAGTGAAAGACTCATTTGGTAAAACATCACGTGACCACATCACTTAGTGATGGCAGTTCTGGCAATCTCAGCTGGGGTAGTTAGGCCAGGACCTTGCCACTAGTAGGCAAGGGCCTCACATTTCTCCGCCTGCTGTGTTCACCCCCACTTCAACTTTAAAACTTTAAAAAATAGCTTATTTATATTTCTTGTCAAACCATACACTATTCAATGTCAAAGGAGACTATAGAAGCCAGAAACTGAGGAGCAACCTTGGCAAAATTATCAATATTTATTTTGAGTGTAGACAGACCACAAGACATATGTTTCTATCAGTGGTGGGTTTCGGATCCCGTTCCAACCGTTACGGTTGCATCTTGCCGTCCAGCGATGCCTCCGTGAGCCTCCGCGATACTCCAGCTGCTCGGAGCTCCGCGTGTGCGGAAGCGCCAGACTTTAAAGATAGGTAAGGAGTGCGGGCAGGTGGGTGAGCCCTCTGGAACACCGTACCAGAGTGGTACCCAGTGCTCCGGGCAGGCTCCGGTACGCCTGTACCGGGGCGTACCGCCTGCAACCCACGACTGGTTTCAATGTTAAATTCCAAACAAACAAAGAAAAGGGGGATATCTATTCAAAGCAGGAGAAACAGTAGTACATGAAATGTAAGAGTTAAATAAAGACATATATGCTGATCAAATGAGGGTATATCTGAATATTGTGAATTCTTGCCTGATTATAGGCCTGAATATTGAACAGGTTGGCTTAATGTTTCAGGGCAGGTTGTGTAACTCAGAATTCTCTAACACCTTGCAGCCTCACCTCACGACATCTGCTTCTGGAGATAGTTGATGCATTTTTATATCCACGGAGCTGAGCAGTACACGTGTTAATAGGGTGTTAATGTTACTTTAACATAATGTTCATGTTCATGTTAATAGGATGCCTGCCCCCAAAACCTCTCTCAGACCAGACCTCTATTTTATCTTTTGAATCCAACTCCTGCTCCTCCCCCAGAAATAATGATTTTATAACTCATACATATGTTGTTTCTTACAATTTGCAATAAAAGTCCCATTTCCTGTTTCCTATGCATTGTCTCAGTAAATTGTAATCAAATCTACTGAAATCAAGCAATTTTAGTGAAAGAAGAATCAGAGGTCTTCCCAAAGGTGCTTTTTCAAGAGGCAACTGGACTTTCTCGTTTTTCTTTGAAGACGAATCGCTTCTCATCCAAGATGTTCTGAAGAAGCTTCTTGGATGAGAAGCGAAACATCTTCAAAGAAAAACCAGAAAGTCCAGTGGTCTTGTTCACCTTGTTTACCAGTATCACTGACCTTGATTTATGCTGATTATCCAGGATCTTAATCACAGGTGTTCAACTTTCTTACTGTTTGCTATCTAATACTTCTAACTGGAAATATTAGGAATACTTTATGCAAAGCATTTGGGCTAAAACTCCTTCCTCTGTATTAAGGCATCCAGGCAAGACCAAAGAAATTCAAAGTATGAAAAACTTACTTTCCAAGACCTGCTATTAAAACTCCAGTCTAAGAAGGAAGGAACAAACGTGAAGAGTAGATACTTCTGTAAGGGACATGCTCTGCCTTTCCTTATTAATCAGGACCACCCCAAAGGCAAAAACATGCTGTAAATGCCTAGTTTTCTCACTAAATCCAATCGCAGATTGAATGGAAAATCCTTATCCCAAGAGCAGGGATAGCAACAAGTTCCAGTACCTGAAAGGGATTCTTTTTTAATGCATGAAATATTTTCTCAGGAGAACTAGAAGAATCAGTGCTCAAAAATCCAGAACAAAAGCTTCTCAGCCACAATCAGTTCTCAGTTCCTCCAAAGTTGAGTCTCCAGGAAAAGGCATTCCCAACTTCCAGTTTTTAAGCATTTACAACTGGTAATGGTTCACTTCTTCTCTGGATTTGTAATGGTGGTGAATCATATCTCATGAGCAACACAGTTTAGAACATCATCTTGTTTTCTGCTCTCAGGATTACATGTTAGTGTTGTAGTCAACCTACAATGATAAGAGATCGAGCATCTCATATTAGCTGTACATATATATCATGCAAGGAGCTATCTCTGTACATGTTCATGAGACAAAACACCAAGGAAAATACTATCCAAGATAGATATCGTATCTGTTTATAGCCTCCTTTCCATGGAAGATCATATTTCTAATTCTAAACCCACAATACCTTGACATAATTTTTAACTGAATTGCTGTGGAGATGCACATACGTAGAGTAATCCCCCCCAATACCTAAAGAGAAATCAAAGCACTTCTTAGAAGAGCTCAATTTGTAGTCCTGCTTTATAAGGTAGTCTGAGAAATGAAGGCTTATCTTATCCAATCTAGTGAGTTCATGAGAGGAGTCATTTAACCTGGTCTACATATTAGCCAGTCTGGTGTAGTATACTGTAGTTTTCTATACTGCCCAGAGTCCACTGGAGTTGAGCAGTCAATAAGAATGAATGAATGAATGGATGGATGGATGGATAGATAGATAGATAGATAGATAGATAGATAGATAGATAGGGCACCAGAACTGTCCCATTTAGGCACAAAGTCAGCTAGTGGCTTCAGATCAGTCACTCCGTCTCAGCCCTAGGAAGAGGAAATAGAAAATTTTAATTTCTGAAAATCTTGCCAAGAAGACTGCAGAATCTGATCCAGGCAGTTGCCAAGAATTAACACTAACTCAAAGGCACATGCACACATTCACACAATTAGGCCTACCTTGATGCAATAGGTTTTCAAACATTATTTTAAACTATATAAAATGGGGACGATAAATTATGATTTGGCATGGGGAGGGAGAATCATCTTGGCACATGAATCACAGTTTTCCCTTTACAGGGCTGTATAAAGAGTGAGTATAAATCCTGCGGTTTAGAGAAGAAGAGGAGTACTGATCTGGCATGGAAATACAATGAGATCATCAAGGAAAGTGAATAGTTTAACCCTGCTGTTTCAAGAGATGTGCCTGGTGGCAAAATAGCACCAAGGCAGTCTACTAAACCTGCATGATCCCTGTGAGGAGTCATTATTTTTCTGAGTTAAGAAGAAAAAAATTGCTTACAGTGTCAACGTGTGGCATGCTCTGTTCTCGGTTCCTGGCGATATAGGTAATTGCATCGTGTACTGATGCAAAAAGGTGGTTCTTGGTTATGGTTTCATTGAAAAAATTGCCTCTTTCCAGCTGGGTAATGACAACGCCTGCAGAGAGAAGAGCAGTAAATTGCCTGACAAGACCATACAGGAACCCATCTACTATTTGTGGTGGGAACACTAGTGATGAATCCAATCAGTGTCACATCTCATTCAGTTTAATAAATCTGGATTAAAGCAAGACTGGGGAAAGCTATCTGCCCATTTTAATAAGGGCAGGCGAGAACATTTATTTTGCGAGTTTCCTGCTTGTTTTTCTTACTAGAAAGTCTCTTCAAGACTGGGAACTCTTACACCCCCTTAACTTTGTACTCTCTTTCCTTGATCAAAATTACTTCCAGTTGTCATTACATGCTACATGCCTCCCCCAATCCAGGTGCATTGAACTACCATTCTTCTATTTCCAGCTGGTGTTGCACAATACAACCAAAGGTCACAAGCTGGGAGAGGCAATGCTATGGGCCTGGTGGGTGGCATTCTATGGGGAGACTCATTTATTCTTTTGCTTTAGCAGAAATTTCCACAGGGGTTGAGTTAAATTTAGGGAAAAAAGGTTGATTTTTCCCAGGCTATCCTCATGGGACTCTTAAATAATACCAAACTATGATATATGTATATCCTAGCTTTTAGTCTGATTGAATCTAGGCTGCAAAGGTATAGATTAATACTTAAAGGCAACAAATAATGTTTTGGTCTCTTCACAGTATTTGCAGCTCTATCCCTGCAAGTGTGGCCTTTTGCTGAAACTCATACAGGTAGTCTTTGGTTTAAGACTGTAATTGAGCTGGACAATTATGGTCACAAGTCTTGATAGTTGTAAAGTAGATCATCAAATGACTGGACCCAATTTTACAACCTTATTTGTGGCAGCCATTAAGCAAATGTGGAGGTTGTTAAGTTAATGTCACAGTTCCTAAGTGAACCCACCATATGCCATTGGGGAATTTTTGCTGGAAACCGGAAGCAAACACTGGCAAAACCATAATAAATCATGGCCATGTGATTGTGGGGTATTGCAAAAGGCCATAAGTGCAGGCTGGTTGTTGAGTACCCAAAATGTGACCATATCACGACAGGGAAGGAGCTGATATAGGAACTCTGAAAACAGGTCATAAGTAGCTTTGGGGGAGGGGGTGTGCATGGTAACTTCAGCCGCTAAATGACCATTCATAAGTCAAGGGCTACCTGTGATGCCAAAACTCATAAATGCCCATGAGACAGACTTGGACTGACACACAAGAGCCAGGGCCTGAAGCCAAAAGAGGAACAATTAATTCAAGGTACACCCACTCCCAAGGTTAAAACTTCCCGGGTCTTTCTTACCATGGCAACCAGCAAGTAACACCTCCACTTCAATCTCCTGGAAATCTTTAAATATCTGCAGAAGGCAACAAAGCAGAAACAGCAGAGTTGAAATACCAGAATAAATATGTGCGTTTGCCCAGTTGGCCAATTTAGGCTAGGTAAGGAAACTGCTAATGGAGTTCTCCTTTAAGGTACCATGATCCAGATGTTTTGCAGTTGGAATTCCATTATCCCTGAGAGCACGCTAGAGGGAGCTAAAGTCCATCGCAATGGGAAGATGCACAGTTGAAAATAATTTCTGAGAAAGTTATTTCAACAAAGTCATATTCTCCCCCTCCATTTGTTCTTTCAATCCTTTTAAGTTTAGCGAAGCAGCTGGGACTCGGGAGGCAGAGAATAGATGGGGGTGGGGCCAGTCAGAGGTGGTATTTACCGGTTCTCCGAACTACTCAAAATTTCTTCTACTGGTTCTATAGAACTGGTCAGAACCTGCTGAATACCACCTGTGGCACAGCCATACATCTGAAACCTTCCCTTGTCCTTACATTTTTTAAGGTCTTTACAGAGACAGTGTCCACAAAGGTGACAGAACTGAAGTCCAGAATGATTGTGTGGATAGAAGGTTTTTCCAGCCCCAGACTATTTAAACTGGGGTTGCCACAAGACTGTGGCTGATGGTTACTTGGGGGATCGCAAGCCACCACAGTCCCATTGCTCTCTGTACCTGCTGTGCCTTCCTCTGGTTCCTGCAAAAAAGGAGAAGCAGAATTGATTACTTGGAGGGATTCTCCAGGGGCTGCCTTTGAGTAGGTGTGGAGTTTGTTTATGTTTATGTTGTTTATGTTTATTATACTTGTATGCCGCCCTATTCCCGAGGGACTCAGGGCGGCTAACAAACAAGTGGGGACGGGGGAGATACAAAAAACAAACAAGACAAAAACAAGATCCAAAAAACAGATTAAAAGCTACACAACAATCACAACAATTCAAGTGGGGCTGGGAACTCATCAGCCCCAGGCCTGCCGGAACAGCCAGGTCTTGACGGCTTTGCGGAAAGCCTGAAGGGTGGTGAGGGTCCGAATCTCCACGGGGAGATCATTCCAGAGGGCCGGAGCAGCCACAGAGAAGGCCCTCCCCCGAGGGGTCGACAATCGACATTGGCTAGCTGATGGTATTCGGAGGAGGCCTAATCTGTGGGATCTAATTGGTCATAGGGAGGTAATTGGCAGGAGGCGGTCTCTCAAGTACCCTGGAGTGTGAAAGGTATGGACTGAGTTCTGCTGGAAACGGGAAATCCCTTCCTGTGGACAGATCATAATCATGTGTTGGGATCTCACACCTTAACTTAGAACCCAGAAAAATATTTGGAATGTCAGAATGCTAGCTTTTGGAGACAATGAACAAAGGCATATAACTGTGATGGTGAACCTAACATGCCAGAGGTAGAATGCAGAGCCCTCTCTGTGGGCATGCACACCATCTCCCCAGTTCAGCCAGCTGGTCATCGGGTTTCCGAGATGCGCATATGTGCCGGCCAGTTGGTCATTGCGCCCTGGTGCATGCGTGCATGAATGCACGTGCACACGCCTTCCAGTTTGGGCACTCTGTACCAAAAAGGTTCGCCATCACTGACATAGGGGGGTATGCAAATTTCCTTAGGAAAAAAATATGAACAAACTTGGTGAAAGAAACAAGAAGTCTAAAGCAGTGATATCTCCTTGTATTTATCTTAGCAGTGGTTGTATCACGTTGAAAGTACTATCATGACAACTTACTAACCTAGTAAAAAGCATCTCACTACTTTTTAGTACTTGAGAGTAATAACGTCTCTCTGTTTGCATGTGAGTGTGAGTGTTTGTGCACATAGGGTGCATGTGCATAGCTGTGTGAGCACAGAGGTACAATATATCAGAACTGCATTTTTGGTCAAAATGCATCTGTCAAATGTCAAAAACCTATTGTGAATATATTATATAGCTACAATTATTACATAGCTAACTGCACAAATAATTCTGTATATGATCAGGCACTGCTTAGAATAATGAAAATTAGGTCCATACAAATCAGTGAGAAATCCATTTGTGGGAAGGGATTGTCTAGATCAGCTTAATATTAGGACTGTAAATATAAAGTTGCCTTAATGGTAAACATAAGTATGATTTCATCAGGTGCATCTCTATGAACGGAACGGGATAGCGGTATCTCTTTAGTCTCTACCTAATGACATCCCTCTCAACTCCAGGTCTGATCTGAAATCTCAGATCTTTGAAAACTTTGGCTGGAGAAAGTATCACTTGTAAATCCATATTGACATAGGAAGCTCAGCAAAGACTTACCACTTTTGTTGCATGGTTATTGAACATTTAATCTCTACTTTGCTGAGTTTTGAAGCCAAAGGTGCTCATTTACAAAGAAATACATACATACAGTGTACAAATGGATTTACTCAGGTATGGTAATGTCCTAAACGCCTGGGCAATATTGTTTGCACTTTCTCTTTTTAAAATGATTGTACATGGTACAGTACTTGTGATTTTGCATCCATCTCCATATCCTCAAATCCAGGGTTGTTTTCTCCAGATTTTCTAGCCGTTTTCTGTTACCAAAAACAAGAGGAAAACATTTATGACAATGATCACAGAACTCTTTCTTCATATGACATTTTAAGAAACACTGAATTAATTTTGGATCAAGGAAGAAAATGACAAAAGTTACGACAACGGTAGCTTATTGCACATGCCATAATTAAACCAAATCAGAGTTCAGTACAGTATGGGAACAAATAATGATGTGATACCCAAAGCTGAATAAAGACTTTGTTTTTCTCCACATAAACTATTGATATGGAACTGATAGGGATATTGATTTTGGCTAAACCTGACTCTTAGGATTTTTGTTCTGTTTTGTGTCAATAAAGCAGAGAGTTGTAGTCCTGCAGTGCTCTGAGCATAAGAGTTTTCAATATCCTGTATGAAAATATAGCAATGCAGCAGTACAATCCAGCCAGCCAGCCAGACATCTTTATCCATGTCTATTTGTAAATAATGAGGATGTAGTATACAAAATATCTGAAGAACTCCAGGTTAGTGAAGGTTAGTTTGCACCCCTTCTTCCTTTTCTAATTACCTATAGATAAACCAGATCCAGGTATCTTTGTGGAAAATCTTCTGCTCGGAATTTAGAAGAAGAAAAAATACTAGTCAGAAAAATGTACCTTGGCTTCTTTTTTGTCTTTCTTTTGCTTCTTTTTCAGAGCTTTCATCTTCTTTTCAATGAGATGACACACATCAATGCTACTCTATAAAAGAGACAAATTCTTAACAGTGTTCCAATATCTCAGGAGTTGCAACAAACAAGAGGGGGGGGGGTGTCAAACTATTCTCCAAAGCACCTAAGGGCAAGACAAGATGCAATGGGTGGAAACTAATCAAGTAGAGAAGCAACTTAGAACTGAGGAGAAATTTCCTGACAGTTAGAACAGTTAAGCAGTGGAACAACTTGCCTCCAGAAGTTGTGAATGCTCCAACACTGGAAGTTTTTCAGAAGATATTGGATAACCATTTGTCTGAAGTGGTGTAGGGTTTCCTGCCTGGGCAGGGGGTTGGACTAGAAGATCTCCAAGGTCCCTTCCAACTCCACTATTCTATTCTATTCTATTCTATAGAAATAATGGACAGCTGCCAATGTTCTGGTGCATGATGGGTTATGGGGGAAAAGTCAAGATGGAGACACAATGGTGAGGTTGAAACTCTGCCTGTTTTTCATATGTCTTGCATATCATCAATATCATCAATTTGATGTGCATCAATGCATATCAAAACCAGGCAGAGCTTTGTTTGTATTGTTATGTTTCCCATGTTGACTTTTTTTTTGTCATATCCTACAGATGTTCTTGGAAGACACCAAGATCCATTTTACTCATTTTCATTTCACCAGGCTTCTAACAGAGGCTTTGGATGGTGGAGTTTACACACTGAGAAGTATAAGTTCAAGTATAAATTGATATTTGAAATAATGTGATGGATTGATATCTGGTAAGAAAAGTTTCACTAAAATAAAAAAGAGTTATTTTGCACTTTCCCTTACACCAGTTTATTGGGCCACTTCAGTGGGTAAAATGGTGGAAAAAATATGGTCATAAAGTACCAAAAGATGAGTGGGTAAGGGCTTGCACTAACCCATTATTTATTTTACCAATTGTTTATTTACTCAGTGCTCATTGATTCTTTAAAAGAGCCGAGGTGGCGCAGTGGTTAAATGCAGCACTGCAGGCTACTGCTAGATCAGCAGTTCAGCGGTTCAAATCTCACCGGCTCAGGGTTGACTCAGCCTTCCATCCTTCCGAGGTGGGTAAAATGAGGACCCGGATTGTTGGGGGCAATATGCTGACTCTCTGTAAACCGCTTAGAGAGGGCTGAAAGCCCTATGAAGCGGTATATAAGTCTACTGCTATTGCTATTGCTATTTTACTCATCCAGAACTGACAGTCTTTTTGGAGAGAGAAAGCTATACATGTCAGGTGAGTTCATGATTAGATTATGCCATTATAAGGGTCTGCTATGAGGACAGCCTTGAAACAGAATGTATTTCAAAACAGAAGATAGGAGCTATTAACTGGCACCAGTCATTGATTAAGAAAAACTGTTGATCCGTGATAAAGACCTTTATTTGTTTTTGGTCAATTTCTGAATACAATTCAGGGAGCTGCTATTTACTTACACAGCCTGGGACAGACTGTGGGTGGTTGGGGAGTGGATCGGAAATGGCTTTTCTTATGTCCACTTGTCATCATTCACAAAGATCTTCCTCAAAGACCCCTCTGGGTGTCTGGGAATGTGGCAGAAGATTTTGGGGATGGGAAGAAGGTTTCTGGTGAAGACGACTGCCTGCAAAACTCTCATTATCTCTCATGCATGTGGCAAACACAAATTTGTTTATCCCAGCTTGTAGCATCTCTCACAATCCATTCATTCACCAGTATTATTTTCTTTCTTATCATCAGTTATTGCTTACATAAGCTGTAAGCTGTACACAGGGAAAGTAAACTCTGAATTTAATCAGAACAGCAACATTGAGATGGCTGGGCAAATTGAAGTTCCTATAAAAATTTTCTAGTCTGAATCATCAATTAAAATTTTATTTTACTCCAAGAGAGGAAATGTATGTATGTATGCATGCATGCATTTATGCATGCAGTGGTGGTATTCAAATAATTTAACAACTGGTTCTCTGCCCTAATGATTTCTTCCAACAACCAGTTCACCAAATTGCTCAGAAAGTTAACAACCAGTTCTCCCGAAGTGGTGCAAATTGGCTGAATCCCACCACTCTATGTATGTATGTATGTATATATGTACGTACGTACACACACACACACACACACACACACACACCCTCTTGGGAAAATTGGTATCAATTTTGATGTGCCTGAATGTGGATTTCGATAAGAAATGCAGGTTGACCCTTGCGCTGCTTTTAATGTTGCTGCTTTAATTCAGAGCTTTTCATCATTTCGTAACAGCTTTATATTTGGAATAAAAATGCATAAAGTGAAGCATTTGATCCTGTTTATTTCAGGTCAATGATTCAAATGCACCACAAGGGCCCTCTCACACGAGAGTTGAAAGGGCATCTGTCTCTGGATTCCTTCTCAGTGGAATACAGCCCAAAGCTATTTTACAGGTCGTAGATTGCCATGAATGAGCAACCAAGCAAATACAAGAGCAAACTCTAATTTTTCTCACCTTTTTTCTCAGGGCCTCTGCATACAGTTCAGCATTAGCAAAATAGATAGTAGCAGAGGAGTGGAAAATTTTCACACCTGGTATTTCCTTAGCCTGTGGCGGGAACGGGGGGAAGGAACCCAAATGTTAAGAAAAGAGAATTACTATTCAAAGATCAGAATAAATAGAGCTCGATCAGAAACCTGTTTATTTTTAAAGAAAAATCAGGAACGTCAGGATATGTATAAAACAGGATCTAAAGACGGTAGATAGATAGATAGATAGATAGATAGATAGATAGATAGATAGATAGATAGATAGATAGATAGATAGAGTGATAGTGATAGTGATAGTGATAGATAGACAGACAGACAGATCGAGATAGATAAATAGATAGATATAAATATAGATATAGATATAAAGATGATAGATAGATATAAATATAGATATAGATATAAAGATATAGATATACAGATAGATAGAGATAAATAAATAGATATAGATAAAGATATAGATAAACAGATAGATAGATATACTGATAGATAGTTAGATATATATATAGATGATAGATAGATAGATAGATAGATAGATAGATAGATAGAGTGATAGTGATAGTGATAGTGATAGTGATAGTGATAGTGATAGATAGATAGATAGACAGACAGACAGACAGACAGACAGACAGATCGAGATAGATAAATAGATAGATATAAATATAGATATAGATATACAGATGATAGATAGATATAAATATAGATATAGATATAAAGATATAGATATACAGATAGATAGAGATAAATAAATAGATATAGATATAGATAAAGATATAGATAAACAGATAGATAGATATACTGATATTATATATATATATATATATATATATATATATATATATATATATATATATAGATGATAGATAGATAGATAGATAGATAGATAGATAGATAGAGATAGATAGATAGATAGATAGATAGATAGATAGATAGATAGATAGATAGATAGATAGATAGAAATATAGATATAGATAGGTATAGGTAAAGGTATAGGTATAGGTATAGACAGACAGACAGACAGACAGACAGACAGACGGGAGACCAGCCTCCACAAAAGAAGCAGAAATATTGGGCAAGAGGATTGCTCTTGATGTAATCACAGCAGCCTTATTGATCATTCTCTGTTGTATTGCTGGGCACATAATTTCTCAGAGATCACAGGCAAGAAGTGTCAGTTGTGTCATTTAAACCCAACATAATAACTATAATTCTTGGCTAGAGGAGGTTTCCCAGAGGATTAACAAGCACAATATGGACTTTTCCCCTGCAGGGATCGGGGCCTAATTGGGTGTTCACAGTGGTGCTCTGTATTTGTGGAACAGCTTGCCCACTCCGATCTGCAATACTTCTTCCCTGGTGGGTTTTCATAGGACTGTAAAAACTTGACTATTCAATAAGACCTTCAGGAGACATTATATAGCCCTGCCCATGGATGTTATTTATTACAATAATGTTGCAATAACATAAGCAGGGATTTACTCCAGAGGAACAATCAAGGAGAAAATAACATCCCAATCAAGGAACTACCAAGGAGAAAACCACATTTCCACCAAAACTGGCATGGCAAGCCACTGCAATTAGAGAGTAAACCCCATAGTCAGTACTACTGATGATGTTACCTACTCAGGTAATGAAATATCTGCAAGCAAACACCGAGTACTTCACAATATTATTTGCTATGTTGCCTGTTTTTTCAAAAAAGTATCTTTGATGTATTGCCTTGTAAGTTGCTCAGAGCCAAACTGGGAAGAATGGCATAGAAAGTTTAGTAATAAACATATCTATATCTATATCTATATCTATATCTATATCTATATCTATATCTATATCTATATCTATATCTATATCTATATCTATATCTATATCTATATCTATATCTATATCTATATCTATCTATATCTATATCTATATCTATATCTATATCTATATCTATATCTATATCTATATCTATATCTATATCTATCTATCTAATCTATCATCTATCTATCTATCTATCTATCTATCTATCTATCTATCTATCTATCTATCTCTATCTCTATCTCTATCTCTATCTCTATCTCTATCTCTATCTCTATATCTATCTATCTATCATCTATCTATCTATCTATCTATCTATCTATCTATCTATCTATCTATCTATCTATCTATCTATCTATCTATTTCGATACAGTTCCTGACAATCATCTCCTTTAATCATTTTGATATACTTACTTTATGATACTCAGCAATGTCTTTGTAAATTCCTGTGGTGGACACTTGCCCCAAAATGGAATAATAAGGCCTTAGGAAATGTGATAAAAGAGAAAAAGGACTAGCAAAGGGTTTGATCTGCTCTCACAATAGGAATGTGACATATATATCTGGAATTCCTCATGGAAAAAGAAGCTGCTTGCTTTATATAGTTACATATTAACATTTCTTTACTGGATTTTGTATTAATTGTTTATATAAGTAATTTTAATATATATAAGTAATCTATCTATTTATCTATCTATCTATCTATCTATCTATCGCACTTAGACTTATATACCGCTTTATAGTGTTTACAGCCCTCTCTAAATGATTTACAGAGTCAGCATATTGCCCCCAAGAATTTGGGTCCTCATTTTACCCACCTCGGAAGGATGGAAGGCTGAGTCAACCTTGAGCCGGGTGAGATTCGAACTGCCAAACTGCAGGCAGCCGGCAGTCAGAGGTAGCCTGCAATACTGCATTCTAACCTCTGCACCACCATAACTCATGGTTCCTGTTTGTGTGTGTGTGTGTGTGTGTGTGTGTGTGTGTTAGTTAGCACAGTTCTGCCTCTCAGTTTCTTAAAATTATCCTATCTTCGAACAAACCAATCTTTTGAACTGAATCTTTTGAAATGGGGAAGAATATAAATGCCTTATATAAATGCCTCATATTGCTGCACTTTAGAAGTCTAGCAGAAAACAATTCCCAAACCTTTCTCCCATCCTCTTACTAGCTGGTGCAATACTCACATCTGAGTCCGGAAGATGACAGTGAAGAGTGAAAATGCCACAGCTGCTGCCAGTCCCAAGTCAAGGTTCAAGAGTAGCGTAGCAACAAAAGTTACAAGCCAGATAAGCTGGAGGTATGAGAATGAGAGAATAACAGTACTGAAGGCATCACTGGAATTGCCATTCAATTTTAGAAGAGGGAGACATTTCAGTAATTATTAGTTTTGAGTTATGTTAGCACATGTGAATTGGTGCAGAATAGCATGCCATTGCAGCTGGCCAGTGGTCCTACCTAACCAGTGGTGGGTTTCAAAAATTTTTAGAACTTCTTTTGTAGGTGTGGCCTGCTTTGTGGGAGTGGCTTGCCATCCATGTGACTGGGTGGGAGTGGCTTGCCAGCCATGTGACTGGGTAGGCATGGCCAACTTGTAAAATGTGGTGAAACTCACTTAACAACACTTAAGCTCTTGCTTAGCAATCAAAATGTTGGCTCAGAAACTCTGGCATTGGAAGCACACAAGTCTTAAAGTTGTCAAGTTACAAGATCCTTGCACCCTTAACCCTTTAGGAAAAAAAAAAACCCAGGGGTGTTCAAACTTGACAGTTTTAAGACTTGTGGACTTCAACTCCCAGAATTCCTCCTCTCGATCTTCATCTTGATGATGTGTGGATGGGCAGGGGGGGGGAGGGAGCTGGAACCAGTTCTAAACGGCACTGTAGATTTGTGGAACCTCTTCTATAGAAGAGGTTAGAACTGGCAGGAACCCATCCCTGTGCCTAACCTTGTTGACCCAAAGGTACATGGACAACCATGACCTGGATGACTGAGAATCTCCATAGACAACTAACCTTGTCTAAAAATTTGAAAACAATTGGGTTTATATCAGGTAGGCTACTGATGGTGCAGAGATGCTTTTTAATAACCCTATAGGACATTGTTATTGTTCTATTATATCTTAGCTATGGAATACATAAGCATGAAGGAAAAAAACACCCTATTGCAAAACCTATAGCATTAAAGAATAACATGGAGGTACAACCACATCAGCAAAGATATTAAAACAACATGAAGAATTCTGAAATCTTCTCTGTTGGAGGCAATAGAACAATGATATGAAACATTCAGTGCAGTAGATGCTTTGAAAATACAAATTACTTTGCAGTGAGATTACTGCCACACTCTCTTCAAGGTTTTTTCCCCCTGTTGGATGCTACAATTGGTAGAAATTGGTTTCAGTCAATTTGCCAACCTAAGGGAGCAGATCCAGCCATTGAACACCAATACTGCATAACCACATGATTACTGATTTACTCCCAGAATCCATTCAGACTGCTTGTTATTTATGTTAAAGCTATACCTAGTTTGATTCTGGGGGTTTGCAGGACGATCTCGACTTTGACCTGCCTTGTGTATTCTTGCTGAAAAGACCATGTGAGGTGGGTGTTGTAGCTTGGGGGAAAAAATTTGCTTTGGACTATCTTAATCATACTTCCCATCTTTTTTTAAAAAAAATGTTTCATTGTAATGTATTTGAATGTTGTGAGGCTGTCCAGAATTGTTGAGATTTGGGTAGCATACAAATTTAACAAATCATCTTCATTATCTCACCTCCCAAAGTATGGAACACATCCAGTCTCCTTGCCTTTGGGAATCAATGTGTAACAGCCTCAAATCTATGGAAGTAAATGATCTATAATTTATGCATCAAATAAAGTAATTACTAAGTATCACTCAAGATATGAAGACTCTTATATCCGAATGTCCTTTAATTATGACATGATTTTAATCTTGCCACAGAGAAAAAAAAAGCTGGCATGTCTTGAAACTAGTTCTAGAATATCATTTTTCTAAGTATGTTCATATTGCTTTGTCCAAGTCTGCATTATCATTAAGGGTAAGTAGCCTCCCAAACTATAGGATAAAATTGTATGTGACATTTCTTGCTGCCCTCTAGAAACAGCAATATTTCTCTTAAATATAGTGCAGGACACTATCGCTAGTAGCAATGTTGGATGATGGTGGTGATGGGAGGATAGAAATCAGGGTGGTTTTTTTTGCTATTTTATTTCTTTATCTACTTGTTTCTATAATGTTGAAAATTAGCACATTTTCACTGGAATTTTCCCCCAGATATTCCTTACATAATACTGTTATTCTTTGCTGTTTCTGAGTGTGAGAACTGTATCATGCATTCCTGTTGCATGCATAATCTAAATTATGATAGCTCCTTGTAGAAAGCAAAATTTATGGTCATCCATCAGTCTCTTTCTGCCCTCGGATTCCTCTTGAAGTCTCCTACTTACCAGGTCGATGAAATTAGATCTCCAAAGTGCTGGAATATCTTTGAACTGTTTGAACATGCCTTTCAAATTGACGATAACAATGGCAGCTAAGACAGCCTAAAAGAAAATGGCAAAGATACTGTTTTACACTATCTAGAGTGCAAAGTTTTAATTCATGTAATGGATAAGAATAGAAGAACCTTCGCGTAAATATAAAGCTTTCCAATTATATTTACTTTTTTTTTTTTAAAAAAAGAACAGCCTAGTTTTGGAACATACTTTGGGTAGTTCGCGAAAAAGCTCTCCAATCTTCAAAATGGTTGCCAGGATGATGAGAGAAGAGATGACTGTAGCCATCTGTAAAGTAGAAAACAGGGAACAACTGCAGTGGTGGGTTTCAAAAACTGTTCGAACCTACTCTGTGGTTGTGGCCTCCTTTGTGGGAGTGGCTTGCTGCCCATGTGACTGGATGGGAGTGGCTTGCCGCCCATGTGACCGGATATGAAGATGCCAACGACACTTGTCAGAACCACCTTAAATTACCTCACACACAGCACTGGCATGCATAAGAATATGATGTAAACTTGTTTTTTAAAAGGCATCTTTGGTTTGCGTTAAAACAACTTCAACACACGCAATGTTCTGATTGCACCACAAACGCAGTAGTCATCCTTACCTTTCACAGAGGCACTGAGTTTTATAAATATGAGCATGATAGTGTAGAATAATCATGTCCAAGGACCAGTGGTGGGTTTCAAAATTTTTTGGAACCTCTTCTGTAGGTGTGGCCTGCTTTCCGGGTCCACTGGTGGAACCTCTTCTAATCGGTTCGGTAGATTTGGCGAACCGGTTCTACCGAATAGGTGAGAACTGGTAGGAACCCACCTCTGAACCACTGACTACAAAGCAGGCTTCACATAGCAAGAAAATAACGTCAAATTTTACTTTCCTCCAGCTTCAGCTTATCAGGTTTTAAAGACAGCAGATGGTAGCACTTGGCTGACTTTAGGTCCCAAAACTAAGCAGTGGCAGGCCTGGCTATTACATGGATGGGAGACCCCAGAAAGTTTTAGAACTGTGAAAAGAGGAAAAAGAACCTGGGTAACGACTGATTGGTCAGTATGATACTGAGCAAAACATTGGAACAGATTATTAGACAGTTTGTGAGGATTCAGAAGACAATGTCTTGCTTGGCAGTGCAGGTTTATCAAGAACAAGTCAGGCCCATCCAATGTGATTTCCCTTTTTTACAGAGAGACCGGTTTAGGAGATTGCCGTGTTTTGATGTCAGCAAAATATTTGAAACCCATGCGATTCTAGCAAAGCAGGCTGGACTATACTACTATTAGAGGAATATAGAAGTGACTCAAAAATTGTAGTTAATAAGCATGGTTCCACCACAAATCCGCGGTAGACTAAAGCGCGCTCGATGAAAGCGCGTACGTGATGTCATCACAGCGCGACGAAAACGGCACTGTGAGTGGTAAATTTAAAATTAACGCGAAAACCTTACCCTAACCCCCCCAAACCTAACCCTAAACCTAACCCTAAGCCTAACCCTTAACCTAACCCTTAACCTAACACTAAACCTAACGCTAACCCTTAACCTAACCCTAAACCTAACCCTAACGCTTAACGTAACCCTAAACCTAACCCTAACCCTTAACCTAACCTTAACCCTAACCCTAACCCTAACCCTTACCTTTATGTGAATCGGCTTGCTTTAATTTTATTTTAATTTTAATTTAATTTATTTTTAATTTTATTTGTCGCGCTGCTGATGACGTCACGTACGCGCTTTGATCGGGCGCGCTTTAGTGGACCGCGGTTTTGACGGGTCACGAATAAGCATATGTGAATGATTTTTAAAAAATCAAACTAGATACACAAAAGTGTCAAGTAGTGTACTGCAGGCTTCATTTTAGGCCTGATACTGACCCATATATTTAAAAATGAGTTGTATGAAGAGATTTAAAAAGATTGTAAAATTTGCAGAAGATGCAAAATTAGAGAGAATAACAAACCCTTTAGGAGATTATGTGGGAGATCCTTGACAAGCTGGGCAGAAAGATGATTATCAGCATAGCTGATAACAAAGTGTTACATTCTGGTAGAAAATGTCTTGGGGATAAATATAGGATAGGGGGACCACACAGTGGACAGTGCTACATGAAAGATGATTTGAATTTATCACAATCTGAATGTAAACAAATAGTGTGGTGTAGGTGCAAACACACACACACACACACAAACATCAATATTAGGCTGCATCAGTGAATGTGAAAATGTGGAGAAATCCACCCTCTCTACTCTGTTTTGGGTAGACTGTAAACTAGAATATTTTGAATGGAATATTGGCATCTCCAATGAGAATGTTGCATCCAGTTCTAGGTACTGCATTTTAGGAGGTATTTGGACAACTGAAGTGAGTCTAAAAGAGAGCAATCATGATGATCAGGGTCTCGGAAGAAACAACTTGTGAGGAATGGTTGGAGGCAATGGGTGTGTTTAGTCTGGAGAAGAGAAGGCTGCAAGAGGAGTTCAAGTATCAGAAGAGCTGTCATGTAGCATACAGGGCAGAATTGTTCAGAGATGTTTCTTAAGACGGGAAAAGAAAGAATAGGTTTAAAATGTGATTTAGTTGGACATCATTTAGTGAGAGCCAACAGTGGAAGAGACTGACTTGAGAGGCAGTAGACTCTCTTTTGATGGGGATTTTAAAAGGGATGAGATGGCCAACTTAAGGGGATGCTGAAATAATTGATTCCTGCACTGGGCAGGAAGTTGGACGAGATGATCTCCAAAAGTACTTTCTAAATCTCACAATTGATGATACTATAACTGGAAAGTAAAAAGAAAAAAGGAAGTAAATGGCAAACTCTTTCCATATCATTATCAGAAAACTGCATATATTTATCCACAGTCAATGGATGTCTGTCTCAGTTCGAGACATACTTACTTTTACTGTTTACTTAGTCTTGAGCTCTATTTCCTGTCACTCCAACTGTCTGAGCAGTCTGGAGATAGAGGGAGTCATAGTGCAAAAAGATCTAGAAACATTAGGTGTAGAAAACTGCCCACTTTTGTGGTCATGGTGGACACTGTTTTTTTTTAAACAGGAAGCCAAACAGCCCTCAATAAGTTATTTGTCTCATGCATTCAAAGAGAATAGTGATGAAACAAAGTTTTGAACTCCATGTTAATTCCAGTAGCATACTCAAGGCTGCTTAATATTTGTGGACAGATACATGGCCCAGTCAAGCACTAAACACTAAAAAATAGCCTAAATGTATTTTTAAAATTATATTTCATAATATAAATAAAATTATCTTCTAGGGATAAACAAGCTCGCCCTCAGTTCACAGCAAGAGTAATTGATGTAATTTCTAAAGCTAACTGTACCACATCATTCATCAGTGAAGAAAGTGTGATCTTATCTATCCCTTTAAATTAGTTCTCACTGAGTTCTCTGCAGGTCTGTTCTGCTATCCAACCATTTGATCGATTCCAACTTCTTCACAATTCCTTCCTCCTATCAGAAAAAGGCTACAGGCTTATCTGGGCTTTACCTGGCTGTGTCCTCCTGTGCTTTCTTGTACTAGGGAACGGGACATGGAGCAGCTGATGCTGTAGCAATGGAAAAAGCTACCAGTGATGTTACTGAGCCCCAGAGCTATCAGTTCCTGCAAGAGATTTGAGAAGAGCTCAATGTATGTTTCTTTATTTGGAGAGGGGAAAAAAAGTTTGGAGGAGGCTGCATGCCCATCCTTTGACTTAGAAGTAGAGTACAGGTAGTTCTCGACTTAGGACGATTATGAAGCCTGCCCATTAAAGTCGTAAGTCGTAACAGTTATAACACAGGTCACCCACATGACTAATCTGATTTTACAACCTTTTTTGTGGCGGTTGTTAATTGAACTGCAGTCACAAAACAGTTCACTGCACGTGTTAAGCAAGCACCGCAATTGTTTAGTGAATCGATGGTTTGTTACGGAGCAGTTTGGCTGAAAACCTGAAATAAATGCCAGGTTTTGGCAAAACCATCATAAAATGTGGTCATGCGAATGCAGGATGTGGCAAATAACCATAAATGTAGGCCAGTTGCTGAGTGCCTGACCTTCAGTCATGGTACTGTGGAGTAGGTGGGGTGGGAACAGCCAATGGAATTTCAGAGCTGGGCTATTAGTATTCTTGGGAGGGTTCTTCATAACTTTGAATCATTGCTAAGCAACGGTTGTAAGTTGAGGACTACCTGCAACAAGAGTAGATAGATAGTGGACAAGGCAATCAAGAGAGAAAATAAAGTCAAGGCAAAGAGGAAAGGGGAGCCAGGAAGCCAAGATAAGGAAAGCATAACAAATGCCTTACTTGGTTGCTGTCCACACTATAACCATGCTTGAGTGCGAAGATTTTCCCAAGGGAGATGCAAAGGACATAGCTAATAATAGCAATGGCAAAAGCATTCCCTATCACCTGCCCAAAATAGCTTCCATTGGGGACTTCAGGAGATCTCAAACTACAATAAAGAAACATAGATGCCACAAGGCAACACTACTGTACAGGTATCACAAGGCAAAAGAAGAGAGGAACAGGCGATTTCCCAGGGCTGGGGTGGGAAGAGGAGTATTAACCAAACAGGAAGGGAAACTTCAATTCGTGCAGTCCAAATGAGACCTCTGTCAGTTTTGAAACCAATTAATGTGGCATATTATGGCTCTGAGATCATAAGTGGCCTACTATGGGTTCGCCCGGGTTCGGGAGAACCCATAGCTAATGTTATGTCCGGTTCCAAGAACCTCCAAATCCCATCCCTGGCTGGCCCCGCCCACCTCCCTCTGCCCCTCCCAGGAGCCTCCACGTGGCCTATTTTGGATGTGAAGTAAGTGCAGGGCCAGCTTGGAGGCTCGGGGAGGGGGGAAAATGGGCCTCCCAGAAGTTCAGAAAGGCCAGAAACGGGCCAATTTCCGGCCTCCGGAGGGCCTCTGAAGCCTGGGGAAAGCAGTTTTCACCCTCCCAGAGGCTTGGTGCCATGGTGCAAGAGGCTGACTAGGCCATGCCCACCATGGCCACACCCATCCAGCAACCTGTTGCTGAAATCTTTGAAGCCGATCCCTGTCTGAAACCAATGGATTTGTGGAAGCAGCCAAGAACACTTACCCTTTGGGAATATCCCCCACAACACTAATCCCAAATTTGTTGCTCAGGCTGGCACCATAGCAGATTCCCGTGGAGACAATAATCTGAAAAAAGAAGGCAGTAGGAAAAATATTCTTTGGTAATTTAATGCTGCTCAGGAAGGGCCCAAACGAAGGAATTTAATAGGTTGCAATGTCTCTAATGTGATGGCCTCATTCTTATCTATTGGGCCAGAATTTCCCAAATGCCAGCTAGCATGAATATCTCTAAAGGCCATTAGATTGGGGAAGGTTGAGCTAAGCTTTCTTCAGATGCATAATAAGAGCGGAGGAGACTCATTGCAGCACTCTAACCCTTTTCTTTTTGGTCTCAGAAATGGAGCGTCAATGACTGCTGACAAGAGAGGCATTGCAGTGATCTCTCAGTTTGCAAAATCTGCCAGTTTTGCTTAGTTTTTCATTTCGTTTCATTTTGTTTTAATCTTAGGTTCTTTTCGAAAGAGTGTATAAATTGGTCAATTGTTGTTATGAAAAAATCAAACACAATCCTATTGTATTACAAGAATAACTACAGCAAAACATCATTGGCATTGAGACTTTTGCTCAGAACAGCTTATAGCCTGCCATGATATCCGTAACCCCATCAAACATATACATCTGCCTATCCCATGTCTTTGGGAAAGACTCAATAGGTGGACAAAAATACCAAATCCAGTCTGAACAACCGGCTGATGGTGTGATGAATCATAGCAACAATAAAGCAGCAGTGTGTATAATTAAAAACATATCCTTCGGCAACTTAAAATCTCATAGAGATATTTTTAAAAGAGAAAATTACCTACCGGTAAACTAAATGATATTATGAGCTGTGGTGGTGCAGTGGTTAGAATGCAGTACTGCAGGCTATTTCTGCTGACTGCTGGCTGCCTGCAATTTGGCAGATCGAATCTCACCAGACTCAAGGTTGACTCAGCCTTCCATCCTTCCAAGGTGGGTAAAATGAGGACCCAAATTGTTGGGGTCAATATGCTGACTCTGTAAACCACTTAGAGAGGGCTGTAAAAGCACTATGAAGTGGTATATAAGTTTAAGCGTTCTTGCTATTATCAAAGTAATTAACCATCGGTCTCTTATTTTTAGTAACAGGCAGTTCAACAAGATGACAGGTCATCAAAATCCTTGGCCTTTTGGCTAAAATCAAGTATAGTTGAATGCTCAGGAATTGAGACCTAAATTTTAAGAACCAGCTCTCTAAACTCTGTTTCCAACTCTTTCAATTTCTCCTGCCTTTCTTTAAAAAATAAAATCATCATTTCAATGAAAAGAGTATATTTTTTCCTAGGAAACAGGATACAATTCTTATTTCTCTCTACCACAATGTAATAGAAGGGATGAAGCTAATTCTAATTCCTTCCAATAATTGCTTGGAAACAAATTCCTTCCAATGATTGCTCTTTAAAAAAAAAAACAATTAAAAATTCATTTCACCCAAACATTATTCCCAAAGGGTATTTGGTAGGTATTATGCTAGTTAGTTTTTTCTTGTAATTTTAACAGATTTAACAGATTATGTCAAGACTTCTGCACTGCTGGTTGTATTTTGTTCCATTGTCATTTTAGGGGAAAAAAACCAAGCAAGCCATTGATCTTAGAACATCGAGAAACAAATTACCGTGAGAAGTTCAATGGGGATAGGTGCTGGAAGCTTCTTATCAAATTTCTCATTGAGTAGCTTGATGAGCAAAAGGACAACCATGGAGATCAAGGCAGTGACCATAGTACCAGTGTGAGTGCCAGGTAATTTTGAGCAAATCTCCACAAAAGTCTGTGGGAAAAAGCAAGATAGAGAAGTCATAATTTGGAGACACAAGAATACTCATGAAACACAACTTCTGTGTATCTACTTGTACTTACATAGATCATTGACAATGGTCCAGATTTCTCTTCCAGGCTGATTCCAAAGACATACTTTAGCTGGGAAACCAGCACATGGATTGCAGCAGCTGTGGTATAGCCTCGCACCAAGGGCTCTGAAAGATAGGTGGCCACAAATCCAAACTGCAGCAGGCCAAGGGCAACCTAAAAACAGATCATTGGTAAAGTTACATCTGCCGAAACTCCCCTAGGATTTTCTAGCGCATTTTTCTTAACACATCATTAGCTCAGAAAGCTAATGACACTGGAAAAGTGAAGAGATTCCTACAAATGAGAATGTGATCAGGAAAATGTTAGGATGTGCAGAAATGAATAGGTTAACACTTGCAATTAAAGAGAAGGAGCAAACCGAATATTATAGCTTGCGGGAACTATTTTATTGATGGTTAGAGAACAAATATGTAAGTTAGAAATGAAAGTAGATTAGTGAAATATAGAAAATATATTAATAGAATTAAATAATTCAAGAAGAGGATTGTTATAGTATCAGATATGTTATGTATATCAATATTAAGTCATGAGCAGATAAACAATGAGTATGGTTGTAAATTCTAAATGTTATTGCACAAGATATTTGTACCCAGATGTCACACTGTTTAATGGAAGATGGATTGTTTGTATTAAAATAAAATAATATTTTTTTTAAAAAGAAAGCTAATGACCCAGGAAGTAGATCAAATGCTTAACCTTTGCTAAGCAGGTAAGCAAAGTTTCGTTAATTTGGAAGCCAGTGCATTCCCTGGGATCAAGCTATTTATTAATTCAGACTGCTTACTTAGCAGAAAGCACCTACCCACTACTCAGTCACCCACAATGGGCAATCAGCAGCTCTTAGAACATGCACTTATTAACTATTCAGGAGATGGTATGTTTCATTCCTCACAATTCTCTGCATTTTCATCATATATCTTGCCTGTTCATTCTTCTCTTTTCTTCCTGTTGACTCCCTCATCTCCTGTTAATTTGCTCTGCAAATAACTGCTTTCCAACGTACCTATATCACTGTCCAAATTAACTGCAGCTACTACCACCCTGCCTAATAACAGTAAGACCGACATTTTCAGCTTTAGTACCAAAACAAATTCAATATTTCTTACTTTCAGATTTTAGGTATTGATTCAGCTTACACCACCAGGTTTTTACTGCATGCTTATCTCTCTCTTACCTGGAATAGACCCATTAAGCAGGTGACTGCAGTTACCAGCTCTACTCGGGCTGCATCCCTCCTGATCTCATTGACAAATGTTTTATTGGTGCCATTGATCACTTCCAGGTATTTTCCATTTGGTTCTAGTGACTCTGTCATACTTCCTAACATCACTGAAATGACAGCAAATGGACCTGCAGGAAGAAACCCAAGGTTTTGTCTCTTCTTCTGGTTCAAAAGATTTTGGAAAGAATGTCTATTTTCTTAGACGTGTTAATAAACATAACATGATACAACAAGCATAAATCAATTGGGCATATAAATAAATACGTGCAGCAAAATTTGTTAATAGAGATGTACTATTCAGTATTATGTTTAGGTGTTGCCAAATTTAAGGGGGGAGGGGATGACAAGGTACTTTGAAGCTCCTGCTGTCTCATCTTCCATCTGTGCTATCTGGGCTGCCCTTGAAGAGTATTCGGAGACTTCAGCTTGTCCAGAATGCAGCCGCGCGAGTGGTGGGTGCACCTCGGTACACCCACGTGACACCTATCCTCCGCGAGCTGCACTGGCTACCTATTGGGCTCCGGACAGGCTTCAAGGTGCTAGTCGTTACTTTTAAAGCCCTACATGGTATCGGACCTGGGTACTTGAGAGATTGCCTCCTGCCAATTACCTCCCTAAGACCGATTAGATCCCACAGATTAGGCCTCCTCCGAATTCCATCTGCCAGCCAGTGCCGACTGGCAAATCCCCGGGGGAGGGCCTTCTCTGTGGCTGCTCCAGCCCTCTGGAATGATCTCCCATCACCACCCTCCAGGCTTTCCGCAAAGCGACGAAGACCTGGTTGTTCCGGCAGGCCTGGGGCTGATGAATTTCCAGCCCCACTTGAAATGCTGTGACAGTTGTTGTTTTTTAACCTGTCTGTCCTTTGTCCTATTTGTATCCCCTTCCCCCTTTGGTTGTTAGCCATCCTGAGTCCCTCGGGAGTAGGGTGGCATACAAATTAAATAAACTACAACTACAACTATTTGTCTCCATCCCCACTCCTCACTTCTTCCTGCTGTTGTGGCCCTCCTCACTTCCCCCCTATTGCTCTTCTCCTTGCAAAGCTTTTTCTGCTTAACGTGTAAAAAGTACTGTGTCAGCCAATTGGAAAATGCAGCACATTTTAAAAATGAAGTCTAAAAAGAATATCCGTGCAGCTACGGCTTCCAATTGTCCAAATAAGTGCTTTCTTTAATACTTTTTCTGTAAGTCTTTTGAGGGCTTCCCAAACTAGTCCTATGGTTCACTGCTAGTAGTGCCATTGGTGTTCTACCTCTAGTAAATGTCAAGCATCTAAAACTTACCATATTCTCTACTTACCAACGGAGATGTGTCTGGATGTCCCAAATAAGAAATACAGCAGAACTGGATAGAATGAGGAATACAAACCATGGACTGGAGGCAACCCTGCTAGGAGTGCGTATGCCAAACCTTGGAAAAATAGAAGTGGAAGTTATCTCACATGTCATTAAAAACTTCATTTTTATTTCATGTATTCTAATTGTATTTACTCATCAAGCATTTGGGTAGGAAATATTTATGGCCTCTTATAATTTCTCATCAACTTGCTAATGTGTCTCAATTACTTTGGACAAGAGTAGGCAATTCTGCCTCTCCAGATGTTTGAACCATAATTCTCACAAGCCCAAGATCAATACACCTTACATCTGCAGTCCTTCCTCATTAAAAATCATTTTTCCCAAGTGGTTTTTCCATTAAGCAAATCATTGTTTCAAAAATAATGTAAAAGCCAAGAGAAATTTTCAGTAGGTTTTCCTATAGCAGAAGTGGACAGTCTTCTAAGATAATGAGCTACAATTTGATCCTATAACCGCCTGGGAAGCTACAGGTACCCTTAATGGAAGAATAAGGTAGGTTTATCAGGTTCCTAGATTTGGCATGATTATTAGAAGGAATGAGAACAGAAAGCCTCTGGAAAACAAATTGCCTTCATTTCCATCCTTAAACAACCTTTTCCAAAGAGCCCAAATCTCAGTGTGGAAATTTAGAAATAATTCATTGAAATCACTGTGGAGAGAAAGCATGATGTGTGAAGGTTTGTGTCCAGAGGCTTCTTACAATTTCTATAAAAACCAAACCAAGTTCAGTCTGCTGAGGTCAATCCTATTGCTACTGAATTTTGACAGTGGAATCTTTCAGGGCCAGGGTACAGCTCTCCAACTTCTTTTCTGTGCCTATTTCTACCTATCATTCATTGATTACTATAACTTTAGCATCAGAAATTCTCTAACTGAACCTGTCATTTCATAGAATTCCAACTGGCAAGATCATGGAAGAGGGCCAATGGTTGGTCAGAGGCAGTGACGTGTGGTGAGGTTTATGGCTGGTGAGGCAAGCGGGCAAAAGCCGCCCTGCCGCCCTGGCATCCCGCTTCTATGTCAGACATATCACCAGGGCAGCAGGGCGGCTTTTGCCCGCGTTCAAGAAAGCTTTCTTGAAAGCTGGCAAAAGCCGCCCTGCCGCTATGTCCGACATAGAGGCATCCCGATCTTGAAAGTGAGGAAAAGCCACCCTGCCGCCACGGTGCTAGAGGCAAAAACTTTCTTGAAAGCGGGCAAAAGCCGCCCTGCCACCCTGGCAATATGTCCGACATAGAGGTGGGACACCATGTCCGACATAGAGGCATCCCGCCTCTATGTTGGACATAGCGCTGGGGTGGCGGGGCAGCTTTTGCCCGCTTTCAAGAAAGCTTTCTTGAAAGCAGGCAAAAGCCGCCCTGCCACCCCAGTGCTAGAGGCAAAAGCTGCCCTGCCGCTATGTCCGACATAGAGGCATCCCGCTTCTATGTCGGACATAGCACTGGGGCATCCAAAAACCCTGCCGCTATGTCCCAAAGCCCTGCCGCTATGTCCAAAAGCCCTGCCGCTATGTCCAACATAAAAAAGTGCCAGCCCGCATGCCAGCAGAGGCGGGTAAAACACATACACACACACACACACACAAATTACTTACAATAATACAATTACTTACAAATTACATTAATTTTGAATTCCTCCCCCTCCCTCCGACCCACATACCTTTTCCAGCTGTTTCACAGAGGATTTCAACTCTGCTCTTGTTTGCCATGATGAAAATGTAAAAATGTAAAAGGAAAAAGGCAAGAGCTGCTGAGGTCAGCCTGGGCTAACTGCTGCCAGAGTCCCCAATGGATGACTCTGCTTAACTATTTAAAAAAAGCCTCTAAACAAAACGCCCTCTATAGGAGGAGGCAATAAAACCTAGTGCCTCATCTACATAATGATTTTTTCAGCTTTTAACCCTTGCTTAACTCTACTCGAGTGATCATAAAGATAGACTAAATGAGGCACGTGGTTCTCCCGCCTCCTCCTGTAGAGGGCACTTTTTAGAGGCTTTTTTAAACAGTTAAGCACTAAGCAGAGTCATCCACTGTGACTCTGGCAGCAACTACCTCAGCCTTTATCCTTTTACATCTTTTTTCTTTTCATGGTGACAGTGGTGAGGCCCTGCCTCCCCTGTCTCCCCTGACTGTACGTCACTGGTCAGAGGGTATTTTTGTTTTTCAAGATCCCAGGACTCACAAGAAGATCTCAGATAACATACCCTGTGGGAGATGCATAATTCCCACACTGAATCCTGAGATGATGTCCCCTAGTAACCATTCTTTGACTGGGTAGCGTGGCAACCACCTAAGGATGGGCAGGAATCGAAACAGCAAGCTCTTTGCAGTTGATCCTGAGCATCTGAAAAAGAGGTGGACAAAGGCCTTTGCAAGAGGAAAGCAGTGTCTTCAATTTACATGGAGTTTGAGGGATGTTGAGGAATGAATGAAGCGGGAATCTGTTCCATTCCATGACGTAAATTTGTGCATCGCTCCCACAACCTATCATAGATGTGCACTCAAGGAGAAAAAAACACAATGGCTATGCCACATTATCCTGCAGTAAAAAAGATCAAATTCCAAAGTTGCAACATTGGAATTCTAGATATTTTGAAGGTTGAAAACAGAGGTGGAGCTGCCCCACCTACCCCTAACTAATTGTATGCAACAAATGGCCACAACCTTTCTACCTCTTTCTTTAATTACTATCTAAAAGTGCAACAGGCAGCTGTTAGACAAGGTTTGGCTCCAGCCCTTGGCAAAAATAGTTAGCTACAATCCAAAGAATCATATTTTAAAAAGGAAGGGAGAAGCTTAACAGTGCTAGTTTTCAGATGCTGGCCCATATGATACTCCAGGGGTGGGTTCCTTCCAGTTCTAACCTCTTCTATACAAGATGTTCCACAAATCTACAGTGCCGTTTAGAACCGGTTCCAGCTCCCTTCCCCCACCCGTCTGCACATCATCAAGATGAAGAGCGAGAGGAGGAATTCTGGGAGTTGAAGTCCACAAGTCTTAAAGCTGTCAAGTTTGAACATCCCTGGGGTTTTTTTTCCTAAAGGGTTAAGGGTGCAAGGGTCTTGTAACTTGACAGCTTTAAGACTTGCGTGCCTGAAATGCCAGAGTTTCTGAGCCAACATTTTTGTTGCTAAGCAAGAGCGTGGTTAAGTGAGTTTCACCACATTTTACAAGTTGGCCACGTCCACCCAGTCACATGACTGTCAAGCCAGTCCAACTTGGTCACATGGCCGGCAAACCACTCCCACCCAGTCACATGGCTGGCAAGCCACTCCCACAAAGCAGGCCACACCTACAGAAGAGGTTCTAAAAAAATTTGAAACCCGCCACAGGGATACTCCCACCTGTGGCAGTTTCATCTCTTCATATAAAATCCAACATACTTTTCCAGACCTTTTAAGCAACAAAGTTAGCCAGAGATATACAACAATTATGAGGAGAGATGAAATATTACCAATATAATGAAAAGAAGAAAGTAAAGACCGAAAGAGAGTGAGAGAGCGAGAGAGAGAGAGTGAGTGAGGAGGGGTGGGTTGCGGCTGGCTTTACTGCCAGTTTGCTCATGTGTGCACTTTGCACATGTGCTGGATGCACACTGCTCACACATGCGCAGTTCAATTAAAATTGTGCTGCGCATGTGCAGAACCCAAAAACAAGATGCCGATGGTGGCAACTGGGGAACCAGTTCGGGGGCGTGGCAGGCCTGGGTTGCTGCCAGTTACAGTGACTCAGGCCGCCATACCACTACCGGTTTGGCCAAACTGGGCTGAACTGGTAGGAACCCACCTCTGATATACTATAGAGAGCAGATACCACCTACCCTTCATTTACTGATTAATATGAGTTGTATATGGGGACAAGGGAACTGTGTTATATAATTTAGAAGGATTTCAGATCTGTCTATAACTGAAGAAAGAAGATTGAAGTCGCTTCTTTTAAGTATTTTTTCTTTTTAGCTTGTTGTTTAGCTTGTCAACACCTTCCTTCCTTCCTTTTATTTTCTTCTATATCGTTTTAGATTTTTTTAACTTTGTAAAACAAATTGTATATATATGTGCGTGCCAGCACACACACATATATGAAATTTATACACACACACACACACACGCATATATAATGCATGAGGAAATCTGACAAGTTTGAATGTTAGCAGACAGAAGAAGCCTTGCAAGAGGGGATTGAAGAGAAAGTTAAAACCTTTTTCTGTTGGTCAAAAATCCCATCTCACATACTCTTATATACAAGCTTTCTAAATATTTGGATGTGCCAAGCGATTCTTTTTCTGAGGCATGTTCTCTATGGAGCACAGTCTGGAACATTGCAGTATGAATAGTGATACGTTGTAGGCAGTATGCTCTGGAACGGGCGTACCAGAGCCTTCCCGGAGCACCGGGTACTGTTCCGGTACGGTGCTCTGGAGTGTCCACCCGCCTGCCTGAGCCCCCTACCTGTCCTTTAAAGCCTTTGGTGCTTCTGCGCATGGGCATGGCACGTACAGCACCTGCACGAGGCTCTGCTGAGCAGCTGGAGTGTCATGGAGGCTTGCGGAAGCGTCACTGGCAGCTACAACGCATGCGTGCACTGCGTGCGTCCATGTGGGCAACGCCGTGCCCGTTCCAATTGTATCAGTTGGAACAGGATCCGGAACCCACCAGTGAGTATGAAATGCTATATTAGTGTTCCCTGTTCCAGTCAGTCCACAATACCTTCTTTCGTGATGCATACACTTCTCTCCAGTTCAGTTTTCTCTACCCCATGGTCAAACCACCTATTCTAGAAATAGTTTTTGTTTGCACAAACTTCAAGGTTTCCCCAAATTATGGAGGTCTTGAGAATTGATGGGATAGTTTGGATCACCTAAGCAATAGCACAAACATCTAAACCTAAAAGAGAGACTAAAGAGTTTCATCGATGGGAAGCCATTTATGTGCTATGCAGTGTTTTTCAACCTTGGCAACTTGAAGATGTCCGGACTTCAACTCCCAGAATTCCCCAGCCAGCATTCGCTGGCTGGGGAATTCTGGGAGTTGAAGTCCGGGCATCTTCAAGTTGCCAAGATTGAGAAACACTGTGCTATAGCATTGGCATATTGTTTTTTTTTTGTTCCCTCAGAGTGGAGGGCAGTGTGTTCCTTTGTCTTTGACTTACGATCATATAGGTAGTCCTTGATTTATGACCACAACTGAGCCCAACGTTTCTGTGGCTAAGTGAAACATTTGTGAACTGAGTTTGCCCCATTTTACGACCTTTCTTGCCAGAGTTGTTAAGTGATTCACTGCAGTTGTTAAGTTAATAACACGGTTGTTAAATGAATCTGACTTCCCCAGTGACTTTGGTTGCAAGAGGTGATCACCTGATCCCAGGATACTGTGACCACCATCATAAATATGACTCAGTTGCCAAGTGTCCAAATTTTGATCACATAATGGTATAACGGCCGTAAGTATGAAAAACGATCATGTCACTTTTTTCAGTGTCGTCGTAACTTTGAACAGTCACTAAACGGACTGTTGTAAGTCAAGGACCACCTGTATTCTGTCATCATTTCCCTCCAAGCATCTGCCATTCAGAAGCAACATGTTCCCCAAGGCCCTTCCTCAGTCATCTTTTCATAATCTAAAACATGCTTTCCTGATTTTTCACGCTACGAGAATGGATTAGCAATACTTTACCTTATTTTCCTGATCTGAGTAGAAAGTGAAAACTGTAAAATCTGTTTTCTCAGGCCGATCTTTTCTAGCTCAGACTCACTCAGGACTTCACCTGCAGTTTCTGCATTGGAGTGACCTGTCTCTCCATTTGCCTCCATGCCCACCTCAGGAAGCCCACCTGTTTTGGGGTTCAGCCTTGGGACTAGGAAGAGAAGAAGAAGCGCCATCAATACTAATGTTCCAGAGGTGGATCTACCAAGATTTGGTTGGCTCCAAACGTTCTGGCTTCTCAGAAAACCATAAAAACTTGGAGGTTGAAGTGAGTGGAGCCTGTGAGGTTGACATTAATTTAGCAATGACTGGTGTTACCTATTGTAGCTACCGCATTTATGTGTGTTTGTGTTTACACAGCCATGTGTTTTAACAAACCCACGGGTTCAATGAAGCCACGTGTTTTTAACACAGAATAAAAATGTGATTTAAAAAAAATTGGTCATTTTCTATTCTGAGTTCTTAAATTTTACCTTTAAACAACTAGAGTTTGCGTTGCAATATAATTTAAGCAAAGGAATAAAATGCATAATAAACATGATCTGCTGGTTTGGGGGGGGGGAATTGAAACCAGTATCCTTGAATTTTTTAAATAAAGGGCTCATTAAAAAAAATAGAACCTGACGTTTTAAAATCCTGAGATATGGTTTAAAGCAACTGGTAGATATCCAAGTAGTTATATAAATGAAATGGCTTCGGAGAAGAAAGGTTTTTAAAAAGGAAAGAAGAGGGAGGGCTGAGCCATGCTTGCTGCTTGGCCCATTGCCAGTAGAAACCACTTATCGCTCCCTAAGTCCAAGAAAGGATGATGTCATCATTCTCCCATCTCCAGCTCAGGGCAAATGCCCCTGTCTTGTGCTTTCCAGCTCTGATTCAAAACTAGCCTTGGCTGACCCCAGCTGTCTCAAATCCTTCAGAAGAAAAACAGGCTTTGTTCTATTCTAGCGACAGCCTCACCTCCAACTGGCTGTACTGCTTGGCACACCCCCTCCTGTTTCCTGAACAGTCACTGCAACCTTTTCCTCACCCAATGGACACTCTGCCCAGCTGGGGTGATGTATCTTCTCCTTGCTTTCCCACCACCACCCCTGTCCATCCATGTCCTTTATTTTATTGTTTTACAGAAATCTGATCTGTAAATTGCAATTTAGGGACCCTGCAATTTTTCTTCCTATAAAGCTTAACTACCAACCCTTGTGTGCCACAGAGCTCACTTGGACTATGAAAGATCATAAAAAGGAAAGTACAATATGTTATTTTTATTTGTTTGTTTATAGGTGGTATCTGTTTATGTTACCTTCCCACCAAAGGTGGTTCCTATTTTTCTACTTGCATTTTAATTTACGTGCTTTCGAGCTGCTAGGTTGGCAGAAGCTGGAAGAAGTGATGGGAGCTCACTCCATTCTGCGGCGCTAGTGATTTGAACCGCTAAACTGCCGACCTTTTTGATCGACAAGCTCATCGTCTTAGCCGCGAGCCACCGCTTCCCTTGGATCCTAAGTAGGGTCTCAGTTAATATTCTGATCTCATTAATTATTACCTTCCAAACTGAGCTGCATTAGATATGCATCCCTGCAAATATGTGGAGTTTGACCAGTTCCAGCAACCAGAAAGGGACACTCAATATGATTAAACACCATAGAACTCAGGGGAGAAAAACCATTTTGAATATTAAAAAGGGCAAAACATATCTTTCAAATGCAAGCATTAGGCAAACCCCTCCCAAAAGTACGTCTTGCTAAGTTGACAGACAACTGGGACAAGTAACGGGAGTATTACTCGGCACTAGGGATTCGAACCATCGAACTGTCAATCTTTCTGATTGACAAGCTCAGCATCTTAGCCACCAAGCCACCGTGTAGTCATAGTCATAGTTAGCCATAGTAATTCCAATTAGCTACTATGGTGTGGGGTAGAGAAGCCACCATCTCCTGGATGGCATCAGGAGATGAACATTTCAAAGTTACACCCTGGTAAGTTTAAACTTCCCAGCTCAGTCCTCTCTATGCTGGGGCCAGAATGTGATGAAGGACATTTGGGACATGAGTGGGTCAATGGCTCAAACATGTTTTCAGACTCTTCGTAGCCTAACCTCTGTTATCTTCAAGAGCAATATGATAGTAGCATCAGTAAAAATGTCAAAAGGAAGAGAAGATGGTTTGATGAAGGGATTTCCCTCTCCTTTGGTTTTTCCCATGATAATTATCAGTCGAGAGTAGAAAAATCTGCTATCAATCTTTGTTCTTTTTTTCCCAGAGGAGGGGAAAAAAAAGATTTTATGCTTTCTCACTAAAAATAGTTGAGGATGGCTTTTAATTCTCTTAAATATGAGTGCAAATCAACAAACTCCTTTCTTCAAAACCTATGTAACTGCATTCACAAAAATGCAGACATTTGCATGCTGTCAGAAGCAACAATCACACACTCCAACTACTCTTTATCAAGTTGCTCTGGGGGCTTCACCGAGGTTATCCTTATTACAAAAAGTGGGAAAGGCGTTATCTCTTCCGCTTTGTTGAGTCCAATAGTTGACTCGATAAGGCTGCACATATCCTACATTTGTCTCTCATGGTCAACAATCCTGTGTTTGCTTTTTGTATCACATAGAAATTACCAAATGTAGGTGTTCTAGGACCCTTTAGGTATTTTTACATGCTGGGGCTACATTATCGGAGGCTACATACTGTCCAGACCCTTGGTCATTGTCCCTGTTTGGGTTTTTATTGATTTTTTTAAACCTAATACAAAGAGCTGGAATTATCTCCAATTTTCTTAATGTAAGATTGCCCATGGATCTATCGCTTGATTCCAGTCACCAAAACATCCACATATTTCACTAAGGGATAGGATTTTGACTGGAAACAACGTCCACTTTAAAAGCTAGATTTATGTTTTGAAAAATGGAAGCCAACAATTATTTTCTTACTTCAACCCCAGAACCCCAAAAATTCTTTTCACTCTTCTACTTGAGCAGATTGAGTGTTCATATTTGCAGACCTTCCTCTAAAGCTGTAATCTGATAGGCTTGGACACCAGCCATATGTTATCTCTTTTTTTTAAACATTCTTTTTAAGATTATTCTTAATCGATTGACTGAAAAAGGATTTGGCAACTTGTTCATTATTTTATAAACCTTCCCAAGTCTTAAACATGCTTTAGTTTTGTCAGGCTTCCCTTAATCTGAATATTGTAATCTTTTCTTTCTCATGGTCAAAAATTGTTTTTTGCTTTTTCCTGAAAATCTCATGCTATTTTAAAGTCACCAAGAAACATAATACTCCTTTTATATTAGATCGTTGCTTATCCTACAAGGTCAGAATTAGATTTTTTTCAATTCTGTGATGAAAACTGGGTCTATATGTCAGCTACCAAGGGAGAAAAGTATGCGCAACATGCACTCTCTCCCTATAATTCACTGAGATTGCTAAACAGCAATTAAGGAAGATCCTATCTTACTCCCTACACCTCGTTCAGGAACTAATTAAATAATATAGTAGTTGCAAAAGGAAAAAACGATATTTAGGAAAAGTAGCCTATGACGAATGGCACAACCATTCTTGGCAAGCCGGGAATGGTGATTAAAACTGACAAGGGAAGCCTGGAAATAAAATGGGAATGGGAGCAGGAATGATGGAGCATCTGGGATTATGGCATGCTACAAATATAACCTGGATTGCAATATTTTATGAATCCCATTCGTACAACATTCAACATAAGTATGCAACACAGTAAGCTTTAGAGTCAATCCCAACTCTTCAGACAGGTGGCCAAAAGTTCTGGTTTATAGCATTAACTTTTAACATTTCTGTAACTAAACTCAAAGGAAAATAATTTTCAACCTTCAAAGAGTTACTAAATTCTTACCTCAATCTCAGCTCTTTACCACTATCTCAATTACCCCAACAGAACTATCAATTTTCTGCTTATTTATCCGTTCATTACAGCTCTGCCTTTTCTCAGGAAACGTAGAGATTGCCCTCTCTTACCTGAGAGATGTCACACACGACTGCTGAATTGATGACACATGTTGAAGACAGACAACTTTATAACCTTGGGCTCTGCTTGGCTCAGAATTAATCCCTGACAGTGATCTTTGAAACACCACTCCCTCCTTGCCTTAATGCCACTACACTGGCCCTGCTGCTTCTCCGCTTGGTTGAGGTTCCAGGTTTGTTCTTCTTGGATCGGAGCCCTGGCCTAGGGACTCTGGGACTTTATCAGAGTCAAGACAAATGGATGAGGGAGGGTGATGAAATTTGAGAGGCTGCCAGTTCTTTCCCCCTGTTCTTTTAAAGAAGATGCAGGCATTGTGCCTTTGGCTAGACGGGGCCATCCAGATACCTTTCCCCCGATCAGGGATAGACTGGGCTTCTCATCGCTAGCACTGATATTACTTAATTTGGACAATGAAACAACGGCAAGAAAACAACCAAGCTCAGAGAACACCAAGGACCCTTCATTCTCAACCTTTGCTTGGGTAAGACCAGTAAGACCAGCTTTAGGGTGAGGGAGGAAAAGTGACAGATCACCTGACAAAATAAAGCCTTTTCCGGAGCCAAGGCAAAATTCAAACCTTGCTTAGAAAGAATTAAAAAGAAGTATTTTGAGGGTAGAAGCAATGGGTGGAAACTAATCAAGGAGAAAAGCAACTTAGAACTGAGGAGAAATTTCCTGACAGTTAGAACAATTAATCAGTGGAACAGCTTGCCTTCAGAAGTTGTGAATGCTCCAACACTGGACGTTTTAAAGAATATGTTGGATAACCATTTGTCTGAAGTGGTGTAGGGTTTCCTGCCTAAGGAGGGGGTTGGACTAGAAGAGCTCCAAGGTAATTTCCAACACTGTTATTCTATTCTATTCTATTCTATTCAGTCATAGATATTCAGGATCACAGCCATTTTGATTCAGAAGCCTGCTAGGGACAGGGTCTGACCAGAATTCTCTTCCAGAAACCTGAAAGATGTCAATTAGGGGAAATAGTTGTCTGGAGATTAATGGAATGGAGCAGGGAAAGATCAGTAAAAGAACACCCTCCTCGAAGCAGAATGGAAATGGACTTGGGTGAGAGAAGGAGGATTTAGAGCAGTTCTCATTAATCAGGGTGCCGAGAGGCAGAAGGAGAGATGGTGGCAGTAGGGGGCAAACCACCCTTGAGGAAGAGTGATTGGCTTCAAATATTTATGGGACAATCCAGTCTTGATCAGTCTTTGGCATATTTCTGGGAGGGTTCCTTACTTCAGCTAAGAATCAGCATTCTCAAATATTCCCATGTACTGTCAATCAGGGCAATACAATACATTTGCTAGTCATGACAGTGGAGTACTATCTCAGCAAGAGTTACTTATTAAATTTATATGCCACCTATCTCGCTATCCAAAGTGACTCTACGCTGATATGTGGAAGGCTAAATTACATTTATAACTATCCACGAGGAAAGGCAGGCAGCACAATAAAATTTACCCACCTTGACTTTTTAGCAGATGAAGAAGGAAAATGGGATTGTTTTATGATTTCCTTTTTTCCTATTCCACCCCAGGTTTTTTTAGGGCATTGAAGCATCCCAACAAAAAAAAAAAATGGAGCAGATATAAACTATTATATTCAGTTATCCTGAATTGCCTATTGACTTCCCATTGCTATTCTTTATCTGCTTATTTTGTAGATTAAAGGCTGCCTCTGCCACTTAAGCAAGATGGAAACATCTCTCAACTAAGCTATAAAAATGAATGTTGCAAACTCAGAGTGAAACTCAACATTTAATCTTATCTCTTTCCTTACTCTTTCAACCTCTCAATATTCTTCACTGTTATGTCATACTCATTTATCCATATATCTATACATCACCTTCAGACATCTTCTCTAGTCCCATTTATTTATATAAATGTAAATTGCAAACTCTGTTCAAGTTTTGACCATCTATTATTTACTTTCGCAACTGTTGCTGCTATATAGCAGCATTTCCTTTGATGGCTGTTTTGCTACTCAATTGTTTTCCATATAATTAATACTTTTAATAATTGATGTTCTGAGTAAAATTGCTAGCAATACATTGAAAAAGCTCAGTTTGATTGCAATATCTAGATCAGGGGTGTCAAACTCAATTTCATTGAGGGCCGCATCAGAGTTATGTTTGACCTTGTGGGGAGGGGAGGGGGCATGGCCAGGGGGGAGTGGCCAGCTCTACATCATTCTTGTTGGGGGCGCCTGTGGTGGCCTGAGTGCTCTGCCAGCGAAAACAGGCGCCCAAGTTCCATTTTTGGCTGTGATGGCCTCCTGCAATGGAGCTCCGTTTTCGCTGGCAGAGGCACCGCGGGTCAGTGCATTGCTGTTTCCTGGGTAGCCCCACAGGCCAGATCTAACCCCCCTGTGGGCCAGATCCGGCCACTGGGCTTCGAGTTTGAAACCCGTGATCTAGATAGTTACTACCTGTGATATCTAAATGATTTCTCCTAAGTCCTACTTCTCTTAGGTTTTAAAAAAAGCTTGGCCTCTTGAAGTGCTTCTGTAAGCACTTTGAGATATTTGGCTGGCTTTTGTTGGAAATGGGACAGAGATAAGTAAAAGTTCTTGTAATCTGTTCAATGTGGAATAAATAGTTTAGAATAATTTACAGAGTAATGGAGGGTGGATTGCTGGCCTGTAATAAATATTTTTCCTTTTTTGCTATCAAAGGGAAGCAAAAACCCAGGCTGGTAATTGAACCCTAAATAACACCCCCCCCAGTTTTACAGCTGTTATTACTTGAGTTATCTTTTTAAAGGGGTTACAGAGTTTATACACATAACAAATATTACATTTATAAAATATTAGCAATCAGATGCTTTTATTCACATTTAAAGTGGCATTTCTAATTGTGTTTGTTAAAGTGAAAATTGTACTGGAACAAATGAACATGGTTGCCTCTGAATAACTATGAGGGATCCTAGAGGTCATCTAGCCCCTCTGACCAATGGAGGATCTGTGATGTGGAATGCCTTAACAGTATTCCTGATGCACAGCTTTTCATTCAATATTTCAAGCAAATAAGAGTACTCCGTATTCTTCATATGGATTCATAAATACTAAAATAATTTGCTACATCTCTGGATGTAAATTGTTTGTTTGCATGGCCCGGTTTTTGGCATGCCATGGCCTGGTGCCAGTCCAGGGACCAGGGTTTTGGGAGACAACTGATGTATCTGTTCTTTGTAACTGCAGCACAATCTGAGGAAGCGGAGTGCTTGATTTTAAGGAGTTGCCAACAAAGGGTTCCAAAATGCCCTTTCCCCTTTGAATCTCAAGTGCTCACAGCTTTAATAATTAAGATCAAACATAGACTGAATCATGGAGAAATGTAAAATGTAAAATGTAAATGTAAGGTGACCAGACGTCCCACTTTTGGCGGGATAGTCACGCTTTTTCACAATTTTTCCCGCGTCCCGGTTTTTTTTAAAAAAGTCCTGATTTTTTTTAAAGTTACGAAAAAGCCTCCAGCCGCCGAGGCTCTCCTAGCAACTGGGAGCGTATATTCTTCTTCGAGATGAGTGCATTCCTGCCCGCGCGTCCCTGGGAGCTGTTGCCAATGGCTGAGGGAGGAGAAGACTTACTCCATGTGGAGACCGCGGACTTCCCTCACAGATTTTTTCTTTTTCTGTTGCTTTGAGCAGCCCCTCCCTCCCCCCTCTCTCTTTCTCTCTCTCTCGGAGCTAGTAGCTGCCTCCAAGGCTGTCCAAACTCAGCCCCTCCCCCCGCCCCGGACTGCTGCTTCTCCTCGGCTGCTCGGGGCTTCTAAATTGGCATTGCATGTTGTTGTTTGAGGAGGGAATTACTGTGCCATAGAAACACAGCGTGTGTCTCACGTGGCTGATAACCTGGTCTCTACAGAAGAGGTAATTTTAAAAACTTCGGAGTGAATCCAGAAAGAGGGGAGAAAGAGGCTGAAGGAGTGTGTGAGGAGGGGGGATTTCCTAAACCCCATTGAATCCAGAGGAGGGGAGAGAGAGAAAGAGGGAGTGTGTGAGGAGGGGGGATTTCCTAAACCCCATTGAATCCAGAGGAGGGGAGAGAGAGAGAGAGAAAGAGGGAGTGTGTGAGGAGGGGGGATTTCCTAAACCCCATTGAATCCATAGGAGGGGAGAGAGAGAGAGAGAGAGAGAGAGAGAGAGAGAGAGAGAGAGAGAGGAGGGGGGATTTTCTAAACCCCATTGATCCAGAGGAGGGGAGAGAGAGAGAGAGAAAGAGGGAGTGTGTGCACAGGAGGGGGGATTTTCTAAAAGTCCCATTGAATCCAGAGGAGGAATGTGTGTGTGTGTGTGTGTTTGTGTGTGTGTGTGTGTGTGTGTGTGTGTGAGAGAGAGAGAGAGAGAGAGAGACTATCACTAAGTGTTGTAGCTTATGATTCTTGATGAATGTATTCTATTTTTTTTAATGTACACCGAAGACAAATTCCTTGTGTGTCCAATCACACTTGGCTAATAAACTATTGTACTCTACTCTACTCTACTCTACTCTACTCTACTCTACTCTACTCTACTCTACTCTACTCTACTCTTCCAAGAGCCAAGGTGGCGCAGTGGTTAAATGCAGCACTGCAGGCTACTGCTAGATCAGCAGTTCAGCGGTTCAAATCTCACCGGCTCAGGGTTGACTCAGCCTTCCATCCTTCCGAGGTGGGTAAAATGAGGACCCAGATTGTTGGGGGCAATATGCTGACTCTCTGTAAACCGCTTAGAGAGGGCTTAAAGCCCTATGAAGCAGTATATAAGTCTACTGCTATTACTCTACTCTACTCTACTCATTTCTATTTCAATTCTAATAAGGAGTTTAGCTTCTCTCTCTTGAAAATGTAAGCTAGCATAATGCAAGCTAGCTTTAGCATTCAAACAGTTCATTTAGTGACCAAAGTTACAATGGCATTGAAAAAAGTGACTGATGACCATTTTTCACACTTAGTGACCATTTTTCACACTTAGCGACCGTTGAAGCATCCTCATGGTCACGTGATCAAAATTTTGATGTTTGGCAACAGATTCATATTTATGATGCTTTCAGTGTCCTGGGGTCATGTAATCGCCTTGTGTGACCTTTTGACAAAATATAAAATTTTTAATCAAGCCGCCCCCCCCCCCCCCCCCCCCCCCCCGGTCAATGGTGTCCCTCTTTACCAATCTGAAAATCTGGTCACCTTATGTAAATGTAAAGAATCGTAGACAATCCTTCTTGAACTCTGTGTAATAAATAAAAAAAATATAATCTCTGGTTTAACTATATATGCATATAGAAAAATTGGGAAAAAAAGAATGCTGCTATAGCAAGGCTCGAGGGACACACAATAGGACTTTTACATTCAGCACATGTGCTGTTTAACAAAAAAGAAGCATATTGCTTGGCCCAGATTTCTACCCTCTCCCATGTAGGACATACATACAATGGCTATAAAAATGAGATACCCACCTTTTTAAGGGATTGGTGAATAATGATTGTTTTTCTCCAGTCTGCAAGGAGCAACTCTGTTCAAAGGCTACAGTGACCCACCTTTACTCCGAGATTGAATGGAAGACTGAAAGCCCTTTCCCTCCCAAAACTACAGACTATGGAATACATTAGAGAATAATTAAAAATTTTCCCCTTTCTCCTTTTTTTGTGGTCATGGCAATTAAACCAATTGAAAGGATTCTGTGAGGAGTGGTGGAAGGAATTGATGTCATCCACCTCTGACAATCGCAAAGTGTAAAAATTTATAGTCCCCAGTATAAACATTAAGTCTAATTTGTTTAACAATTAAGCTTCAGAATTCTATCATTACAATGCAACAGTAAATGGAGTAGCATTACTGCTGCAAATGAACAAGTGCACACAACCAAGGAAGGCTGAAACTTATAGTCAAATCATTACATTTATAGTTATAGTTCTACTGTAAGTTGGGTTCTCTCAGAGCTGGCATTCTAGACAACCATTCCGATAGACATGTTGGTACAGCTTCTGTGCACGTCTGGACTTCCTCGGGTGGCTAAATTGAAAAGCTAAATACTCTTGTGAAGTATTTGGAAATAAAATACTTTAGGGCAATGGTTCTCAACCTCAGCAACTTTAAGATGTAAAGACTATAATTCCCAGAATTCTCCAATCAGCATGATGGCTGGAGAATTATGGGAGTCAAAGTCAATACTCCTTAAAAGTCACCAAGGTAGATAAACAAATTCCCACCCTCAACTCCCCCTCCCCAATTTTTTTAATTAAACATTTATGACTGGTTAGTTCATATTCAGCCATGAAAAAGCCTCTTTGTATGATTATTGGTATCTACTCTCTGATGTGAAAGAGGAAAACGGGAAATGATTTCAGAACCAAACCGCAATTCTTCTCAAGGAAAGGTCACACATTCCATATTATATAATTTGTGTAATGGAAAAGAACAAATGTATTGTTGACTTTCTGGTCAAATTATGTCTCCATGATAGAAACCAGAGGAACTAATTAGAGATGATAAATTTACCTCACTGGCATGTTATGATAATCTACATTTGTGGTTCTGGCAACTCTCCAACAGAAGAGTCGGAGCTGAAGAAGATAATAATTCAGGAGTAATCTGAATAGGTACATAGTATTAAGCTTTTATTGCCTATAGTGTAACACCTTCATTCTCCACAACACAAGTATGCTCTTTCATACTGCACAGTAGCTTTCATTACTGTATTCACCTTTGTGACTTGGATGTATTCACCCTAAGTAAACTTCATTATCTTGGCCCATTCCGGGGTGGTTAAGACTGAAGTACTCTCTTGAGGAAAAAGAAATAAATTCATGGTCATTGAAAGTAGCAGTGGTGAAAAATAAAATGCAGAACACCAGTTTTAATTTCTTTCTCTTTTTTTGCACCTCTTTCATTTTAGCTGTAATATGCTAGGAGTGCACTGTGCAACAACAATTTCTTCTGTTACAGTAATACAAGGAGATAACCATCAAAAGTTGACTTTGGCTACAATTCTTATTTCCTCCTTGGTTTTTCTTTTTCAAATAATTCTAAAGCCAAATCAAAACAGGTTCTTGAGAGAAATATAATTTCCTGAAGCCTCCCGAAATGCATTTGGTTTAGAGCAGAATGTATTTATCCTTCTGGAAAGGGTATGGATATAACTATTTAAATATTTAGTTTGTTTCACACAGGAAATTCTTTCAGTCCAAAGAATCAACAAAAATAAATTGTGAAAAAGCACAGAGAAGTTTATCCCCCCAAGACATCTTTTTGAAGTTAATGTTCTAATGATCCCTATTTAAATAGTAAGAATCTCAGCAGACATGGGTTATTTCAACAATATACACCACTGCAATGTGTCAAGAATCTTGGCCTGGGGGGAAAAGGGGGGGACATTATTTAAGGTCTCCTTTAAAAGAGGAATTTCTTCTTTCTTCATTGGTGAGACGGGGCATGCAAGTATCCAGGAAGAGTCAGATAAACTGAGATTCTTTGTACAGGAACTCCTCAATATACAGCCATCAATTTAGTGACTGTTCTAAGTTACAATGGCACTGAAAAAACTGACTTACAACCAGTCCTCACACCACATCCCCATGGTCACATGATCAAAATTCAGGCACTTGGCAACTGGCATGTATTTATGACGGTTGCAACATCCTGGGGTCCGGTGATTGCCATTTGCTTCCTTCCCGGTCAGCTTCTGACAAGCAAAGCCAATGGGGGAAACCTGATTCGCTTAACAACTTCATGATTCATGTAACTGCAGTGATTTGCTTAACAGTTATGACGAAAAAGGTCATAAAATCAGGCAAAACTCACTTTACACCTGCTTTGCTTAACAACAGAAATTCTGATCCCAATTGGGATCATACATTGAGGAATATCTGTACGGAATGTTGACCCCTTGACTATTCCTTCAGCAAGATCCCCATTTAAAACAGCAAACTGGCATGTATTTACTGGCGGCCATTTTGCTTATACATTGAAGGAAAAATCCCAATCTTACAGCTCTTTGCTGATTACAAAAATGCACCAGCAAGGGGGGAAAACTCAATGACTGTAGCTTCAAAGATGAGTTCTACACACACACATACGCACACACACACACACACACATGGTTACCAGATGCAGGCATTTGTTTTGGGGGTAAAAAGTTTGCTAGAGAGGAGAAGGGAAATAGACCCAAATAAAGAAATTATATATTTTTTTAAACTTACTTTCATGTGTGTTTCACAGACAGCATCCAGTGCCAAAACAAATTTCAACTAAGGCCAAGTTCAGAAATATGCCAAATTCCACCCTGCTAATACAATGGACACTCCAAGGAGAGTATCAATACAACTCTGTTAGAATATATAAATACATGAGGTTCCCAAAATGTGTAATTTTTCTAGCATTAGGAAGTATACAAAGCTGTTTCAGGTCCCAGGCTTGTTAGACTGGGGATATATGACAAAGCAAATGAGATTTTAGAGCCCAATTACAAATGCACTTACTTAATTTAGTAGTGAGAATACCCTTGTCCCAGCACAATACTTGCCACTTACTGCTGGCTCATGAGGAGATAAGATATAGACATTCAACAAGACCAACCTAACACACAACCTGAAAAAAGTCTGCAAGAAAAGGTCCCTCCATTTTTCTGCCTTGAGCCTTACCGCGAAAGGCCGCATAACATTGCCTCATGCCACAATCCAAAATGCTTCATGGACAGCTAGAAAATAAGATCAGCATCACAGCAATGGGAACAGAAGAACCGTAAAAATAACCATAGAAATTTCTCTTCTCTCTGATTACAAAGATACAAAAATGTATAAAACCCTTCCCGCACCCACGTCTTGCAGCCATCCCACCCTGTCGTGTTTGCACAGAGTACAGAAAAACGGTTTTGGAAAGGAAGATTTCAGTTGGTCCAGTTTGGAGATGCTATTAACGGTGAGTTTCGCCCATGGTGTGGCATCTCCCCTCCTTCCCATTGGGGTGTCCCTTTGAATGGGGAGAAGGGCCCTGTAGCACCCAGACACTTTTCTTCCACAGTCCAGTGAGTCTGTCGTGCTGATTCTCATCCCACCAAATTCTCCACCGCCGAATGCTGGAGGAGAGGCATAGTTGGTCTTGGCTTCCACAAAGCCTCCCTTCTTTCTTTCTTGTAGGCCCTCTGAGGGATCCTGGTCCTCTGCTGGAAGTGCCTGGTCCTGCAGTGCCTCTTGGTTCTTCTCACAGCAGCTGGGCCCCTCAGGAATGGCCCTCACTTCTTGTTAATCTTCTCAGGGGAAAAAAAAAACAAAAGCCATAACTGAGACAGCTACTCCTCTTGAGGAAGTTAAAAACAAATAAATCAACACTGCATTCAGAATCAGCTACAGTGACTAGTGAGGATGCAGAAACACCCCTCCACTCCCACACAAATGTGGTGACAAACATGGCGGGAAGATATTAAACAGAACTAAAGAAGAATTAAATTAAACATGCTGTGGGGAAAAAAACCGGGGCACTAATTCTTCCCCAAACCACATGTCAAAATAAGACAAAAAAAATTACATTGTGCATTGTCAATGTGGCTTGAATGACAGTCAAATGGGCTGAAATGCACAATAGCCTCAGACAGTGGAGAACATAAACTCAGCAGCCAAGAATGGCCAGAGAATTTTCTTTTTCTCATGGTCCAATGGAAGGACATCCTCTCTTCAATCACATCTACCCTTCCATCAGGCAGGAGAGGCATGCTCTGAGTCTGCCAGGGACTGTTGTCTATCAGGATCAAGAAAGAAGGATTTTTGTGCTATGGCATCCCCCCCCCCCCTGAAAATCATCCTCCTAGGAATCCAATTGGCCCTCCTCTTGCTTGCTTTCCAAAAGCTCTGAAAATTGGTTTTGCTACCAGGCATGGGGATCTGGGAATTAGGGAGATAAATCTAGTTGTATTGTTGGTTTCTCATAGATGTTAAAATAGCCCAGCTATGAATTTTGCTGCATGGTTTGTATTGTAATCTAACGGTTGGGTTGGCAATATATAAATCATGTAACAATGCCTGTTTCTTTAAATCATGCTGTAAATGTGATTGGTTGCTGTTTCCTCAATCAGCCATAAGATGGAGCCAGAATCACTGTTAGATGCTGATCTGATCTGAGTGTTTTGGAAGCTGGCTGCCGTAAAGTGATCAGCGTGAGCTATTGTAAGTTTTGCAACTGCTAGCAAACTATGTGTACTGGACTGTTTGTATGATTAAGAACTATGTTATTTGGATTATCCCTTAACTGAAAGATGTTGATGACTGTCTTAACTATGTATGACTTGGACTGTTTGATGGACTCTGATACCTCTATTTCCACGAAAGTAAAAGCCTATTTAAACTGCAGTGTCTCTGTATGCTGGTTTGTGTGTTCTCCAACAACACTCTCACAACGCTTCTCTGAAAGCACTCGCTCTCCCAACAGGGAGCTTACCTAACAGTCTAGCAGGGTCAAGAAAGAAGGACTCTTGTGCTATGGCATTCCCCCACTCCCCCAAATATCATCCTCCTAGGAATCCAATTGGCCCTTGTCTTGCCTGCTTTCCATAAGCTCTGAAAATTGGTTTTGCCACCAGACATGGGGATCTGGGAATTAGGGAGATAAATCTAGTTGTATTGTTGGTTACTCATAGATGTTAGAATAGCCCAGCTATGAATTTTGCTGCAAGGTTTGTATTGTTCTTCAATCATTATTTTTACATTATTTTGGTGTTTTATTTGTTATTTTGGTGTTTTGTTTTGTAATTCTTTCTGAGCCACCCAGAACCATATACTGAAGATGGGCAGCTATAGGTAGTCATTGAGTTACAACCATAATTGGGATCAGAACTGTGATTGCTAAATGACGGGACATAAAGTGAGACATCATGTGACCACATTACTTAGCAAGTAGAATCCAATTGTATTGATCATTAGCTGAGGTCTCTCCCCAATCCAAGCCATTTCAAGCTTGGGTCCTCCCAGCTCCAAGAGTAAGGTAAGGGATTGCCTTCCCTCCAACTCCCCCCACTCACCAACCTCTTCCCCTTTTTGGCTGCCCTGCATCCTGCCTTGCCTAGTCCCAGCCACCATTGCCACCCTGCATTCTGAAAAATGGGGGGAGCCAACTCACTGCAGGCAACGTGCCATGGCCAACTCATCACAGCCAACTCACTGTGGGACAACACCCCCCCGCCCGCCACCTTGCTGCAAGACAAATCGCAGCAGGACAATTTAACAATTCAATTTAATTATTTAAAATAAATTTAAAAAACATTTTAATTTTTACCATTCACATTTCATTCTGTCCCTCTTTTTGCATCCGTTCTTTAATGATTCTATTCCACCATTTCTTTGATATTAGTGTAACTCTTTTCTATAGAAAATTGTCCCGTGGTGAGTTGACCATGGCAGGTTGGCTGTGGTAAATTGTCATAGCCCTCTGACAGGCTGGGTATGTCTTGTCAGGGGCAACAAGATGGCAAAGCTGAGCTGGGGCAGTGGTGCACAGAGTGGCAGGGGGTTAAAGGGCATTGATGGGTGGGGGAGATAGATGGATTGGGGGGGGAGTTGCGGCACCCATGTAGACATAAGAGTGGGCAGGTTGCCAAGTGCCCACATTTTGATTGTTTGGACATATGGGTGCTACAATGGCTGTAACTTCAGGCACAGGTTGTAATTCCCTTCATTCAGGACTGTCATTAATGAATGGTTGTAAGTACAGGACTACCTGTAAACTGAATGAATGAATAAATAGATGACCAAGTATTTCAGCTGCTTTGAGTTAATTTACATCCATAATCATAAACAGGTAGGTCTCAGAATTATCTCAGGGCATTTTAAGATTCTAAGGATGATTGGTCTATTTTAATTTATCAGTGAGATTTACTATCAATGTGTATGCTGGATTCCTTTCTAGTATTTGTTGCCAACTACTTTTGGCATATGTCTATGGAGATTCTCAGTCATCCAGGTCATGGCTGTCCCAAAGGTGCTGTTTTCAAGGGGCAACTGGACTTTCTGGGTTTTCTTTGAAGACATTTCGCTTCTCATCCAAGAAGCTCCTTCAACTCTGACTGAACCCTTCCATACCCTGCCATCCAGTCACAGCTGAAGAAGCTTCTTGGATGAGAAGTGAAAAATCTTCAAAGAAAAACCAGAAAGTCCAATTGCCTCTTGAAAAAAAAGCATCTCTGGGACTACTTTTGGCATAGCTATATTAGTTTGAGGGAATTTAAAACTGTGGCTGTAGATCTACACAGGAACTGAATTGAGGTTTTATGGATCAGCTGGCGGAATTATTGAGCATCTTCCATTGTGTCAGGTCACAAAGCCTTGCAGTCAAAGCAAGAAGGAACCAGGAGCTGGCATGATAGAAAGTGCTCAGCAACAAGATAGACAGAGTGGGATTTAGGGATCCACATAGAGAGGAAGGAACATCTAGTAATGTCTCAACTATGAATCCCTTGAAGTAGTCCCTATGAGCTGCAGTTAGTGGTGCTGGAGTTTAGCATTTCACTAATTATAATTTGCAGTATTCTTTGGAAGATGCTATGACAGATGCAGTGAATTATAAACAGTTGACATTTACATTGTACAGTTTGCTGACTGCTACTGGTTGAAAATTCCCACCAGCAACTAAGATAAGTCATGTTTTGTTTAATTTGCTTTTATTCCATTTATGCCATTTTATAGACATTGGCTGCCAAATTATATCACTTTCTGAAGGACTGCCAAAGGGAAACTTGGCAGTACCATGCCATTCTCCCCATTATGATGCAGTAGCATTAGTCTAGTATGTTCTGGAGGGAGTAAATAGATTGCATCCATAAAGTGGAACACTATAGAAGTAATGACGGCAAAGGAAAAAAAAACCACAGTGCTGCTATATGCTCCTTTGCATAATTTTGCAGCAAGCATCTGAGGAACCATCTAACCCCAATGGGACTAGTTTACCTCACTCGCACCAGTGAAAGAGGCCTGCTATGGACATCTTGTACTGAGGAATTCCATTGGACATGGTCAAGGAAAAGAGATTTTCCCGCTGTGGACCCAACTTTGTGGAACACTATATCACTGGAGGTGAGAATTTCTCCCCCTACTTTTGGCCTTCTGGAAGGGTATAAAAACTTTGTTTGAGTGGTTGGCTTGGGCTCCAAATTAGTGCTTGCTGCTGAAGGGGATTTTTGGAGTAAGAAGACCTCATTCCTGTATTGTCTCTTGGTTCTGATTTTTTGCACAGTTTTAAAATTCTAAGTTGCTTTTCTATTTATCTTTTCATGATCTATAAGCTGAAAGCTTCCCAGCAAGAACTTTCAGTCAACCCTAGTTGACGTCAGACAACTTCAGATCATGGTGAACTTCAACTATGATCGGCATACTGAATACAGGACACACACAGAGAGAGACCTATGATAACACCAAAGACCTCTTGAAATGCAATTACCTTTGCAAGTCCTTCAACCAGGAAATGAAGCTTCTTCTAATTCAGCAAGGCTGTCCTTCAACAGGAAGGTTTAAATTTCTAAACATAACTCATTTTACTTGGGTAGTTAGTAGAGGGGAAACACTTACTCAGAATCTGGTGACAGCTCGGAAATACTGTGGGATGTTGCAGACCGAGGTGGTGAAGCGCATGGCATGGAAGGTGTAGAAGATGCCTGTGCCACAGAAGGGGTGGGGGTGGTCTGTGGGCCTGAGGGGGTACTGGATGACTGCACTGAGGACAAAGCCGAAGAGTTAAAAGAGGCTAGGATAGAAGAAAGGATGTCTAATTGCTCTGTGGAAGGGTGACGGCTAGGGATGGCTTCTAGATTTTCTCTAGAAGTCAGTCTTCTGGAGAGAAGTTCAAGATTTTCTCTAGAAGGTTGCTGCCTAGAAAGAGGCTCAATGTTTTCCCAAGGAGCCTGCCTGCCAGGCACTATGTCCAGATGCTCTCTTGAAGTATGCCTAGCTGATGTTAGTTGGTCCCTTGAAGGTTGCCCTCTAAAAAGCAGATCCAACTGTTCTCGAGAAGTATCTCGGGCTGGCAAGGTGTCCATTCGATCTCTAGAGGCCTGCCTAAGAGGCATTGTATTAAGCCATTCTCTAGAGATTTCTCTTACTGCCCCACCGCAGTCTAGCTGTTCTCGTGACCCAAATCTACAGGGTAAAGAATCCAGATGGTCTCTAGATGTCTGCCTTCTGGGTAGAGTGTTCCTGTGATCTCTTGGATCACGCTCAGTAGCTATTTCACCTATATTCTCTCTAGACCCATGCCTGCTGGGTATGCTTGCAAGGTGTTCTCTAGATCCATGGTGATCGAGGATTGTGTCCAGGTGCTCCCTTGACCCAGGCCTGTTCATAAGGGCATCCAATTGGTCCCGGGACCTGTGTCTGCTTGCCATATTTTCTAGGCATTCTCCAGAGGTGTTTCGGCTCAGCTGATCTCTGGACATCTGCCTTCTCATCAGCAGATCAAGCTGCTCCCGGGACGAGTAACGACTTGCTGGCTGTGAGAGGCTGCCTGTTCCTGAATAGATTCTGCCATAAGAAGCAGCCGGGACCGCCCTGTGACCCAAGGTGGAGGTTTTGTACCAGGAAAGATCATTGGTCATTCTGCCCACAGATGACAGGCCTTGCAAAGCTGGAGGGTACTGGAGGCGATTCTTCAGGATGCCTGAATAACAGAGTAGAAGCAAGTGAGAAGTCTAAGTCCCTCTCCTCTTGGAATTATTTCCAGGTTTTTTTCATTGATGTGATACACATCCCTGCAACAATTCTTTTTCTGCCATCTCTATAACAGCACTCTTTTCCTCCTTATTCTGGATCAACTTTAGTCTGAAATGCATACATGTTTTTCACTGATTTCCTCCTCCTCCTCCTCCTCCTCCCCCCTCATCTTCTCTCTCTCTTTCTACTTTTCCCAATCCTTGATATCAGTCAGTCCCAATCACTTTTTCTGGCTCTTGTTACCTTGTTTGGAAGACAATAGCACTTAGACTTATATATACCACTTCACAGCGGTTTACAGAGTCAGCATATTTTTCCCAGCAATCTGGGTCCTCATTTTACCCACCTCGGAAGGTTGGGAGGCTGAGTCAACCTTGAGCCTGGTGATCAGAAATAGCCTGCAGGACTGCACTCTAACCACTGCGCCACTGTGGCTCATAGTTGCCTTTTCCCAAACAGTCTGTTTCTCTCATCTATTCAAATCCTTCTTTAAGACCTCCTGCTTTAACAGCATTTCTTAAAGATGATTCAAACCAATATCTATTCCTTTGCTTCTCTTCCTTAAAAAAAAACAACAAAGGTGAGGAGGAAGGAAGAGAAAGGAAAGGATTCCTTGTGGATTTTACTTCGCTAGTCATTGCTGACTATAGAGTGTGGCAATCATCTCCCACTGAAGGTGAAAAGGGAAAAAACAATAAACCCACCCTGATTTCTTCCTGCTACTTAATCAACAAATGACTATTGCTGTCTTGCTTTAATATCTCAATAAACATAAAACTATTCATTCAGCCATTTTATATGCAAAAACATCATTTTTTAAAAAAAAATCAGAACAAGCATTTACTAAGGAAGGAAGGAGCAGTAGCATGACGATTCAGAGTCTAGATTCTAGCAACTTGACATAAGAAATTTAAGGAAGCAAGGCAAAGGGGAAAAAAATGTTGGTGCCTATTTCCATATCTGAGGAAATGTTGTTCTGGAGCTTCAAGCTATAAAGGAAGAGTGCTTTTCACAATGATGCAGTTCAGAAGTAAAGCTCATATAGCACCTGGTAACTTTATACATTTCTGGGGAGGTACTAGAATGCACTTTCCCTTCCATATAAGTAAACCAGAGGTGGGTTCCTACCAGTTCGCACCTATTCGGTAGAACCAGTTCGTCAAATCTACCAAACCGGTTTGAAGAGGTTCCACCAGTGGACCCAGAAAGTAGGCCACACCTACAGAAGAGGTTCCAAAATTTTTTGAAACCCACCACTGACACACACACACACACACACACACACATGCACACACACACGCACACACGCACACAGACTCACACAGAGAAAGAGAAAGAAAGGAAGAAAGAAATAAAAAAAGAAAAAAGAAAGAAAAAGTGAGAGAGAGATGAAAGAAAAAAAGGAAAAAGGGACAGAGAGACAAAAGGAAGGAGAGAGAGAGAGAGAGAGAGAGAGAGAGAGAGAGAGAGAACGAGAACACATGGCCGGCAAGCCACTCCCACCAGGTCACATGGCTGGCAAGCCACTCCCACAAAGGAGGCCACACCCACAGAGTAGGTTCGAACATTTTTTGAAACCCACCACTGAAGTAAAAGGATGTGCCAATGGAAATGAAGGACTAGTGTTCTGCATCTATGGGCCTCTGAGAAGGGGGATAAGTGAGCATTGTTCTGCAAGACCCCAAGTGACTAAAGTAGTCCTTATTTAGTGACTGCTTTGTTTATTGACCAGTTATGACAGTGATGAAAAAATAACTTTTCAACCAATCGTCCTCTTTCTTCACACTTCTTTGAAGAAAAGCTAAAATAAGATTATAAACACAGTCATAGTTTTACTTAGCAACAATTTTGGTTGAATTGCCGATCCTGACTGTGGTCACTAAATGAGGACTACCTATAGCATGAAAATCTATTTGTTATACGAATGCTGTTTTCAGCCACTCCTTCCGCATACATACCCACCTGAAGCAATGGCTCCAAATGTGGAGAAACAAAACAACACTCGGTGGAATCTCTGGTGCCAGAGCTCTGAACATATTCACTTGCACATTGTTATATGCTACCAAATGTAAATAAACAATGGTGTTCCAAAGAATTGTTTTGGAAGCACCTTTTCCATGCTGGGGTGGGGAGAGAGATCCTGTGTCTGATGCCTTGTTTTCCTAGGCCTGGCTGTGTTTTCTGGATGTCAGGGAAGAACCAGAAGTAATGTTTCTTTCAAGTTCCACCTGAGTTATCTTACGCCACCTATGGTATTTGCTGTGAGAGGGGCATTTGTCTCCTATGCTGTTGCTTTTCTTCCTTTGTTTGGTTCTGAAAGATACTTTCAGACCTTCTTGGCAGGGAGATTGGGGTAAGAGGCTATTAGCCTGAAGGGAATGGCTTTATAGCCATGTGGAGACACATAGTGGGGTTAGGCTAGACATCAATGAAGCTGATGAGTATACAACTTGGGGAACATGGAAGATTGTCAGAAGGGAGGGAAACTTCAGGGACAAGCACCTCAAGAGAGAAGCTTGTAAATTTTGATGCAAATCATGACTTGGATTCCTGTGTCATTTCCTCCCCTTCCTCTCTATGCCCTCATTGCTGTCTGCTCCACGAATGGGGAAAGGGTGCTGATGTCACGAAACCTTGTCAGTGTTTACCTGGTCCAACGGCTCATGGGAAAATCATGCATTGTCTGGAGAAATTGATGGGGGTTCTCCATTCCAAGCATAGTAACTTGTTACTCTGTTGATGAATGACTGATAGCTGTTACTGAGCTGAATTGTGTACACAGGTTCCTTGCCCACACATTTGCAGCCAGCACACCTGCAGTCATGGTCACTGCTTCAAAATGATAGGTGTGATCATGTGACTGAGTGGCCACTCCTTTTTACCTGAAAGTATTGCCTACCTCAAAATTATCCTGCAAACAGCCATGTAAAATAGGTTAGTCTAAGAGAGAGTGACCCGAAATTAATTGTAGGCTGGTTGTGCTTTAAATCATCTCACCTTTTCTCTGCCGTTGGGTCTGAGTGAGAGAGTTCTCATCCCCACTGGTTAAAGCCAAGTCTGGCTGGTTATTGTTGGCCGTATCCTTATTAACATCAAATCCAAGCTTCCTCTCTGAACCCCATTTCTGGAGAGAACAGGGGTGTACCTCACATTCTCCCAGGGCTGGCCAATAGGACATCAGATCATTGCCATCAACATCTAGGGAAGAACATTGCAGATGTATAGAAGGAGAGCACAGGACATCTCATAAATTAACAAAACACTTTGCCACAGTATATTCTCATTTCTTGAGTTGATCAAGTTGTTTTCAATGAGTGGAGTGAAATTATTAGGGCCATAGCCCACTGGCATGTTATGCTTCAGAATTACCAATTGCCCAACTGTATATTTCACACTTATACTACAAATAGTATATTGGACATCTCCTTGAGAAGATCATAACCTTTTTTTTTTGTAAATTTCTATAAAGTGTTTATGAATTCTATATGCAGAGGAGCCATACATTTATCAAGTTTATTTGAATACATACTTATATTTTACTTTACAATAACACGGAGTTCAAAACGATCTGCTTGTGAAAAATATACTTATTTTTTTAACACATTTCCAATATATATTATATATTTTAATACATATACTCTTAGCCAATCAGTTGAGAAAGTCATCATTCTTTCTGATTCTCATGTGATGTTTTGCAAAATAGCCCCATAACGCTAAAAGGAGCGCCAAACAAAGGGCTTTGCTTCATCATAAATGCCAGAAGTGTCTCTGATACATTCTAGTGTTGCTTTAAACTAGGGGTGTCAAACTCAATTTCATTGAAGGCTTCATCAGGGTGTGTTTCACTTCAGGGCAGGGCAGGGGGCATGGCCACTTCAACATCACTCATGTTGGAGGCAGCTGTGGTGGCCTGAGCGCTCTCCCAGTGAAAAACGAAACCAGAGAGTTGCAGGAGGACAAAGCATCTGAAAACACAGGTCGGGAGGGCCGTGCATGGCCCCTCCCGAGTTCCATTTTTGCTGGCAGAAGCACCATGGGCCAGTCCTTCGCTGTTTCCAGGGAGCCCCCCCCCCCCCAGGCCAGATCTAAGCACCCTGTGGACCAGATCCGGTCCTGGCCCTTGAGTTTGACAGCCTTGCTCTAGGCTGACATAGTATTGGTTTAATATTCACAGAATTGTAAACAGAGTGATTTAAAAAAGGACAAAGAAGCAAATGTGATCTTGAATTATGAATTCCAAAATTTTGGAACCTATCAAAGTATGAAGAACTTTGCATTTATTGTACTTGGGCAGTAGCAGCTAAAACAGATGTTTGCTCCAGTGGAATACCTAGTCACATCTTCTACTGTATATAAGTTTGCTTCCTATCAATGCTCTGGGAAATACGATCAATGGGATTTGGCTGAGACTGTTTAAGACTTGATGCTATTGTACTATTTACTCAATGGTTCTAACACGTGTCATCTTTTAATTTTCTTTTTTATATTTCTTCCTTTGCTTTTTGCTCTGCCTTTTTGTTTTCTGATTTATCATAAATATACTGTGTTACTGTTTCCCTTTTCTTAATAGATGAAAAACATATAAACATGTAATTATACCTATATGTTTGTTTGTGTGTATTGTTGTTATTGTAAAATATAGAGATCAAAATGTAAAAGCCTCATGCAACACAATGAAGTGAAATCCAGATGAACAAAACACAGCTCCTGAGTTGATACACCATGCTATGTCTGAACAGGTCACTTGCGACAAGAAGCTAAGGCAAAAGGTGAATTCCCACAATCAAGTGAACCTTGACCTTTCTACTCTGATGTTAGCTATGTTGTGTCAACCTCAGGCTCTGGCCATCCTGAGCCCTGCTCCCTCCCTCCCACCTCCCACCCCCCCACTCCCCCATGACTCAGCATGTTTTCAGAGTCCTGGGACTTGCCTTTGGGTGCAGTGTCGCTAGGGTTGGTGAGAAGCCGCTCACTGTGGGCTGCCCTTTTGAACGGCCTCTGGAATCTGCCCCGGAGATGCACATTCTCCTCACTCTCTGAAGAGGGAATTGAGAGGCTGCGTTCTTCATCTAGCGAGAGGTCACTGTCGGAATCCGAGTCTTGATCTGGATAAGAAAGGGGATATTTGAAGAGGGGGAAGAAGAGTAAGGAGGAACAGATTCCCAGGATATGAATCACCCAAAAGTTAAATAGCTTGCAAAATGGAAAGGGTGGGTTGACCTTACAATCTCCGCTATAATCAACATTCAAAATCACAAAGCATGTCATCAGTCACAATGATGCCACTTCAAGCCAGTGTGCCAACAAGATGTTTCAATAAGAAAGATCTGGTTAGGCATAAACCTGTCCTTCCTTAGGAAAAGCTGTGGATACTCACAGTCTTTGGCATCAGAAATATTTGATAGGCAGCATCAGTGATATTTTTATGTCAAGTTGGGATCTCTGCTTTAGATCCAGGAGCAAGAAACCTCTCTTTTATATCTATGAGAAGCTACCCTTACCTGGACCTGCATCGCGATGGAACATGGCTACGTCAAGGTCAGTGGGGCCAGCATGGTTGAGCAAATTGTGATCCAGAGCCGAGCCTTGATGTGCTATCATGTTCTCTCTGAAACTCAAAACACAGAACATACCTAGATCCACTGAGATCAGCCAAAAGCCAAAGTCCCAGGCACTTCTGAACAGTTTCAGAGCCAGAATCTATTCTAAGCCCTGAAAAACTGCTGTGCCTTAGATAAATACTGTTCAAAACCAGCCGCTACCAATCCGTCAGAACAGGGAAGGCTGGTGTGAGGAAGACCTCAATCTTACCTCTGCTGCATAAAAAGCAAAGGAAGTTGATATGTAGCACCAATGACTCTGATGTTCTTCATGAATAGGCACTGCAATGCAGGACCTGCTCCCTTCCTCCTTCTGAACTCTCATCCTGCCCCTCTTGGGGAGGGTGGAGGTAGGCAGACAATTGGGCCATATTTTAGGTACATAAATATAATCTTTTAGTTTACATTATAAAAAGGCAGTGCATATCATAATACCACACACACAAATCCCATTAGAAGAACAATTGTATCTGCATCAGTTTTCAAATGACCAGGAGTAAAAAGATCCTTCAATTTTAATGAATATTCATGTGTTTTCTTTCTGGAGAGAGATGTCTATGGAGATTGCCAATCATCCAAGTCATGGTTGCCCCAATGGTGCTCGGAGAAGTGATGAAATTCACATTTTTTTACTACTGGTTCTGTGGGCATCACTTGGTGGGCATGGCAGGGGAAGGATACTGCAAAATCCCCATTCCCACCCCACTCTGGGGCCAGCCAGAGGTGGTATTTGCCAGTTCTCCAAACTACTCAAAATTTCTACTACTGGTTCTTCAGAACCTGTCAGAACCTGCTGGATTTCACCCCTGGCTTGGAAAGAGGACATGCCAAAGAAAGGGCTCTTTTCTTGACTGAAATCAAGTACAGAGTCAAAGGATGTAGAGCACGTGACATAGTTTGGGGAGCCAAATCCTCCAAATTAGAGATTACAAAGATCTATATAGGGGATGGTAAGACATTCTCTTGAATTCCAGTCCTAAATTGTTTAGGGATTCATAAGTAAATGTCAAATACGTAAATGTGACATATTTGTAAAAAGGGATTATGGATATGGTGATTGATTTAAAAGGAGGTTTATGACCATAATCATGGTCATAAAGCTACCGATGGTTACAGAAGAGTAAATTGACTTACTACCTTCAGGGGCTACCTGACATTTTGTATAAATTGATGTGAAACTACAGCAGGAAAAGGTTGCCCCTCTGCTTATTAGTTTCCAAAGCCATCCGGCTGGTTAGTGCAGGGAAATGAGATGATTCAGATAAGATCATCTTTATTATCTTTTAAAGCCTGAAAATATATGTGAATGGAGTGGTGGAGAGCTTTTTTAAAGCCATTGGGTCAGAATCACAAGGATTACTTCTTTGTACAATTCATCTCCCTCTGTCAACATCCATTTTGTATACCCACTAGGCCTCAATGAAACTCTAGCTGAACATATTGGGGAATGGAGGGAAGAACAACCAATGGGACTTATAATGATGAGACTTGTACATTATTACCTAAGTGGCTTTCATTCAGGGGTGAAATCCAGCAGGTTCTGACAGGTTCTGGAGAACCAGTAGCGGAAATTTTGAGTAGTTCAGAGAACTGGCAAATGCCACCTCTGGCTGGCTGCAGAGTGGGAATGGGAGATTTTGGCGTATCCTTCCCCTGCCACATCCACCAAGCCATGCCACCAAGCCACACCCACCAGCCACACCCACAGAACCTGTAGTAAAAAAAAATTGAATTTCACCACTGCTTTCATTCCTCTGCTCACACGCAGGACACAATGCATTATTTAAGGCCCAGGAGACTGCAATGGACCCCAGAAGAAATGGTACCCTTGCCACAGACAATTCTCCTCAGATAAATTTATTTATTTCCTTATTAAAACTTATCCCACCTTTCCATATGAAAAACCAAACCAAGCCAAAGCATGCATTCAGACGTGTAGTGGATAAGCTTCCTACCTGAGGTAGCCCCGCTGACTAGAATGAGTACGGCCTGAGCGCACACTGCTAACCGACGAGATTGTGGAGGCTCCCAAGGTGATACGAATGAGCCCGCTCTCCTCAAACAGTGCTGTGTTGTTGTAGGCGTTGTGGCCCTGACATGGAAGAAGAACATAGGAAAGCAACAAGATGGATGTATTTGACTGTCTGTAATATTAAGATGATAACCTGTCATGAGGACCGGCTTCAGTACTAGGAAGAAGGCCTCAGTCACTCAAATATATCAAAGCCCTGGCCTATAGTAGTGAAGTGAATAAATAGAATAAAGTGTAAAGAATAAATAGTAATCAAGTGAATACATAAGGCATTGCTTAAGGACTCATTAGGGGAAAGGTCTATTTGAATGGGGAGACTTGGAACAAATGAACCTCTTTTTATCTTCACCCAGTCCATACCTGGCCACTTCTGGGGGCTTCTTCGCCTTTCTTGGCCAGGCAGGCCCCTTTCCAGGCTTCCAGGAACTCCTTATTCAACGCGCAGAATAGAATCAGTGTTGCCAAACCCTGCAGAGAAAAAGAGAGAGAACCACTCTAGATCATGGGAGATACTTCCAGGAAATGGCCTCCACTGGATGTTTCTCGTCTATGGGGATTCTCAGTCATCCAGGTTTGTCCCAAAGGTGCTTTTTCAAGAGTCTTCTTGGATGAAGTGAAAGGTCTTCAAAGAAAAACCAGAAAGTCTAGTTGCCTCTTGAAAAACCACATTTGGGACAAGTATACTTCTCCCCACCTCTAGATAGATTTCTTTAGATAGGAAAAGATTCAGGAAATACATGGGAGAAGAAGACATGATTTTGTTTGAAAATAAAATAGCGGACACCCTAAACCACTAACATAAAGTATCCAGATCAGATTGCCTGTATCACCAGTCACAGGGCCATGTATACTCATGGCAGTCATTCTCCAGAGTCTAAAGCCAGGATTTAAGCTTAGTTCAGCCTTCCAGCCAATACCATTCATGAGATACAGAGGTGGATTAACAAAAACTGATCACCTAGCATCCCATTGTATGAATGTGATAATCAAATCCTTCCTCCCTATTATATAATCCACATATAGGAATAAGAAAACTGTAGCCCTCCAAGGGTTGTTGAACTCAATGCCCAACAGCCAAAGATGAGCATAGACAATGGTGAGAAATGTTGAAATTGGTAATTAGGCTGTTTCCAGAGGGCAACTTCCCATCCCCATGAGTTTAAGCTGTGTTATTCTTAAATCCTGTAGCCAAAGGAAATGTAATGATTTATTTTCCACTAGAGGGAGGAATTGGTTTATTTATGAACAATACACCAGAAAAAAAAAATCAGAGCAGAAGCATCTTAATCTACTATATGCCCTTAGGACTCAGTAGAGCCAAAGAAAGTCTTAGTAAATTAGCAAATGAACAGTCCTGAAACAAATAGGCAACCGGTAGTATCAAGTAACTTACTGTAAACTTCAATGTTTACACTAATAAAGGCATAAAATGCCAAAACAACGAAGTAAATACAAAAAGTCAATACAACAAATAAGAGTGCAATAAAAATGCAGATGAGTGTAAATAATGGCATGCTTCAATCCCTAAATGTCCTCTGAAATACTTTGGTATGAATGATTTTGGGAATGCCGACAGAGAGGGTGCTAATCTAGTTTCAAGAGGGAAGGTATTCAGAATATGGGGACTGCATCTGCAAAACATTGTCTCATTTATTTCAGGAAACCTGAGGACTTTTCTGGGGTACATGCAAGAAGTGCGCTGTATAAGTCACCTCTATAGGGAGAAAGAGGTCCTGCAATTAACCAGGTTCCAAACTACATAGGGTCTTATAGGTTAAACTCAGCACTTTGAGCTACACCAGAAATATCCTGGCAAGCAATGCAGTGACTCTACAGTACATTATAGGTGTTATATTATTATGATGAGTCTGGTCTAGCAACATACAAGCCAGAGGTGGTATTCAGCTGGTTCACACCGGTTCAGCAAACCGGTAGCAATGGCTGGCTGGCCATGCCCCCGAACTGGTCCCCCTGTTGCTGGTTGGCCACTCCGCCCACCTGGTCGCCACTTGGTCGCCCCAATACCTTGCATAGTGACTCTCAAAGAGGCAGCAGTCTGTGGCCAGCTGCCGCTTCTTTGAAAGCCACTTTGCAAAGCAGCTCTCAAAGAGGTGGTGGCTGGAGGCTTCTTTGCCAGCTAGCAGCTTCCCAGTAGCGGCGGCTGGCTGTGGGCCACCGAAAATTCCAGTTAACTTTCCTTCCGGACTCTGGACCAGCTGCCAGGGAAGGGAAGCAACCAAAGAGGCAGTGGTGGGGGAGGAAGAGGGGAAATGGGAGTAACTGGTGAAGGGAGGGCAGGGGTAGATAGGGAAAAATCCTAAAAATTTTCCTACCTTTTCCTGTGGGCATGGCTAGGTGGGGGGCATGTGACTGGTGGGCATGAGTGATGTCAATTTGGCCACACCCACTCAGTCATGTGCCCCCCACCTAGCCATGCCCACCGAATCAGTAGCGAAAATTTTTGGAACCCACCACTGAAACAAGCCACTGCATTTTGGGCCAATTGGAGTTTAGAGTGAACTTCAGAGGTAGCCCTCATATATACAGTAGAGTGTAGTGCAGTAATCCAGCTAGTGGTATTAAGTGCATAAGTCACTCTTGCTAGGATTTCCTCTGGTGCACCAACTGAAGTTGGAAAAAGCCCTCTTGACCACAGCTTCCACCTGCCTATTTAGCAATAGCTGTGAATGCAGGATGAATCCCAAGTTATGGATCTCCTGTTTCATAACTGGAATTTATAACTGGAACTTACAGATAATCCTTCTGCATAAACAATAACTCTGCCTTGGTTCATCCCCATCAGCATTCAGATATAAAGTCAAAATTTCCAGAGCATTTTCAGCATTTTATGGGATGAAGATGTAACACTGTGTATAGTCAGTGTGCTGATTATGTCTTGCCCTAAATTAATAGATGATCCCTCCCAGCAATCTCATATAGATGCTAAACAGGAGAAGAAAGAGCCCACATGTGAACATTGGGCTATTCTTTCTTTGCTACCAGCTGGAATTGTGTCCTCTCAGGAAGATGTGAACCTATTGAAGTACAGTGCCCCCAGCTCCAAGGTTTCACAGGATATTCTGGTTGACTGTCTCAAATATTGCTGAGAAATCTAAAAAGATTGAAAAGGATGCCCTCCCTCAAACCAGAACCCAACAAATATAATCAACTGTACTGACCAATGTCATATCTACTCTGGCTTGAGTCTGAATGTAGACGGATTCAGTCCAAATAATCTGCTTCTTCATATCTGGCTTCCCACTAAGATTACAAATTGGAGACCAGACCAGAATTGTCGAAAATTGGTGGCTCCTTGGAGTGATCCTACACATTCAAGGAAGGTGGCAAATCATCATCCCTCAAAGAGTGTTGGCTACTTTGTGGCCCACACTTATTACATTCCTCCATGGTACTTTAAAGGAGCTGCAAGAACATGAATCAAGTTTTTAAGTGGCAGTGGACATAACACTAGAAAGCACCCTCTTCACTTCATTATACTCTATGGGCTGAAAGGAATTTCAGGCAACATTGCAACAACAGATTCTGTTGATAAGAGTCGATATTAAGTGATTGTGAGCAATTTTATCACCACAATATAGTCATGGTGACCTGGCTGCAGATCTTTCCAGCCATCCTCTCCTAATAGAGAATGGGCAACCCTAAACAAAGCTACTGGGTGCAATCCACAGATGAAATAAAAATGGAGAAGCATCTGCATTTTACCTTTCCTATTGTCAGGGTGCAAGTTCAAGCATGAATTCATACCCACATTCAGTCAAATTCACTCTTCATTTCCCCCCCTCTGGCTTCTGCTAGTTCATCTCTTAGAAATTATCCATTATGGCTGTTAGATTTATAGATTTGATTCTTCCCTTTCTGTTCACTTAATCCTTAATTGCTCTTTCTAATATAATTAAATACTATCTATCCAGCATTTTCATTCCCAATTGATAGACTATCATCCTTCATCATCCCATTTGCTCTGTGATTGGTGCTTATTGTCTAATGATACTTATGAAGTTAAAAATAATAATAATGTACTTCTTGCTGTCTTCTGCAAATTGGTTATACTGTATACCATTAGCGCAGAAAAATGGAGCAGTCAGCCTAGCTCAGCACAGAAGACTACCCATGAAAGCATGCAGGGGGATTTGTAGACCCGGTGCCTTGAATCAAGGAATATTTCAATATCTTTAGCATAAGTGAAAGAGAAATGTTTCTCAGACAGCAGCTTCAAGGTTTGTCTGGAGAACTGCTGAGGGTTAGCGAACTCTGCAGGATAGTTGCCAGCAGAACAGAGACACCTTCCTCTCTGATGGCTCCATAGTTTTCACCCAACCATCAACCTAGTCCAGAGAGTTACCTGAAGACTGCAGAGGATAGTGTAGAGGTAGTGGAAAGCCAGGACACTGTTGTTGATAGCCAAGAGACCAAAGAGCCAAGCAGTGCTAATAACTAGAAGCAGAACGAAGGAGCTTCGCATCGTCATGCTGGAGACATACAGAGAGAAAGAACCCCCCAGAGAGGCAGACATGGAAGTTAGAATATATGGTTAAACTACAGGTTGAGATACTGTTGCAGAAAGATCAGTAGCGTTAGCCATCATAGTACAGACATGGACCGATAAAACATGCCAGAAAACACCCCCAACATACATGACTCAAGCAATAAGTGAGCAGTGTTAAGATTCACAGTTCCTGCCTCCAGCAACATCATTTTTGAAGAGGCAGAGGACATCTGGAAGACTGGAAAGCAGAATTTCTCAAGACTGACAGTAGGCAAAGTGTTTTTATTTTTAATTAGAAGAGGAAAAACACTTAAGGAGAAGGTGAACATTGATGAACTAATGTTTGCAACAAAGGTTAAGCTGCAGAGCAAGTTTTTTGCCTTAGCAGATCATTGTAATGACTGTTGTTAATACTCACAGCACAGCTTTCTTCTTCGCTTCCTTTTGTCCTGGCGAGCACAGTATCTTTGCCACCAGAAGAAACATAACCCCATTCATCTGGAAACAAACTCAGTGGTTAGTAACAGTAGCTCTGGCACTAAGCAAAACAGATTGCTCACCAACTTTATCCTCCCTATGCCATTCCCCTCCAGACATACCTTCCTTCGAAGGATAACTATCTGGTATAGCTAACATGATCAGATTCTGAATACAAGCCTTCTGTGCACTAATTCCTTTCTAGAATTGTGATAGACCCCAAAAAGTGCAGAAAGCACAAAAGAGGAGTTCCCCAGCCCTTTCAAAAGATTCAGGAGTAGCATGAGAGAGATGCTAAAAGGAAAAGAAAGACAAAATAGTAGAAAGTAGAAAAAAGAGCATGGTGTAAAAGCCCACATAGTCATGGCAAAAAAAGGAAGCATGGGGATGGCAAATCAGAGAGAAGATATGCTGAGAATGGAAAAGGAAGGGCTTCAACCTAGCATCTTGGCTAAGCAACTGGACATTTGCATGGCTCCAATTATTCAGGAGTTTTGCAGAACAGATTAATATAATCAATCATGAGAAGTGCTTACCAGAACAACAAGAGCTATGGGCCCTGCAAAACTCCAAATCAGTTTGTCATGGATGGAAATCCAGCAGAAATCTGGGTTCCCATAGCCTTCTGGATCCAAACCAACTGATAATCCTGATTAAAAAAAAAGAAAAGATAAATTCTATACTATAATTTCCATGCCCCTGATCAAGATTAATTGCCTCTGGAAATGCTCTTCTCCCCTTTGGATTTTCTTGGTTCTGATGAAGAAAAAGCTGGAATGTTGCAAGCAAAACTATCCACAAGGCTTACTTAAGATTTCATTTATCTGCATAGTTACTGAGAATCCTTATCCCTGACATTCTTCCTAATCACCTCATAAAAGTAAACTGGATCTTGAACTGTGAAAGTTGAGAATACTTATACGATAACAACTTTTGGCATATTTTAAGGACTGGCAATCAATAAAATGTAATTTGGGAATTAAGGATTATATACAGGTTCTCCTAAATTTGGACAGCTTTCCAGCTGCAACAACACACACACAAACACACACTCTCTCTCCCTCTCTTCCTGCAATGCACCTTTTCACCAAGTTAAAGGTTACAGACACAAGAACTTTAGTAGCTAAGAGATCTGTAGAGTGTGCTGGAGAAAGCAGTTTTGTTTTAAGCACATCTGTACTTACCAGTGATTATGGCAGGGACCCCCCAGCCAATGGCATAATAGAACCTCATAGCTCCATAGTTAATGTTGCGAGCTTCAGTCTGCATGCGGTAAATATGAAGGCCTTGCACAAAGAGCCAAGCGAAAGTAGAGAGAAAGAAGTAGTGCAGCAGGATAGCGATTACAGTGCAGAGGAACTGAAAAAGTAAAATCAACATCATCCAAATAACGTCCTCTAAACATTATGCTTCTAGATGACTGATTTGTTCTGGCATTAATATTGCAAAACACTTTTCTTAAATTCTTTGCGTTCGTGTGTGTGTGTGTGAGGGTGTCTGTCACATTGCAGTGCCACATTCCTTCTGATTTAAATTGTTTCATTGACATGATTACCACTGGTGCACAGAGTGTGGTGTTTGGCACTGACATCTACAGAGGAGAATCAGGAGCTAGAGTCATTTCTGGGGAGTATAAATTTGCTAAAATAATAAACAAGTAAATAAAATGATCAGACATGTATCGTGACTTACATCCTTGTATGTCAAACATCAAATTGCAAGTACATAATTGCAACATTTATGCGTGATATCACCATGAATATCATCTTTTGGACATCACCACAGCTAGCTGCAGAGATTGCTGGATATTGAATGAGGATTTCAAAATCCTCATTATTTTCATCCTCATTATTTTTTATTTTCAAAAAATAAGAGCCAAGGTGGCGCAGTGGTTAAATGCAGCACTGCAGGCTACTGCTAGATCAGCAGGTCAGCGGTTCAAATCTCACCGGCTCAGGGTTGACTCAGCCTTCCATCCTTCCGAGGTGGGTAAAATGAGGACCCAGATTGTTGGGGGCAATATGCTGACTCTCTGTAAACCGCTTAGAGAGGCCTGAAAGGCCTATGAAGCGGTATATAAGTCTACTGCTATTGCTATTGCTATATCCGATAAAATGAATGTCTAATAAATTTATATCCACAATCTGGGATACATTTATATGGGATACATTTACATTCGAATATATGAACAATTTGCCCAGTTTCAGACTCACTAATTTCATAACCCCAATTTCCTACTTTTCAAGTTCTGGGACATAAGGTCTTCTTAGGCCTACTATTTTCCATCCAATGAAGCTCCCACTTGATTCCTAATATATTACCCACCAGGGCTCTTACTTCTCTCCTTTGTCCCATCTCACCTGATTTTCAGTACGATTGATACCCAAGAGGAACAGCAATTCAGAGAAGAAGAGAGTGACAGAAATATTGCAGTGGATTCCCCGAGTATTGGACTTGAGACCTTTCAGGCATATCAGAAAGAAGAAGGTCAGCAGCAGACATAGAAGAGAAAGAGATGTCAAGGAATAAGTCACAATGGCCAGCGTCTCCAAGTCACCTTCCAGTTGCTGTAAGGAAAAACCAAACACAAGAGGATAAGTCAGGTAGCTTGTTGGCATCATAGATGTCTATTACACCAACATCTTAAAATCATTATCCCATCACAATGAAGAAAACCGTGCATCAAACCCATTAAAAATAAAGGTTTGTATTAAAAGATAATGCTTCTTTCAAGTCAAGTTTGACTACTGGTAAGTTTGTGAACACCTCCATGTTGTTTTCTTGGCAATTGTGTAGCAGTGGTTTGTCACTGGCTTCTCACAGGGGTGTCTTTTTTATCAGCCTAGCTTTTAATCTTGATGTTTCCTGGTAGCTTCCCACCCAAGAACTAACTAGGCTTGAACCAGTTCAGGGAAAGGACTGAGGAAAGGCCAGGCAGGTGCTGCCACCTGCTGAGGCATAAATCCATATATATTTTGTTTAAAATATTTCTATCTCTAATTTCTGCCTGATAACAACTCTGAAAATGAAAAATACATATGCATCGCATAGAATGATAAATGGTGATGGATGCAGCGAGTAGAACAAAAGTGTCAGTTATATCTTTCTAAGAAGTGAACTACACATGACAGAGTATGCATTGTATACTTAGGTATATGTCCTATTCAAGAATGACAAACAACATATATAGTTAAGACAGATCAAAACACACACACACACACACACACGCCTCAATTTCAAAAGAAGAAAACCCAGGAGAAAGTCTAATTCCAGATTTAAGTTTTGATAAAACAAATTGAGCAAATGTGCTAATACATCTCTTATTTCTCCTCATAATGATAAGGCAAAGTTGCATGCAGGTTTTCCCCCTCACTTACGTACATCTTCCTTAAAATTATTTTGTTAAACTGTCACCTATCTAACTACCAGTATGTCCTTTTTTCAGCTCTGTTCTTTTAGGACCAAAAGAGATGCAACATAACATTTATATATACAGCGGATACACAAAGTTCTGATTTTATAACTAAAAGTTAAAATTGTGAACAGAAGTGAATTCTGTTTTGCCCAATGATCTTAAACAGCAAATGTTCTTAAAGGGTTTTTTCCCTCCTCATCCTGTAATAATGTAAATAATGTTATGGGGTGAAAAAATGATTCCATATTACATGGTAAGAGGAAGAAGTTACATATTCTCTCATCCTATGTAGTAAATGTAGTTCAACATCTAATCAACAAACACATAAGGGGCCAAATATATTCTATGATTACAGGTAGACCTCAATTTATGACCACAATTGAGATCAGAATTGTTGTTGCTAAGCAAGGCAAGTTGTTAAGTAGATCATGGCCGATTTTATTATCTTTTTGCCATGGTTGTTGAGTGAATCATTGCAATAGTTAAATGAATCATGCAGTCATTAAGAGAATCGGGCTTCTCCCATTGGCTGCTTGTTGTGAGCCAGTTGGAAAGGTTGCAAATTGTAATCATATGATTCTGGGATGCTGCAGCCATAATAAATACATGTCAAGTGCAATTTTGACCATGCAACAATGGGATGTTACAACAGTTATAAGTGATTGTAATCACTTTTTTCAGTACCACTGTAACTTTGAATGGTTGTAAATTGAGGTGTACATCTACTGGGCATTTTCTTTCCTGATGTCTTCACCCCTACAAATTACTTTTTCATGTGCTGCTAAAGAGCAGATGCTCTTTGTTTGAAGAAACCCAGTTACCTCTCGGTGGGAGCTGTCCATCAGCACCCCAAAAGTACCGAATTGGGAGCAATGGCAGCGGACATGAGTGGTGTTTCGGTGCACAAGTTCACAATCCCGTGCTGTCCAGAAGCCAGTGGGCTCAATCCTGCAGTTACAAAGAGATCCGTAAAAAGATGGGGTTCAAAAGAAAGATTGTTAATGTTTGGGTTTTTTATTTAGAGACAAGCATATATCACAATACAGATACTGTGATGAATGTAAGATGATGACCGTATTTATGCCAGATGTGGCTTCCAATATCATAGGTTAAGCCAGTGTTTTTGAACCATAGCAACTGGGTAGACCTCAATTGGCTGGGGAATGCTGGGAATTGAGTTGAGGCCTCTAGCAGCAGATGCCTGAATTTGATTAATTTTATTCTCAACAGAGTGGATTCCACAGGCGAGACCAAAGAAAACCAATTGCCACTATGCTATCTTAACTGACTCCACACCTATAGTCTATAGGAGATAAAATTCCAAAACACACCTTTAAAAAGATAAAAGAAAACAAATCTATCTCCTTTTCTGTTGATAAGTAATTGTTATTATGCAGACTGAAATAAAACTCAATTTTCAATTTAATTCATTATGTTAATTAATGAGTTTGAAATCTGTACAGACATTTCCATCTGCATTCCAAGTGAATCGTATAATGTTGCATTACTTCTCTGGTTTAAATCTAGAAGCCAATAACTTGTTAGAATTCTCTCCCTTTTTCCAAAATTGTTTTCACGTTCAGTGCAATCCAAATTGTTATTAAAAACTCTAAACAGATCAAAGATCTATATCAGTCTGGAAACAGATAAAATACATAAAGGGATTATAATTTTTCATTTTGAGATTCAGACTCCTTAATTTTGTCCCTACATACTTGGCCTGACAATTTGTAATCCTTAATTATTAGTGTCTGTTTTATATTATATACAGGTAGTCCTAAATGTACCACTATAATTGAGCCGAAGATTTATATTGCTAAGTGAGAAGTTTAAGTGAGTTTTGCCCCATTTTATGACTTTTCTTGCCACATTTGTTAAGTGATTCATTGCAGTTGTTAAGTTAATAGCCTAGTTGTTAAGCATAAAAATACAAAAGCTGGTGATTAATAAATTCTGAATCAGTACATCTCATTAGCCTGAATTCCAGAAATATTTTCCATTGTTTTCGTTTCTTCAACTGATAAAAGTTTTCTTGCCAGATTCCCACTATTTCTGGAAAATATTTCAATTGTTTCAATTGTTCATCATGGAATTGCCTCATCTTCTATTTGTAGTAAACCTGTGTAGTAAATGACCTCACTGGTATTTTACTTTAACTCCTTTTGTACTTATCCATGTGTTTTCAACAGGATTCCAATATTCAATGATCTGTATTTTTTTACAGATACATAGTACCTTCACCTACCATGCCATCCCACCTCCTTATATCTTGGGCCTATATTTTTGACAGATAATATTCTCTGTTAGTTACAATTCCAAGTAGTATCATAATTCCCATCAAGTTTCTGTGATATCTATATGGCCAAATTGTTTCTCCCTGTTGGGATTTCCAAGTCCTTATCAGTAAAATGTTTAGAATGTTTGGAAATCAGAAATGATACTGTTTTTACTGTGAGTCCCAATACATAATGGTTCTCATTCTTTGGAGATTATTCAAATGTAATGGTTTTTTTTTAACTTGGAAGTTATGAATTACCTGAGGTCACTGCATAGAGGAGAACTCAGTGAAAGCATTTTCCATAGACTTGCTATATCATACCCATTCAATATAGCAAAACCATTCAATACAGCGATCAATGAATTAGCTGTGAGCAATGGGATTTGCAGTCCAAGTTATCTGGGAAAGACCAGCAGGGGGAGCAACAGAGTAGAACCTATGTTTTCTACCTTGAAGGACCACAATCTGGGCCATGGCTTCCAGAAGCCTTTCCAGAAGCCTGAAGATACCTGGATACATGGCTCCATTGAAGAGGGACTTGACCCACAGTCAACTTACTGGCTAGAGTGATTCCATTGAACACAGAGGGGCTTGCTGCGGTTAGCTGTCTCCAGCAGGCGGAATTCTAGCATGAGTGGCTCCTCCAAACTGTTCTGCAGAAAAGTGTGGTTGCTGAACAGAGATACAGTCACAATGGGGGAGTTCATCACAGGGTTTTTGGGCAACCTGTATGGAACCAAGAAGCATTGTTACTTGCCAACACCATCAAGGCTGGATTGTTTCAGTCAGCGATACTGATATCCAGTGTCCCAACAATCCAATTGTGATCTTGTTGATCACAAACAAATTGCCTTTATCCGTAAAACGATTCACAGGCATTTAAAGTTGGTAGGAACATGCCAGGCTGCAAAGAACTCAGTAGAGAAGGAAGACTAATACCTAAGGTTGCGCCGATCCACCTGGTAGCGGGCAGGCAAAAGTCCACCAAGGGTGCGATAAATGATGAGAATGAGGATGGTCACAGCAGGCTCAGGTTCTTGCAGAGAATGCTTTGGGGGAGGACTTTCCATGGTGACATTGGGCTCAGTATTAATTAATGCAGCTATTGTCATGGTGGGAGCTGGAATCAAGACAGCAAAACAAGAAGAAATCAATAGAAACAAGAAGTTGCCTTTGAAGAAAGATAAAGGCCAAGGAAGGAAAGACCTGAGACTGTGTTATTTCCCAAGGATCTTAAATCAACCTCCCTAATCTGCCTGTTCCTGATGTGTTGGACTGGGGATGATGGAAGGTCTAGTCTAACATATCTGAAAGGTAGTTCCAGATGGAATAAGTTGATTGTATATTCAGATCTCAGCTATATCCTGGGAGCATAAGGTAAAGGCAAAGGTTCCCCTCACACATATGTGCTAGTTGTTCCCATTTCTAGGGGGCGATGCTCATCTCCATTTCAAAGCCAAAAAGCCAGCACTATCCAAAGACGTTTCCATGGTCATGTGGCCGGCATCAGTGGTGAGATTCAAATTTTTTACTACTGGTTCTGTGGGCATGGCTTGGTAGACGTGGCATGGCTTGGTGGGCGTGGCAGGGGAAGGATACTGTAACATCTCCATTCCCACCCTACTCCAGGGGTAGGTTACTGCAAAATCCCCATTTCCTCCTGATTAGCTGGGACTCAGCTGGGATTCAGGAGGCAGAGAATAGATGGAGAATAGCGGGCCAGTCAGAGGTGGTATTTACCAGAACTACTCAAAATTTCCACTACCGGTTCTCCAGAACTGGTCAGAAGCTGCTGAATACCACCGCTGGCCGACATGACTAAACACCAAAGGCTCATGGAACGCTGTTATGTTCCCGCCAAAGGTGGTTCCTATTTTTCTACTTGTATTTTTACGTGCTTTTGAACTGCTAGGTTGGCAGAAGCTGGGACAAGTAACGGGAGCTCACTCCATTACGCAGCGCTAGGGTTTCGAATCACCAAACTGCCGACCTTTCTGATTGACAAGCTCAGCTTCTTAGCACTGAGCCACTGCATCTCTGGGAGCATAATAGGCCACACTTAGTCATTCTGAAGTAAAATGATTCCCCCCCCCCCCCGAAAAAAAAAGCCTCTGGAAAGCCATCTTGTCAAATAAATGCTATAAGGCTGAGTAGGTGGGACTTCCCAATCAGGGACCAGAAGTTCAACTAGGCCCTTCTCTAATGGCAGACAAAGCTTCTGGCTCATGAGCTATTAATCACCGATGCAAGAAGTTAAGTCACAGCTCTTTCAGGGTGTCCAAAAGAGACACGAAAACCCTCAACCTTGCCTTTTCTTTGCTCTGTGGCATCATTCAAAGAACAGCGAAAGAAAGAAAGAAAGAAAGAAAGAAAGAAAGAAAGAAAGAAAGAAAGAAAGAAAGAAAGAAAGAAAGAAAAAAGGAAAAAAGAGTTGTTAAAGCACATTTTGGGAAGGATGGGAAAAAGGATGCTATTTTTTTCAGGTTTTTTATTTTTTTGAAGCAGGCCTGGGGGAGTTCAGAAAAAAATTGTCACTTACCTTCTATTTTGTGGGGGGTGAGGATGGAGTGAGGGAGGACTATATGTGTATGGGGATCCCACATGGCCTGGCCACGGAAGAGGGTACTGTGATAACGTGGATAGCGTCTTCTGAGATGGGTGTGATTCTCCATGCGATCAATGCTGAGCACTGCGAGGGGGAAAGGAAAAAAGAGGCCTCAGGCATTAGGTCTGACAGAGACAGTGCCGTCTTCTGATTTAAGCAGAGCTTAATTGTATCTAAAGCTGGGGGTAGAAATGGCTGGCTTCTTTCCTTTATGAAGAACAGGTAGTCCTTGCTTACGGACTGCTTTGTTTAATGTTCAAAGTTATGCCGGTATAAAAGAATAGCTTTGCGACCAATTCTCACCTGCAGTCACGTGATTTCCATTTGCAACTGGTATGCATTTACAACCACTGCAGCATCCCAAAGTCATTTGATTTGTGTGCCTTGCAATTGGCTTGCCACCAACAGAGTTAACAGAGAAGGCGGAAGTAAAATGTAAAGCTTTGGGTCCGCTTAGCAACCAAAGGGGAAGTGAAATCATAAGTCTCTCACAGCCATGTGATGCAGTGGTGGGTTTCAATTTATTTTACTACTGGTTCGCTCATGCGCGCGTGGATGCTCATGCAACAGAAGATCCGGGCAGGTGGGCAGAACCTCCTGCCGCCGTCACAACTGGTTTGCCCGATCCAGGGCAAACCGGCAGAAACCCTGATGTGATGCTTTGTTTAACAAACACAGTGCTTATCAACAAAGTTGCTGGTCTCAGTACTGGCACTAAGTGAGGATTACGTACATATTTTATGTTCTCAGGCTACTTTTCAAAGTGCTTTTTTGATAATAGAGAGCCATACAAAGAGAAAATTCACTGCATCAGGATCATTATACAAAATAACATACCTAAAATGTAGATGGGAACACTGAACTGAAAACTGAACACCAAATTGAAGATGAAGGTGTTCATTTCAAAGCTTACCTATTCAGTTCACAGCTCCAAAAATAGGAGAAAAATGTCATTTAAAAAAAAGTGGCTAGAACAAGAACTTTCAAGAAGTGTGAAAAATTGCACAAAAATGTTTATATTTCAGAAATTTACATAAGCATGTGTATGGATATTTGTGTTGATTTTTTAAATGGGCCAAACGGAAGTCAAATATGTATTTTGATAAAAATAGAAATGAAAGAATTTCCAGTCTGTTTAATCCTCTTTAGGCATTTGTCCAAGCCTATGGGGAGAGGGAAGGGTCACGCACCAAGCCTGTGCACTCTAATAATCTCGATCTCCATGTGTTCAATGAAAAGTCTAATGGATAAGAGTATTTGTACTGCTTGATCCTGAGGATAGCTTTCTGCTCAGATCGCAGAGTACAGTGGAGGTATTCATGTTCACAGAAATTGCACATTTGCACAAGGCCAGGGAGAGTCAGGGACAGGGATAACATTTTTTGCATAAGATTCTCGTGAGACACTTTACATATGTGTATGAAGTTACCCCTGTAAGTTATGAATTTGTACACGTCTATATTTAAAAATAACTTGGGAAGTGACTCTCACTTTGCAGAAGTTTGAACCACAACATTAAGAAGAAATATGTTATTGTGCAGCTTAAAAGATATGCCCATCTCTGATCTCAACTGATTGAGTTTTATGTGCAATGACAGAAGCATCTATAGCCGTGATAGCGAACATATGGCACACGTGCCACAGGAGGCACGTGGAGCCATTTGTCAGGGCACGCGAGGCGTTGCTCTGTCATCTGGCCAGCTCACATGCGCGTGCTGACTTCACCCTTCTTTTGAGGCTGTTTTTCGCCCTTCGGAGCCTTCAGGGGTCTTCAGGAGGCTTCCCAGAAGGCTCAGGAGGGTGAAAACGGCCCTATGGACAAACCAGAAGTCACAATTCCCAAACTTCGGTTTGTCCGTAGGTCCGTCTTTTGCCCTCTGGAGGCTTCAGGGAAGCTCCTGAGGCCTCCGGGGGGTGTCCAGGAGGGCAGGGAGGCTGTTTTCACCCTCCCCAGACTCCTAGAAAGCCAAAAGCGGGGGTGCCAAAAGCGGGGGTGGGTGATTGCTGGTCATGCGCGCATGCGCACACAGGGGGGTGCCCCTCTGTGCTCCCCTCACTTTTGGGATGGGAGACAAAAAACATTCGCTGGTCTACAGGATTGGAAGCATTCATCAAAACCTTGCATCACTCTAATGCAATCTCTGCTGCTTTCATGCATGTGTGCAGTACCTCAATGCCAACACAAAAGGAGTGGCATTTGCATTACAATGGTACAGTGCAGAAGTGGGTTGCTCCCGGTTCGGCCCGGATCAGGTGAACAGGTAGTGGCGGTGTCAGGAGGCTCCGCCCACCACCCGGACGCTTCTGTGTATGCACGAGCGAACTGGTAGCGCCGGGATTTGCAAACCACCTCTAGTTCAGTGCTGCATTTGTCATTTGGCTTCCTTCCCTCCTCCATGGTAGATTCCCCAGGATCATGCCATGAATTCAGGAATGTATCATCCATCCCTTCTAAATGAGGGATGCATCTGACTTCCAGCTTCTGAAATCAAGCATTCTTGTACAGGTCTGGGGAGCAATTCCCTAAAGCAAAGGGCAAGCAATACCCCGTGGAATCTATTTATACAACATCACTTTGCAAATAATCAGGCTGGCAGCCTCATGTGGACCAGCATAGCCGCAAATTGTAAATTAGTATCTCTGCTCTGTGCCAGCTGACAGGAACCATCCCCATTTTGCTGGTTATTGTATAGAAAGGGTCACTTTTCCTTTCCTGCTTCTCCTCCTGAATGTCTTTTTCAAGCCCTTCTTCCTCCTGAACGTCGAACGGCCCCTTCATCCCATGTGCTAGAAACAGGCTGAGATGCTTCTTCTTTCCAGTTCCATTCAAATAATAATCCTGACTGCTCGCTTTTGACAAAAATGCATGAGAGCAGAGAATCCTTAATAATACTTTTAAAAGTCCTGTTGTATCCTAGCATTGAACAGTTCAGCAAACAGTTCCATAGCTGCCTGGCAGCCAAGGGTTTGACAGTCATGGATTGCTAGAGAAGCACGATCAGTTCATACTGATCTCAAGAGGGATCCATGAGGCATTCTTTCAAAGTTATGAGGTGAAGAGTTCCTCCTGGCTTTTACTTACCAATATTGGGGGTCACCACACCAACAGGATTGAGGTAGGTGAGCTTCATGTTGCTGGCCAAAGTGCCCGAGTAGTCCTTCAGTTGTTCCATCAGAGCTGCAGTGCCCTGATCATTTTGCAACAAGGTGTCCCAGTGCTCCTGGTTTTCCAGTGCAAGCACTGAGCTGCCAGCTTGGAGGAGGTTCTAAAGAGAAGATCAACGTTTAGGTGGATTTCAATCAGTATAACTGTTCTGACCTAGGCGTCCCAAAATCACCGAGCAGACTCCTTGTCCTGACAAAGCCCCTTTTTATAAAGCTAATGTGAATTCCTCTCATCCAGCAAAGTCCCGGCAAACAGACTTTCAAAGGGTGAATTTACAACCACAGAACTTATCAGGCTTGGAGAGCTGCCTGGTCAATATCTTCCAAACGCAACCCTGTACAAGAAAATACTTGGCAAGGAGTCTCTGAGAATCCTGAACAAATCTTCACACTAATTAAACAAACAAATTGTCTGCTGCAAACTCCACTCCCCTTTTGCTCCTCTTTATTCCCTATAGGAGGGGTCATTCACGGTCCACCTGTGCCTTCACTCCTGAGACGGCCCTTGTTCCTTAACTGTTCCCCTCTCCTGGCAGGTCTGCACACGCGCACATTGGGAATAGGCTTCAGGTGTTCTTCTGCCCCACTGATCTCCCACTCCAAAGATAGCTGATAATTGTCAGAGTGCCCTGGCTCCATCTCTGCCTCTGATGCAGAGCACTCCTCAGAGCCTTCCCCAGATTCCAGGACTGGCCCATGTTTTTTCCCAACCTCCTCACAGTCTGAGTCTGCCACCAGCTCCATTGGCTGCTGGCGGGCCACAACAATAACCCCCTTCTGCATCACCTTTAATCACACATAAAAACACAAAGACAATACAGACCAGAGTTTTTCAACCATGGCAGCATTAAGATGTGTGAACTTCAACTCCCAGAATGCCCCAACCACCCTAAAGAAGTCCACACATCTTAAACACTGACATAGGGAGATTGTCTTAAAAAATAAATAAATTATAACATCTTTGTTTTATGAGGGTGCCCAGGAAGTTGATATAATCTTAAACTAGAAAGAAGAGGCCTTCTGGTCCTTCCGACGCACCCTAAAAAGTTGGCTTTTCCAGCAAGCCAGCCTGGCATGAACAGAATAAAATAAATGATTAATTTAATTGTTAATTTTAATCTAATTTTTAATTTTTTATTGTTAATATTAATTGGGTTTGTTTTTGGATACTTTATTTAATTTCCTTTTAAACTTTTGTAATATGTGGTTTTTTTATGTTGTACACCGCCCTGAGTCCTTTGGGAGAAGGGCGGCATATAAATCCAACAAACAAACAAACAAACAAACAAACAAACAAACAAACAAACAAACAAACATCCCACAGATAAGCAAACCAACAACCCAAGCTATCAAGGCATAGTGTTTTTAAATAATCATTTCTAATTGCCTAGCCATCCTTCTCCACACCTATAGATATTTATCCTGAGGCTTTGAAAAGTATGGAAATCTAAAGCTACCAGGGCTGATCTGTAAAAAGCAAGCTAGCCACTGCTACATAGATGAAAGCAAATCAATAATGAAAAAACAAACTATTCTTTAAAGGATTTAAACTTGGGATCAGGGTGCCTAGTCTGAGCAATATTTTCTTGGGTTTCATTCCAAGTCAGGCGTAGAATGAAGCTACAAGATAAAGAGTGTGAAATGTCTTTTCATGAGTTAATTTGTGGCACCTACAATATGCTTGGGATGGGGCAACAGGTATTCTTAGCTTAAAAAAAATATGTTCTTTTTAGATCTCCTATATAGATTTTGCTATTTGGGTTTTTCCTTGGTTTTACACTATTTGGATTTTAACTGCATTTTATATTTTTATATGATAAACTACTCCAAAACTATAAAAACTACATTCAGCAGCACAGAAATATTGTTTGCAGGAGAAAAAGCTGGATGTTGGGGAATCGTAGGGCAGCAATGGCTGTAGCTAACGACCACTAGTTTAATATCACACAGCAGGGGTGTCAAACCTGTGTCATCATATTGCCATTCCTCCCCCTTTGCTAAAACAGGGCTGGGCATGGCTAGTGCTTAATGCATCTGGTCCACAGGCCATGAGTTTGACACCCCTGTCATACAGGATTCATCTGTGGATTTATACGTATATAAATAAATATTATCATAAGCATTTCAATGCAAATCAAAAAAGGTATTTTTTTTCCTCAAGGATTCTTAAGGCATTAGAAATAACAGCACACAACAACAGCCCTAACCCTAACCCTAATCCTATCAGCACATTATTCTGAATTCCTAGAGGTGTTCAGTAGCATAGCCCGGGCTCACTTTACTAAAATTCTACATAAATATTCACACTGTTCTTCAAATTCGAATTCAATTCAAACCTTTGTTGTCAGAATACAACATGTGTACAATGAGATTGGCTGAGCCTCCTTTCGTGCACCTCCCCCAACACACTATAACTCACAGTGAAAGACAAAAAAATTCCCAGCCCAGTGATTCCTACTAACCCAGTCCTACGGCACCATGCGAACTTCAAGGGAAAAGCCTAGTTAATTGGATTCTGTGCCACTTTTCACAATATCACAACTGAAAATGGGTCCTTACCTCATTGAAGTGAGCATCCTGGGTAGCAGTCAGCCCAAAACCATGTTGTCTGCTCTCAAAGGCCATCAAGTGGGAAAGCAGGCGGTAGGTAATATGAATATCATTGCCAAAGTAGGACTCCATCTGTTCTGTCACTGCCCGTAGTTGATGGGCCAACTTTTTTGCTTCTATGGTGTTCAGTTCCGTTTCATTCTTCTCCAGGCTTTCCAGCTATCAGAGCAGAAAATAAGAAGAGGGTACTATCTCTTTGCCTCTCCAAAGTGAATTTTTGTCTCCATCTCTTCGGTTAAACATGGGTACATTATACAGAGATAAAGGAAACTTCTCAAGTTACTGATGGAAATCTGAAATCTGGATTCTGGCCTCCAATATATACATCGTTGGCAGAAAGTACCATGGGAACTGCACTTATTATCAGTTGGTTTCTGAGATGTTGGCCATCACTTTTCAAGCCTTCTATTATTCAGGGCCTGAATATCTTTGAGACCTCATCATCTGAGCTGAACTTCCTTGTCCAGTAAGTTATGGGACAGATAGTTTGATCATGGTCCCACTGTCAAGGAGTACAACCAACAAGGACTCTGTGGTTGAACCTTCTTGGTAATAGCCATCTCTGTTGGAACCATCCAACAGATAGATAGATGGGCCATGCCTTCCTGCTACCTTTTTGGAAGACCATAAAAAAATTCTTCAGAATGGAATTTAGGAGGAGTTCCAGCATCCTCATGGTCATATGATCAAAATTCAGATACTTGGCCACAGACTCATATTTATGATGGTTGGAGTATCCCGGAGTGATGTGATCACCTTTTCCGACCTTCTGAAAAGCAAAGCTAACAGGGAAGCCAGGTTCACTTAACAACTGGGTTACTCACTTAGCAACTGCAGGGATTCACTTCACAACTGTGGCAAGAAAGGTCATAAAATGGGGCAAAACTCACTTAGCAAATGTTTCACATAGCAACAGAAAATTTGGGTTCAATTGTGATCGTAAGTTGAGGACTACCTTCATTGCTATTAAATACACTTATTTTTGTTACTCTGGCCCTTCCTCTTACTAATACAGTAAGCATCAATAAGCTAACAAATGATACATATGGAGTTAATATAAATATTACACTTTCAAAGGGTATCCACAGATAATCATTTCATTGTGGGAGCTAAATTCCCCCTTATTACTCAAACACTCTCATCCAACATAAATATCTGGCTAATTATACAAAAGAAATAGAAGAGGCTCTCTGCAAGGAGACAGTTTTCCGCTTTCCTAATTTCAGATTAACTGCCTTTTGGGACTCAATTGAGTGGTGAATTTGTTTTCCCAAGAAGACACAGTTTATAGCCTCATTCATTTTAATCTCAAAGACAAGCTTTGTACTTTGAATGCTCTCTTTATACTAACAACCACGGCTTGGACTGCTAATAGAACTGATTTGCCCACTTTCCCCAACCTTGGTTTTACAGAAAGAATTTTCACGTTTCCTACCTAAATTTGGGTGGTTTTGTATTGAATTTTCAGTAGACCATCTCATATAAATAGCACAATTCGAGAAAAGCATGGTGTGAAGGAAAACAGGTGAATGGAGAGAAGGAAGGAGAGAGGAGAAGAGAGGGAGGGAGAAAGAGAGAGATGTACCAATGTTGAAAGCTCCTTGAAAGCAGGTGAAGTGCAATTGAACAGATCCGGTTCCAGCCAGCCTCTCTCCTGGTCACAATATCGAACCGCTGCACCTGAGTCAAGACAAAAGGCCAACTTAAAAGTGAAAACGTACAAGGGCTAATTGGAAAGGCTCTTTTCTTGTGGTTATTGCCCAGGATAAGATAGTCAGGGCTCAGACAACAGTACTAGACCAACAGGGTGGTTTTACAATGCCATTTTGGCAATTTCACTAATCCTAAAGACCAACTGATGAAGGGAACAGATTACACACTTCAGCAGCAGCTGTGGGTTGCTTACTACGATGGCAGCTTTGATTTCATTTCTACTAATTTAGGTTTTATGAGATTCCCCCAAATGCTGGGTTTAATTATTACCATGCCTGGGAGAATTACTGAGAAATGAACTTATTCATCATGTTACCAATATTGTGTCTAAGATATGATATGGCACAATACCTTCTAAGTATTTGGTGTCAAAATAAAAAAATAAAGAACAAATATCATGTGATATGTGAACCTGCTATTTCCAAAAATCTCTTTGAAAACTGCTGGAAGCTTTACTGAATACGTATCTTACTTGCTATTTTTAAAATCAGTCTGAATGCTACCTTTCTTTTTCCAATTTGTGTACGCTTGAGAATGAACTGTATCTTACTGAAATTGGAATTGCCAAAAGAAAACCTGCATGTTCCCTACATTTAGATCAAGGTCAAGTGTTAACTGAAATACAAAAACACATATTCCATGGCAAAAATCTTTGACTGGAATGTTTTGTTAAAATAGCGTTAGCAATATTTCATTGCTGATGTAGCTCAGTGTAAATATGGTGAACACTCTCTTGATTGAAACTTAATCTTTGTCTAAGAATGAGTAAATTCAAAAGGAACTGTGCAAGAGGGTTAGTGGTGGGTTCCAGATCCCGGTAAGGTGCAATGGGGCTGGGTGTCCACCACATGCACACAAATGCGTGCAGCACACGTGCATACTTACTGCCTGAAATGCTCTGCAATGCCTCTGTGATGCTCCTGCTGCTCGGCGGAGCGTCACGCAGGTGCTGTACACTCTGTGAGCAGAAGCCCTGAACAGCTCAAATACCAGTAAGGAACACGGGTGGGCAGGTGGGCCCTCCAGAGCACCGAACGGAACGGTACCCAGTGCTCCAAGCAGGCACCGGTACACCCGTACTGGGCGTGGCACGACAAAACCGCGCTCGACTAAGCCGCGCCCGATTAAACCGCGTCGCTGATGTCATCAACAGGGCGACAACAGCGAGCGCAGAGAAAGAAGGGCACTTTAAATAGCGCTTTGAAAGCAAGCCGATTCAACTTAAGGTAAGGGTTATGTTTAGGGTTAGGTTTAGGGTTAGGTTAAGGGTTAGGTTAAGGGTTAGGTTAAGGGTTAGGGTTAGGTTTAGGGTTAGGTTAAGGGTTAGGGTTAGGTTTAGGTTTAGGTTTAGGATTAGGTTTAGGGGGGGTTAGGTTTAGGTTTAGGGGTTAATTTTAGGTTTAGCATTTACAGCGTGCTTCTGTCTCCGCGCTGTTGTCGCCCTGTTGATGATGTCAGCTACGCGGTTTCGTCGAGTGCGCTTTAGTCGAACGTGGTTTTGTGGTGGAACCATACTGGGGCGTACCGGTTGTAACCCACCGCTGAAGAGAGTGCTAGAAATCTGTCTCTAGATGTGCATAGCTATAGGATTTTTTAAAAAAGAGGGAAGTGTTTTCGTGCATTCTAGACAAATTCACAACTTCTCTTCCTATGAGTGCCTGTATCCCCCTACCTTACTATTGCTGTCATAGCATGTTGCATCAGGTGGCAAGATCTGAAGAGGGTTATATTCACTTTAACATGGATAGAGTGCCTGCTGCAACTACCAACATCACTAGAGTTCCTGAGAAAATGACTCCAGATTCTAGACTTTGCCACCTAATGTAGCAAGTCCAATCATTGCACAGATAAGACAGGTGCACATGACATGTTAGCATCCATACTGTGAGTGCAGCCTCACATTTCCATCCACAAGTATAAATGATGCAATAGAACTGGACAATTTGAAGCATAAGATGTTAAGCACAGAAAGGTTTAGCATGACTTGTTTTTCCCAGTCACTCTTGCCAAATCATGATCCCTGGAAGTTGTTTTTTACCCCACAACAACATTACAACAATGAATGGTATTTATGAAGGATTTAGCCAAACCAGTGCCTGCATTCTTCTTTTTCTTTTTTGAAAGGGCTTGACCATTCTACGGATTCAGTATTTATGAGTCTAAAACAAAGAAAAGTGACAGTCCCAAATATTAAGACATAGGACGCAAGGGTGCAAGTGCCCATATCTGTGACATAGGCCATGCAGCTTTCAAGAATATTTAAACACCACCAGGATCACAAAAATAGAAGAGATGCATCCATAAAAGTGGCACGGGTGCCTAATGGGAGCACTGTGGCATTCTTAACGCTAAAATCACTATCAGAAACAGCAACATTTTGTGCATGAGCTGCACCATCTGCTATCCCATCAGGGGTGCTAGAAGTGTGTTTGGCAATGATCTGGATGGGAAAGATATTTATACAAGGACAGTTGAATTCTTGTTAATTCCAAACACGGCAGGTCACTTTGCTGCTTTACAAGTTGAAATATGTATGTTCTGCTAGGGTCAAGCATGATGGCTCCAAACATATACTTAAAATGATGAATTTCTGCTCTCATATTTAAACTCTGTTCAATAGACTATTTAGCAGACTAATCACAAACCAAATCAGGAACATTGATTTATTGCTACTATTCAGGGGTCCTCAAAATTTGTATGTGGTAGCAAGCTAATTTTGCATGGTCAGGATCTTAAGTTACATCTTGTTAAGATGATGTAAGGTTTCCTGCCTAGGCAGGGGGTTGGACTAGAAGACCTCCAAGGTCCCTTCCAACTCTGTTATTCTATTTCTATAGATAAACTCAGAAAGCTCTCTTTTCAAAGAAATAGGATAGGGCTGTTTTGTTGAGGGCTATATCAGGGCTGTGATTGGCCTCAGGGGTCTGGGTGGGCAGGGCCAGCTTGACGCCACTCACTGAGCATGGCCAACTGGATGGGTGTAGTGAGCTTGATGCCACTCCCCGAACTGCTGGCTGCTTTGCATTGGGTAGACCAGGCTGAAACCACGTTGGCCTGATGTTTCTTCTTTGCATTGGGAAGACCGGTCCAAAGTGACATAGGTAGACCGGGCTGAAGTGACACAGGTAGACAGGGGTGAAGCAACATGGGCCGGCCTCTTACATTTTCCAGGATAGCCCCATGGGCTGCATCTGACCACATCATGGGCTGGATTCAGCCCACGGGCCTTGAGTTTGACGCCCCTGAATTGGAAATATGTTTTCCCTCTATGAGTGGCATTTTTTTAAAACATGCAGAACTGAATGAAATAAGCCAATACTATCAGAACCAGAGTTCTAAATTGATGTGGAAATCTAAAATGCTAATCATCCTCAGCTACCATGCTATTGGAAGAAAGTACTGGATTCCACGTTCTTGAGGAGTCCATGGGATATTATGTTTACATAATATCAGGATACAGAAACTCATTATACTTAATTTAATTGCGCCTAGGATGCAATTATTTTCAGCAGCAGACCACTGTAGAAAGATATTTTCCACATTTTAATGAGATGCAAAGCCACCTTCATAGAACTGATAAGCCCAATTCTGGGATTTTACAGAATCAAAACTTGCACTGCACAATTTGGTCACAAAACAACCCCCAACAATTTTTAAAGAAACTTTAAAGGGTCAAGAAGAAAAAGGTTTTCAGCAGAAAGGCATCATCCATCAATAAGCCAGCCTGACTATCTAAAGAAAATATCCCTGTGGTTAAAAATATGAAGGAGATAATAGTGTTCAAAACTGAATTTACAAGCAAGCAGAGCCGCGGAGGTTAGAATGCAGCACTTATGCTGACTGCCAGCTGCCAACAGGTCAGCAGTTCAAATCTCACCAGGCTCAAGGTTGACTCAGCCTTCCATCCTTCCGACGTGGGTAAAATGAAGACCCAGATTGTTGGGGGTGAGATGCTGACTCTATAAAACCTCTTAGAGAGGGCTGCAAATCACCATGAAGTGGTATATAAGTCTAAGTGCTATTGCTATCAGACAAACTTCTATTTGTTCTTGCAGGGGAAAAAAATGTCAGTGTGCAGGCTTGTTTCACCTTTTCTTTCTTTCTTCTTCACTAAAAAGTGGCACCTATGGCAGTTTCATTTGTGATTTTCAAAGGTAAACCCTACAGCAGGGATTGGCAGCATGTATAATATTTTGATATAACTCCTTTGATGAAGGAAAATAGCAATTTCTATATTTTTCCTAATCAGTTGAACTCAAGGCAGCCAATACTATAGGAAGGTGTTCACTTCTTCATGAAAGCCTTATGTAGTTTCTTCATCAAGTTTTCAATAACATTTGAGCACCAAATGCCACTCTTCTCTTAACCAGAGCCCATAAGCAAGTAGGAGAACCAAACGCATCCGCCACCAAAATATGACATCCATCGGTTAGAACGCCAGACTTCCCCACCCAATTATCATTTCTCTAAATCCATAAAAAGCATCAAGGCACTACAAATAAGCGTGAGCAGGTTGCAGATGACTACAAGGGATTTTCTGCAGATTAGTGTTATGTGACAAGGTAAAGAAGCTGAAGGTCAGGCAGGATTACAAAGAAACCAGAGCCAGGCAAGGCAATCAAAACAGAGCCAGCAGCCCGTGGAGCATCTGAGGGAAATGTGGATCTGATGGTGCTTTAGGCAGGAGCAGGGAATGGAAAAGCCACACAGAGCAGTGCTGACAAAGCAGGAGGGGAAAAGGCCTTACCTGAACCTCGCAAACCTGCACAAAAGAAAAACGTGGAGAAAAGGGACAATATTAAACGCTTTTAAGCAATATAATTGATGGAGAATGACCTTCCCTGGAATGGGTTTCTGTACTGTAGGAAATTCTGACTTCTGTGTAACGTTTAGTGATGTGAACCAACATGGGATTCCAGCTCCCAAATATTTCTTGATTCAAGCAAGCAGTAGGTTAAATGAGATGATTATGCTGTCTATTCTGTGGGGAAAATTCTGAAGAATGTGTGTTTTGGGAGCAGGGGGTAAAATATCATGTCCTTGGGCCCAACAGACCAAGCTATCCTAAGGAAGTATCAACACATCCAGATTTGGAAATGCACATAATGTATTGTCCAATTGTCCAATTAAGTGCAGCCCAGGAGCCGTGGTGGTGTGGTGGTTAGAATGCAGTATTGCAGGCTAAGTCAGTTCAATGCCAGGAGTTTGATCCTGACTGGCTTAAGGTTGACTTAGCCTTCCATCCTTCCGAGTTCAGTAAAATGAGGACCCAGATTGTTTGGGGCAATATGTGTGGACTCTGTAAACCTGTTAGAGAGTACTATAAAGCACTATGAAGCAGTATATAAGTCTAAGTGCTATTGCTATTCCCCCACATCACGGCTAAGAACAAAAAGGAAGTGGCTCAGGAAGTGAAAAAATGTGAAAATTTGACCCATGTAGAGGTCAAGATGGCATCATGTTGCCAATAATAACAGCATGAATATAAAAGAGCTTAGGGGCCTCCCACTAATAAATCCTTTTACACCAATCTTCCTTGTGAATGGCAACCATGGCTGGTGCAGTGGCATCTTACTTCTGGCTTCTCAGAGCAGTAAGGTTAGAGAAGAAGGTAGTTATGGTAGAATTACCTCTGCTACTGAGAGCTTATTAAGCTATTAGTTAAATTTAATCCCTGTGAGGTTTAGGATGAGTTCATAATCAACAATATGGTACCATTGACTATAGCAATCAATCAAATAAATAAAGGAGAAGTCAGCATTCTAGTTGGACTAACTCTAAGCTATTTCTGCCTCACTAACATAGTTCTTGGTTTCCTGCTGTTCATTGCCAGGAAAACGCCTTGGGTTTTACTTCACAAACTCCAAGGCCTTCAAACCTATATTAATAATATTAATTGCTGACAATCGGGCCAGTGCTGAAAGAAGAAGCTGTGTGAAGAGAAGAAAGACATGGAGTGCCTTAGTGAAAAAGGAATGTATATTGTAGTTCCTTGACAAAGCTGAAATCCAATGGGATTCAGGTCTTCTGTCCATAAACTTTGTTACAACAGGAAAGCACTTACCTAGTGAACCTTTTGGACAAGGCAGTATAGCTGGCAGGCCAAACTTGGTTTGAGGCCACCATACTCCAGCTTTCAGAGACTTAGGACAAGCATCATAGAGTACTGTGGAATGAAACAGAGAAAGCAAATAAGTTGGGATCCATAGAATAGCATTCGATGAAAGGTCTCCCACAAGGCAGGGACACAGAGTAACCTCTTCAAAATCAATTTCTGTTATACCTAAAAAAAGTATGGAGACCTTATGATTAAATCCAAAATTTATTTGGGAAAGATTTAGAATACATTGAGTAATGATTAGGATCAGAGGTGGGTTGTTGCAGGTTCGGCCCAGATCGGGCGAACCGGTAGTAGCGGAAGCTGGAGGCTCCACCCACCCACCTGGACGCTTCTGCGCATGCAGAAGTGAGGGCACCCAAACTGGTAGTAAAAAAAATTGGCAACCCACCTCTGATTAGGATGCAAAAAAAGGTGATGTGTTCTACTTTGGAACAATGTATAGAAACATAAATGTTGTATGTGTATATTTCTTGCAGCTAGAACATGTATAGTAAGTGAACTAAAGGATGAAAAGAATCTTTAATACAAATGAGTTTTTCAAAAATAAGACTGTTGGGGACATGGTTAAAAACAATTAATTTAAAAGAGAGGCATATATTACAAAAACACTGAAATTTTCTGTAATTTGGCCTCAGGCAATGAATATACTGATTCGATACAGTGTTCTGTGTTATCTTTATTGAAAATACATGCTGTCTCTGTTTTTGAAAATCAGCGTTCTATTTTAAATCATTCCCATTTTAGACGTGTGGAACTTGTAGCCTCTAAATGTTGCTGAACTCCATCTCCAGCACACCTTTTCTTGACTATGCTGGCTGAGATTATCTGGAGTTATAATTGAGCTATCTGTAGAGAGTTATCAGTTTCTAACCTTTGCTCCAGCTGGTCAGTGCACATTATTAGTCTATTTACTAGTCTAACAAAGAGAAGGACTAGACCAGTGATGGCTAACCTTTTCCATCACCGGGTGCCAACCTGCGTGCTGGAAATGGCATGCAAAACCATCCCGCAAGGAATATGCAGCCTATCTGGCTGTGCATGTGGGAGCTCAAAAGCCAGAAGAGCATCGGCATCCAAACTTCTGGTTTCTGGCATGGGCGTGCACCCAACAAACAGCTGGCCCACATTCGGAATGGAAACCCGGAAGTTTGAGTGCTGGTACGCGCATGCACGACAGAATGCTGCTCTTCCAGGTTTCAGAAGGCCAGCTGGCCAGTGCATTTGTGTGCACAGGAACGTGGAAGAGGAACCAGTGCGGGATGGCTCTGAGTGCCATTTCCGGCATGCTTGCCATAGGTTCGCCCCCACGGGATTAGGGTATGACATGTTAGCAATCTTCCCATATTTGAGGAGCTGTCCTTAGAGAGGAAGAGTCAACCTATTCTGCAATAGGGCAAGACAAGAAGCAATGTATGTAAGCTTAGCAAAGAGAGATCCAACCTAGAATTAAGGAGAAATTTCCTTGGAGCGAGAACAAAATTAGTGGAATGGTTTGCCTCCAGAACTTGTGGCTGCTCCATCACTGGAAGTTTCTAAGAGACTGGATTGTGATTTGTCTGAAATGGTATAGGGTTTCCTGCTTGAGCAGGGGGTTGGACTAGAAGACCTCCAAGGTCCCTTTCAATTCTGTTATTCTGTATTTTAAAGATTCCCAAAGAATGGAGAATAGGAGGAGTCTCAAAGCCCTTCATCAACACACACACACACACACACACACACACACACACACACACACACACTACTTGCACATCTGAGCAGGTAGGTATCTTATTACATTCATACATTGTATTTTAATGTCAGTTATAGCAGTTACGTCATATGTATGTCCATCAATGTATTTTTTTTAAGTTTGGTTTTTCAAATTTGAGGTCACACAGCAATTCTGGACATCTTACAGTCCTTCTTTTGGGTATATTATGTTTCTTTTTTTTACTGACAATGTGTAAATAGTCTTCACCTATATTAATTATTGGGCCTGGTTTCCAGAAAAATGAAATACTAAAGACAGTACATCAGATATTTTAAACTTAAAGGGGAATAGTTGATCCCTAAGATTCCTTCCAACCCTTCCATTCTATGTTTTTAATTTTAAGCCAAATGACTAAAGCTGTTCTTGTGAAGAACCATTCTAAGATAGCTTGTGTGGCTCTACTATTTATATGTGCCAGAGACATTGGCTCATGAGGGGAAAGGAACCACGCACTGTTCCTTCTAGAGACCTCTACCAACTATTAGGTCCCAGTTCTTTTGTCCACTGATATGGATTTCTATCCTTTAGGTCATAATGTTAGATGTTCAATTTCTTGTTCCAGAAAAAGTATAGCAATACAGAAGGTGGAGCTGCTGATTTGATAAACTCTCCTGTTTTGTTTGATAGGAAGAAAGACCCACTACCCTACTGCAATAGTCAGTCAGTCAGGCAGTCAGTCAGTCAGTCAGGCAGGCAGGCAGGCAGGCAGGCAGGCAGGCAGGCTGGTCTGTCTATCTGTCTGTCCGTCTGTCCATCCGTCCATCCATCCATCCATCCATCCATCCATCCATCCATCCATCCATCCATCCATCTTCAGTGCACACTCACCCCGGCAGCCACTGGGAGTCACTTCTGCAAAAGGATTATCACAACTGTTGCATTGTCGGCCGATCACACCTGGCCGACAGTGACACTGGCCCATTTCCTGATCACAGGACCGTGAGGAAGAGCCAACGGGATAGCAGTCGCAAGGCAGGCAGGTGTCGCTCCCTTTAGGGTGGTAATGGAATTCCTATTGGAAGAAGGGAGAGGGGCGGGGAAGGTGGTTAGAGAGCTGGGTCATAGGAGGAGGAGCAGTAGGGAAGAAGGATTGACAAGACTGCAGGCAGGGGGAAAGGACCAAAACAAGGAGCCTAGTGAAACAGCAGGAGAAATGGGGAGGCCTGGTGGGATAAAAAGAGGGCCATTATTAGGAAAGTAATGATAGCCAATCCAACCAGTAAGATTAGGAAGATATAAAAAGCAGCACAGACAGATTTTTCTTATATTACAAAAAAAAAAAAAGTCGGTCCCTTGGAGCTCCTACAGCTCCTTTCAACTATCTTCTGCTATGGCTCTTCCCCGTCCATCACTGTTTTGAGGCATCAGAATGAAAACCATTTCCCTAAGGATTCATTCCCACAGGACACTCAACCACTTTAGACCTCTGTTTCTGAGTCGTGCGACATTGGACTGAGGACAAGGAGTAGTGTGCTGACATGGCAGAAAGACAGGCTGGGAGAAAAAGGAAGAAAGGAAGATGGATGAGAACCCATTGAGCAGAGCCCATATGGGTTCTGGAAGGAGAGCCGAGAAGAGACAGAAAGTAGACATCAAGATGTAGACCCCAAAGCCAGGTATGAATGGAAGGTGAATGAAGAGCCAAGAATGGAGGTGAAAGGCAATACTGCAGGTGATGGGCAGAATGTTGCATCAGAATCTATTGATGGCAGAGAGTTCCAGAACAGGCATATCTCTCCCCTCACCTTACAATGACATTGCCCGTTGGTTTTATTACAGTCCGGGTCAAATCCCTTGGCCGCATCGCAGTTGCAGGGCCCACATGTTGGATTCCCCCACCAGCCCTTGGGACACTGTTGATCCATCCTGCAGGGAAAAAAGTCAGGTGGATGGATGTTCGCATCCAGGCCACTAGTTCATTGTTGGTCTTGCAGCGTGGAAATATACCATACTATGATATGCTTGCGATGGGATGTTTGATAAATTTCAAAGTTTTGATTATTATGGGCATTATACTTTAGCAAGCTTCTAGAATGCAAGGGTGCATGGAAAAAAATATCCCTCTGTATTTGTCTGAAGGGAGGGAAGCAATCACAAAAAATGCTCTGTTGAGGCCAGGAGTTCTCAAACAATGTGGTTCTATGATCATGTAACATTTGTGTGACACCCCCAACCCAGAGGTGGGTTCCTACCAGTTCGCACCTATTCAGTAGAACTGGTTCGTCAAATCTACCGAACCGGTTAGAAGAGATTCCACCAGTGGACCCGGAAAGCAGGTCACACCTACAGAAGAGCTTCCAAATTTTTTTGAAACCTACCACTGGTGCTTGGATATGATTATTCTACACTATCATGCTCCTATTTATAAAACTCAGTGCCTCTGTGAAAAGTAAGGATGACTACTGCGTTTGTGGTGCAATCAGAACATTGTGTGTGTTGAAGTTGTTTTAACGCAAACCAAAGATGCCTTTTAAAAAACAAGTTTACATCATATTCTTATGCATGCCAGTGCTGTGTGTGAGGTAATTTAAGGTGGTTCTGACAAGTGTCGTCGGCATCTTCATATCCGGTCACATGGGCGGCAAGCCACTCCCATCCGGTCACATGGGTGGCAAGCCACTCCCATCCGGTCACATGGGTGGCAAGCCACTCCCACAAAGGAGGCCACACCCACAGAATAGGTTCGAACAATTTTTGAAACCCACCACTGTCCTGACCACATGAAAAAAGCTAGTGATGGGAAGGGACTAGGATTGGACAAGAAAGCAATGGAGGTAGTCCTCATTTAGCAACTATAGTTGGCTCCAGCACCTTGGTTGTTAAACTGCCAAGTGAAACTGCAACTGTGTTTATGGTCTCGCTTCAGCTTTTGTTTGCTTTTTACAGGCCTGTGAAGGTTAAAAATGTGAGGACTGGTCACATAGTTTAATTTTTCATCACCATTGTAAAACTGTGAAAGGTCGCTAAACAAATCCCAGCTAAACAAGGATTACCTGTATACTTTTCTAATAACTGAAACTGATATATCAGATAAACCAAGGATGGAGCGTAACAGTTTTATGAAATATTTGTTCATTAAAAACTAACAAAAGCCATTAAAATTCAAATCATATTTGAAGAGTGACCTTGCTTAGTTTTTCATAATTCCTACAACATGGATTTTTGAGATGCTCCTATGCCCATTCCATATTTATTTTGGGCTGATAACTATTAAAAAAAAATCATGATTTTACAGGAAAATTGGGAGCGACTTCTGAAAAGGATGCAGCACTGCATGTGCAAGCACAAAAATATCTGCAACTTCTATTCACATTTAATCATAACCTCTATGGGTTGCAAACTACAGTTTGAGAACCCCTGCCTTAGGCATTTTTAAGAGTTTATGTTAACAGAACAAAAATATCTGCCCAATCCAGAATTAATTGGTTTCATCTCTATCTTTGTGATGTCGTAATGAAATTAATTCCTATTTGTTGCATGTTTCTCAGGACTGATAGCATCACTGTGGAACCCACAATCAATGGATGTAACTACTCTTGGTTTTTTTAATCTCTTGACTTTGTTTTTGAATGGTGCAGAAGCAACAGAACACTGGACAAATAATAGCACTAAGCAAGCATTCTTAGGGGAAATGCTTCAGTCTTGCTCAAAGCATTGTTTTTGTTCCCAACACAAAATGCAGACATTTGACAAAGCAGCAAATAACAGCAACCATGTACTCCTTGCTCTGTCTCTGGGTCAACAGAAATTGGGGGTATGGTCCATTCAGTGGCATGGACGGCAACTCCAAGGGGATGGCTCCCTGAACACAAAATTTCTTTTTCAGATAACTGCGTATATTCAGCATGAATAAAGACACATGTCATTGGCTTTCATTATTTTTCATTAGTATTCCCAACTTTCTCCCCATCCTTCCATTACACGAAACAATCACCCAAGAAAGACAAGTATTCTCAAAACAATCCCTTAATTTTGCTTGTGACAACTAGGCAAGAAGGTGATGAAGGATGATAAAATGCAAAGACCAGTTTGCCTGTTGCCTTCCTTATAAGCCTGTCATCATGTCTTTTATTACCAATTATGCATATTGAAAATACTGGCTTAGGGGGGGTATACTATCAAACGCAGGAAACATTTTTTTTAGCCAAAGGTTTATAGATGTTTAAGGTCTTCTTTTTTACATGACAACTACTTTCATCTTCCTTTATTTATTTAGTTATTTATTTGTTTGATTTATATAGCTGCCCATCTCACTTTTATGCAACTTTTACATCATGTCATAATATCCAATCTTTACTCTACCGCAGGATCTATTAAGCTGAACACAGACCCCTGACTATCAATAGCTTGAGACTCTTCTGTTTTTGCTATTTTGGGGACACAGCTACAACAAAGCTTTCAACGTGCAAATTTATCGTGTCAAATGTTATCTAAGTCAGGTGTTAGATGGGAAACAAAAAGATACCCAGAGAGAAAATTTTATGATCAGAGGCTAATTTCCCTATCATTCTGCCCCTAACTACTAGTGACACAGAGTCCCCGGAGTAGAAAATTCATTCTCAACATGAGAATAGCATTTCTTAGATCCACAAGAGGCTAAAATCCACAAACTGTCCTTGATCTCACCTGTGCTCACAGTACTGTCCAAAGTGATTTTCTCCACACTCACAGATATAACCATGGGGAGTACCCAGCTTTCGCTTACACATTGCTTTGTTCTTGCAGGGGTTCAGCTGACAGGCATCCAGACAACTCCCACCATAATATCCTAGAATACAATACAGAGAGTCACATCACAACATTAATACCTCACATCTCCATCACAAAAGGTTTTTACAGAGGCACCATGAACAAAGCCTGATTTTTAAAAATTAAACTGGGTCATAACAGGGCATTGTAAAGCCTATATCCATTCTCTTTCCCTTTTCTCAAATTCATCATCATCTTTTAATTACCCCATAATCACTTGTGGGGTGAGGTCTGGGCAACTGAATGGAGCTAGCAGAGTGTTAGCCAGATGCCTTTCCTGTCACCAATGAGGAGTTTTGTTCTGCAGATATAGTATATTTACATTGTGCCAGGGGTGAAATTCAGCAGGTTTTGACAGGGGCGAGGTGGCGCAGTGGTTAAATGCAGCACTGCAGGCTACTTCAGCTGACTGCAGTTCTGCAGTTCGGCTGTTCAAATCTCACCGGCTCAGGGTTGACTCAGCCTTCCATCCTTCCGAGGTGGGTAAAATGAGGACCCGGATTGTTGTTGGGGGCAATATGCTGACTCTGTAAACTGCTTAGAGAGGGCTGAAAACCCTATGAAGCGGTATATAAGTCTAACTGCTATTGCTATTGCTAGGTTCTGGAGAACCGGTAGTGGAAATTTTGAGTAGTTCAGAGAATGGCAAATATCACCTCTGGATGGCCCCAGGAGTGGGGAGGGAATGGAGATGTTGCAGTATCCTTCCCCTACAACACCTACCAAGCCACGCCCACAGAACCGGTAGTAAAAAAAAAATTAAATTTCACCACTGCATTGTGACCAGAGAGAGAAATATCTGCCTCTACCTAGGATTGAAGTTCCAGCCTCAAATTACACTTATATTTTTTTTAAAAAAGCCAAAGGCACAATAGGTATGTTATCTAAACCTGTTTAATTTGCATATTTTGGCTTATTTGATCACTGAATTGGGTATTCATTCTAATTTCAGAATGCCTAGGTGTCATGTAAAAATCTTGGGGAAATGAAATTATTGGGAGATGACCAAAAGGAGGATCATGATTACACATTCAAAACTAAGTAGATATTTCCCTCGTGCTGCCAACCCGACTCCTCATACTTGATTCTCTGTAATTCCTGGTAGATTTTTGCCCAAAGCCAAGTTTCTGAAACTACTGTATGTTCACACTGAGAAGCAAACCCCATTGTGGAATAAGCTCTTTATGTCTACTCTTTTGGGTAGAGATGGGTGGCTTTCGTTGAGGTCGCAGGGAGAATCTTAGGGAACAGCAATAAAAGGAAAGACAATGTGGTGGGTACAAAAATACATGATACAAAATATACTGAAAAAGACCACAACATGGAACAAAATAGAACAGGGAAAAAAACAGTGGGGGAGGGGGAATAAAGACCAAAACAGGATTTGTAGTCTGGGATGTTTATCCATCTCCTACCTGGCTTGCAAACACAGGAGAAGCTTTGCCACTCATCCTGACATATACTGTTGGCCGGACAAGGGTTGGATGCGCAAGGGTTGGGCACAGTACATCCTGCTTCTACGTTCACAGTGCTGCTGGGCTTGGGCAGTGCATTTCCCGTGGCCGTGTCACCTAGGTGGATTCCCTGAAACCCAAATGAAAAAAGGAAAATAAAGCTCAGGTTTGCCCCAAAAGGTTTGGATTTCAATGGAAATAATTTCAGAACATTGGATTATTTAGACTCACATAGCCTACCAAGAACATTTTCTACTGACTTTTTAGCTCTCCCTTGCAATGGATGATTTAGTCAACATCTCCAAGTGGGGGCAACAGGGTGGAGAAACTACGATGCAACTTCTGCAAAAGGTTCTCATGGTTTTCTGCGTGGCACGACAAAACCGCGGTCCACTAAAGCGCGCCCGATTAAAGCGTGTCGCTGACGTCATCAGCAGCGCGACAACAGCGACCGCGGAGAAAAAAGGGCGCTTTAAAAAGCGCTTTGAAAGCAAGCCGATTCACGTTAAGGCAAGGGTTAGGTTTAGGGTTAGGGTTAGGGTTAGGGTTAGGGTTAGGGTTAGGGTTAGGGTTAGGGTTAAGGGTTAGGGTTAGGTTTAGGGTTAGGTTAAGTGTTAGGGTTAGGTTTAGGGTTAGGTTAAGGGTTAGCGTTAGGTTTAGTGTTAGGTTAAGGGTTAGGTTTAGGGTTAGGTTTCGGGGGGTTAGGTTTAGGTTTAGGGGTTAATTTTAGGTGCTTTTTTCATCGCGCTGTGATGACGTCAGGTACGCGGTTTCGTCGAGCGCGCTTTAATCGAACACGGTTTTGTGGTGGAACCGGTTTTCTGATTATTCAAAGCTCTTAATTATTGTGAAGCAGAGACTCGTCACTATTTTAAAAGATAGGAAGAAAGGAAGGAAGGAAAGAGAGAAAAAGAAAAAAAGAAAAAAGAAAAAGAAGAAAAAGAAAAGAAGAAAGAATCTATGGCAATTGTTGCCTTTGGCTTCGGAAGGGGGTTTAATTTCCTTAAGTGAACAAATTAATCAGTGGAACAATTTGCCATCCAGAAGTTGTGAATGCTGCAACACTGGAAGTTTTTAAGAAGATGTTGGATAACCATTGTTCTAAAGTGGTGTAGGGTTTCCTGCCTAAGCAGGGGGTTGGACTAGAAGACCTCCAAGGTCCCTTCCAACTCTGTGATTCTATATACAAGTGGATATTGCTCATCTCTGAACAAAAAGAAAAAAAGGGGGGGGGGAATCTTGACATTTGAACTCACCTGGATGCAGCCTTTGAAACCATGATGCACTTTACCAGATTCTAGAATTCCCCCAACATGGAGATGTTTCACCTTCAGGCCTTGAAGTTCCTTGCCAATGACTACAGTGTCCTTTAGAAAAGAAATACAAGGAATGGGCATGTTACGTGCTCACCACTGTTTACTTGGATCTACGAGTTAACCTTTTAATTCTCTATCATCCATACACTGTGAAACTATGGAAACAAAATTTCCTCAAATGTCACCAAGAGAAATGTGGACTAAAACAGGGGACATCAGCTTTGCTGCCAAATAGATAGGTAGAAAGAGAGTTAATTGTCAAACTGAGGGGCCTGAATCTATCAAAAACCCTGTTGGAGGAGGGAGAATGTAGAACTACAGGGAAGAATGCAAGCTCTAATCTAGATAGTTTTTCTCCCAGTGTGGATAATTTCCCCTTCAGCCTCAAAGCTTACCTGGTAGAATCCGAAATCCAGACTGAGGGTGATAATGTAACGTGCCTCATGGCCGCTTCGAGCATCTTGTAGATGAAATTGGAGGTCATGCCATACTCCATCATTCAATTGCATTTGATCCAGAAGAATCTTGGCAGTGCGTCCAGGTCCCCTATTCACCATGAAGGAGAGCAGGCCGGAATCCAGCTAAAGATATGGCAAATTCTGTTTTATGAGTAAGGTTATGACCAGGAGTGGACTTCACAAACTTTAGCAGGGGTTCTCTGCCTGGTTGCTGGGTGGGTGTGGTCATGTTGGCCTCCTGCACCATGGGGAGGGGGCATTTTGCCCTCCCTGGGCTCTGGAGGTCCTCTGGAGGTCAGAAACGGAAGTTTCTGAACTTTCAATAGGACCGTTTTTCACTGAGCCTACGTGCGCGCCCTGCACTTACCTGCATTTAAAATGGGCCGTGTGGGGACTCCTGGGAGGGGCAGGGTGAGGTGGGCAGGGCCAGCCAGTAGTGGGATTTGGGGGTTCTCCAAATTGCACAGAATCTTAGCTAGAGGTTCTCCCAAACCCCTGCGAACCCCCAACAGCCCACTCCTGGCTATGACAATTAGGGCACTTCACATAATTCTTCACAAATGCTCTACAGACATATGGTGAATTCTAGTTAATAATAAGCCTTTCTACTCTAACACTAAATAGAGCAGTGTCATTAAATAGGATATTACACATCTGGGTCCCAGTATTCTGTTTCAAAAGAGAATGATTGCTGCTACACCTGTTCCAAATCTGATTCATCAAAAGAGCTCAGTTTAAAAACAACAGATAGGATTGCCTCGCAAGGAACATCTGATGCAAGGATTTATAGCAGCACAGATCCAGAGCAGCTACATTGTAGGTACCTGACAGAGTATGGTGGTGTACTGGCCAGCATTTGCCTGAAGTAACACTCCATTTGCTTGGCGTGTCCGGAATGCTAGGCCCATATACCAAGGTGTGGAAATCTTAACTTCATTCCTGAAGTCCCAGAAAAGAATGCTGTTGCCATGGAAATGGTGGGGATGATGCATAGCTAGAGAAAAAGACGATAGAAGATGCTGGAATTCAGTGAAGCAGAAAGAAGCTCAAGCTGGGGGAAGCTTGGAAGTCCTTACTTTTACTGCTAGAATCCTTTTACCTTCCCTTCAGAGACACATGGTATAATCTCGCTTAAAATGCCCAGGCTCCTGCAGCAGGAACTGAGGAGCATGAAATACAGATGCGCAAGGTTTTGTTCAATTTGCATTTTTAAAACAACCAGCAGATTGGCACATTTCTAATTAACATGCAAACAGATTGGAGCACTGTTAACCCCTCAGATTTCACACCTTTGCATTTTGCGATGTAGTTCTTAGCTGAAAATATATACCAAATTGCATATAAAAATGCATATTTTAAGATGAAATATGTTCAGAAAGCTTGAGAGAAAATACATTCAGACTATGTGTTTTGGGAGAAAATACTTTTTTAAAAAAATGTGTGTTTAAGTACTATTTCTTCAAATGGCAAATTACTGTAAAAATGATGGAATTATATAATTGTTTAGAATTATAGACATGAGGCGAGATACGAATAAATAAAAAAAAAATAGGTGTATGTAACAGGTAAGAAATAAACTGATCTGCCCACTCCTTGTAGAGAGGCAGAGTCATAGGGAATATATTTGAAAACCTACAAAAAAGCTTTTAGAAAGTTCAGACCGTACAGTTTCAAATGACTGAGATATTTTTTTTTGTCCTATATTTTGTACATGCTTATGAATACTTAAGTAAACTACCATGTGCCTATTTGGTCTACAGGAAAGGGCACATAAATAGGTTGAATTGTGCTTTCTTCCTGCTTCAAAATGAAATCCTTTATGAGCCTCTAAAGTTATATCAAGCAACCAATTGTAAGCCTTCATTGATGGACTGAGGTGATGGGAAGCTAGAACTCTTTTCTATCCAAGGTCTGCATTAGTTGTTCAAAGAATGAGTCCAGATAGAGTAGGAATTCCAACGTTCACAAAATGAACTGGGGGTTTAGTAGATAAGGTTTTGTATGTAGATAGACTCTATTGATGAAACATCTAGCACAGTGATGGCTAACCTTTTTCCCATCACATGCCAAAAGTAAGGGGAGTGCAGAGGGGTCATGCGCAAGCATGCCCACACTCATAATTCCATGCATGAGCCCCGCGCGCATGCATGCATGACACCCCACCCTCCCCCCACTTTGGGTGCACAATGGACCCATTTTTTGCCCTCCCCAGGCTCTAGAGGCTTTCTAGGAGCCTGGGGAGGGCGAAAACAGCCTCCCTCACCCCTGGAGGCCCTCCGAAGGTTTCAGGAGGCTTCCCTGAAGCCTCCGGAGGACGAAAAACAGCCGAAAATGAAGGCCAACGCTGTCAGGTCAATGCCTCACATGTCCTAACAAATGGCTCCGCGTGCCACAGGTGCCATAGGTTCACGATCACGGATCTAGCAATTTATAGAAGACTAACTGTGATCATGAAATATCCATTGGAACTTCAGAAAATATTCAACAAAGCCATTTCTTTTTGGCCAATTTCAAGAACACGATTAACTATCTTTCTCTGAAAACTAAGCTGTTGGTCAACTGGCCATTTCCTTCCTTTCTTAGGGCTCTATTTCTTTTAGTTTATATTCCAATTGCAATGTCAAACCATCTTCTCCTATGCTCAATCGTCCATTCAGCATGCTCTGTATTATACTCACCATGTCTGCAGTCCTTGCCTCCAAAGCCGATGGGGCATTCGCATATAAAGGAAGACCAACCCACAATACAGGTGCCACTATTCTTGCAAGGATTTGAATCACAGAAGGAGTGCTTGGCATGACAGCCTGCAGACATGACAGAGGAACAGCACAAAGTGGATACAAAGGACCAAATAGTTAACATGGAATAATTTCTCTTTTAGCCTTCATTCCTGACTTTTCGAGTAGGAAAATATGCTTTGGAATCTTCAGCTTGATGATAGGCAGAAATAATTCCTCTTATCAGAAATCCCTGGTGTGAAATATTACCTTTCTTTCCAATTGGAAGGATCTATACTTAGTTATACTTAGTGTAGATAAACTGCAAACAAGCAGCAGAGGCCTCTAAGGCAGAAACCTAAGGATTGAGCTGGTCATACACTCCTGATTTGGCATAAGAAGTATGCGATTCCCAAGACATTCATAATGGAGATGGAGAAGGTACAATTCACACTAGATGTCTGGATAAGATACAGTGTCTTTTGCCATTTGGTCAACTTTTCTCGTGGCAGAATTCTTAGTGAAAGAAGACAGCTAAGATGGCTTTGGTCTAAGATGATGACTTGGGGAATCACAGTTGTTGTTTCTTTATTCCAAGAATTTTTAATCCAGGTATTAGTGATACTGGAATGGAAAAAAGAGAAGATGTAGAAGAGGAAAGGTCATGTATTAAAGATGATTAAACAGTTGACCTTACCTATGGAAGTCCCATTGTTTGCGATATAGGAAGCCAGGTCAATGTGTTTACTGTCAATGTACAAGTCTCGCATACAGCCCACAAACTCTCTGTGCTCCACTGGAAAATTTTCAGGCAGATTGGGGACCCCTCCAAGCAGCAAAGGCCCTGTAAGGTCCAGAGATCTGGAGGGAAAAAGGATCCCAGAGTAGAATTTGTAGCAGTTGCTCCACACACACACACACACACACACCAATGCTACAAAGACATCATAAATCTGTTTTTGCAATGTTGCATTTAAGTCCAAAATTGAAAAATGTGGTCAATCAGCAGTTTTTGTTTTGTTTGTTAATGCTTATTGAAAGACAGAATCCACAAAAGCTGGGGTATATGAAGAGGCTACTGTCCATCTTTATTGAGCATACATAACCAGCCAGCTGCTTCTGAAGTGCTTATATTATAAGCCAGAGATGCCGATGTATTCCTCTCCTGCCACTAACAATTGTTAACAATTGGGTGGCATAATAATTTGATAAATAAGTTCCAACTTCCATTTGGGGCGTGCTAATTCTGACACGGTGATAACGCCTCAGGGTAGATAACCCTTGACATACCTCTTCTTTTATCTGATTTCCCTTGTCAAATCATCCACATTAGTGGCTCTTATAATGTCTTCTGACAACAAATTCCACAAGTTAATTAAGCAGTGTGTGAAGAACTGGGGTTTTCTGTCAAAAAAACTTCACTGGATATCCCCTAGCCTTGGCCTTTTGAGAGAGGAAGAGCCACTAATCAATACTGGCAAATTGGTAATGTTGGGTGAAAGTATTAGAGCGTTTTGTTGTAAAATAACTTTTTCTCAACCAGCTGAAGTGTTCAAGCACAATCAAGTCCATTGCCCCACCAAGCAGGATGTTTCAAGATTATGTGCTTGACAGAATTGCATATTTCCCCCCCCCCCTTGGCAGGTATGCAAAAGCAATTCAAGAAAAGGTCACCAAAACTCAACTGCAGTTGCTTTGCAAGCTTCCTTAGTTAGGCCAGGGCTGAATAACTGCTTGCAGAGAGCAAGTATCATATGAGTAAAGGCGAAAACATGGCTCACCCTGCAGAGGTTACATATTATGAAGCTTCCTTTTTCCCTTTTCCACGGCTCATTTGAGCCTGAACTAGAGTGAAGCTGTGAAAAAAAGATGTAAAGGAAAAATGGACAGCACAGGACAGGGAAATGGGCTCAGCACTTTTTTTTTACTTTAGCTGAAAATAGAGAAGACTCACTTTTTGGAACTGGACTGTACTCCCTCTGCTGCACAGGAATAGTTCCCAATCTCGTTGCCAAACTGTAGTGCCAGAGATGTATCACATTTGTCCACTGTTAGAATGGCCACTTTGTCTGTGGAAGGCCCTTGCACTGAACCCAGGGAGTTTATTTTGGGCTGAAATGATAAAACCAGGCTGAATAGGCATTGCCTTAATACCAATGGTACATTTCATCTGGATTAAGGTTCGTTCCACTAGCACTATTCTAATTCAGAATTCAGATAGATTATACCTTTCTACTTAAAAATATATTTTTAATAACCCTATACTTAGAGGACTAGCATACAAGCACACACCGGTGTTTCTTGATACCCCATAGGAAGAGATGTCGCCATGTTTGTTTAATCATTCAATAGATAGTCAGTGTGGTGCCAAGTTTCCACCAAAAAGGAGAAAGCTTTATACATGGTTGCCATTCTCATGGGAATGAAAAGTCTTTATTCTCCCTTTCTTGCTTTAATACACACGCAAAAAAAACAGAAAACACAAAAAGAAAACAGAAACAATAAAAACATTCAGGAACTCATTCAGCTTATTTTAAAATAAATCATAAATAAAAGATATCATTAAATCTTGATCACATTAAAAATTATTAATTAGTATTTCCATTTCATTGGCAAAGAATCCACTTTTTTTAAAAAAAAACAACCCTAATCTATCTGTGAATTTGGATTGTACTATTTTTCTAACATTGGATGTACCTTCTTTGTTGTTCCCCAGCCCCTGCTTGAAAATCTATATTTTTTTCCCCAGATAGTTATATAAATGTAAGTATATAATTAAAAAATGCATTTACATGTTTAAACTCTGTTGATCTTTGGAATGCCATACCAACACACTTAAAAATGTTGCACCTAAATCTTACCTAAATGAGGACAAGCCCAAGGTGAGATCATTTAATACTATGAGATCACTACAATGCACTTTCTCTCACTCCTAGCTTTGGGGTCCAATTGCCCAGTGACAGCAAAACCTGGAACACTGAAGGTGAGCCTATGACTCACATCTCAAAGGTGACACACCACAAGGTTTTGGAAGACACATCAGTGTTCACCAACACCCAACTGTTATTGAAAGCATGTCCCATTCTCACATGGTTTTCATGGGCTACAGAAGCCATCCAAGAATGGGGTATACTCTCAGTTGGCTTCTGAACCCAGTGGAAATTATGTGAGAGACTGTGCTCTCACAGGCTTCCAGACCCTCCAAAAATCACACAAGATCAAGGTGTATTTTCATACAGTTTTCAGAAGCTGCAGAGGCCAAAAAAGAGTGTTCTCCAAAGCTGCTTCAAGAAGGAAGGCCTTGTATGATCTGAAGCAGCCTTAGGCAGAAAGAGAACATTGCCTGAAAGTAAGTGGCATATTACAGATCCTGAGGAATGCTGGGCTGCAAGGGGAATTACGCCATTCCCCAAGGTTCACATGCCTTGGGGAATGATGCAAGGCAGACTTTTGGGGTGTCAGCAGTGGGGCTAGGGTTGAAGTTGAGGGACTAGGGCTCCCTAGCCTCTACTTCATGCCCTGCCTTGGAGTTGTCCCACTGTTTGGGGTAGCCCAGAGGAAACAAAGACAATTCTATTTGGGGATGTGTGTGCATGTGTGTGAGAGACAAGCTAGCAGAGTCAAGTTGGGTATTTTCTGATTTTTAGAAATACCGAGCACAAAAGATTCACCATCATTGATCTGGAAGAAATGCAAAAAGTGCCAGTGGGGAAGAATTTGATGGAGTGCTACTGTTTTCTTCACAGCATTGTGCCATTTGTAATTTGTATGTTTACCAACTATTTACTCTATTTACTTATCTCGTTTACATCTCACTGCCTCCTGTGGAAATCATAGTTCCAAAAGGGCATACAAGCATTTTTCCCATGCTAGCATTGGCCCAAACCAATCTGACTTATCTTTATCAATGTTTTTACACCGAATATACCTCAGATTTCGCTTGAGAAAGCAGCCCTTATTGACCTGGCTTAGGTTCACCCATCTGCTAAGTCATAACCAGGTTTACATCATTTTGCTTTTGTGTGTTTTGTGGACCCGGCCTCAAATGAGGTCTTCTCATTATGTGTCAATGGTTTGTCCAGCAAAACAAAGTTTAGTGCAATGTTGAAGGCTAGTCACTTTGTATGTGACAAAAGAATTTGGGAGGTGTCCTGGGGAAAAAAAGAAGAAGACTGAGCACATGGAAGACAATGTGTCCTCCAAATGCAACCAGGGTGAAGAAGAAAACTACCACAACACGAAAATATTTGTGCCTACCTTGTTGTAATAATGAAGTTGCATCGTATGCCATTGACCGTCACTAACCCCTCCTGGTACAGATGGAGAAACAACAGTGCTTGATTCCCCTGCAAGGCAGAGGGATATTAGACCCACAGTAAGTAGATTGGGGTGACATTTGTGTCTATGGAGATTCTCAGTCATCCAGTTCATGGTTGTCCCAAAGGTGCTTTTCCCAAGAAGCAACTGGACTTTCTGGTTTTGTTTCACTTCTGATCCATGAAGCTTGTTCAGAAAAAACAGAAAGACCAATTGCCTCTAGGAAAAAAAATGCTTTGGGACATGTGTGTTCTTCATTCTCCACTCATGGGGGAACAACCAAGTTCAGAATTGTAGCCGATAAGCTGTTAAAAAAGTCTTTCCTATGTAGGGCAATCTTGACCCTGAAGATGATCCCAAGGAAATTTTAAAGAGGGATTGTTTTTTTTTTTTTAAGAATTCCCTAAACCCACAAGTTCTTGTATAAATTCAATTCATTTGGCTTTTTGATTAATCCAAGGGTGCTACATAGTAATAGCACTTAGACTTATATACTGCTTCATAGTGCTTTTACAGCCCTCTCTAAGCTGTTTACAGAGTCAGCCTATTGTCCCCAACAATCTGGGTCCTCATTTTACCCACCTCAAAAGGGTGGAAGGCTGAGTCAACCTTGAGCCGGTGAGATTTGAACTACCAAATTGCAGGCAGCAGGCAGGCAACTGAAGTAGCCTGCAGTATTGCACTCTAACCACTGCGCCACCTCAGCTCTTTAATGGTACATACATTAATGTTTGGCAGGAACGTCATCTGTCAAAATGTGTATTATATAAATGTTCATAAGTCATCACCAATACTAGCGTGATGACAATACTACCAATACTAGTGTAAGCCAACCTTATAGGGATGCTCTGTAGACACACACACAAATATACAAGGGAAAAAAAAGAGGATGCTTGGATACACAATACTCCTTTAACATTTTCTGCATTAAAAAACCTAGAATGCTGTGAAAGAAAGCATATTGATTTTACATTTGGTATCAATATTTATGAGCATTACTCCATCTGGATTCATTAAGGAAAGTAACAGAAATGCCTTCCTTATTAGTGTTGGCTACATTATCCCTGTCCACCAAATTGTCCCCTGGATAGTGCAAAACAGAGGAAAAGCACCTGGTGTCTCACTTTTCAGCTCTATTCAGCTACTTTTGTACACATAAATGGGTTATGTATGGAATAACCAAGGGCTACCCTCTTTCAGATTGTTTGTGCTAGTTACAGTACTGTTTCCAAAGCCTCTGAACCAGGGGTGGGTTTCTCACCCCGTTCCAACCGGTTTGGTTGGAACGGGGCCGGCGGCGTCCTCGTGCACGCGGTGCATGCATGCGTACTAGTGTCTGCGCGACGCTCCAGCTGCTCCTGGAGGATCGCGCAGGCGCTGTATGGATCCTGCACATGCGTGGAAGCGCAGAACTCATCAAAACCGGGTAAGGACCGCGGGCGGGCGAGCGGGCCCTTCGCCGTTCCCGGAAGTTACTTACTTCCGGGTTCGCCGACCAACCGGTTCGCAGGGACCGCCGCGAACCGGTTGAAACCCACCCCTGCTCTGCACCCTTTGAATGAGATTTTAGAGATATCGAGGTAATGTAAATTCTTGCTGTTCCTTCCTGCTCCCTCTCTTTTGCAGTTAACTATGTTTGATGTCTGATAAATAAAAATCAAGGTATATTTTTTCACTAGCTGAACTTTCATAAGGATAACTGTAGCTCTCCACTTCTTAACCGATTCTTTTTCTTATTTGAAAAGGTGAAAACACAACAAATCTGTTTTTTTTTTATTTTCTGCAACTAAGCAAGGAAGAAGGCTGCAGTAATAAGAATGGAAAGGCGAAGCGGCAATGCCAGTCTGCCTTACTGACGTTTTTAACACCTTGAAAATGAAAGCCATTTCCTGTAATACAGTAACTATATTCAGGTGGTTTCCATTTTGGACCTCATCTTTAAAGTTGAAAAGTCTGTCATATTTTTTCTGCATAATCAGACAGAATCTTGTGAATAAAGGACATGGTTTGGAGTATTACTATGTCACATGACATTAAAGGTTTTAGACGCAGCTTAAAACAGAACATGGCTTCCAGCATTAGCATTTGTTCTGATAGCACTTGAATCTTTGTAACCTGTAGACCCACAGTATATGATATGTGGGCATATAAGCAAGTGAATTCAGAGCTGCACGTATAGATATACTATCTTGCCACCTTCTATGTCTTTCCCCCACTGGTTTAGTGGTTTAGTGGTTTATTAGTGGTTTATTAGCATTTGTAGGCCGCCCTTTTCCCTGAGGGGACTCAGGGCGGCTCACAGAAAACCAGGGAGAGGGGAATACAACATTAAGACAACAACATATAATAAAAATAGTAAGCAACATTCATTCATCATTCGGGCGGGGTAGCAATTCTTATCCCCAGGCCTGACGGGCGAGCCAGTTCTTCAAGGCTATGCGGAAGGCCTGGACGGTGGAGAGGGTACGAATCTCCACGGGGAGCTCGTTCCAAAGGGTCGGGGCTACTGCTGAGAAGGCCCTCCTCCTTGTAGTTGCCAGCCGACACTGGCTGGCCGATGGAATGCGGAGGAGGCCTAATCTATGGGATCTTATAGGTCGTAGGGAGGTAATTGGCAGAAGGCGGTCTCTCAAGTGTCATGTCATTCAGGCATATATCTGTATGTTGATGTACATATCATTATAAATTTTTCTGGGTTATCATCCCAGAATCAGTAAGATGACCTAACTAAAGTACAAACTGGCATTTTTTGTACAGATCATCCGATGCAAATTTAATGGGTGCGAACACAGAATCTGGTATATTAGCCTACAGACTACGGTAATTCTCTGCAACTCTTGCGATTGATGAAAGCAAACATTCATACAAAGATGAGCAAGACCTGCCAATTACAAATGTGCATAGAGAAGTTTTCTGCAAGTTGAATTATGGATGACATTAGAAGTTGCGGGCTGAAGTGCTTTTTTTGAAATGAAATACCTGAAGGTTCCACCAACCACCGAAGCTCATTGTCTACAGCAAATGACTATTTAAAAAAAAAACCAGGAATGTTGAAAGAGTGTCTAGTGCAAAATACAATATTTTGGGCGGCGTGCGGGTTGTGTTTGCCTGGCTACTGGTATCTAAATTTTCCTGTGGTTGGAAATGTGACTACCACTTTGTAATAAAGGGCTAGTCCTGTGATGGCAAACCTATGGCATGCATGCCGCAGGTGGCACACGGAGTCATATCTGCTGGCACGCAAGCCATCAGCATATGCGCACAATGGCCAGCTGATTTTTGGGCTTCGGGGGGGGGGGTTCTTGGCGCCTGGGGAGGGCAAAAACAGCCTCTCCCGGCCCCTGGGAGGAAATACCAAGCTCAGCTTGGAGGTGAGCAGTTCAGCACGCATGGGGGGGGGAGCGTGGGGGGGTTGTGCACACTTGCGCATGTGGGGGCACACTTTGCATTATGGGTTCCGGCACACACATGCCCACTATTGCACATTTTTGGCACCCAACAACAAAAAAGTTAGCCATTGCTGGGCTATTCTATTTGGCAAGGGACTTTCAAAGATCCCAAGTGTCTTCATTTGTTGCATTAGAAGATGTTTCAGATAATTCATCAGTAGCTACTAATTTTGAAAAAAGTGCAGCTTCTATAAGATTCTCAACATCAAAAAGTCTGTTTTATAGTAAGTACCCTTCTTTCATTATAACAATGGCAGCTTCTTGAGGACATCAGTGAGGAAAGCATGGACCCATCTGCCACACTCACCTGTAGAGTACTTCAGCTGGACCTGCCCATCAACAATCTCTACAGCCAGAAAGTCATGCTTCTCATTCAGACGTCCATTGTAAATTAAGAGACCGCCACGCTCTACAGTGGCAAATCTAGCGATGAAATATAAAGAGTTAGCATTTTCACACATAATTAAGCAAACTAGATAATTTTTTTCCACAAAGTTAGGATTATAGGTGAACGATAAATAAAATAAAAATAAAATAAAGGTGATTTTTTTGTACAATTTTTCCTGATAGCATACTCAAGTCAGCTGGTGTAATTGCCAATCGGTATTATGACTGCAGAAAAAATTATATTACTATCAAATCATCAACAAAGAGTAGATCTGTCACCCCACCCCCACCCCCCGAACTGACAAAATAGGTAAAGGTTCCCCTTGCATATATGTGCTAGTCATTCCCAACTCTAGGGGGCGGTGCTCATCTCCGTTTCAAAGCTGAAGAGCCAGTGCTGTCTGAAGACATCTCCGTGGTCATCTGGCCAGCATGCCAAAGGCACACGGAATGGTGTTACCCTCCCACCAAATGTGGTTCCTATTTTTCTACTTGCATTTTTACATGCTTTTGAACTGCTAGGTTGGCAGAAACTGGGAGAAATAACGGGAGCTCACTCCATTACATGGCACTAGATATTCAAACCACTTAACTGCTGACCTTTCTGATCGACAAGTTCAGCATCTTAGCTATGACATCCCCATGACAAGATAGAACCCAACTAATCACTGTACCACACTTTGAAGAAACCCGCACTTGTTGAATTTCTGCTTGGTTTATATTTGAGCATTTGTTCAAGGAAAGTGAAAGTTGCCAACAATTGTAATCATTCTCCTAGTAATTTTTTTTAAAAAAGTCTGACACATTGGAGATACTCAGATAGAACTAATATTTTGGGAATGTTCCCCTCTCCAATATGAGAGAGAAAAATCTAACTTGAAAGCCAGGACAAGTATATAATGGAGTTCAGCAAGCTAAAATTCAACACCATCAATTGCAGAAAAAGGTAGTTCTTGCAAAGCTGCTTCTTAGGAGAACTTACGAAAGAGAAAGGCTCAGGTGGAACCTCTGGCGCAAACCTCGAAACATGACAAAAGATTTGGGAGGGAAAGAGCGTACAGATACTTCACAGAATGGTTTTTCAAAGCCCCCGGGTGGACATTGACATTGGAAGCCTCCATCTGCAGAGTTGGTACAAGTGCCTCCATTCCTACACACGCCAGGAACACAACGTCCTGCCCGGCTATCCACTTCACAATTATCACCTATTGGGAGAGAAGAGGAGAAGAAATGATTAGAGGGCCTTTGAGACAGAAGAAGGCAAAAGCCACAGTAAAAGAAACAACTGAGATTCCTGTCATATACATAAGCAGTGGTGGATTAAGCCTCAGAGATGCCCTAAGCACTGAAAAATCTTGCTGCCCCTCCTTTGTACATAGTGTACAAATCTTCATTGGTTTCTTTCCCCCTCAACTTTCTCCTGCCCCCTTCGGGCCTGGTGCCCTAAGCATGTCCTTAGTGTGGTTAATGGTTAATACACCACTGCATATAAGAAGATACTACATTATATTTGTGCTGTGTTGATTAAGTTATGTTAAATCCACACTATGCCATATTTGTATTTCTGGTGAACTCTCAATGCTCTCTACACTGTCATAAATGGGTCATCATTTGGGTAAATGGCTATATCTCATCTCTGTAAAACTACTGGATCTACTAAGGTGGTTGTCTGAAAAGGCTGTTAGATCTACAAGGATTCCCAATGGCCTAGGAAGGTTTGTGATTAATCCTACCAAAGTTTCTGTCAATACCCAAGTTGTTACATGGAATAGGGTATTTGCTGAAGAAATTGACACTATCACTCCCAGTGCCCTCTCCAGTCTGCTTTAGAGGACTTCAGGAAATTGAAGTGATAAGACAAGAGTGTAAGTGGACAATAATGTGGTTCACATTTGATAAGACAGCATGAAGCCAATTTGAAATAATAAACTTTGATGAGATCTGCAGCAAAAAAAAAAAAATAACCCATTATTTCTCTGTGCTTATTGTCCCTGTTTGCAGACTGTTGAATCATTTCAAGTTGGGAGAGAGCTGATTCACACTACTAACCACTTATTTCCAGAATTTGATCCCCAAATTCTAATAAGTTAGTTGTAATTTATTTTTGTGTAAGTGTGTTTATTGGCATGAACTCTGTTCTGTTCAGACCATCCTGGTTGCTGCTAGTGAAGAAAAGTGAATAATGGGACTGTCTGGTAACTTTTTTTACTTAGAGTATTTTTTGGAGTATAAGACGCACCAAGGTTTTGAAGAGGCAAATTTAAAAAAAAAGTTTTTGCACTCTGTAAACCTCCCCAAAACAGGCCCATTTTTTTTTTCAAAAAAAAAGGGCATGAATAGCCTTTAGGAGGCTTGTAGAGTGCTCCTGGAGGGGGGCAAAAACAAGTAAAAAATGGCTCATTTCTTGCAAAAATGGGCCCATTTTTGTCAAAAAAAGGACATGGATAGCCTTTAGGAGGCTTATTGAGTGCTCCTGGGGTCTGGGTGGGGGGAGGCAAAATTGTGCAAAAAACGGCCCATTCTTTGCTCATTTCTGCCTTCCCCAGATCCCAGGAGCACTCTGAAAGCCTCCTAAAAGCTATGCTTGGCCATTTTGGTGAAGGGGGCGGGGTTTCAGGAGGCAAAAAATTCTGTATTCAATGTATAAGTTGCACCCAGATTTTCAGCCTCTTTTTTGAGGGCAAAAGGTGCGTCTTATACTCTGAAAAATACGGTAGTTACACTGGATCAATGTGAGTTTTTGACACCCAAGAATGTGGCCAAGTTGTTTGGAGGGCATGTTCTAGTATCATTGCACAATGCAGCCTGTAACTTATAGACAGAAATTGTTGAAAAATCCCTTTGTGAGCAAAAGCAGGATGCCTCTTTATCTACAGAAAAAAAAATCAGATTAGATTTCCAAAAAAGCCTGTGCCACAACACCTTGCAGCACCAAAGTGACTTTGGCTTGTGATGAACGCTTATTAAGGTCAGGCATGGTTAGAATTGGATAGAGAACCACTGGGATGTTCCAGAATGGCAGTCTAGAATATAGAAAAACAATATTCTGTATACATTCAAAAAATATATACAGAAAAATATATAGAAAAAGTCAATGGAAAATTATGTCCATATTATTGTCCACGTGGCTACATGGATGTTACATGCAAGTACACATGAAATTACCAGCAGGGATGCTTGACTCAAGGGATGTGTACTTTGAAAAAGCCTGTAGTAATTAGAGATCGATATTCAAACATCCACAATTGGGTAAAATGATTGAAAAAGTGATGGTAATCATGGAGGAAGTGTTGCAATTCAAGTGGGATTTCTCCTGATTGATGGCCAAGTTTCAGAGCTGGCTGCTCTCATAATGGATGTCGTGGATATTTTTGTTTGAGGATTGGGTACCAGAGCTTGACACCAGATATGACGGTCAAAAATTTCTCCCTGCTCTGAATTTTAAAGTACATATACTGTAAAAAAGAAGTTAATATATACAGTAGTAATATATTTAGTGTGGAAAATTAGGTACTCATATATGTAAAGAAATTCTCCAGTTAACAGCACCGGAAAATGGAATCATGATTTTTGTATAAGTTAATATTGAGTTTTAAATCCTGGGCCTCTTCCTTCTGCTATTTTAACTCAATAACTATATGCCTACTTGTGACTATTCTAACCTATTTGGGTCATCAGTCCCTTGTTTACGAAAAAATCTTTTCTGGTTGGAGAATCAACGATTCCTATTTCACCAGTTTCAGGCTTATACTAATGGAGAAACTGTTTCTTTTTCAGTCTTTCTTGAATTAGTGGTTTTTGATACCATGGCATCAAGGTATAGCATGCTGATGATACTAAATTGAAAGATGTAGCATGCGGATACTAAATTCTACCTATGATGATTTTGTCATCATCACTGCCATCCTGCATAAATGCAATTGTGAAAAGGGATGGAGAGAACTATGAGATTGTTGGGTAGTCCTAAAAGGTACCCTTTTCAAAGGCAATATGTAACAGGACAGTCATGCTTGTGGACTGTATAAATAGCATGATTTGTTTCTGGCATCGGCCATTAACAGTGATACAGTTAAACTGTAACTGCAATCTACAGTAAATATATAGTTTCTGGGCAACTGTACCATATGAAGTGAGACTGTATGCGGTGGAGCTAAAAACTCCCAGAATTCCTAGTCATGCTGGCTAAAAGGCAACTCCAATATATGGAGGCAACTCCAACATATATAGGCAACTCCAAATGGTTGGTTAACCATTTGTCTGAAGTGGTGTAGGGTTTCCTGCCCAGGCAGGGGGTTGGACTAGAAGACCTCCAAGGTCCCTTCCAACTCTGCTATTCTATTCTATTCTATTCTATTCTGTTCTGTTCTGTTCTGTCCTGTCCTGTCCTGTCCTATCTTACCCTACCCTACCCTACCCTACCCTACCCTACCCTATCCTATCCTATATCTGGAAGGTGTCAAATTGGGGAAGATTGTTCTAGGACAGTGATGGCGAACCTATGACACGCGTGTCAGTGCTGACACGCGTAGCCATTTGGGGTGACATGCACAGGATTTCATGCGATTCATCCTCGGCTCCTGCACGGCCGCCGAGGATGAAAGAATCTGTGCTGGAGGAACGGGGGGGGGCGGGACGTGTGATCTCCCCCGCCCACACTCACTTACTGTATCGCCGCTGCCCCTTTCTGAGTGCAGGGGCTGCTGGTAAGGTGTGCGTGCCGTGCGCACACACGTCATCAGCGCGGCGAGGAAGGACCCGCAGGAGAGGAGCGCGGGAACAGTGCGCGCTTCTCTCCAGTCAGGCCGGCACAGAGAGTCTACTCCTGGTTAGTTAAAGAATTCGCCCTCCCCCTCACTTATCTCAGTTCACGGCAGGGCTGTGGAGTCTGCTGCTTCCAGCTCCACGTCCTCATCAACATGCCGCTCCGGCCCGCCCCCGCTATGAATATTCATATTCTTTGCCCTCGTGTCACTAGGAATATTCATAGCAGGGGCGGGCCGGAGCGGCATGTTGATGAGGACGTGGAGCTGGAAGCAGCCGACTCCACAGCCCTGGTTCACGGCACCCCAAACAAGTTCAATAATATCAAGGGCAACATACGAAATCGACTGATGAACAAAGAAGTTACTAAGCAGGTATGTTAAATAATTTGTTTTTGGTTTATTAAATACAATTATATATTGCAATTATACATTTTTGTAGTTTAAACTATAAATTGCGCAAAATTATGTTTTTGTCGAAGTGACACACAACTCAAGTTATGCTCGATTTTTTGCCGATTTTTGACACACCACGCCAAAAAGGTTGCCCATCACTGTTCTAGGATCATTTAGCCCTGTCTTTATCATTTAGCCCTGTCTTTATTGTCATTTGCCTGAACAGCCATGTGATGGCACTATTTACCATTCAGCATATGTGGAATTTGCAACCAAACTATCAGCATTCAACATGCATCATTCTTCTGGCAAAGTAAACAATCTTCACCAGTATACGGTATGTCAGGTAACCTTGCCATATTTCCTTTCAATAGGAATAAAGAATGATAGCAGTTTTCTTTTTGCAAGCATAAAGTGTTGGTACAGTGTCAATGGACAAAATCAAGAAGGTGGATTCATTTTGGCAGTCTAAAGTTTGATCTGGACAGAAAGAGAAGGAGGAGAAAGAGAAGGAAAAAAAGAGAAGAAGGAGGAGAGGGAGGAGCACAAGAGACTAAGGCTCTTTTACACATCTGAGATTTCATTCTTTCAAATCATATGCTGGAAAGCTTCATTCAGCATAGTACAGGTGAGGTCAAACAAGTGTTTCAAATGCTAAAACTGAGAGCTTAATCTTCTTTAATTAACCTTACGTTTAACTGAATCATACTCATGATTAAAAATAATCTACACAGGATAGCAAAAACCTCAGAACTGCATGGAAATTCAACACAGCTCTAAATCCAACCGGGAGAGGGAAGAATGCCTGCCTGCCAGATTTTATCCTAGAAAGATAATCAGATAGTAAATGCAAAAACTCTTCCTCTTTACCTTCCCTGAAGGAATTTTGCCCCATTTTACAACTTCTTTTGCCACAGTTGTTGTGTGAGTCACTGCAGTTGTTAAGTTAGTAATGTGATTGTTAAGTTAATCTCTCTCCCTCACTGACAGTGAATGTCAGAAGGTGGCAAAAGGCGATCACATAACCCCGGGACATAGCAACCATCATAAATATAAGTCAATTGTCAAGCAGCTGAATTTTGATTGCATGACAACAGGGATGTTGCAACGGTTATAAGTGTGAAAAACAGTCAAAAGTCATTTTTTTTCAGTGCCACTAAATAAACTGTTGTAAGTCAAAGGCTATCAAGGTTGACTCAGCCTTCCATCCTTCCGAGGTGGGTAAAATGAGGACCCAGATTGTTGGGGGCAATATGCTGACTCCGTAAACCACTTAGAGAGGGTTGTAAAGCTCTGTGAAGCAGTATATAAATCTAAGTACTATTACTAAGTGCTATTGTAATCATGGAAAGTCTAACCACAATCTCTTGGTTGGTTAATGTGTTTACTAAACCTTAAAAAAAATACCCTAAGCAAATCAGTCCTGGTTAATACTTGGATGGCAGAGACAGGAACTCTAAGAAGGCATCACAAGTCACTTTCATATTCTTGAGAAGAAAACCACATGGACAAGTCCACTGAGTAGTGAAATTAAGCTTGACTTAATAGCAATAGCACTTAGACATATATACAGCTTCACAGAGCTTTACATTGCTCTCTAAGTGGTTTACAGAGTCGGCATATTGCCCCCAACAATCTGGGTCCTCATTTTACCCACCTTGGAAGAATGGAAGGCTGAGTCAATCTTGAGCCTGGTGAGATTTGAACTGCTGAATTGCAGGCAGCCGATAATCAGTGGAAGTAGCTTGCAGTACTGCACTCTAACCACTGTGCCCCCAAGCTCTTAAGGGAGTATTAGAATATGGAAGGGACTAGTCAAGATGACATGAGATTTTATGTGGTTTTAAAGAGTCTTCCAGAGCTTAGAGACCACTATAAAAAGGCCCATGTATTTCCAATTGAGAGAATATTCTGCGAAAATTCTCCTTTAGATGTTCAGACAGGACAGGCAGAATCAACTTTGGCAAGGCAGTGCCTAGGAGTAATTCGGTTGATATCAATTTCCAAAGAAAAGTAGAAAGAGTAATGGGACCAGTTAATGTACTGCTGATTAGCTTTTCAGAAGCACTTAGCTGAGAAACAGTGATGGACTAGATGGGCCTTTAATCAAATCATGTAGACAACTGTTCTCATGCCCTTATATTAGATCATTTCTAAGCAACCTGCCCAACAGTCGCACCATATAAAGCAACTCAAATACACAGGCTCCCGGGACTGTTGGGTCATAAAACACAACTCTTTCTAGTACCTTTAAAAAAGGTGAAATGTTGGGTGTAATAGCTTTCATTCCTGTTTTGTACTTTTTTCACCTACAGCAGCTTACTCAGCATGATCCCACTGAGGATAATAGAAAAGAGCAGGTGATATGATCCAGAAAGGAACAGGAATTTATATGCCATGATTGCATTGTCTCGTACAGCTCAGTGCATTAAAGATGTAGTAAGATTTCCAAGTTTGCATCCTGGGAGGTACATCCTGGCAATTGTAAGAGTTTCCCTGCTGCTCAATAGCCATCCTTCCTGAAATGCAGCTAGATCTGGGTTACCGATGGGCTCTCCCAGGTTTACAATGTTGCAGGATTTAAAGCTATTAGGATCTTGGGATAGCAATAGCAATAGCAGTTAGACTTATATACCGCTTCATAGGGCTTTCAGCCCTCTCTAAGCGGTTTAGAGAGTCAGCATATTGCCCCCACAGTCTGGGTCCTCATTTTACCCACCTCAGAAGGATGGAAGGCTGAGTCAACCCTGAGCCGATGAGATTTGAACCGCTGAACTGCAGCTAACAGTCAGCTGAAGTGGCTGCAGTACTGCACTCTAACCACTGCGCCACCTTGGCTCTTATGGGTGTTCAAAGGAGCTCAGGATTTCATAGCTGCGACAATCCTGAATTTATCCCAGGTTATCTCAGCTATGTCTGCTAGAGATAGCAATAATAGCAATCACAGACTTATCCACTACTTCACAGTGCTTTAGAGCCCTCTCTAAGCAGTTTACAGAATCAGTCTATTGCCCCAAACAATCTGGGTCCTCATTTTACCCACCCCGGAAGGATGGAAGGTTGAGCCAGCCCGGTGAGATTTTAACTGCTAAATTGCAGGCAGCTGGCAGGCAGCAGAAGTAGCCTGCAGTACTGCGCTCCAACCACTGCACCACCTCGGCTCTTACAGATAGCCACTTGTTAGATCTAATGTTTACTTTGGAGCAGATGGCACATGATCTAGATACGGGAGGCATTGTCACTAATTCCTAACTGTGCTCAGATCATTTTCTAATTATGATGCCCATTACGGAAAATTCTGACCTCTGCAAGGATGATTTGGCCCTATTTGAACAGTCAGCCCCAGCTGTTTGATAGATCCAGATGGCTTTTTGAAAGTGCTTGGAGATTTTCGCAGCAGCCTGGTAAACAGTTACACTCCGCATCGGGAACAAGAAGTTAACCAGAGCACTGGATGTCATTGTTTCTCTCTTGGATGACTGGTCCTGAGTGGCAACCTGGGTTGATCAAGGAGTTCCAGCAAAGGAAATAAGTGAAGAGATGCTGATGATGGAAAAAGCAGATTCCTTTCAGACTGAATTCTTAGCCAGGAATTCAGCTTTCTCCATGTTGTTCTTGATGTCTTAAGTTAGGTCCATAGGGGGATGTCAGGAAGCGACAGGGAAGGAAATATATGAACCCTTGACCCCTTCTCTAAATGTATGACCTGAAAACCTCTTAAGGGTTCATTAGTGCTGATTTGGTTATCTCTTCATAAACCAGTACAGAGGCAAGCTTTTTGCTCCTGTCAGTGGCAATCTCGTTCTTCATTTGACAAGGGGAGGTACAGTTTGAGAAACTGGTCCCTCGTTTGCTGTTCCTCTCCACAAAGTGTATAATTTTTCCTTGTCTGCACAGTAAATGTGGGAAATAAAATCCCAAATGATGCTTCATCTGGTGAATGATATCTCAGTAGCTGTCTCTGCAGCAATCATAATTGAAATATGCTTCCTTCCCTTTCCCTAATGGTCAACATGTCTACTTTCTTTCAAAATGCTAAAATGGAAGAAATTCTATCTTTTTAATACCCTTTTGTGTTATTTTTGTCTTCCTTGAACATTATTAAAATATATATTTAGAATTAAATACAATGTACCATAATTTAGAATATGAGTGGGGTTTTCTTTTTTGCATTTTTAATTTAATCTACTTTGGTTTTTAAATGGATAAATTAGTACAGGATTTTTCGCTTTTCTTCTCCCCACCACACTATGTAGTTCTTTTTTTATTAGGTTTATATTATATATAAAACTCACTTTTGTCTTTATTTTAGTTGTTTAACTTTACATTTACATTTAATGCACAGTCTTTCACATTCATGTGAAAAATATGGAAATTGGATTGTTTTTTAAAAATACATTTACATATACTATAGTATTTGATTTTAGTTTTTTTTAAATCAGAATATGCATTTTTATAAAGATTTTCTTGGGTTTGCCCTTGAATTTTCCTTTTTTAAAGAATGCCTACATCAAAACCTGTATGTATTTTCATATTATATACTTGAATTTTTTTAGTGTTGCAGACATTTCCCCTGATATATGCCTCTTTGCAAACAATTTTCCCTAATGCATGTCTTTTACTATGCAATTTTCTCTTGTGTATATATTTTTGCACTTTTGTTTTGATGGGGAACTACATTATAGAATACAATTTACAGAAGGGTGAAAATGAATTGTACTGTATTGTACAATATATGTATTAGTTCAAAAGTTCAAAAGCAATATATATGCTAGTTCAAAAAGTAAAAATTGTATGAATGTGTTTTAACAGGCAAGCCAAATCGATTTTCCTTTCTTGCTGAAAAAGCCAATTGCCATATCAGCAGTACATATGTCTCAAAGAAAGAAAGATATATTTTGCCTTGATACAAATTATAACATATAATGTAATTTATATAGATAATTTTATATATAGATAAATTTCAGGAAATGTGTAATTGCCTAAACCCTCTCATTATGCTTATTCTTATGGGAAGATAACAAGATCAAGACTTTGAGAAAGTTGGTAGCTGAAATTCAGATGAAACTTTATAGCACTACCCAACAATGATATGTTCCATTTTCATTGTTGAATTGAAATTCTGGATCTTGTCAAAATTTAGAGGAATGATTGCAACAAAAAAACAGAAAAAAGTACTAATAATAAGATGAAGAAATGGCAGTTTCCTTTGGTAATTAAGCTCTGCAATCCTGTAGATTGCCTTAGAGTTAAGTAATAATTAATGGAATTAGAAGTTTGGCACTAGTTGGTAGAAATTTGGTAGGAAAGATGTATTAGAGAAACTTCAGCTTGCAAAGGTCTGTACCTAGAGGATCTCAAGGGATAAGAACAACAGAATTGGAAATGACCTTGGAGGTCTTCTAATCCAACCCCCATCTTAAGGAGGAGACAAATGGTTGCCCAATTTCTTCTTAAAAACCTCCAGTGTTGGAGCATATGCCTTCTGGAGGCAAGTCATTCCACTGATTAATTGTTCTATCAGGAAATATCTCCTTAGTTCTTGGTTGCTTCTCTCCTTGACTAGTCTCCATCTATTGGTTCTGTCATGTTTTCAGATGCTTTGAAAAATAGGTTGACCCCCTCTTCTTTGTGGCAGCCCCTTAGATATTGCAACCTATCACCCCTAGTCCTTCTTTTCATTAAACTAGACATAACCAATTCCTGCAACCATTCTTCATATGTTTTAGCTTCCTGGCCTCTAATCCTTGTTGCGCTTTTCTGCACTCTTTCTAGAGTCTCAACATGTTTTTTATATCCTGGCAACCAAAACTGGATGCAATATTCAAGTGTGGTCTTACCAAGGTCTTATAAAGTGGTATTAACACTTCAGGTAATCTTGGCTCTATACCTCTGTTCATTCAGCCTAGGACTGTGTTGGCTTTTTTGGCACACTACAGCACACTGTTGGCTCATATTTAAGTGATTGTCCACCAGGATTCCAAGATCCCCCTCATAGTCCTATTACTGAGCCAGATACCACCTATTCTATACTATGCATTTGGTTTTTCTTGCCTAAATGTAGAACTTTCTTTTCCATAGAGTTTCATTCTGTTAGATAGGGCCAAGCAAGATCCTATCAAGATCCTTCTGTATCGTGAGCCTAACTAATGGAATATTGGCTAGTCTTGTCAGCTTAGTGTCTGCAAATTTGATAAAGCATTGATGGAGATATTGAAGAATACTGGGCCTAAGACAGAGTTTGGGGTACCCCACTGCATACTTCCCTCCACGTAGATGCACTTCCAATAAGGAAAGAATCTGCAAAGAAATTAAGAGTTGGTGATACCTGTTGGGCAGTTTAGAGAATGTACGGAAATTCAAGTTATGAACTTCTGCTCAAATGATGTTTTTCTTAAGGAGCAGGGAGGCAGAAACAAAAATCCAGGAATTAATAAAGAGATAAAAATAAGGAGCTGTAGAGTTAAATGTCTGAGATACATGCCTTGGTGAGGGAAAGGGACAGAATGGAACAGAAGCCATCCCATCCCCTGCAGCTATGTCTGCAGGGTGTGGGATTGTCAGAATTAACCACTTGATGAACAGTGTGTTGTAATTCTCCCAAGGGTTGGGCTTGTATCATGATGCTCTATCACTTGGCCAATGGAGTGAGAAACAGAGGCTAGCAGGTTTTCACCTATAAGGAAATTGCCCAGTAAATTGATTGGGGGAAGGCTGAAGCTTGACTGGATGAGATGGACCAGAATAAAGGAGTCTGAATACAGAAGCCAAGATCCCTTAAGACAATGCTACAAGATATGTTTACACTACTGATGGGCTGAGCAGGGGAATTAATTTGTTTGCATCTTGTATTGAGCCTTTCACATCTTGAAGGTTCTGACAAGGGAGCACAGCTATTGTCTACTTTTTGACTGAAGAGCATTTCAATCCCTTCCCGGTACACTCTGTGGCAGACCTCAAAGTGGCTGTTTTGAAAACACGGGACTTTTAAAAGCACCATGGAGTGAGAAATTGCTGAACTGACAAACATTAAAAAGTTTCAAGCAATCTGAGATGGTCTCAACAAACACAATGGACTTTATCAATTGTAAATTGATAAGATACTGGCAGTCTGCCTCATATGTAATCTGCAGGGCCAATTTATTTCTGCTTCCTAGTTGCCTCCACCTTCCCCATATCTTCTCAGTGCAGCCACTCCATGCAGTGGGTAACATGAAATGCAGCTCATGGCAGCTGATGCCTCCTCATAAAATTTGTTAGTTGGACAAGGTATTACCAAACTCCCCCTTGGGTGGGTTTTTTTTTGCCACCATGGACTAATATGACTCTTCTCCTGTCTAGGATGGTCCATCCTCTTCCATTAAGGGCACAGTTTATGGAGCAGTGGGGGAGGAAGGGGACACTGGCCTAGCCAGCCTACTCAGTTGAATCAAGCCTGTCGACCAATGGAATGACAGATGTAGAAGCCAGATGATCTTCGCTTTAAAGAGACTGTTCAGTCTCTTCATGGGAGAGGGGGAGGAACCACGTGTGGGGGAGGGAAAAGGCTGCTAGTTTCTCAGTTTGGTAAGACTCTCAATGAATTCAATAGGTCAATAGCTTACTGTTGTTTAGTTCTTTGCCTGCCTTGGCTATACAACCTATTATATTCCTGTGTATTGTTTGTTTTTTCCTTGGCTTACAACGGGCAGCTATACAAATGTTTTAAATAAATAGATGCAAACAATGAAGTTCCTAATTAGAGGCTTGGTTTTTTTTCCCTTATTAGGTTTGCAAAGGTTGAGAGAGGAAAAATTGCCCCCTAGAGCCTCTCCATCCATCTGGAAATTAGATTTGTTTTAAATCAACGGCAAAGAAGTTCGTTTGCAGATGGTTATGGGAGCCAGTTTACTGAACCCAGGACAGCTGTATGATATTCTGCAAACGAAGCAGGTTGCCCAGTTCTGCTTGGGCCTCTTTGAATTGCAGAGTTCATTGCCGTAGGAAAATACATAGGTCAGACGCTACCCAGTTTCTGTGCAAATGCCACAAATAGTAAATTTCCTCACCCACCCACCCTCAGAAAAACAACCATACAGGATGATAGATAAAAATTGCTATATGTAAGGTAAAGGTAAAGATTCCCCTCGCACATATGTGCTAGTTGTTCCCGACTCTAGGGCATGGTGCTCATCTCCATTTCAAAGCCGAAGAGCCAGCACTATCTGAAGACGTCTCTATGGTCATGAGGCCGGCATAACTAAATGCCGAAGGTGCATGGAACGCTGTTACCTTCCCACCAGAGGTGGGTTGCTGTGGAAAGCCAGAAGTACAGTAATCTCATCAGGGTAGTTGGAAAGGCCATTACTGTTTATAGGTCCTACTTCCTTCCCACTTGCCTTTCACTTTCTTAAAAGTTGTGCTCGGCTGTCCTTTTGCTCTTCTACCAGCACTGGCTATTCAACAAACCTCATCTTCTTTGGGCAAGTCTAGAGGAAGCTTGTCACATTTTAAATGGATTTCCCCCCCACACTTTTTTTGTGGTCAAACAGCATATTGGCCCTGTCTTTGTTTATTCTTGCACTGGTGGAAAAAGATGGCAGGACAAGAAAAATGGAAAGATGGCCAAGTGGCCTCTTCCTTCTGTGTAGGGATCATATTAGTTAGTAGAATAGACTACACAAAGGCAAATTCAGAGTAAATTGGTTATGAATGCTGATAATGGCATTTTTCCTCTTTCATAAGAAATCAGCACACAGTGAACAAGTAGGTAAAAATAAACAAGTTTATGCCAAAATTAAAAAAAAAAAAACAATATAGCTAAAGACTACAGTAAGAGCTAGGCTGTATTGGTCCAAAGATTCAACTAAAGATCAGTCCTCAATGTATGACCACCACTGAGGCAAGACCTTCTGTTGCTAAGCAATGCAGTCACTAAGTAAATTGCACCCCAATTTTACAGCTATTTTTTTGCCGTAGTCATACACCACAAAATGAATTGCTATGTTGCACAGCAGGAATGCTGCAATGATATGATTGGTCATAAGCAGTGGTGGGTTTCAAATCCCATTCCAACCGGTACGGTTGGAACGGGGCTAGCGGCGTCCTCATGGGTGCACGCAGCACGTGCATGAATCTTAGCACCTCCGCGATGCTACAGCTGCTCCGCAGAGCGTCACGCAGGTGCTGTATGCGCCATGTGCCTGCGCAGAAGCACAGAAGCCTTTAAACACCGGAGCTTGGGCGGGCGGGTGGGCACCATATCTGGAGCTCTGGGCTGGCTCCGATACACCCGTACCGGGGCATACCTCCTGCAACCCACCACTGGTCATAAGTATTAGAACTGGCCATAAGTCACTTTTTTAAAGCACTCTGATAAATTGGAATATTCATTACATGAATGGTTGTAAATCAAGGACTACCTTTAATTCAATATTTGTTGACCAAATAGTGGCCAAGTTAGTCCTTAACTTACAACCATTCATCTGGGGTACATCTGGGAAGTTAAGGCATAGAGAGGAATGCTGCAGTGATATGATTGGTCATAAGTATTAGAACTGGCTATAAGTTAGTCCTTGACTTGCAACGATTCATCTGGGGTACATCTGGGAAGTCTAAGGCATAGAGAGGAAGGTGGCTATATTCCTCCCCAGCAGCTGCTATTTAAGGTCTGTTGGAAGATCTTATATCAACTGTCTATCGATAGTACTGCCTTGCTTGAGCTTTGCTGATAGTGCAAATTCTCATTCTTTTCATTCCTTATTTTTAGTTGTACTCCTGAAAAAATATCACTCAACCGAGGATTCCCTCCACCCACCCACCCCCAGGCAATACCATGTAAAGGATTAACTCAGCAAACAGAAACTAATTATGGGGAGCAGTTGGAATTTATATTGGCAACTGGCAGGTACTTTTGCTGTGAAACATGAGACAGGTTGCAAACTGCTGAAGATGCTTTCAAGGGAGATTTAGAAGTATGAATCTTACCCTGCTAACGATAGCATGAGTATTTCTATTCCTCTGGTACTTTATTTTCACCCTTGTAATAATGAATTACTCAGATTAAATAAAGTTGCTAAGATTTTGAGTAAAGACCACTTTGTCTTCCCCCCCCTAAGAGTAAAGCTAGTTACTTTTCCAGATCACAATTAACTCCTTGTGTAATTTAAGTACCAGCCAACCCTGCTCTGCCCACTATAATGATCCGAGATAAAATTAACTTATGAGGGCAGACATTATTGCTTCTTTATTGCTGGCTGGGTAGGGAGCACAAGTCAAACCAAAACAAAAATTAATGAAAAGAAATGTTTTACTTCTATCTTTCTGTTCTGATTTTTAAATCTGCAGAAAGTTATATTACAATCCTTGGCTTTTGTGGGATCGCTTTTATCAGGGTGCAATATTTGTTTTACTGCAGTATATTTAAACGGTTCCACCACAAAACCGCGGTAGACTAAAGCGCGCTCGACGAAAGTGCGTACCTGACGTCATCACAGCGCGACGAGAACATCACGCTGTGAGCGGTAAAGTTAAAATTAACGCGAAAACCTTACCCTAACCCCCCCAAACCTAACCCTAACCCTAACCCTAAACCTAACCCTTAACCTAACCCTAAACCTAACGCTAACCCTTAACCTAACCCTAAACCTAACCCTAACGCTTAACGTAACCCTAAACCTAACCCTAACCCTTACCCTAACCCTAACCCTAAACCTAACGCTTACCTTTACGTGAATCGGCTTGCTTTAAAAGCGCTTTTTAAAGCGCCCTTTTTTCTCTGCGGTCATATTTGTCGCGCTGCTGATGACGTCAGGTATGCGCTTTAATCGGGCGCGCTTTAGTGGACTGCGGTTTTGTCGTGCCACGATTTAAACAACTGTGTTGGAACCATGATTTGAGCAACGATTGGTTCTATAAGAGACTCCAAGGGACAGCAAGGAGGGGTTGGGATGGCTTGCGATAACTCCACCCATAATACAATACAGTATATCAGTGATGGCAAACCTTTTGGGCAACGAGTGCCCAAACCGGAATGCACGTGCATGTGCCGGAGCGCTGGAAACCCAAAGACCAGCTACTGGCATGCACAACCCTGCCTTTTGGTGGTTTTTTGATGGTTCTTTGGCAGTTTTCAGGCTACTTTCTGGGCTGTTTTTGGCCTGAAAATGGCTCCAAAATGGCCTGGAAAACAGCCCCCCAAAATGACCTGGCTCTGGTCATTTTATGGGTCATTTTGTGGCACTCTGGCAATGCTTGCGTGCCCACAGAGAGAGCTCTGCATGCCACCTCTGGCACGCATGCCATAGTTTCACCATCACGGCAGTATATTATGGTTCTTTAACTTGATGGCTTAAAAAGTGTCCTTAAAGACACCTCCATCAGTCCCTTCTTCACCACAAAATACCCAGCAGAAGCCAGTCCATCCCAGTACATCAATCTCTTTGCTTCCTGTAAAGTTTACCAATGTGACATACAAAAACATCAGCCTGAACCAACTATAGCAGCCCCTATAGTCAAATAAATAAAAAAAAGCAGAAATCTCCAATGGTCACCCTATCTGCTGATTTTAAAACGAGAGCAATGTTATCTGACAAGATTTGGTATAAGTGTATTCCCCTGTAGCCAGACTGTGTAGGAAGCCACATGAAAAGGATGCAGATTTCACTCAGCTAGGCATTGATCTGATCCTTTAGCCCAATTTCTCTTGCCATGCAATCTTGGACAGGAATTTTTATTTTATTTAACCTGTGGCATCTGCAGAGGTCATGCAATCACTGATATACAAATTTAGTTTAAATATTCTGTTAATGGATGGGTGGATGGATGGATGGATGGATGGATGGATAGATAGATGGATGAATGGAATGGAATGGAATGGAATGGAATGGAATAGAATAGAATAGAATAGAATAGAATAGAATAGAATAGAATAGAATAGAATAGAATAACAGAGTTGGAAGGGACCTTGGAGGTCTTCTAATCCAAACCCCTGCCCAGTTATCCAACATCTTAAAAACTTCCAGTGTTGAAGCATTCACAACTTCTGGAGGAAAGTTGTTCCACTGAAAAATTATTCTGTCAGGAAATTTCTCCTTAGTTCTAGGTTGATTCTCTCCTTGATTAGATTTTACCCATTGCTTCTTGTTCTACCCTCAGGTGCTTTGGAGACCAGCTTGATTCCCTCTTCTTTGTGGCAACCTCTGAGATATTGGAACAGTACTATCATGTCTCCCCTAGTCCTTCTTTTCATTAAACTAGATATACCCAGTTCCTGCAACCGTTTTTCATATGTTTTAGCCTCATCCCCTAATCAACTTTGTTGCTCTTCTTTGCACTCTTTCTAGAGTCTCCAGATCTTTTTTTACATTTTACAGACAGACAGACAGACAGACAGACAGACAGATGATAGATAGATAGATAGATAGATAGATAGATAGATAGATAGATAGATAGATAGATAGATAGATATAGACAGACAGACAGACAGACAGACAAACATAGAGAGAAAGAGAGATATAGCTATATAGTGATACAGAGATATAGAGATAATATAAGGAGATAATATATAGGAGATAATATATTAAATTAAAATAAAATCATAACAAAAACACCATAATATGGAGTCATACAATTGCAATGGGATAGTTGTTACAATTTGATATTTAAGGAAGCTAACCATCTAACTGCTTCTGATATGGCTGCAGTGATATCATCCCAGGTGCCTTGAAATTTCCTGAGGGGATGTTGGACTATTGAACTATTGGACATGAAGAGAAAACTAGTCTAGAAAGCAATCCAGAAAGTTTGCCCTAGTTCAAAATAAATATTTAGTGAATGTGATGCTTTTCTGAGTAAGACTGCTATGGGCAATTGCAGAAATACCCAATAAGACTGTCTAAACACAGAAACAAACCATCATGGAAAAACAAAACAGTCCTCACTACAACAACCAGTATCTGAAAAACCATGTAACAAATAATTCAGTTACAAATCATGAGTGTTGAAAAATTTCTTGACATGAAGAAAGTGATAGACAACTATGCTTCTTACCATGACTGCATTTTCCTCTTCATCAATACATAACTTAATTAGCTTCTGCTTATAGATATCTGATACACAGCAAAAACCTTCACTTGCTAATTGATTTTTGATCCCCTCTTTCCATCAAAGAGGGGTAAAGGTAAAGGTTCCCCTTGCACATATGTGCTAATCATTCCTGACTCTAGGGGGCGGTGCTCATCTCCGTTTTAAAGCTGAAGAGCCAGCGCTGTCCGAAGACATCTCCGTGGTCATGTGGCTGGCATGACTAAATTCCAAACGCTCACAGAACGCTGTTCGCTTCCCACCAAAGGTGGTCCCTATTTTTCTACTTGCATTTTTACATGCTTTCGAACTGCTAGGTTGGCAGAAGCTGGGACAAGTAATGGGAGCTCACCCTGTTACGTGGCAATAGGGATTCAAACCGCTGAACTGCCGACCTTTCTGATCGACAACCTCAGCGTCTTAACCACTGAGCCACTTAAAGAGGGGTAGAACTAGCTTATTTCCAAACTAGTTGCTGTAGAACTACCCAAAGCGAGCAGAGCTTCTCCTTAAGAGTGGGTGTGAAGTCTCTCACACCCAAATAGAGCCATTAAATAGGGAAGAAATTTCTGAAAACTTGTAGCCAATAGCCCCACCTCCAATCCCCGAAGAAAGAAGTCCTGACCTGTGAAGTGCTGGCGGCAGATGCAGGTGTAACCTCCTTCCTTGCGGGTGCAGATTCCGCCATTGAGGCAGGGGTTGGAATAGCAGAGGTTAATCTCCATTTCACAGTAGTCACCTGTGAAGCCTTGAGGGCAGCGGCAGCGCAAGCCTGTGATAGGGTGGATGGGTCGGAAGAGGGTGGAGAGGGAGGCGATGAAAGGAGACGAGCTGTCGAACCTGAGCACTGAGATGCACTTCATATAGTTTTGGCAGGGCTCGCGAAGGCAAACGTTGTCATCGAAGGGCAATACTTCCAGCATGGAGACTGAGGTGAGGGTCATGCGTTTCATGTACAGCTGTTCCTGAAGCTCTTCTGAACTAAAAAAGTGGCCACTCCGGGGCGACATTGCCGAGAAACTGACGTTCAGCACTTGTCCTCCGACGTCTGTGTCATTCTGGATGTTGAAGATGAAGACATCCTCCTTGGGTGTGGCCAGCACAGTAGCCACACCCTCTAGAAAGTTGGTGAGAAGAGGGGACAAGAAACGCTCCTCCCACATGTTCTCTAGGCGCACTGTGATGCTGTTTGCCAACATGTCTTCGGTGATGACAATGACCCGCAGGACACACTGGGCTGTCACACTGTGGATCCCATCTGCAAAATGGAGAGGAGAGGGGATTAAAAATGGTGTTCTCAAAAATGTTCCTATACAGGTAGTCCTCAACTTACAATAGTTCACTTAGTGACCATTCGAAGTTACAACGGCATTGAAAACGACCATTTTTCACAATTATGACTGTTATAGCATCCCCATGGTCATGTGATTCGAATGTTTGACAACTGGCTTACATTCATGTTGGTTGCGGTGTCCTGAGGTCATGTGATCAACTTTTGCAACCTTCTTGACAAGCAAAGTCAATGAGGAAACCAGATTCACTTAACAACTACATTACTGCAGCGATTACTGCATTACTGCATTACTGCAGCGATTCACTTAACAAAGGTGGCAAGAAAAGTCGTAAAATAAGGTAAAACTCACTTAAGAGATTTCTCACTTAGCAAGAAATTTGGGGCTCAATTGTGGTTGTAAGTTGAAGACTATCTGTAGTACAATTTAATATACAGGAACATGAAACGTGTCATTTGTCATTCAGCCCGCTGAAACGTTTGCGTTAGCATTCTTATGTGAAACCAATCATATGATGGGGAAAAAATATTATGCTAACCCCAAGCTAGCACCTTCCAGAGTGTGGAGCATTATTCAAACTCAACCATTTCAATTTTTGGTAGCTTTCTGATTGGTGATTATTGGAACTGTAGATGACTCATCAGGGCAGCTACCAAGTTGGAGAAGGCTGGCATAAGCTTGTCCTGACAAGTCCAGCCAATGCATGAGATGATATGGGCTTTATGGATAAAATAGTCAGGCTTTATAGTGTTGTAAAGTTGAAGTCATATGATAAGGTTAAGGTTAATCACATTTTCTTGCCTAAGGATTGCTGGTTGGAAATTATATTTAGGGAAGGGACATAGAATGTGCCAGGAGAGGAGAAGCGTAGAAAGTCAAACTAATTACTTCGGCAAAGGCATTTCTAAATTTATAAATTAATATGAACTTTGGATACATTAATTTAAAAGTCATATATCGTATATCACACTATAGTATATCACACTACACTATTTCAAACACTGAACAAACACTGTTTTGAAGACTGGCTTACTATGGAGAGAGATGTTCAGGATGAATTGCCCATATCAAACTGAGCTGAAATTGTTATATAAAATTTCTTTAAAATAGGATCACCACTAATGACCTTCTGGCAACGTTTCGGCAAGGTCTTACTCGCCATCTTCAGGCTGGTGTTTTCGGCTGAAAACACCAGCCTGAAGATGGCGAGTGAGACCTTGCCGAAATGTTGTCAAGACAATCTCAATCTTACATAGGAAAAGACCCGAATACAACAAGACCAGCATACCTACACCCATGAAAATCTACAAACACAAACACACACACACAAACACACACACACACATCAGCAAAAAAAGGAGGAAGTTTTTTCTTTTTTTCTTATTTTTTTCTTACTTTTTTTCTTAAGAAAAAAAAAACTTCCTCCCTTTTCCAGCACGTTAAAGCTACAGGACATGAAATCAATTTTGAAGGAACCAAATTAATCTCCAAAATTGAACACTTCAACAAGAGACTAATTATGGAAGCTATCGAAACAGAGAAACACCCCCACAACATGAATAAACATGACGATACCTCCTGCCTACCAGACATCTGGAAACCAGCCCTAGTTAACAGACGAGGCCCACCCACCACCCAGGCCGTTACAACACAAAACAATAAGGGACACACAGCCAGCACCAATCAGCACCAATCTACCAATCATGATACATCCACCGAGCCAATCAATCCACTTACTGAAACAAAGCCAGCACTCCACACACACTCCACCAAGATTTTAGAAAGACAGCAGATCCGACCATGCTTTAAGCCAAAAACACCAGCCTGAAGATGGCAAGTGAGACCTCACCGAAACATTGCCAAGACAATCTCAATCTTACACGGGAAAAGACCTGAATAGAACAAGAGCAGCATACCTACAGCCATGAAAATCTACAAACAAACACACACACACACACACACACACACACACACATTCTGCTGTATGTAAAATACCACTATATCTTAAGTTCTCTGATTAGAAGGATTGCAGAGAGGAAATATATCATAGAAAATGCTTCATCTTCTCAAAGGACAATATCATGAAACAGAATGCATTTTTCTAGATAGCATTTTGTGTGGATTGGCTCTTCTAATTTTCAGAGTCCAGTATTATGTCCACTATGAATTGTTGGTGTTAAAACTCTTTTATGGTGCTGACATTGCAACCCTATCATTAAATGGGGAGCTGTTTCTTAGGACGTGACCCCCCACATCAAAATCTACAATTACCAGACCAATGAAGATACACTATTTTCATTGATTTTTTTCCTGCCCACCTATGGACAGGAACATTGGTTCCAAGGGTCTACTTTTCTTCCCAAATACAACTCAATGACAGTCTAGCATATAAGAGAATAGAACAGAATAGTGAATTCCCAGAAATAGACAGAAGGTTGTTCTCACCTATAGAAGCAAAGACCATGGGAATGGAGGACGGGCACAGAGAGAAAAGAGTATAAATTATTAGCAATTCATTTTACAGTTACCAAACTGTCAACTCAAAATAAACTGACCCTGGCTTGCTGGGGCAAATTCTACAAAAATTCAGTTACAAAAGTTTGTGATCCTTCAAGTAATTTAAATCATAAGACATTTTTCATCTGTACATTTTTCATGGCAGGGGTATATTTTATTGATGCTCAGCAAAGGGCTGGGGAAATTTACAGCACTACAAAAATGTTTTACAGCAACCCTACAGGAATTTGCCATTCACTGCTGAACTGAATGCTCCATCTTCAGACATAGCAACTTGTATGCAGTTTGTCACTTGTCTTGTATAGAGAATGCTTCTTCTCCTATTCACATTTTCTTGCCTAAGGATTGCTGGTTGGAAATTATATTTAGGGAGGGGACATAGAATGTGCCAGGAGAGGAGAAACACACTATTTACTTCAGCAAAGGCATTTCTAGATTTATAAATTAATGTGAACTTTGGATACATTAATTTAAATTGATTGCATTTCAGACTAATATAAAATGCAAATAATCAGCCAGATGGTTTAGTTCAGCAATCTCCAAATTAAGAGCCTATGTGATATAGCAGTAAAGATAGCTAATGTATTAAATTAGGATCAAAGGAATGCATTTTCAATAACTGGTAGATAACATTATCTCTGGCAATTAGTCATGGTAGGTAATTACCCATGCCCAATTAGTCATTCCTTTGAGATGTATATTTTGAAAAATTCATGAACCTCACCCAACCATTTTTGACAATCCATCTTTAGTTTTATTATTTTTCTGAATGTACATTGATGTAAATTAATTCCCGTTGTTAACCACTAGGTTTGTTGTCAAAATAAAAAATGGAAAAACTAAAGCATAATTTTCTTTGAATCAAAAGTACTTAAAGATATGGAAAATTGCTTTGGCCAAAAAAATAAACAAAACAGCAAGAGCTTAAACATTTAATTAAAGATTGTTTTATTTCAATATGTTTTCTGCCAGACTAACTTTGGGTAGAAATATTTAATAGAGATGTTCAAAACATTTACAGGTTTTCCATACAAGTCCACCTGTTTGGATATGTAGGCATCTGTGTGTGCAGGTGCGCGCGCGCGCACACACACACACACATCCATATTGATATTTATTTTGAAATGAATATGTTGTTGTACATAAGACTCCATATAGTTATATTTTGTTTGCTCAGCAAGTAAACAAATGAGCAGGAATAGGAATAGCAAGCTGTGGATACACAGTGAATGAATGCATTGGAGAATGCTTCTTGGCCACTTTGGGGCCTTTGCTAGCTCTGCATCTCCATGGCTACCTTCTGCAAGAAAGACCATGGACCAAGCAGGCTCTGCCAACTAGCCTTTGCAGCAGTATATACAGCAGGGCCATCAAGATGAGCATTTAGGAGCTCTCCTAAGGTGTGAGCCCTGGCCCACCTTTGGGGTGCCACTGGAATAATGGAGCTGGAAAAAACTCCCTTCCTAAAACTTCTGCAGAGCTTAGGGCTGGCCCCAAAAATGTCATTGCTTGAGATGAAGAAACAAGCTGGACCCCTCCCTTAACTTTTGACAATGGAGTCATTTTTTTCAAGGCTAGTGATGGGACCACAGCTTTCATTTCTCTGAAAAATAATAGGCTATGTAGGTGGTGCAAATCATGTCAGATGGAACTGTCACCTGTCTTCACCCATACCTTGCTTCTCTCTACCTGCATCTGCTGCTGAAGTAGGGCAAATATAAAGAGAAGCCTAAATGTCTATGGAGATTCTCAGTCATTCAGGTCATGGTTTTCCCAAAGGTGCTTTTTCAAGAGGCAACTGGACTTCCTGGTTTTACTTTGAAGATGTTTACTTTCTCATCCAAGAAGCATCCTCAGCTCCGAGCTACCTAATTCTTCAGAGCCGAAGAAGCTTCTTGGATGAGAAGCGAAACGACTTCAAAGAAGAAAACAGAAAGTCCAGTTGCCTCTTGAAAAGGCACCTTTGGGAAAAAGATAAGGGTATTTCCTGGAGCAGCCTTAGACAGAAGGCTGGTAGTACATTAACTAGAACGTTGGTTTTACTTTGTTTGTAATGACTTCTGGTGTTCTTCCTTTGAGCGCCTATGGGCACAGATGCATCCAGGTCGCTTTGAGAGCACGTGACTCTTTCTTTGCTGGGTCCCCCTCTCAAAATGTTTTCTTTATGCCCATAACAATACCTGACATAAGTCATTGTGGGGGGGGGAGGAGGAATAGGATGGGGGTAGAAATCCAGGCCCAGGATGACATGCTTGTGATAGAACAGTCCCTCTCTAAAAAAGAAGTCCCGGAAGAGAAGATGTCCAGGGCTCCAAGCCATATATATTTACTTTTATACTGTTACTTAGACATAATTCTTTATTCTTCCCCACTCCTGCTGAGAAATGGAAGGATGGACTTGTAGCTATTGATAATCAAAATGTGAGTTCCTTTCAACAGTTTGGAATACTCAACTGGCACAACCACTGCATTATCAGGGCTCTGCAATCCTATATACCATGATGGCTAACCTTTTTGTCATCATGTGCCGAAAGTATGCGAGAGAGAGAGAGAGAGAGAGACACCCACGTGCCCGCACCCATAACGCAATGCGTGTGCAACTCCCTCTGCATGCCCCGCCCTCTGCACATGTGCATATGACACCCCCCTGCATGTGCACACAATCCTCTACACCCCATTTTGGGCCTAGTAGGCCTCCCTGCAGCCTCCTGGGAGCAAAAACAGGCCACAGGGGATCCCCCCCCATGAATGTATGTGTGACTCCCCCACCCCTCAATGCATGCACGTGCATCTCCCGCATGCGCCCAGCACTCCATGCATCCTCAGCAGAGACCTGAAAACCAGCTAGCTGGCAGGAGGCGCATTCACGATGGACCTGGGCTGGGTCGACAACGCCTGTGCCCGCAAGAGGGGTGTGCATGCCACCTGTGGCACACATGCCAAAGATTCGCCATCACGGCTATATACTAACAGCAAATTTGCATTTCTTGAGATGTGGTCTTAATGTAGCTAAAATGATGGTGTACATTCACAAGAGGGAGACATGTACAGGATTAAGAGAATGTAGAAGGAAGAGAGGGAGGAAGGAGGAAGAAGGGAGGAAAGAAGGGAGGGAGGGAGGCAGGAAGCAAGTCTAAAAGCAAAGAGAGGAATTCATTGACCTGATCTATCAGATCTTGATTAAAATTGAAAGGGGAAGAAAGGGGGGGGGTGAATTAAGGGAGAAGCCAGAATCTGCTCTCTATTGAAAGAATATTCATTAGAAAGTCTTGCTTCAAAAGAATATAGAAGTTAAAGGCCAACATATACAGGTAGCTCCCAACTTACAGCCATTCATTTAATGACAATTCAAAGTTACAATGGCACTGAAAAAAGGGACTTATGATAGTTTTTCACACTTATGACTGCTGCAGCATTCCCAAACATTCAGATGATCAAAATTTAGATGTTTGGCATCTGGCTCATATTTATGATGGTTACAAGGTCACGTGATCGATCCCCTTTTGCGACCTTCGGACAAACAAATTCAATGGGGGGAAGCCAGATTCACTTAATATCCATGTTAATAACAACTGCCGTGATTCACTTAACAACTGTGGCAGGAAAAGTCATAAAATGGGGCAAGCATAGCACCTGCCTTGCTCAGCAACACAAACGTTGGGCTCAATTGCCGTCGTAAGTCCAATTAATGATTATAATTGAGCCTGGAATCATGGTCATGCTGGTCGTTAAGTGGGTCATTACATGAACGTGTCCTGATTTTATGACCTTTTTTTGCAACAGTTGCTAAGCAAACATGGCATTTGTTAAAAGCAAATGTGGTGGTTGTCAGATAAACATCAGTCATTAAGCAAACCCATTTTTGACAATGGGTAATTTTTGCCAGAAACTGGAAGTAATTGCTGGTTTCTGACAAAAAAATATTGTTGTAAATTGATGTCACATGGCCACAGGTTGCTGCAAATAGCCATCAATGCAATCTGACTGTGAAGCACCCAAATCAGGATCATGTGACCATGGGAGGCGGGTAGCCACTGGAGTCTCAAATCATACTTTTTTTTTTTTGATTCGCTGTAACTTTGAATGTTCGCTAAGTGACTGATCCTAGGTCAAGGACTACCTGTAGTTGTAAACTGGGTAAGCTTAAGCCACCTTCAGTATAAAGTAATCTCAGTCTGGATAATGATATTTAAGGGGTGTTAGTCTGCCATAAAAAAATTCTCATTAACTTATCTATCTGTGTAAAAATATCTAATGGGGATTAACAGTGGAATCCCTCTTAAAATATACATTAATCTTCCTGTAATATTCATTTTAATAACATTAATCTTACCCCAGAGACTTAATAGAAATTTCAATCATCGAGTTATTTCTACTGAAATTGCATCTACACACTTAACCCATTTCATTCAACATATTGTGATATATTTCAGGAAAGATATAAAGCCAAGTATTTTATACAACGTGTCCAAATTGTGAATCCTAATCTCTTGCAGTAAGGGGTGGACTGAAAAATAAAGCACGTCATTAGAATTTCATAAAAGTAAGGAATTAAGGCAACAATGAAAATAAATTCAAGGCAGGCAACTGGAGAAAATGACCCACAAGACAAATGTAATTTTTTATGCACACACTTTCTGAAGCAAATGAGGTTCTTAATAATTGTAACAAATGAAGAATCAGAAAAACAAATAAACAAACTTGCATCTCCTTAAACTGTGATTGATAAACTGCAAAAAAAAAAGCAGTGTGGCATTTTAAAACATTTATCTAATTCCTAAAAAATGGCAATAGCTCAAGTCAACCTTATATATTAACTGGCCTGGTTCTTCTTCTGAGCAAGGCTTAACTAACAATCCTTCCTTTGCAGGCACAGGTTTTGTAGGTCTGGGGCAGAGTGGACACGCTTAAATAAATAAATGGCAACAAAGTGGTTTATCATCAGTGGATATTTAGGTAGCTACCTTTCCTATGATAAGATTTGCTGTATTTTAATTTGTCATATAATTACACATATAATTACATATTACATAAAATGTAGTACAGTAATTACTTCCTGCTTTGCATCCACATACACATGGACATTAGTTTCATTGTTAGTTTCATTCATTTCCTCCATTTTGCTGATGAATACAGGGCCATCTGAGAAAGTCATTTGAGTGAATGAATGGATAGGAACAACAGAATCTAAGAGTTTTGTATCTGGCACTCTCCCCTTGATTTTAGCAGTCTCTGAATATCAAGCAGAACATTCTCTGCACTACACAGCTGGAAAAGGCCCAAAGAAAATCTGTAAGTTTAATAAACATTTATGCTGAAATTAGTGTATCTAGGAATGAATCATCAAAATGCAGGTTTTTTTTTTACATCGAAATCTTTCTAAAGCAGCAGCCCTTCCAACCTGGTGGCCTGGCTGGGCCCAGGGCGTGTGTGTGTGAGTGGCAGACACATGCATGTGCACAGCTCCCTTTATGCAACTGGCATGCACGAGCGTCCTCCATTCTCATGAATGGAGCTTTGTGTATGAGTAGAGGGTGCTTGCGTTCACACATGAAGCTCCACGCGTGGAGCAGCAGGACACTCACACACAAAACTCCATTTGTGTGAATGAAACTTTGGGCACAACCGCAAGCGCTGTCTGCTCAAATGAGTAGAGTTTCATGCGTGTGTGTGCTTGGCCATCTCTCCTATGGGCCGGTTTCGACCAGGCTGTGTAATGGGCTGCAACGCAGGGGTTAGGGACCTCCTACTTTTGCCTCTATTGGCCTCCTCTTTTCTGTCACCTTCCCTATCCTGAATTTTAGTTTATAAGGGCTTAGGCAAGAATTTACAATCTTATTCTATGTTGTACATTACGGGCAAAATGAGCAACCATGAATGAAGTGACTATATTATTGCCCGTGTTTCAACATGCAACATCAACATGCTCGATGTGTAGAACATTGACCAGAGCCAGTATAGTCTAGTTTTTAGATGTTAGTCTAGGGCCGGGGAAATCATAACAGTGTATGTGTCTTACCTACGTTCTCCTTGTATTTTAGAGATGAAACTTAGCCATGAAATATGGCTTAAGATGAAGTCCTGGGTTCTGCCACCTATCTTTGTTTTCTCAATAGATTTGTGCTTGGAAAAACTCCAGGGTTATGAGAGTAGGAGGAGGAATATATTCAGGACAGCACAGCAAATCAATCCCTTTAGTTTTCCAGGCTGACCTTGTCTGAGCTCAGATGGTAATCATGGTTAAGCCTAGTTAGTACTTGGATAAACGACCTCCAGGAAACACTACAGCTAGGGAGAAACTAAAGCAAATACTTCTGTGCTGGTTCTAAGAAAACTGCACAGATATATTCATAAAATCTCCAGAAGAAAAAGACCAAATGTGGAGGAGTCTTTACCTCAAATATGGGAGCTGCAGAATGGCAAGGAATGATAAAGAGTTTCTCTTGATGCGCTGACAGAACCTAAACTGTGAGGCAGAACACGCAATTGTGTCCATTGGGGAAATGCACAAAGGGATTAATGCTTTGCTTGTCATCTTGGACAGCTCCCTTCAGACCCGACTGGAGTTGCAAGAGTGGTTCCTCTGGACAATTCAAAATAATTTTCCACGCCACAATGTGTGTGAAAGAACTCACACACACCGCCCTCCTGGTTTCAGAACAGTCTTTTTCAAGCACTTTCTTTGAACAGGAGATGGGTTACATTAGTTCTCCCAATTCCTTAGCCAACACAAAGCTATACCGCCTGAAGATTGAGGGTGGCCATAGGGACTCTTCAAAGAATGTCCCATGAGAGAAGATGGCCTTCAAGTCCCCTTCGGATTAAGATTCTGCAATTCTGCTATTAGTCAGGGGTGGCCTTCCAATCAGTGGAAGTTGTGAGAACGGCTGTAACAAATTAGGCCCAAGATATGATGTAAACCACCCTCTACTGTATTTAAGGATCTAGTGCAGACAGAAACAGCCTATAATGATTACTTTGGGGGGGGGGCAAGGCAAGCCTAATAAGCAAGGTTGCTCCCCTTTCAAGCTCTGACTGGAAACAAAAAGCTCTGACTGGAAATGAAAAACGGGAAAGGGAGAGAGGAAAAAAAAGAAACACTGACCCCATAGCAACCAAGTCCTGCTAGAGAACATCCTTCTCTGCCTGACTTACATCTGATTGCCTCCTTTTCTCTTTGCAACTGCTGGGCCAGACATCAGCTCTTTGAATTCCTCTAGTGCGTTTGTACTTTACGGAACACACAGATTTAATGATGGCTGCTGTTTTTTTGCCCCCTGCTGTTGCTACTGTTGTTTCTGTTTGATTTTATGTTTGTCCTTTAAAGAGTGATATTTCAACTCTGCAAATATCCAAAAGGATCCTCCTGGTGCTGACACACCAGAGACCCTGGAACTCAGGAGATAAGGCTGGGGAGGGAGGAGAATCAGAGAGAAAGCAGGAGCATCAGTGCAACGAAACAAGAGCTAATCTCTTTAGTAGCAGGCTGGGCTGATGGGCGGAAACTCAGAGAGCATCAAGGACTCCATATTTCAACCCTGAGCTACAGATATTCTCTTCTACAGGCTGATGTGCTTTGCTCTTTTCCATCTTCCTCTTTTGGTTTCATGCAAAGGATTGGGTGGCCTTTCTGACTCAGGGGACAAAGCTGGGATATGCATAGGTTTGAGCACAGAAATGGAGTCAGCTATTATTCTTCCCTGATCTGTGCCAGGATTTGCCGGAATTGGATTCCAAAATGACCAATGATCAACCAAAGGCCCTACGGCAGAGCATTTGAAAAACAGATTGAAGAATTTTTGAGCATACACAGAGGGCATTTTCCTTTTTAAATGCACAGAGGGAGAAGGATGATTTTTTTAAAAAATTGGTGTTTCGTGCATTTTGAAGCAGTGTATAAATCTAAGTGCTATTATCCCAAAAGTGCAGAAACTGGACTTTCTGGGTTTTCTTTGAAGACGTTTTGCTTCTCATCCAAGAAGCTTCTTCAACTCAGAAAAAGCCCCTTTGGGACAACCATGACCTGGATGACTGAGAATCTCCATAGACTCTAAGTGCTATTGCTATTGCTAAAATATTCAGAATGATTCAGAACATGACACTATCATTAGGATGACTCTTATGGAGTGTTTCCTAGAATCATGTCAGATTTTAGGCTAAATTCAAAATTTCAAACTATGAATTCAATACGATATCTTTATGCTTCACCAGAATTGAAGTGTTTCAATTGCCAGAATGCTTGGTTTCTGTGTCTAAAAAGGGAAAGGCATTGCCTCATTCTTCTTACGCATCCAGATGACTTGACTTGGCTCACCACAAGCATGGGGACAGTGTTACAAGTGATGCCCCTCCATCTGTGGAGATCAAAGCCTTTTAGAATAGCAATAGCAATAGCAGTTAGACTTATATACCGCTTCATAGGGCTTTCAGCCCTTTCTAAGCGGTTTACAGAGTCAGCATATTGCCCCCAACAACAATCCGGGTCCTCATTTTACCCACCTCGGAAGGATGGAAGGCTGAGTCAAACCTGAGCCGGTGAGATTTGAACAGCCGAACTGCAGAACTGCAGTCAGCTGAAGTAGCCTGCAGTGCTGCATTTAACCACTGCGCCACCTCGGCTCTCTCTAACACCTGATATGGTAGGAGAATTCACAGCCAATGTCTCTTGCTTGCTGATTCTTTCTGAAACATCCATAACTAGTTCCTATCCTTTAAAAGTGCAAAATCCAAGCACTCAGAGCAAGTTAATAGCAAGAGCTGTTGGAAACATATTTTCACTGATTAGGACATTTCAACAACATTTCACTGCCTTATTTCATCTGTCTTTTTATTGTTAGCCTCTTTAATTGCCGTTTGTTAATAAAAAAAACAATTTCCCATAAATATTGTTAAGTGTACATCCTGTAAATGACTTGTTTGGTTTTCGAGTCTGTTCAAAAGAGGAGGCTCCCAAAAAATCAAACCAGGGTTTCTAACATTTTAGAGGAAAGAAGCTATGGGACCCTGGCATTTAAGGTATTAAAATGTAACTTAAATTTTATACATAAAATTGGCTAAAAAGTAGGACAATTTGGTAGAAGTGCTGGAGAATAAGTGGAAATTATTAAGAAAATTAAGAAAAAGAGCAGCTCAAGATTCAGAAGAAAATTTGATCCATTCAAATTTGAACCTTGGGTAAAGGTAAAGATTCCCCTTGCACATATGTGCTAGTCATTCCTGACTCTAGGGGGCAGTGCTCATTTCTGTTTCTTTTTTAAAAAAATATTTTTTTTTAAACACAAATAATACAGACTCTACATATAACTGAATACAAAAAAAGAAAGACAAAAGAAAAAGAAAAAAACATATTACAGTGCACCTCCATCCCCTGGAGACTTTCTCCCCCTTATATTTCTTAGATATACAATATGTTCCAATTATGCCCTTATGCCCTCCGAAACAACATATATTCTTGAGTTTATTCCCTTTGCCTTCCACCAACACTGATTTTTATAAAATCTCCCCATATTTCATTACAATTATTTACTTTAATCATCCCTTTTTAAAGTTTAATGTCTATTGTTAATTTATCATTTGTTGCCATATTCCAAATTTCATTATACCACTCATTTCTTTGAATATCCCAATTTTGTTCCCAATATTTAGCCATCACTAATCTAGCTGCTATTATCAAATTTACAATCAATTCCTTTTTTGTTTCATTTATATCCCGTTTTCCCACCAGCAACAATAATGCAATCCTCAGTGACATCTCTAGATTTACATTCAACAGTGCTCTAATTTCTCTAAACATGTCCCATATTTTTTGTGCACTATCACAATCTCACCACATGATTGTATGGAACATATATTTCTTGCTCTTTCTTGCACCTCCAAAAAATACTTGTGCATTTACCATCTATTTGATTTAATTTATGTGGTGTTAGGTACCATCTCCATATCACTTTATATCCATTCCTTAACTCTAACTGATATATTCTTATATATTCTTCTATTCCAAATATTTTTCCAATAATTATCATTTATTTCTCCCAAATCTGATTCCCAAATTAATTTTAAACCTTTTGCTTGATCTTCTAATTCAGTTAATATTCTATATATTTTCCCTTTAGGGAAAGGAAGAAAGAATAGTGCTCAGCTTCGTTTCAAAGCCAAAGAGCCAGTGCTATCCGAAGACATCTCCGTGGTCATATGGCCGGCATGACTAAATGCTGAAGGCACATGGAACGCTGTTACCTTCCCACCAAAGATGGTTCCTATTTTTCTATTTGCATTTCTACCTGGTTTTGAACTGCTAGGTTGGCAGAAGCTGGTACAAGTAACAGGAGCTCACTCCATTATGCCGTGCTAGGGATTCAAACCGCTGAACTGTCGACCTTTCTGATCAACAAGCTCAGCGTCTTAGCCACTGAGCCACTGCGTCCCTTGGGAACTGATACAGAAATAACCCACTATGAGAGAATGATCTGAAAGAGTGAGAGTTGTTTCATTTGATATTAGATCTATTATATTTTAAAATCTGGTAGATCATTGTTGGCAGCATAGAATTACAATTTCATCTGCTAACCATGAACTGAAAATGGAGGAATTCTGTAACTCTATTATTCCTAGTCTGTTGTATACTGACAGATGCTATAAACCCCTGCAGGGGTAAAGGAATGGTTAAAATGATCCATCCCAATGATCCGATGGTGTCTAATGAATCCAGTTTTCTATATGCACTTGGGGAATTTTCTATCTTATCATCTAACAATATTGTTAAAGCATTGGCTGATCTGTGGAGAAGGCCTGGGCAGTTGACATTATTGGTCCTCAGTGCCTCCTTTCCTCTATTAAAGAGCTCAATTGCACATTGGTTTATCAAGGAGCTACAAGAAATGAAGCAAAACGCAAGCATAGAAAGGGAGGAGGCTCTTATGATGGGTTTGTAGGAAGCTAACACCCACCCCTCTCCTAGAAGAATGAAATATTCTAGGAAATATTATAAAGGCAGAATATTATATTTCCCTGGATGAGAAATGGAGAAACATGTTTTTTTAGGCAGGAAACAGGCTCACTCTTAATAGCCCCCAGCAGATCACTTAAGAGATAAAGAGATAGCTAGGTCTATTCATAGGCAAATGCCCTCAGCCAATATCCAACAAAGGTAGGATTAGCCCCTCTACCCATATAGCAACAGAACTCACCACATGCAGAGGCAGGTTCCTACCAGTTCCAACCGGTTCGGCTGAGTAGATAGTAACTCGGATGCCCACACCCCCAAACCGGTTCTAGCGGCGGAGCCTATAGAGGCGCCATCTTGTTTTTTGCTTCTGTGTATGCGCAAAAGCAATTTTTTCACTACTATACATGCACGCATGCCCGAAGTGCGTCCCTGAGTGAACTAGCAGTAAAAGAATCCGGACCCCTGGCCACATGGCACCTGGGAAGATTACTTCACTCAGCAAGCCTCAACCAAAGTTACCTCTGTATGGCCCCATGGGAGTCTGGCAACCAATCAGAATATAAGCTCAATTTCCCAAAGCCCAGAGAGGGCATAAAACCCAGGCACTCTCAGCATCTCTTCCCTTTTTTCTTCGCCCAAGATCTTCAAGGCATGTGATCCTGTTCATCAATAAATCTTCTTTCCAAGCAACTTCCATGAGTCTAATGTCTTTTTCCCCACTTGGAACTGAACCCAGATGGACATTTTTTCCAACAGGTTGAACATGGAATGGGGCCCTCTTGGCGTCCTACACTGTCATGGTGGGTGTAGAGAAAAGGGATACTTCTCTGCCTTCACTGTGACAGCACAGAATAGGCTGCTAATACTTTTCTATAGTGTGCAGTATCTCTTCCATCAAGATGCTGGAGGAGGGAGCCGGAACAGTTGGAAGCTCACTGTGAACAATTTATATCAATCAATCAGATTCAGTTTAATCTAGACTCCAGTGTTGGGTCAGGTCACAGGAAAATAACCTTGGCAGCTGCTTGTCAGGTTCATCTTAATTCTTTTCAGCTTGTAGATCTTACAGATGGAGACGGGGTACAGGGAGAGAATGGGGGGGCCCTCAATTACTTGCTCAGGCTTTACCCACCAGAGCTAATTTCTGCTACATTCAGGAAGGTGATTGATATCTTCTTCAATGCAGGATGTGTTCCTGCATACCTAAAGTTAGCAGCTTAAAAGATATCTACTGAAAGAGCCTTCTCCTGAACCAAAATAAATTGAGATGGGTGGCCATGTAAGTAAATTAATAAATACATTTGCTACTTCCTGTTGGGACATGCTCAAAAGGTGTGCAAGGCATCTACTCAGAGGTGGGATCCTACCAGTTTGGGCCAGTTCGGCCAAGTAGGTAGTAACTTGGCCTGCCACACCCCCAAACCAGTTCTATTGGTGGTGGCGCCATCTTGATTTTCGGTTCTGCATGTGTGCAGAACAATCTTCATTGCAAAAATGTATTTTTTTTCCTTTTCTAACGTTGTGCGCATGCGCAGACCTTTTTAGGTGTAAATGTGCACACGCGTGCAGCAAAAAGTTTTTGCGCCCCGAACCGGCAGTAATGCCAGCAGCAACCCACTCCTGCATCTACTGTTTTATATTTAGGTTGTTGACCTACCTATGGTATCTCTCAGGACTCTGTCTTGTCATCCTCTTTGCTGCTTAACATCTAAATGAAACTGCTGGGTCTAGTTACTTGGGAGTTTCTGAATGGTGCGCTATCAGTATGCTGATGACAGTTGTTTCTATTACTCTCTACCTTATAACTCCAAGGAAGCAATCAGTACTCCGGAAAATTGCCTAACTTAATAATGTGCTAGGTGAGAAAGAGCAAGATGAAATTTAATTCAGGCATGATGGAGGTAAAGGAAAAACTGGATTTTGGAAGTGTGGTTAAAGCTCACAGTATCGGCTGTGAGCTTTCTCAGAAAGAACAGTGTGTTTCTTGGTCCTGAGCTAGCCACGCTGCATGCGGCTGATATGGCAAGCATCTTATTTATAGCTATTGCAAGAACTTTCCTGTTAGACTTAGCAATGGTTATCCATGTGCTGGTTACAACACATCCAGATTATCATAACATGCATTAATTAAGGTGCTTGAAATATATCTGGAAATAGTAGTGGTCGCTAAATATGATGGCCAAATATATGCTGACTGTGGAAATTGTGGTATCACAGATGGTGAATATTGACTACCAGTTGCCTTCAGGCCTCAGTTTAAGGTATTGTTGATCTTTGTCTTGATTATCTCTAGGATCATGTTTTTTGCTATAAACTTGTTAGTTACCTACCTGTCAGTGGAAGCAAATCTTCTATTGCCAGAAGCTCAAGTTTCTTTTATACAAAACATGGTTTTTCTCTTGTTGTAGCTCCCAGACTTTAAAATGCACTCCCTAAGAAATATGCTGACTCCTTTCCCAATATGGTAAAAATACATGTATCTTTCATCAAGTTTTAAAATTTATTTTTATTATTTTAAAAATAGACTTTGATTTTGGTTTTATTTTAATCCACATTACATATAATCTGCATTACATTACATTGTAATTTGCATTTTTATTATTGTAAAGGCCAGCCTGAATGTTGTATTAAATAGAAAAGGTAGAGAAGAAACAATAAGTCCTAAATGTCATATTTCATATTCAGTGCAGAGATTGCTGAAAGTCATGGGATTCTAGCAGCATTTATGTATTAAAGAGACTGGGGCAAGTGTGTGTGTGTGTGAGAGAGAGAGAGAGAGAGAGAGGGAGGGAGGGAGGGAGGGAGGGAGGGAGGGAGGAAGGGAGGGAGAGAGAGAGAGAGAAATAGATGGATAGATATGGTGGCAACAATGAGAGAATTAAAAGCTAACTGATGTGATCATTAGCTCTCTTCCCTCTAAGGAGGCAGACTATAGCTTTTACTGTTACAGTTCTAGCTCTTCTCCCACTGATTTCTGGTTGTTTCATCTATTTTCATTGCTTATGCTAGCTAGGTTATATATTCCTGCATTATTACTTCTTTCTTTGGATAGGAAAATAAAATGTGCTTAGAGTTTCGTTTAGTTTGCTGTCAACCCTCTTTTTTTTGTGCTGTATGATTATTTGGACAGTCTGAATTCTAAACCTGGCTTTGTAATTTTATAACTTTACTCAAAGAAATAGTTAAGAACACAGTTATCAAAGATACCGATTGTCCAATCCTTCACATTAAGTGAACTGTGTAAATGCACAATAAACCATTTGCCATTTTCTTTGCCATGTCATTAGAGTGTGGCTATTAAACAAAATTCTTAACTGGGTAGCAGGTTGGCAGACATAAGCTCTTATTAAGTTTAAACAGAGGAGATGAAATAGCACACTTGGGGAACTCTCTGCTTAAAGTTACCTATACTAAGCACTGCAAAATACTGGTAGTCATTAACAAATGGTAGCATCTGACTGGCCACAGACTGTGAATCTAGGAAGAGTCTGGTCTTAGTTGGAGTTCCAAACAGGAAATATGAGAGCTGTAGGTCAATTAAAAAAACAAGCACCATACGAGACAGCAACTGCAAAACTATTTAGTATTGTTATCAAAAAGCTGGTATAAATACGGCCATGAAAAATTAGGCATTGAGTTAATTTGAAATTGTTGTACCGAGAAGCATCATAGTCACTTTTTTTTTATTTGGGGCCTGAAGATCAAGGAGCTATTTAATTGACTTCTTTTCCTGGAATGCTTAGAAACATGAATCATAAACCAAAGCTGAAACTCTCGTGATCACCTTCCATGGGGTTCAAGGAACCCACAATACTGTACAGGTTCAAGGGAGCATATTCAATGGGAGATCACAGTCTTAAGGAGAAATGCTGTTTTTGCCCCTGAAAGTTGGCCTTTAAGTTGGTGGAACATAGGACAGATTAACTGAAGGTAGAGGTTAAAAAGGTCCCATACATTTCTAGTCCTGTTTAGGGCTAATTGCGTACTCAAAGCCATCCAAGGCATTGCAATCACTATTCTTCTTTCTTGTATTAATGAATTGACATTTCAGATAGGAGAACTTAATCTAAACCAGATGAGATATTTGGAGGTAATATTACAATGTGGTGTGCAGTTCTGAATATTTTGGGGGTTCCAAGAAGTCTCCTAATTGGCATAAAAGACCTTGCTGAGACCTACATACAGTATTTTTTTTAAGCAACAGGTTTATGGACCTTGAGGTTATTGTTGACTGAAGAACATTGGAAAGAATGCTGCCACCGCTATGATTTCTTAAGCCGATTGCAATTCAAAATGCATTTTCTCCTTAGAGATTTGTAATAACAATCATGCCACATAAACTATCCTATTAAAAATATCAAATGACTAACAGTGACATTTGGCTGCAACTAGGGTTACTAAAATGAGAAAAAGATTTGGTGCATGCAGCACAATCCACCAGAAAGATCTCCCACTGAAATACATTAGTTGTGTTCAAGAGTCATTATGTATTGGACTTTCAAGGCTATGGTTCTTTCTATATTAGAGCCTGTTAAAATGCCTGAGATATCATTCTTCTGCATCAACTGAATGAAGAATTAAAATGGTAAAGGGAAGAATAAGTTAGAGCAAGTGAAGCCTCAGATTGTCCCACCAATTGATTATTCCTTCCTGTGATAAATGCCCATCAACAGGGAAAACTAGCATTCATTGAAAGAAGCCTAGGAAAGTCACATTTTTATGTTGAATTAGCATGACTGTCAAGCTTCAAAAGCCGCTTTTTGCTGTTACACTATTATCACTTCTCAGCTTGCTAACAATCTATAGGAGAGTGAAGGGGAAGGTAGAACTTAGGTCCTAGAAATCAAGATGCCAGGTGAGAGAACCAAGGACATTTTGGCAGGTGGTTATCAGAGCAAAAGACTTTCTCACAACAATATCAGGAGGCTCAATTGGACCATGTGATGAAATTGGAAGGAGAGAGAATCTGAACTTTGTCTATGTGGGTTTGTGTGGGAAATGGTCAGATCTGGTTTTGCTCTCATCAGTACCAAAATGATGTATTCAATAAAGTTTTGCATTAAGAGATTGGATCATCTCGGCCACACTTAGTTTGGTTGGGTTCGTCAGTTGGAACCTTGACAATGACATCATTAATATATTTTTATTTTAAGAAATTATATCCTTAAAAGAAGATATCATAACAAAAAAGCTAATCTTTACCTAGAAGTGTTTTGTTCAACAAAACCTCTCTTTCATTTAGTATTGGCTATTATATTCAGAATTGCCTTTTCTCCACCTGGAGTACTGCTTCCTCCATCTCTTATTTCCTTACTGTTTCTTCCCTAATCGGACAATAAATTCATGAAGTGAACAAATGACATTCAATAAGGAAAAAAAGGGCTAATATGAAATAACCTATTTCACCTTGGCTGTAAAATACTCTTACAAAATGGGGATAAATTTGTCCTAGTTTTTATACCAGAACACATTTCTTTGGAATTCAGGGACTGGAACATCCTCCTTAAGTCTGAAAACGAATGTGACATGAGAACTACACTTCCCTATTTGGATAATTGGTTTGTATAACAGACCTATAAGAGATGGGGGAGGGGGAAAGAGCCTTTCCTTGATGATGTTTTTTTTAATATCTATGATATCTTCTAAATACTTGCAATGCAATCCTAGCAATATCTCAAGCCTTTCAAGTAACGCTCAATCTGTTCTGTTAAAGGGCAGCAGATGGTTAAGAGAATGACCTTTCCCCCTCCACACTTTTCAACCTACATACAAAAGGCCCAACCTTGTCTAGAAGCATCAAACATGCCCCCCCACCCCAGTAATTTTAATCAGCTACTGTGAATAAGTGCAGTGCCCGACAATTGATGAAGAGGTGGAGCTGGTGAATATTTACACTTTCTGGTAGCCTGGAGATTTGCTCACATGTAGCTTTCAAGTGATAGCAGCAGTTGGTTTGGCACACAATAGTCAGTTTGCAACTAGCTTATCCCTCTTCCACTGTGAGTATTAGAGACACAAATATTCTGAAGCTTTCCCCCAGCTATCTGGTTAAGAGAGCTGGGGGAAAGTCTATTTTGTGGCTCTTTGACGGTGCTTCTCCCAGGAAGGAATCTCTTCTCTATTTTATCACATATTTCCATGTAGTGCACATAACCAGCTTATTCTCCACTCTGATATCTCTAGTCAACTCTTGCAACACTGAGTTAATGAAAACCAATTTCATTAACTGGGTAGGATCAGATGTATACCCAAGTAACATTTTAGTTATTTTCATGATGTGTCTGCAGCAGCTGGTTTAAAAAAAAACACACACACACAAATCCAATCATCAAGATGAACCTCTGGTCACTGATTAGAGTGGGCCCACCTGGCACATACTTAGTTAATGCAAATCCAGGGAATAGCATAGAGGTTGTGTGGGTGCATTATTTTTTCATTTTGCTTTAGCAAAGAATGATGCTCAAGTTGGAAATAGATTGCTGCTCAGCATCCTGACCAACAGCGTTTGGGAAGAGGTACTTGGGATATGCATATCTATTGATTGGCCTGGAAGGCACATCCAGGCTCATAGAATTTCTCAAAATATATGCACATTAAAAAGTAAGAAAGGTAGTTTTTTATTAGGATGGGAGCAAGGCCTCATATAATGCATGCTTCTGGGTAATGTTAGTATCGTACAGTGATTTTCTTGCCCCTCCGTGGCACGATCCCTTGTAGTCAGAGAGGGGAGGGCCTAACTCATGAGTAACACAAACACATCTGACACTAAAGATGGACAAAACCAGCTGAAATGTATTCTCCCCAAAGCCTTAAGATTCAGAGTCATGGGTTACAAACAAAACAGTCACTTAGGAGTGCCAGTAATCTAAGCCAAGCATACATAAGAAAAAAAGTTTTAAACCTAAAATAGAACAGGGAGCATTATTTGAGGCTTGATATCCTACTTCATACTAGTAGACGCAATTCAATTCTGGCAGAACAATTTATCAATGGAATAGCTTGCCTCCTGGAATTATGCGTCCTCCATCACTGGAGGTTTTCAAAAATAGACTGGGATTTGATCGGGATGGTATAAGGTCTCCTGCCTTGACCTTTGAGGTTCCTTCCAGCCCTATAGGTTGAATAGACACCCCAGCCTCAGCAAAACAGTGCATGCCTTCTTGTTGAAACTCTAGCCCAGGTGAATTTGCGGCCCACCAGCCAGATGTGTCCTGTGCTAGCCCCGCCCCTGCCCATTTTAGTGAGGGGGGAATGTCCTGATATATCATGTGATGACACTGTGACGATGCAAGTTTGACACCCCTATTCTAGCCCATGCCTTTCTTCACATAATGAATCCCAGTACAGGAACAAGCTCTATTTTAAAATATTGTACAGTAGTTAGTGCATGACAAATGAGCTGGGTCTGAACCAGCTAGCACAGACAAGTGGGGGATATGTTTATACAGGGCGTGATAAGGGAATTTCCTATGTTTCCTGTGCAGGTTTGTCATTGTCATTGTGCTCTAGTATCTGCCTTCTTTTCCCACCTTCTTTTCCAATCCCCACACCTGCCTTTTAGGTAGATCAGCCTTTAAACTTAGCCAGACCTGAGTCAATTGGCACCTGGCTTACGCAGAAGGAGGCTGATGTTTTCCCTTCATTTCTCTCTCCAATAATATGTCCTCAACTACTGATGAGCCCTCGCTACATTTATATCTGTATTGCAGGTATGAAGCACAAGTTCAGTCACGGGCCAAACCTTCCTAACCCATTCAGAAATAATTGCAGAGAAAAGTTGACTGGATTTAATCCTGTACAAATATTTGTACTAAAGGGTTCTTGTCTCTGCAGTTCACATGCAATAGCAATAGCACTTAGACTTATATACCGCTTCATGGTGCTTTACAACACTCTCTAACAGGTTTACAGAGTCAACACATATTGGCCCCAACAATCTGGGTCCTCATTTCATCCACCTCAGAAGGATGAAAGAATGAGTCAGCCTTGAGCCGGTGAGACTGGAACTGCTGGCAATGCTGCATTCAATTCTGCATTCTAACGACTGTGCCACCATGGCTCTTGCAAAAATCATTTGGGGAGATTCTGGTTTTGGGCCACCAAAATGTCCATATATTGAATCTGGTAAATTGTAGTTCACCCAGGACCACTGGACTTCATTCACCCCAAAGAAGATTCGATTCTTGATAAAGGAGTGCTCTTACCATGAATTTTTAGGAAGTATAAATACCTAATTGACTCCTAATATGGACGTTCTAGAAGGGAAGCACTCTAGAGGATAGATAAGTTCACAATGTGTTATATTAATTTAATTAATTAAAGTGCTTCCTCCCTTGAAACCTTAAATGCAGAGATTAAAACATTCAATCTGGGAACATTACCAAACACTAACTTGACTCACAGAGGTTGTTGTTGTGGGGAAAATAGGTGGAGGAAGGTATGTTGGACATGTTTACTCTCTTATTTGTAAAAATATTGAAGGTGGGAGACAAATAAATAAATAAAAATAAACAGCCTAAATAAATGTAATTTTTAGATGTCCCTGAAAATAACCATCCTGGAGCTATGATCATCCTACAAGGAGCAAATCTGAAAGATGGGACATCTTTATAAAAATACCTGGCAGAAGGTGAATTCAGGCCTAAAATATTCTGATTGATTTCAGTGGAATAATGCATATGGCTTTTTTGATGGCATGACAGCAAACACATGCTGGTGCATCTAAATACCTAATGATGTTTAGAGAATGTCAGCTGTTTTGTAATAAATGGAAATTCAAATGGCAAATCGTCGCCCCTCTCTGAGATATTTTCCTACTGTAATGGAGAATTCTAGCTGCAAAGGAATGTTGATGGCATGCTGGAATTGCTCGCAATTATTCAAGGGATCCACCAGACTTATTCAGTGCTCACAGCCACTTAGAGTTGATCATCAAGTTTCTAGCCTTTGCAGGAAGGACTCTATGAATGATTTGCCAGCTGGATGCAACATCTGAACAAGGAAAATATTTATTCACATTAACATATATTAACTCCCACCCCCCAGTGGTGGGTTGCTAATCCCGTTCCAACTGGTTCGGTTGGAACGGGGGCGGCGGCGTCCTCGTGCACGCGCGCAGTTCACGCATGCGTCTTAGCGCCTGCGCGATGCTCCAGCTGCTCACGGAGAATCGCGCAGGCGCTGTATGTGCCATCCAGCTGCTCGTGGAGAATCGTGCAGGCGCTGTATGTGCCATGCGCCTGCGTGGATGCGCAGAAGCCTTCAAAGACCGGTAAGGAGCGCGGGTCGGCGGGTGGGCCCTTCGCCGTTCCCGGAAGTTACTTACTTCCGGGTTCGCCGACCAACCGGTTCGCCCCTGTCTCCCCCGGTTCGCCCCTGTCCCCCCCGGTTCGCCCCTGTCCCCCCCCAAAAAGAATATAGGTGTTGTTGAGACATATATTTCTATCAACTTTAGACCAGTTATCTCACTGGTAAGCATTGTAACTGTTGTGCAATCAGGAACCAGTATAAGTACCACTTGTAACCAGAAGTCTACAACTATTTGCTTCTGGTTTCTATTCAGAATATACCATAATATATCACAATCTGCTTAGTCAGAGCCTGTGATACAACTGCCTCTTTTCTGACTCATCAGAGGTCTAAAAATGAAGGATTTCACATCCAAGGCCTACAATGTCCAAGGATGAATCAACAAGATATATCATATACCTATGGGTAATCTTTTATAGAACAGTTAGGGGGATAAAGGGACAAAACACCACTTCTTGTCATCTAAAATCCCCGGGAGAAATAATACATCCCTACATGTCATCCATGATCTTAGTAAGATTTGCTTTCCTGTCACAAGCCTCGATTGGGCTGCCTGTTCTATTTTTCAGACAGCTCCCCAATCTGAAGATGCTGCTCAGAATTGACAAGGGATGGCACTGAAGAATCAACAGAGGACATGGACTTTGTAACAGAACTAGAAATAACCTCTATCCCAACATCTATTCATCCTAAACCATTAAAGGATTGAATAAAGTCAGCTACAATATCAAGCATTCATCTTTCAATGTTATATATCATCAATTTATTTATTTCTTAGACATACATCCTGCCTATCATTCAGGAGCTCAAGGTAGTACACACAACAGCCGCGGTGGTACAGTGGTTAGTGTGCAGTATTTCAGGCTACTTCTGCTGATCACCGGCTGCCAACAGTTTGGCAGAGCAACTCCTACCAGGCTCAAAGTTGACTCAGCCTTCCATCCTTCCGAGGTGGGTGAAATGAGGACCCAGATTGTCGGGGGCAATATGCTGACTTGTAAACTGCTTACAGAAGGCTGTAAAGCACTGTGAAGCGGTATATAAGTCTAAGTGCTATTACTATTCCCTCTTTCATTTTCTTTCCCTGGGAGTAGGTTGGGCTGAGAAATTGCCCCAAAGTCACCTGATGGTTTCCTTGGCTGAAAGTAAATTTGAATCTGGGTCTCTGTAGTCCAGTTCAACTACTATACTACAAAATTGCTATTTGTGCCCTTCAGCACTCTACATATGAAGAACAGCATTCTCAATGTAAAACAATAATTGTACATAGGTTTGACAACAGAAATGGCAACATTCAGGGGATTCGATCAATGAACTTAAAGTGGATATCCCTTTCAAAGGAATTTTGAAGGTGAATCTAATAAAAACCTGCCAAATTTATACTTACTAAAAAGTTCCGTTCCATCATTTAAATGGAATAAAAAATATTTTTAATTCCATCATATACATTAACTATCAGTGCTTGGAAATTTATTAATGTTGAACGATCACTATAATTTAAAACATATATTTACTTATATTTGAATTGTTTTCTCCATTATAGTTATTTCGCCTTACTTTTAACACTTACATGAATCTTCCCTTTACATAGAAGTTTGTTTGTATGTATATGCAAATATAAATTTTGCATTGCAGAATATTAAATAGTTTTTAAGACACCAAAAATCTCTGCTGGAAAGATTTATCTGATACTACAAGTTTGAGCTTTAGGCCATAGGCTCCCCAAGCAATTTTCTTAATCACTAGAGATATCTGCCAAAGCCAGGTGGATGCAAAAGAAACAGAATTTCTTCACATCTTACAAGTAGCTGTATTAGTTAAAAAGGAACTGGATGTGGCCCAAGAATCAGAACCAGCCTTCCAGCCTTACTTGACCCAGCTAGATAGATAGCATCAGAAGCAGAACGGAGCTTAATTGATATTACTCTTGTGAAATAGATCAATATCCATATTAGCTGCTAACCACAGTAATTCTAGCTGGCACCAGAGTGAAATTGATGCCACATGTCCAAAGCATGTCCGGAGGCTAGAACTAATGAAGGGATTAAAAAAAAATCCCTTGACTGGAATTAAACCAACCTACATTCTAATATCAATATTGCCTTTTAAAACAAAAAATTTGACTGCATCCTGTTTTGCAAGCAAAGGAATATATTTCTGTTACAGTCTAAGACTATCATGGAGTGGAGTATACAGCAAAGCTAGGATTTCTGTCCATTAAGATCCATTTCACAAACTATCCCTTCTTTTCTTTCTAAGACCTGACTAATTGTTCATTGATTTCAACCATCACGTTGATCCCTGGTGCCACTGTACCAAATTGGAACAGAAACTGTTCTGTAGACAACTGAATGGAAAATATAGCAATAATAAGATATAAAAACTGCAAGCAATCAGTTGTTCTCCAAGGAAAGGGCCGAATAACTACTAAATCCAACCAGGGGCACAGGGCGGCCCCTCCCCTCCCTGCCCCTTCCCTATTCATAGCCGGAGGTGTGGTTTCTTTGCCTAATTCTCTTTCCATGCTTTTTGCTGTCCTGAGTGTAACCTTTTCTTTCCTCATTTTCACACTGGGAAAAATGATAACGTCCTCATTCCAAGAGCTGCGTTGTTCTGAGTGAATTTAATGCAAAAGCCTGAAAATGTGATTTCTTCCCGCCTTTGTGCAAGGTTTAAGTGCGTTCGGAGGTTGAGTTTACTTGAATGCACCCTGGCAGGCTCCTGGAAAGGTCAATGTGGCTCTCCAATCACCGGCCTGCATGCCTCTCCCTCCTCCCTCTGGGGGCATGAATATAATATTGCACTACCCTGCAGTTACAATTAACCCCTGAGGAACCCTAATCGAGCGTTGAGCCTGAGTTGACCGCCCTGAACATGTCTGCCTGGCCTCTCCCTATCTTCGGAAAGAAACAGGGGTTGCCTTTCCCCAACCATCTCCCCCTATTAATCTCATGGCAGGCAGAAAAAGGAGGCAGTTAACTAGGATGCGGAGACAGCCATGAATAATGCAAGTCTCCCCAGACACAGCTGAATAACTAAGGCTGTGAGATACAGATGCAACCTCCTCTCCTCTTTCTCCTTCTAGAGAACCTTCCTGTACATGCTTTCTACCCAAGGATCTTTTTTTTTTAACATCATTAGGGATCAGTTGTAAAACATGCCACTTAGTTATTGTTAAAGTGACATTTCCTCCTGCATTCTATAAAACATCTCAACATGGCTAACAACCAACCGTGCACATTAAAAATGCAACAGCATTTAAAATGTTTACACACCATGCGGTATCACAACTCTACCTGAAGGAAGCAAATGCTGGACTCATCCTCCATCCTAGCCCAACACTTACAGAAAAGGCTGGGTCTTATAGCCTTCCAGAAGAAGGAGGACAGGAGTTCCCTACATCTTGTGACATTAATGGAGATATGGCCTTATAGGAAGAGCTTAGAACTGGAAGACTTCAGGCTATTTAGATTCCCATTCTTGGCCTTTTACACATTTTGCTTGACTGTATTTGGCTACTGGTGTAAACCCTTCTGACTTAATGTAAGAAATGATTGTAACAGCTATTTCCAATGTAGGGGAATGTTATAGAGATATACTGTATGTATTTGCATAAATGCAGAGCTCATATATTGTAAAGATAATATGAGTTTCTATCAGCATTCCCTCCCCCAACCAAACCCTGATAATTTGTTGATATTTAGAAGAAGTGGTATGTAAAGCTATTTTCTAAATAGATTTTAGAAAAAAATAGAAAAAGGCAAAAGAGCAACCAACAAATGATTATTTTGCATGTAATGTGAAATAGAAACAGATGAATAGTGAGACTGAGCAGAGAGCAGAGGTGGGTTGCTGCTGGTTTGGACTGGTTTGATCGAATCAGTAGTGGAAGTCAGGCCTGGGTCGCAGAACCGGCAGCGACCCAGGCCTGCCACGCCCCCAAACTGGTTCTCTTGCTGTCCCTGGCCTGCCGCCATTTTGGATTTCAGTGACTGTGCCTGCGCAGTTCACTGTAAATTGTTCTGCGCATGCACGTAGGACAATTTACATTGAATAGCGCACATGCGCACCTGATGCGCACAGGTTGCGAACTAGTAGTAAAATCGGCAGCAACCTGGCAGAGAGAACAAAGAAATGATTATGGCCAAGACATAAATATTGACATGACATGGTAATCAGATCCATCACATTATTTAATGAACAAGGGCTACTTTAATTAAATCTAAGCAAGAAGCCAAACCTTGCTTATGGGATAGTTGAAGCCTAGGCTGAATCTGCTAAGAAACCTAATGGTGGAAACTGTTTCCTTCTTGCAGTATAGAAGAGTGATAATTCAAGCATTTGGCTCACTGGCTGAATCCACAAGATAGCCAAAGTAATATCCAATCAGTCATTGAGGGGGGGGTCATATTATCTTGCTTTTTTGGAAGATAAGATAAATAAAATGAAAGACAATGGCTTTTGAAAAATGCATCCAATACAGAAGCTTTAGATGTATTTAGCAGATATATCCAGCATTTCATTCTTAAAAGGAAATGCACTGGAGCTATAAATGTGCCTAGAAGTTATGTTGTATATCCCAAGAATCTTTGCTCCTTAAGTCAGATCTGTGACTCCTACTGTTTATTAGGGGAAAGAAACTGTCCAAGCTGAGACATTATCTCCATTATTAATTTATGTTTTGGGACTGAGCCTTTCTCTTTAAGGAATTCAAGGGGTGGGTTTCTGCCAGTTCTAACCTCTTCTATAGAAGAGATTCCACAAATCTACAGTGCTGTTTAGAACCTGTTCCAGCTCCTTCCCCCCACCCATCTTCCCATCATCAAGATGAAGAGCGAGAGGAGGAATTCTGGGAGTTGAAGTCCACAAGTCTTAAAGCTGTCAAGTTTGAACACCCCTGGTTTTTTTTTCCTAAAGCATTAGGGGTGCAAGGCTCTTGTAACTTGACAGCTTTAAGACTTGCGTGCTTCAAATGCCAGAGTTTCTGAGCCAACATTTTGGTTGCTAAGCAAGAGCATTGTTAAGTGAGTTTCACCACATTTTACAACTTGGCCACACCCACCCAGTCACATGACTGCCAAGCCAGTCCCACTCAGTAACATGGCTGGCAAGCCACTCCCACATGGTCAGATGGCCAGAAAGCCACTCCCACAAAACAGGCCACACCTACAGAAGAGGTTCTAAAAATTTTTGAAACCCTGAATTCAATGCAATGCATTCTCCAAATCATATCCTGCACTTTAATTGTCACTTAAGCAATGTGTTTAGGGATTCACCTGAACCAAGAACCTCAGAACTGTTCAGGCAAACCCCCCAAACACACTGAATAAATGGTAATAAATGTGCAGAATATGATTTTGGGAATACATTGCATCAATTTCCTTGAAGAGAAAAAACAAGTTGTAAATGGTTTTAAATTGATAAATCCTTTCATGCCGCCCACATACTTCAAGCCTCTGTGTGTGCGCCTCTGTGTGTGTGTGTGTGTGTGTGTGTGTATGTATGAGAGAGAGAGACGGAGAGAGGGAGAGAGGGAGGGAGGGAGGGAGGGAGGGAGGGAGGGAGGGAGGGAGGGAGAGAGAGAGAGAGAGAGAGAGAGAGAGAGAGAGAGAGAGAGAGAGAGAGAGAATATAACATCTAAGAACAAATTGCAAGTTTTCAAATCTATCAAGGCTTCTTCCCATCCAGACAAAGAATATTTAAGTACTAGGCAAATTACATCAATCTGCCTGCTATCCATGTGAAAACTCTGATCATCTTCATCAGCTAGTCCAGAGGCAAAACAGGGAAACATAATCCAAAATGGCAATTTTAGTTCAAAAACACTGTATGTTAATACTTCTCCCCCCCCCCCTCAGAATAATTACTTTTGCCTTTTCCCAAGTTCCAATTATTTGGTAGGCAGAGAAAGCAGCAGTCAGACAAACTCCCAGTTTCATCACTTGTTGCTAACTTATGCTTCCTCTAACTCAAACGCCGCAGAGGATCATTATAACTTTTCAAGGCTCCATATTTGGTTAGACTATCCCTGCTATGGCATGAAAAGAAACAGAGAAACAAAGCAGGCAGCATCTCCATTCTCTGTGCAGCAGACAGGTTTAACTTATCAATTTACATCCTTTCTCCCTTCCTTTGTGTGCACTTTAATCTAATTTAGACTGTAAACTCTTCAGGGCAGGAACTTAGCTCCGTCAAATATATTATGAAATGAGTCTGCCATGAGATAACAGGAAGCAATCAAATCTCGCTTCTTTTGGTGCCCACTGAGCTATTACACCCTAAAGGAAACTAGGAAAAAATAAATAAAAGATCTGCTAATATAATTAACTATCAAAGTCTCTCTATTCGATTGCTTTCTCCTGTCTCTGGCTTCCATAGATTTAGCAAAAGCAAACAAGCTGTTTTATTTTTTTTAGAATTCAAGGAAATCCAACTTTGATGTAATATATTGAAAAAATGGAAATCATCTTTACCTGTGACAGTCACCAACATGGAGGCCATTAAGGGACGATTGTTGTCCAGTTTACGGCTGAGTCTGAATTCCCCGCTAGTCTGGTTGACAATTAACAAGTGCAGTTCATTCCCACGTTCAAAGGTGTAAAACAGTCTATCAGACACATCTGGGTCATAGGCAGGGATCTTCCCTATCACACCGGAAGGAAAAGTGTTGGATTTGTTGGAGATGTAGTTGTTAAAGAGGATCTGGAAATTTTTCAGAACGGGACTGTTGTCATTCTGGTCAATGAGTTTGATGTGGACTGTCGCTCTGCTGACAAGGGGAGCAGAAGTGGCCTGAACCACAATGACATACTCAGGCTTGGTCTCATAATCCAAATCAATGAGGGCAGTGAGCTCGCCCGAAAATATGTCCATCTGGAAGATTTCAGGGATATTGCCTTCCACAATCTGGTACATAATCTGGGCATTGGGTCCTTCGTCTGGATCCAGGGCTGTGATCTGGGCCACGACAGAACCCACAATGCTATTTTCCTTCACAAAGATTTCAAATTCCTCAGCTGGGAAGACTGGAGCATTGTCATTAATGTCTTGCACCGACACTTGAATATGGACAGGGGTTCTTTGGGGAGGCATTCCCCTGTCCACGGCATAGGCAGTAAGTTCGTAAACAGGAATGCTTTCTCGGTCCAGCCTGCGGATGGTCCGAATAATCCCTGAGGTGGGCTCGATAATGAAATCCCCATCCCCATCTTCTCCATTCTGGAAGGTGTACTGCACCCGTCCATTGGCGTGGGCATCCCTGTCAGTGGCAGAGATCTGGAGCACACTTGTGAAGGGAGGGCTGTCCTCGGAGATGACGCCTTGGTAGTGAGCACTCACAAACTGAGGGGCATTATCATTGACATCGTTCACCATGATTTCCACGTAGGTGGTGTCTGCTTTCTGGGGGATCCCATTGTCTTTTGCTGTAATGGCCAGGGTGTAGGTCACTTGGTCCTCATAATCCAGCTCTGCCTGCAGGGTGATGGCACCCGTGTTTGCATCAATCCGAAACTGGGGGATATTGTCTTCCAAGTAGTAGGTAATCCTGGCATTTTCTCCAACATCATCATCCGTGGCACTGATCACTACCACCGTGCTACCAATTGGACGGTCCTCATTAACGTTTACTGAATAATGGGCACTCTGGAACACCGGCCTGTGAGTGTTGGCGTCTGTAATGTTGATGTGAACATGGCAGTTGTCGTGCAAGGTCCGGTCAGAGGCTGTCACTGTTAGCACAAACCGCCTCTCTTGTTTGTAATCCAGGGGCAAAGAGAGAGTGATTAATCCCACTCCTCCTTGAGTACTGATAGCAAAACGGTTCCGTGTGTTCCCACCTGTTATCTGATAGCTGATGGCACTATTCACATCCCGGTCAATTGCTGTTACGCTAAGAACACTAGTCCCCACCGTAGCATCTTCATTGAGGCGAATGAGATATTCTTTCTGGGTAAATTCGGGCCGGTTATCATTTACATCCATGACAGTAATAGTGACACTAGCAGAAGCAGATAAAGAAGGAGAGCCGTGGTCCCGGGCTTCTACCCCAAAAAAGTAGTGCTGAACAGTCTCTCGATCCAAAGGGCCACTCACAGTAATCCAGCCGGTGGCACTATTCACTACAAAGGGGGTATCAGAAGCAATGCCAGTGAGCTTGTACTCAATGCGTGAGTTCTCTCCATAATCTGCATCCACGGCCTGAATGTGGATTACTGAATGGCCCAAAGGGGCATTTTCTAAGACAGATATTTGAAAAGGGGTGCTGACAAAGATAGGAGCATGATCGTTAATGTCCACTACTTGGATGCTAACCATGCCGGTGTTATTGGACAAAGGAGGACGCCCTGCATCCTGGGCACGGATCCTCAAGGCGTATTCTCGCTCAACTTCAAAATCCAAAGGAGCTACCACCTGTATTTCCCCAGTCACACTGTCAATTGAAAACTGCCCCCTGCTATTACCACTGATGATGTTATAATGGACTAAAGCATTGTTGTCTTTGTCTAAATCAGTGGCGGTGACTCTTAAAATTTCTGAATGGGGCCTTATATCTTCTCTTACCTGGACTATATACCGCTTTTCACTAAATTGTGGGACATTGTCATTTTCATCAAGAACTGTTATGTACACTCTAACTGTGGAGGAGAGAGGGCCAGGCTCCTTACCTTGATCGTTTGATTCCACCACCAAGGAATACTTTTCCATTTTCTCCCTATCTACTTGCCCACTAGTAGTGATCAGCCCTGACCGTGAATCTATCTCAAAGACTGAATGAGCAGCTTGTTCGTTGACAAATCGATATCGGATATGGGCATTGGGTGGAGAGTCCACATCGGTGGCCCTCAGCTGCAAAATGGGATAGCCTTCTTCTACGTTTTCCCGGATGGTCTCTCTGTACTCACTCTGCTCAAATACTGGATTGTGGTCATTTCTATCTGCAACTGTGACAGCAACCATGGTGGTGGCAGAGAGACGGGGAACCCCGTGATCTATAGCAGTTACTCGGAAGTAGTGCAGGTCCATGTTTTCCCTATCCAAAACTTCGGTGGTACTGATGAGGCCATTTTGGGAATCAATGCTGAACAGTTCCAGAGATCTGCTGTTCATCAGAGCATCCATGGAATAGACTAGCCGCCCAGCGTCCCCGGAATCAGAGTCTTGGGCTGCCACCGTTATCACTGGCGTGCCTGAAGGCTGGTTTTCAGCCACCTGGACTTGGTAATTATACTGAGGGAAGAGTGGGTGACGATTCGCTGCCCTCCGGACCCTCAGCAAGGGCAGAGGCGCCCCTTCTCTTCCCCTCCTTTTCTTGCCCCACGTGGAATAGTTTATTTCACTGTGCAGAGCTGGATGAGGGGCTTTTAACGGCAGGGAGGGAAAGAATCCCGGGATGGATGGACTCCTAAAATTCACCTCAAAGCAAAGAGTTTGTAAACAGCCTTTGGTCGAGTCGAACGGACGGAAAGAAAAGAGGAGATCGCGCCTTTTCCAGCTGACGCTCGGATTGGCTCCCGGAAAAGCCCAGGGAGCTGTCCGAGCTGCTGAAACCGCCGAAAGGGCTCTCGGGCAGCCTTTTCTGGTCCAGGTACAAAGGCAGCATCGCTCCGGGCTGCTACCACAGCACTCGCCGGTGCAGCAGCTGCGGGAGATTCCACGGGGCACCGGTTGCCCCAGGCAGAGCTGAAGGCAGGTCAACAGGGTGAACCACCTGCAGAAAGGCGAACGGGCTCCCGGGCGGGAAAAGGAAGCCAGTCGCATAATCGGGAACCGGGAAGGCATGGGGGGACGGCCGCCTTTGCGCCTAGCTCGCGCGGACGAGCGCTCGGAGCGCTTCAGTGAGGAGCGGTCGGTGCAGTTCTGAAAGCGGCGAGATGGCTTTGTACACAGGTGGACCCGCCGGATGCAGACTGGAGTCCTGTTGAAACGGGTCGGATCCCGGCGATTTTGGGAGGGAGCCTTCATCCCATTGGACGCGCCATTGTCCGGCTGGCTCGAGCCCCTCCTAGGGCGTTGATTGGAAGGGCTCGAGTAGACGCCCATCTCCACGGAATCCACCCCAAGCACGGCGAGCCTCGCGAGGCATCCCCAGGTAGTCCGCGCACGGCTTTCTCCGACCTTCGCCGGACTCGGGGGATCCGGAAGAAGCGCGGAAGCATTTATAATCCACAAGCAAGAGGGAGCGCTGCCCGGCTCTCCCAGGGCGCCCACCGGGCAGCGGATGGTCCTCTTTTCCCAAGGTGGGGTCAGGGATCCGCCACGAGAAAAGCTGCTGTTCTCCTTCCCTTGCCCCGCCAGGGGTTGCGAGGGGGATCCCGCGCAGCGCCGACCTTCTTCCCGGAGCCTGGCGGACGGCGAGATTTCCTTTAGTTCCCCGAAGAGAGCGCAGCCCGGCCAACCACTGCTCGGCTTCTCCGGCTTCGCCCGGTGAATGCAGCCCAAGCCCCCTCTGCCCGCTGGCTTCCCCAAGCTGAAGCGAAACAAAGGGAGGAGCAGCAGCAGCCGCAGCAGCTCCAGGCGGCGATCCTGGCGAGGACGGCGCTGGTTTGGTCCCGGAGGTGGAGGCGGCGGTTCAGCCATGGTCCCTCGGCCCTTTCCCCGCCCCCCTGCCCGGCTGCCCTGGCCTGGCGCTGCTCCCCCGGCCCCGCCTCGCCTCGGGCTCTGCCGCCTTGCCAGCTTCGGCCGCCGCCGCCACCATCTATCTGGAAGCGGCGGCGCTGCTTTTCCCGTGGCTCTCACCGCTCCGTGGCGACGGCGGAGGCAACGGCATCGCCTCCTCCCGCAGCCTCAACATGGCTCCCGGCTGCCCCGATGGTCCGTTCCGCCCTCCCTGCTACCCCCCCTCTTGTCGCCCTGCCGTGGTAGCGCCCACCGGTATAGCGTAGACGGGTGAAGCAAACCCCTCCGCCATCTTCACTGTGGGCAGGTTGGGTCTGGTGGGGGAGGGGGGAGAGGCTGGGAGGGAGAGGGTCGCGATCGTCTCGCTAAGGCTGGCCAAGCGATGTGGATGGGGAAAGCCGCTAAGATCCGGAGGAGATTACAAGAGGGTCGCGCCTGGATTCCATAGGGGCGTTCGACCGTGAAAGGAGCTGTCCAACGTGTTGATTTAGAACTCCCTGGATCCAATCAGGGATGCCAAAGCAGTTGACGGGCGAATCGGTAGAAGAAGGCTGTGCGATCATCCAGGAGGGTGTTTGGTCGCATAGGCGTGTCCTAGAGAGCCTCTTCTACCCCTGTAAGGGTTGCATTGAAGAAGCACTGTTTGAATTATTTCTTTCATTAAAGCAAACATTTTTTTCTGCTTCACACAAAAGCCTGAAAATGACAGGGTACTGTAGTAGGAAAGGTGCAATGTCCACACTTGGGCAAAGTCTAAAATATATTTTTAAATCACTTTCAATGCTTGCATAATCTAATATATTCTGAGGTGCTAATATTGTGACAAGAGACAAGCATTGTCTCTTGTCACAATACTTAAGAGACTTAAGTATAGTCCAACCATTTGTTGTTAGTTGCGAAGTCATGTCCAACCCATTGCGACCCATGGACAACGTTCCTCCAGGCCTTCCTGTCCTCTACCATCCTCTGGAGTCCATTAAAGCTCACACTTACTACTTCGGTGACTCCATCCAGCCACCTCATTCTGTGTCGTCCCTTTCTTCTTTTGCCTTCAATCTTTCCCAGCATTAGGCTCTTCTCCAGTGAGTCCTTTCTTCTCATTTAATGGCCAATGTATTTGAGTTCTATCTTCAGGATTTGGCCTTCTAAAGATCAGTCAGGGTTGATCTCCTCCAAGACTGTTCAGTTCAATCGTCTTGTAGTCCAAGGGACTTGCAGGAGTCTTCTCCAGCACCATAGTTCAAAGGCCTGAATTCTTTGGCACTCAGCATTTCTTATGGTCCAACTTTCACAGTCATACATTGTAATTGTAAAAACCATAACCTTGACTATACACACTTTTGTTGGCAGGGTGATGTCTCTGCTTTTAGTATGCTGGCCATAATCTTGAATGATACATCCTGCAACTTCATTTGGTTCTGTTTTATTGTATGTTCTACTAGCAATAGTAAGATTTGATCAGGGAATCAGCATACTAAAAGCAAAGGGCAGTTGATATGATTCATTATTAATAATGTTGATTAAGTGAAGCAAAATTATTAAGATAGTATAAAACATGGAAAGAATAGAATGGGCAACTTAATGTGACTTTGATTGTTAGAAACCTCAAACAGCAACTTCTCTTTGACAAGTTCTGTAGTTGTTAAACTGTTTCTCCTCTGTTAAACACTCAAGTTTTTTCCCCAGAATGCTGGATAATAAGTTCATTCATAATTTGCTACCAGTATTGTGTGTGAGTTACTACTGCTTGACATCCTTGGAAATACTGTGACACCTGCTTCAAAGGAAGACAGAGTCAGTCTGCAACTCTTCTAACAAAATTAGGTTTCTCCATACCTGAAAAATATTTGTAATTTCCTTATGTATATGTACAGTGTATATAATAAGTTATAGCAAGCGTGCAAGCAACACATAGAAGGCTGATATGAACACCTTTGCTTTTGCTTTGAGTTAATTGGATTGTTTTTCTCTTTCTGGTTTGTTTTCAATATTAGAGCTACCTGTTGCAGGTTGAAAAACTCTTAAAGGCTGCCACATGATAGCAAAGGAAGTTTTATATTTCTTCAGAATTGTCTGGATTTTGCAGCCCAAATCTGACAGTCCTAGTAATATTCCTGTAATATTTTTTTCTGAGGCTGGGGAAAAGGCAGGAATTGTGGAAGATATTGAAGGTCTACAACATGTAGAAATTCCCCCCATATCTAGCTGCATCACTATTCATTAAAGAGAATGAAAAGAATTCCACCCATGTAAACTCAGAGATAAAGGGGTTCCTAAACATGAAAGTATTTAATTGTCAAGGGTCTTTGTGTGTGTGTGTGTGTGTGTGTGTGTGTGTGTGTGTGTGTGTGAATCTAGTATTAAGAGATATCTGAAAGATACCTAGGGTATTCAAATTAGCTTAGAGCAGATAACAAGGGTGGTGTTAAGGCAGAGAAAGAAGTATCATATTTTTCGGAGTAAAAGACATAGCGGAGTATAAGATGCACCAAGATTTCGAAGAGGTAAATTTTTTTAAAAGGTTTTTGCCCTCTGCAGGCCTCCCAAACTCTTTCTTGTAAAAAATGGGGCATGCAGACAGTTTGAGAGAATTGCAAAATGCTTCTGGGGGCTCGGGGGGCAAAAATGGTCTGTTTTTTGTGAAAATGGTCCCATTTTTACCAAAAATGGCATGCATAGGAGGCTTATAGAGTGCTCCTGGGGCTGGGGGGGGGGGAATAAGCAAAAAACAGCCTGTTTTTGCCCTACCCAGCCCCCAGGAGCACTTTGCAGGCCTCCCAAACCCTCTACATATCCATTTTTGTAAAGGGGCGGGGTTTCAGGAGGCCAAAAATGCTGTATTCAGTGTATAAGATGCACCCAGATTTTCACCCTCTTTTGGGGGGAAAGGTGCATCTTATACTCTGAAAAATATGGTATGTAGAAAGATGGACATAAGAAGATGGTGAAGAATAAGCCTACAAGGAAATGTTCAGTAAAGCAAACTGGGAAATGGATGCTTCCTGGTCATGAGCTGTAGGCTATGGGTGTACCAAAGTTTATTTTGGGTTACAGTGGCAAATGATGTTAGTTCCCATTAAAGAATTAAAGTACAATTCTATATTAAATTGTTTTTGCATCAGGAGCTGAGAATTAGGAAAAGGAACAAAGAGAAGCAAAGGGGATGAGGGAGGAATTTATATTCCTGCTTTTAGAAAAGGTGTTGAAAAAAAGTATAAAAAGATGCCTGTGCCATCTGAAAATAGTCCTGCAGATATGAGCGTAATTTGGCCAGATTTAAAGCAGACTAATTAAAATCAATCTATCACATTTGTAGACTATTCAGAATGACTCTGGGCAGCAGTCATATTAAAATCATAAATAATCAGTCCAGAAACTAAAAGCACAAAAAGGAAAAGATGCTCATAGAAAAAGACAATAGATACAATCAAACAGTAATAGCCACAAACAGCAAAATCAACCCACAATGGCCCTATACCATACATTGGCTCAATGGCTAAAGAAAAGTGCAGACCTTAACAATTATCTAAAAGAGAGAGAGTCCACACTCTTTGGTTTTCTGGGGGGAATGCAATTCAGTGCTAAAAAAAGTCCACCTTCTGGCCCTCCTCAAATGAATTGCTTTAATAAACAGCACTTGAATCATGGCAACTCCATCAGATATTATGAGATGGGTAGACATTATAGGAGAAAGATGGTCCCTCGAGTAATGAGGATTTATGTTATAAGAAGCTTTACAGGTGACACCAGCATTTGATTTGCACTTTGGAAGTCTATTAGTAACCAGTGTAGATCACAAAGCACAGGTATTCTCTGGGCATACCTGTTGTGGCCCACCAGCTGCCAGTGGAGCTGGCGGCAGACTCAGACAATAAGGAGGTTGGGGAGGAACTTGGGCGAGTGCTGGAGTCTGGGGAAGGCTTTGATGGATGCTCCACGTAAGATGCAGAGATAGAGCCAGTGCCATCCAACATTTCCGAGCCACTGGAGAGGCAGCTGCCTTTGGAGGTTGATATGAATGAGGAGGGAGCTGGGGAATAAATAGAAGGAAAGGGGAGTGGTTGTCATAGGAGACAACAGTTTGTATTTCTGATGATTTTGTTCATTGTATTTCGTGCCACAAAGACTGCTTTCCAGAACTTAATTTGCAGCCTTTCAGCTGAGAGCTCACAGCCTTGCAATTATTGCAAGGACCTGGTGAGGTCTGATACTACAGTTAGCTCCTTGAAGGGCTATTGCCTGGACTTTTTGTTGGGTGAATGCAATTAATTCATAAGAGGTAAATAAAGAGGGGTTTTTCGTGACCAGGAGTCTGTTTCTTGCTTCTGCTAAGGCTGGGTCAGAACAGTACCATAACATGCCCAAAACTTCTTGTGCCATTGTATTCTCAATGAGATGAAGTTTTCAAGTGGTCTTCAGGGCCATCACTATGTAGGGCAGGGGAGACAGAGAGAGATTAATAATCGCTGACCTTGGTTAACAAATGCTAAGAATTTTAATTACAGTAGTAAAAACTAATACAAACTAACCTGAAAGAAAATAGAATGGAAAGAAAAAATAAAAAGTTCAGGAAAAAAGAGAAAGAAACAATATAATAAAGAAAAAGAAAAGAAATATATAAAGAAATAGTTTCCAACCCTCATCACAAGAAGTATAAATAAATTTAGTAATTTAATCCCCTGTAAGGTTACAAATAGATAGCTCTTCATCCCATATCCCAACGCTTATCTATAAACTAATCCATAAAACATTAACTTTTAATCCCAATGTCAGCAAAAAGTCCATAAAGGGTTGCCAGAAAGTTGCAAAAAACGTATCCCATTTACTTTTAAACGTTTTAATCTTTAATTCAATCAAATAATTGGTGTATGGTTGATTTCTCTGAAATTTTTCTTTATCCCACTGCACAGATTTTTTTCAAGACTAACAAGACTCTTTGTAAATCCAATAAGAAAATATTTTCTAAGTCATTCTCTTGGTTTATCATTGGTATTTCCCTTTTAATTTTTAAATCTTCAACAAGTTCATTTTGTATATCCAATGAAGTGTCCTTTTCCAAATCATTCTTGTCTTGTCATTTATAGTTCCATATTCTGTAGTTTCTCTATCTTGTCACACAAAATTTGTTTCACATCTATGATTCCTTCATTAACATCTTTTAAACATAGTCTATCCATAGAAGCAGATATCACTACTGACAATAGTAACTGATTTCTGTAATACTGGCTGATATTGCAGTTATTAACTTCTGGCTCCATTCTTCAAACATGTTTTTTTAATATTTCTGATGTTATAATATTTTTTGTCATTTTGTAAGTCCAAGTATTAACTGACATCAAAACCATATTATTTTTTCCTTCTGCTTAAAATCTTTAGTTCTCTCTAGCATACAAGTTCTTAAGCTTGTAATTATTTTGTCTTTTCTTCAGAGTTGAAGATAAACTTACTTGATGAAGACTTTTCCAACAAACAAGGCTTTCTCTTGTTTCAAACAATCTTTCTTGTTTCATCTGCTGAAACACCTCAGAAAACCAAGAAGCCACCCAGGATCAACAGACAATGTGAGGTCCACAGAGAAGCATTGTGATCTATGATCTGTGTAACCATTCATTAAGACCTCAATTAAACTCTCCAATAGATTCTCTAGGGGAAAAAACACTACTTTCCTCTAAACCTCTTCTGAGTCCATTTAGTCACCTATAGCAGACTTATATAATACGTCTCATCTTTCTGTAGAGAGTGGGGAAGCAGCACTGATAAGCCAATAAGCAATCAGAGCATGATGTGATTGGGATGAAGGACTGAGGATTGCGTCCTTCATTTTCAGATCATGTCGAAGTTACACTAAGATATTTTATTTTATTTTATTTATGAATTACATAAATGTACAGTATAAGATAAAAGGTAAAGGTTCCCCTCACACATATGTGCAAGTTATTCCTGACTCTAGGGGGCGGTGCTCATCTCTGTTTCAAAGCCGAAAAGCCAATACTGTCTGAAGATGTCTCCGTGGTCATGTGGCCAGCATGACTAAATGCCAAAGGCACACGGAACACTGTTACCTTCCCACCAAAAGTGGTTCCTATTTTTCTACTTTCATTTTTACATGCTAGGTTGGCAGAAGCTGGGACAAGTAACAGGAGCTCACTCCATTACGCAGTGCTGGGGATTCAAACCGCCAAACTGCTGACCTTTCTGATCGACAAGCTCAGCTTAACCACTGAGCCACCGTGTCCCCCCTAAATGTACAGTATATAGCCACTCAACTCACACATAGGTGACTCGATATACCATTTCCATGATTTGTAGGAATCAGCCCTCAATAATCTGCGACAAGACCATAGTGGCTATGAACTCTAGAACATCACATAAGGACAAATGGAAGTCTTCCAGGATTAACCACATGATGGATTATTAGTAGGGCAGGCAGAGACATTTCCTCACAGCAGGGAGATTGGTTTAATAACAACAACTACATCTCCTCTTTAAAACTGAACTTCAATCACAGGAATTCACATCTAGTTATTTTGCGGGCAGGCAGTGCCACTGAAAGCTGTTAAAACTTCCTGATTGACAATTGCTGCTCTATCCCCTCGGCCTCGTGGTTGCAGCTGATACAATGCTTGAAACCTTAGTGGGCACATTTCATAGAAGGGAAAACTCTTCTGGTTCCACCAGGTCTTGGTTATAGACACCAGGTTATCTGTCTCAGCCACAATGAGATTGTGAATTACAACAAAACTCAGATTCAGCTCCACCACCTCCTGTGATGCTCACCAAGGCTGTGTTCACATGCTGTGATTAGTCACAATTTACTGAACCAACGTTTGCTCAATTAACCAATTTCCTGAGTTTACACAACATAAACCAAGTCAAATATTAAGCAAAGGCTCTGGTTTCAAATAGCACTCTTGGTTAAAATAGTTGACTAGTTTGTGGTTTTAACGTGCTGTGAGAACACAGACTGATATCTAAGACTGTCTTTTGCTATCTTAAAAATGCCCAATCTAGAGTTTATGATTGTGGTGATGTAACAGGATACATGAGGTGAGAAAACCATGGATGCTTGGAGGTAAAATATAATAAAGGGGCTTCAAATAAATTCTTGTTGCACATAATTAATAAATGTTGCTCAGTAAAGATCTCGATCTAGAGTGACATCAGACAGTTTTGTGCTTTCCAGATGTATTGGTTAACATCTTCCACCATGGTGATGTGGATGATGGTGGAGACTATCCTGCTTTTCCTGCATATTTCACATATTTAGTATTCCATCTGTCAATTTTTCCATACAACCATAATCTAGAGCACTGGTAGTCAACCTGGTCCCTACCGCCCACTAGTGGGCATTCCAGCTTTCATGGTGGGTGGTAGGGGTTTGCTGTAACTCTGCTTTATAAATTTTATAAAGTAAAGCAGAGGTGTGTTCCTACCAGTTTGCACCTATTCGGTAGAACCGGTTCGTCAAATCTACCGAACTGGTTAGAAGAGGTTCCACCAGTGGACCCGGAAAGCAGGCCACACCTACAGAAGAGGTTCCAAAATTTTTTGAAACCCACCACTGGTCCTTGGATATGATTATTTTACACTATCATGCTCCTATTTATAAAACTCAGTGCCTCTGTGAAAAGTAAGGATGACTACTGCGTTTGTGGTGCAATCAGAAAATTGCGTGTGTTGAAGTTGTTTTAACGCAAACCAAAGATGCCTTTTAAAAAACAAGTTTACATCATATTCTTATGCATGCCAGTGCTGTGTGTGAGGTAATTTAAGGTGGTTCTGACAAGTGTCATCGGCATCTTCATATCCGGTCACATGGGCGGCAAGCCACTCCCATCCGGTCACATCGGTGGCAAGCCACTCCCACAAAGGAGGCCACACCCACAGAGTAGGTTTGAACATTTTTTGAAACCCACCACTGAAGTAAAGTTACTTCCCCACTTCATAAATCACCATTACTGTGGAACCGCTGGGCAGTTAGAAAATTTTACTACTAACAGAGATCCAAAAGTGGGCGGTAGGTATAAAAAGGTTGACTACCCCTGATCTAGAGTCTTTCAATCAGCTTCTGTATCTGAAGGTGGATTTGAATGGTAGTCTAGTGAGGAGAAGGACCAGAGGAAACACAATAGCAGTTGTCCAATATTTGAGGGGCTGCACAAAAAGGAGAGGATCAAGCTATTTTCCAAGGCCAGACAAAGAATAATGGATGGAAACTGACCAAGGAGAGATTCAACCTGAAAATAAGGAGAAATTTTCTGACACTGAGCATAATTAATCAATGGAACAGCTTGCCTTTGAAGTTGTGGGAGCTTCATCACTGGAAGCTTTCAAGAGTGGACTGCCATCTGTCAGAAATGGTGTAGGATCTGCTTGGGCAGGGTGTGTATGTTTTGGACTAGATGATCTATAAGGTCCCTTCTAACTCTGTTAATCTGTATCTGAACCTGGATCTCCTGATCCTTATCCAACATCTTAACCACTACATCACACTGTCTCTCTCCCAGCATATTTCAAGAACACTAACCTGAGGAAGGCAGGCATGGAATATCCTCATGAAACTTTGGCACTTTTAATCTATTTTGAGTGCCTCTGTGCTGCCCAGTTTATTCATTCTTCTCCACCACTCCTTATATTTATATTTTGGCAAGCTAGCATGCAAAGAAGATGCCAGCCATTTCCAGGCAAACAATCTGGGTTTAACTGGAGCTTATCATTTTATAGTGCTGCCGTTGGATTTCTCTTCAAAATAGATTTTAAATCATCAGGAGAGGGAATGGGTAAAAATTAACTTTCCAGGGAGCTCATTTTTAAATTAAAACAGGGGGGAAATTGCATTTGGAATGATACGTACACAGTGTTGATTGAATATAGGAAGCACAGCATTTATATTTATTTTATTCCTTTTTGCTCACTAAAATTTATATTCAAAAGTAGACTGAAATCAACTTATTTGGCACTGTCTTTTTATGTGCATTCTACAGTTAACAATTTCTCTCCATCCAGAATGACAAAGGGAAAGATAAAAACTTGTGCGACTTTGGTGCATTGAAGATATTTCCAATATTTCTTACCCCAGGTAAGCCTGGTGCTCATGCAAGATTCGAAATTAATGCATACTTTAAGCCCCAAAATAAGGAATATAAATTAAGATGGAAAGAGAATAGAAAAACAATTTAGTTACAAAACAGAAATGGGACATCAATCAATACAATGAGCAAATGTTCCTGCACCCTTAGATAGTAATTAGAAAGCAAGTGTAGGGAGTTAGCATCCACCCCTCTCCTAGAAGAATGAAATATCCTAGGAAATATTGAAAAGGCAGAATATTATATTTCCCTGGATAAGAGATGGAGAAACATGTTTTTAGACAGGAAACAGACTCACTCTTAATAGCCCCCATCTTTGTCAATGGGCCATTAAAATGCCCGAGTCAGTCTATTTTACATAACAAAGATCCCCCTTCAGCTTCAGGGTGATTGGATTAAGGCATAGCAGTTAGTTAGCAGTTAGACTTATATACCGCTTCATGGGGCTTTCAGCCCTCTCTAAGCGGTTTACAGAGTAAGCATATCGCCCCCACAGTCTGGGTCCTCATTTTACCCACCTCAGAAGGATGGAAGGCTGAGTCAACCCTGAGCCGGTGAGATTTGAACCGCCGAACTGCAGATAACAGTCAGCTGAAGAGGCTGCAGTACAGCACTTTAACCACTGTGCCATCTTGGCTCTTGGCACCTTGGCACCTTGGCATGATAGTATTAGCCCTTTACCCATCTCACTACAGGGCACCTGGGAAGAAGCAATGATCAACCAAACTTGGACTCAAAGCACAGCCTAGATAGTTGCCCCTGTATGGCCCAATCTGGCAACCAATCAGAATACATTTCTTACACAGGAACAGGAAGCAGAGAAGTGGGGCCGAAAAGAGAGTATAAAAAACCCTGGAATGCTCAGCAAGCTCCTCCTCCTCCTCCTCCTCCTCCTCCTCCTCCTCCTCCTCCTCCTCCTTCTTTTCTTTACTCAACATCTTGAAGCATGTGATCACCTTTTTCCCCAGGACCTCAAACTATGTGATCCTGCCCACCATTAAACCATCATTCCAAGCAGGATCCATATTTCCAGTGTCTTTTTCCCCACTTGGAACTGAACCCAGAAAGACATTTCTTCCAACACAAGAAAATGGTCTTCAGAGTGCTTATCATTTTATTTAACTTGCCCAACATTTTGGAGCATATACCCTTTTTTATGGGGTCATTTCAAAAGACGAATGCTTCTTTTTTTTGTTTGAGAACTGGATTCTTATCCTTTTTCATCTATGGCATTTTTCATATTGAAATAAGAGGAAGGGGACTGAAGCACTCTACCTAAACTAGCTCAATCAGCTAAACAGAAAGGGAATTATATTGGTCTATATTCATCTAAGATCCCTCCTATTCATACTGGCAACTGAATCTTCATTTAGTTCTTATAATACCTTCATTGCTTTGGTGTGCATCAGATAACCAAGAAAACTAGAGGGAAACTAGAGGTTTCTATCCTGTATTTTGGAACTTCTTTTTGTCCTTAGCAAAGATCACCTCTTTCTGTTTTTCTGCATCTGACACCTCCCTCCGTAAAATATAGGATCATTTTTTAAAAATGTCAATAACAGTTATGGGGGAGCTCTATCTTGGTCAAGATGTGGTGAAGGGGGAAGAAGTTAACTATTTGGAATCTCAGTACAAATAAACCTCCAGCTGTGTGTGTGTGTGTATGTGTGTGTGTGTGTGTAGAATACGTTTTCAACCATCCTCTCCTTATTTAGCCTACCAAGTTCTATTCCAATAACTTGGTTGTTTAGTGAAATGGTCGAATATATCTCTGTCTCTTTCTGTGTCTGCCTCTGCCTGCCTGCCCCTCTCTCTCTCTCTCTCTCTCTCTCTCTCTCTCTCTCTCTCTCTCTCTCTCTCTCTCTCTCTCTCTCACACACACACACACACACACACACACACACACACACACACACACAATGAAGATCACTGGTAACTGCTGTCTCATTCAGCTACGATAGCATTACTCTCATTGTCGTGCATTTTTGTTAGGCATAAAAAATTTAGTCCTAAATGCATGCATTGGTGAGAAAATTATTTTTATTACCCATTGTATTTGCAGATCTAGGGGAGATGGGTGACATACAAGTCTAATTAAGAAACAAACAAATAAATAAATAAAAGCAGTGGAATCCCATCTATATCTTATTAGGTACAACACCAACCTAGGTTTTTTCATATCCGTGTGGCACTATGAAGAGCTCTCTTCCTTTTAATTTTCAAGGAACACTATCTGCTTGTTACAAGAATTAAATTTCAAGTTTAAAAATCAGGAGCTTCTTCTGGAAGAATTGCAAACTCCCTCAAGGCCACTGGAGACCAGCTTCATTTACTTTCACCCATCTTCTCCCTTTGCTCCGAATAGGAGCTGATCTTGGTTAATCACTACATCTGCTGACTCCTGCACAAGGGGGCTAATTTATGTATTATTCTGAGCTCAGGATTCAATGACATCAGATATTTCTTGGAAAAGGCCTGCTTTCCCTCCCAGACAAATTGCAGTATGAACACACCTCCTTCTTTCACTCTTGTTCCTAATACGGAATTTCACTGCTCTTTTGCAACAGCGCTAACAGCTCATTTGCTAGGTGCCAGCAACAAAACTACAACAAAAAAGCGTTGAAGAAAAATCAATTGAATAAAAGGCTCTATATGTTTCCTGAGCCATTGTTAAACGAATCAAGCGTTTGGGAAATCTCTTTCATTTATGAAACGTTTCACTTCTGAACAGTGATTCTGGTTTTATGAGACCTGTGCAGCATTTTTAAATTACTAGTGGGGATTCTGTTATTTGAAGATAGTTGGGTGCTTCAAATTTAAGGGCAAGTCTATTGATCACAGTGGGACCTACTCTGGAATCCTCAAATATCTACTCAACATAAAAAGGGTTTTTGAAGATACCTCTTCAAAAACATTCCTGGTGGTATGGTGAGTGACAAAATCTTTGAGTTTTGGATTTCTCATTTGGTAATTCAGATCCTTGTGGGCAGGTTGCTGGGTTGGGGAATCAAGAGAGAAATTAGAAGGTGTCCTTCATTGTAGATAGTCGTCCAATGGTTAGAAACAATGTTTCTGTAAATGCTCTAACCTGCAGATGAATTGCAGAATTGCACAACTTGGATTTTTAATCAATTTAATTAAGATCATAGAAATCAAGAGATTTTTCCTTCACTTCTGGCTTAACAGGCTACATTTTCAATCATTCAATTAGACTATTTCAAAATATATTAGGAATAGGTATAAGTAATTCAGTGTTTTTTCCCTGTGTTTTGCCACAAGTGCAAGATCTGTTTCTGCCTCCCCACCCCACAAACAGAGTGTTGATCCATTTGTTGAAACAGGAATTGATTGACCAGTTTGTTGATGAGTATTGTGAGCTGAGAGAGAGAAATTAACTGGCCCAAAGTCACCCAGTCAGCTTTCATATCTAAGGCGGGACTAGAACCTATAGTCTCCTGGTTTCTAGCCTGATGCCTTAAACACTAGGCCACACTAGTTTTCCTTAAATAATTCACTGTACATTTTAAACACAAATATATTTGCCTATAGGCTTCAAACATTGATCTCCTCCAAGTGTGTATTCAACGGAACATGGTTTAGATGGGCACAGAATCACCCTCTTATATACAGTAAGGAGTCTAAGGCTTAGAAAAACATAAAACTGTAGACCAAAAAGTGATTTTGGCTGAAAAGTCTCCCTCATTTGAACAGAACCAGTCAAAATTTTCCTTTTCTATCTGGCTCTTCCAGATATACTAAGTTAGAAATCTGATCACCTTTCTTGTTGATGGTGATGGAAGCAATAACTATTTAAAAGGCACCAGAATGAGAAACATTACACCTGCAGCTGAATAACAGAAAATCAGAAGAGAGTTCAGACATGCTAAGTCTTAGCCACTGATTCCTGGGTCTTTTTATAACGTTCCTGCCTCTCCCCGGCTAAGGCAGCTGATGAGATTGGATTTTGCCGTGCATGAGAGGGTTAATATTCCATTGCCAGTTCCAATGATGGCTTCCAATGGTACAGCCCTGACCACCCCTGGTTATGGCATGTGGATGGCATGAGCCAGTGCTCAGCTGGCTAATCAGATGCTGCTACAATGATTTAATAGAAGTCGAGCTTATAAGAGAATTCCAAGCAAAGGTTTATTGTCCCCATTACGACTGTGGAAGGGCAACTCTCAGATGCTCATTGTCTGCAAAACCGGGATTGTTCAATTTAAGGCTGGCTATTATTACAGACACACAATCATGTGAAAAGGCTTTGCAAGTTAATTCTCTATCATGGTCACAGGCAGGGGAGAAAACAAGCCTTCTTCTGAGTGGCATGTGAATACTACTACAAAATCAAGCTTTCAACTTTGCCGCAGTGGCAGTAAAATCTAATTATTTGCTCAAGTGAGATAATATGTAACAGGTCTCCAGCCTATTTAATCCTAGTTGTCACTATTACTTTGCATTTAGATTTCCATGTTTGAATAATGGGGTGATCTTGCCAACTTACAAAAATCCAATTATAGGACCCCGATAGAGATTGCTCTGCCAAAGGCCAGCCAATTAACACCGCACAAAGTTTAGCACCTGTTTAAACAGCAGGTCATTCAGAAGAGCAGAAGTCTACCGGAACTTTTCAAACGAGGGACAGGAGCTGCTTTCATTATTTCAAACAAGAGGAGAGAAAACTAATCTGCAGAAACGACTTCCCAAGTAGAACGTGATGTAAATAAGTTTTGCCACAGTCTGATGGAATGGAAATAAGGTTAAAGATGTCCCCAAATTACCCCCAACCTCAGCAGCTGATAATAAAACAAATGTTAACTAGAGTTTATTTAGCATGCGGTGCCTGCTTACGGCTAGCTGCTTGCAGAAGTGAAGCAATTACATGATGATAGACAAGGAACAGGCCTTACTGCTAAGTGATGATCAGAAAAGCAGGACGGAATGGATAATTAGGAGTTGGGAAGAATTAGCTAAGAAAAACCTGAAATGGGGAATGGGAAACTATGCCATAGGCTGTTGTTAAGGAAGAAATGACACAATAGAAGGCAGACTGGTGCTCATATATGTGAGAGAGGAGAAACGATGAACGTAGGAAAGGAAGATCAAAATAATCTGTGATGGGATTGGAGAGTGGACATGTGGGGTGGGGGAGCTGTGGCTTTCCAGAACTTCAACTTTCATTACTTTCAGCCCATGTACACAACAGTGAGAAATACTGGGCACTTACAAAACCATACCAGGTGGCTTTGTAATCCAATAGCAGAAGGTTACAGCTTTCCCATCCCAATCATTAGTCTCACTAGTCATATCAGTGACAAAATGTTGCTATTGTAAACCACCCAGTCACTTAGATGAGATGGGCAGTGTAAAGCAAAGAAATAGCAATAGCAATAGCAGTTAGACTTATATACCACTTCATAGGGCTTTCAGCCCTCTCTAAGCGGTTTACAGTCAGCTTATTGCCCCCAACAATCCGGGTCCTCATTTTACCCATCTCGGAAGGATGGAAGGCTGAGTCAACTCTGAGCCGGTGAGATTTGAACAGCCGAACTGCAGAACTGCAGTCAGCTGAAGTAGCCTGCAGTGCTGCATTTAACCACTGCACCACCTCGGCTCTCAAACAAAACAAACAAAAATAGCAGTAGTTGAATTAATGTAATAGTTTTATCTACATGTATAGAGAATCAGTCTGGTGAAGTGGTTAAGGCATCAAGCTAGAAACTTGGAGACCATGAGTTATAGCCTTGCCTTGAGCACAAAGGCTGTAAAGGTGACCTTGGGCCAGTCACTCTCTCAGTCCTGAGAAGGAGGCGTGGTAAACCACTTCTGAAATGTTGCCAGGAAAAATGCAGGGAGTGGTTCAGATAGTTGCCAGATGTCAACATTGGCTTGAAAGCACTAACTAACCAACTAGAAATCTCTACATTTAAAAGTCAGTCATTTTTAAGATGAGATAATCTTCATCCCAACCTACTTGAAACAATGATTTAACATTTAGTTCTCTATTCTTGAAAGGTATAGATATTTCTTAAATTTCTTAAAGTTTCAAGTTTCAAATAGGTCTTGGCTATTACTTTAAAACTGAATGTAATTTTCAACTTCTTGGTGGTAGAATGGCATCAGCAATACTATGGCCTGCTGCAGCTGCCAAAAAAGTCAACACAGCTCTAGGCTGCATAAACAGAGGGATAAAATCAAGATCAGGTGAAGTGTTAATACCACTTTATAATGCCTTGGTAAGGCCACACTTGAAATACTGCATCCAATTTTGGTTGCCACGATGTAAAAAAGATCTTGAGACTCTAGAAAGGGTGCAGAGAAGAGCAACAAAGATGATTAGGGGACTGGAGGCTAAAACACATAAAGAATGGTTACTAGAATTGGGTATGTCTACCGTATATACTCGAGTATAGGCCGACCCGAATATAAGCCGAGGCACCTAATTTTACCACAAAAAACTGGAAAAGTTATTGACTCGAGTATAAGCCTAGGGTGGGAAATGCAGCAGCTACCGGTAAATTTCAAAAATAAAAATAGATACCAATAATGTTTTTGAATATTTATTTCAAAGAAAAACAGTAAACTAGCGGTGTATTCAATGAAATACTTCACTCACCTCATGATGCTGATGTCCCGCTGTGATGATGATGTCCCGTGCAGCCGCGGGAGCGATGTCCCGCCTCCTATGACACACGGCACAGTGATTCCTATCATTGGATCACTGTACCAGAGGAGGTGGGACATCGCTATGTGGCTGCTTGCCATAACAAGGAGGAGGTGGGACATCGTTGCAGAGCGGCAGGAGGGGGAGGAAGGGGAATCGTAAGACAGCCCTGCATTACATTAGAACGTGAGGAGGGGGGATGGTGCGGTGCGCGTTGCACGGCAAACTGACACAGAGGGAGGGGAAACTCACAGGGGCACTGGGCCATTCACGAGTGTCACCCAGCGGCATGGCCCCGCCCCTTTTTCTCCTCCATTTCGGGCAAATTTTTTACTGACTCGAGTATAAGCCGAGGCGGCTTTTTTCAGCCCAAAAAGTGGGCTGAAAAACTAGGCTTATACTCGAGTATATACAGTAGTTTAATGAAAAGGACTAGGAATGAAATGAAGGCAGAGTTCCAATATCTTAGGGTCTGCCACAAAGAAGACGGAGTCAAACTATTCTCCAAAGCACTCAAGGACAGGACAAGAAGCAATGGGTGGAGACTAATCAAGGAGAGAAGCAACTGTTTGTTGTCAGTCACACGAAGCAACTTATGATCAGCAGAAGCCTTGTTCTCTTGAGAAAAAAAAATGTCATATCTCAAGGATCTGTCAACCTGCCCTGCCACTGGCAATTGTAGTTCCATTTTAAACAGTAAGATGGGTGTGTGCACATTCATATAATTGGCTTTATAACTTTACAAATTTGATGAAACATCAATTGTAGAAGCACTTAGTAACATATCTCTTTAGGTTTATCCATGTTTTCTCTTAGATTTTATCTCACTTGTAATTGCTGCTCTAGCCGTTTTTGTAGCAGGTTATATTTGCAGATAATTGTTTTGTTTGTGCTGTTACTTACATTTCTTAATTGTGCTTATTCAATTAATCAAATATTCTGGGTTCACATAACTATATGGACTAAATATGGCAATAAGACTGGACTAAAATGTCATTGCCTAGTATACTGTGATCACAGCCAAAATGCTAAAAACTCTAGACATACAAATTCCCTGGAGGATCAGTCTCTCTCAAAAGCTAATGGAAAGAAGGAGACATTCAAAATATAACTACGGTAAATTGGTAGACATGGATTGAATACTGTTAGGAATATAATCTAATGGTTGGGTTGGCAATATATAAACATGTAACAATGTTATGCCTTTTTCTTTAAATCATACTGTAAAATGTGATTGGTTGCTGTTTTCCTCAATTGGCCATAAGAGGGAGCCAGAATGACTGTTAGCTCTCTGTTTTCTTAGATGCTGGGCTGATCTGATCTGAGTGTTTTGGAAGCTGGCTGTTAGAAAGTGCTGTGAGCTATTGTAAGTTTTGCAACTGCTAGCGAACTTTGAGTACTGAACTGATTATATGATACTGGACTATGTTATTTGGATTATCCCTTAACTGAAAGATGTTGATGACTGACTGTCTTATCCGTGTATGACTTGGCTGTTTGATTGAGTCTGATACCTCTATTTCCATGAAAGTAAAAGCCTATTTAAACTGCAGTGTCTCTGTATGCTGGTTTGTGTGTTCTCCAACACCACTCTCACAACGCTTCTCTGAACGTACTCGCTCTCCCAATGGGGAGCTTACCTAACAAATACTATGTACCTATTTCTTCTCCTGCGACTTATCTTCTGTTTTAACTGACATGACTAGTGAATACTTCTTGAAAGTTCAGTTTAAAAAAACCCCTGCTTTCAGGTGGCTACAAAAGATACTGCCTTAATTTGAATTCTGGAAAGGATGTAATGCAGCATTTCTTAAGATGGGGAAAATTACCAATTTGCATCCATTTAGTTTTTTAAAAAAGCAAGCCAGCTGAAAGCCCTATATGAAAATCCCCCCCCCCCCCGCGCCCCCTGTCCAGCAAACTTTTGGAGATACATTATTTGGCTTCCCATTGTATCAGGTTAGAGAGTTAGAGAAAATGACTGCTTTTTATGGAATGAATGAGACTGTGAAGTCTGTTATGCATGACCAGCCCCTGCCTATCGAACCACTTGAATTGGGAAAAAATGAATTAAAAAATTCAAATATTTATCTATATTAAGATGTGTGTTCAGTCCACTGGTCTCCTTTTGTTCAACTCTATTTGTCCTCTGAACTGTAAACATCAGCAATTATGACAAAGATGTTTCTATTTTTTTTTTAAAAAAAAATGCCAGACTGTTATGGTGATATTGTAGAAAAGAAGAGATCATTTGATTAATCACACTGTTTTATAAATAATGCTGCTGTTTGCACATGGATAATGGAAGAGAGGGATCTCACTTAAGACACACATTAACCAGATTCAAATTACTGGCTTTATTATGTGAAGAACTTGCTCTCTTGAGAAGTTTATGATGCTGGGAAAAGTGAGAGCAAGAAAAGAAGACAACTAACAGAAAGGTGAATGGACTATATTGGAGCAGCACCGGCTCTCCCATCGGAAGAATCGAAGGACTAGGTCGGGGTCAAAGAAAATGTATCGATGTGATTGCTAAGAGCTGACACTGATTTGATGAGACCTAATAGCAATAGCACTTACACTTATGCACCGCTCCACAGTGCTTTTACAGCCCTCTCTAAGCGGTTTACAGAGTCAGCATATTGCCCCCAACAATCTGAGTTCTCATTTTACCAACTTCAGAAGGATGGAAGGCTGAGTCAACCTGGTAGGGATCAAACTGCTGGCAGTTGGCAGAATTAGCTTGCAATACTACATTCTATCTAACCACTGCACCATGGCTCCAATCAATCAATCAAGGCTGGAGGAAGCAATTTTTGTATTGCTTGCTTGACAGAGTTGTGAGCAGAAACCATTAAAATCCAGAATGACTTTTCAATGGTCAATGTTCAAAGGGTCCCTCCCCAATGTATTCTTATCCTGTTATCCATTCTGTTGCCCAACCAGGAGTCCAAGCATTTCATTCTTCTTCATTTATCTATATCCAGGGTCCCCAACCCTCTGTTCATGGACCAGCATGGGTCAGTGGCAGGTCAGAAACGGGTCTGTGCAAACAAGCAAAGCCCCATCCGCAGGATGCAGACACGAAACCAGCTTCCTCCGTTCCACAGAAAAACCTCTCTCCACAGAACCGGTACCTGACACCTTAAAAGTTGGGGTCCGCTGATCTATACCCTTGACCATTTTGACATTACCCAGTGAAAATGAGAAAAGGGGCCTTGCTGTTCGTGTAAACGGATGGCATTTCATCAAGGTAAAACACTTGGGATACACAGCACACTGGCTCCCTTAGAACTTCCATTCAGCTCGATGAGGTTGAATGGTGCGCTAGTGCAAAACCTTTACACTTCGCTTACATTCATGAGACCCTAAAGAAATTGCTCCACTTGGATTCAAATCGATGCACATCTCTGCATTGTGGTCCCTGAAGTGTCAGGGCATGTTGGCTGAGACTAAGGGGAATCGCACATCCACTCTATTTGAAAGGTATAGATTCTTCATACTTTTCCAAGAACTATGGATTTGGGGATATTTTCTATCAAGCTGCTTCCTGACTGCAATTTTGAAAGAGAAACACATGATTTCTACAAGCCTTAAAGCTGTAGGGACCAGATACAGAAACTCACAGATTATAAATACAGTATACATACAGGAAGAGTGATGGAAAATGATTATGAGTTTGGTTGTTGTGATGTATCCTTAGGGATAAGTGTGGGTGAAACTTTTTTTTAATGAAACCAACATGTTTGGCAATTCCCTCTATTGGCCTATTCCAATTTATTTTTCTTCCCTGTATCCCCCCATCCCCCACCTTTCCCCAAGTTCTGGACAGATCAATAACTTTCCACTGTTGTTGTTTCAGGTTAATTCTATTTTGGGATTAAGATGGATATATCCTAGAAAGAAGCAGGAATATTTACTTCCAGCAGTCTATACTTGCAAGATAATTATAAGTTCTGCATCATATCAGCTGCCTTGAAACTGATGTTTATTGCCATCAGGAGCTGGGGTTAGGCAGAATTTGTACATTTCTCTCTTCTTGCAGCTGTTGTGAAGAAAGCACCTGGTATTTAGCAGCCTAGTCTTAGGACAGTGATGACTAACCTTTTCTGGACCAAGTGCCCAAAGCATGTGCTTGTTTGTGTGAATGAGTATTTGTGCACCCAAATCCCCAAAATGCAACGTGCGCATGGCCCTCATGCATGCACCCCACCTCCCACCCCCACGCATGCATGCATAGCTCCCTGTATGCGCCCCCTGCATGCACAGGCTGCCCTTTTGCATGCCCCCTGCCCATGCACGCATGCCCCCACGCAAGCACCCCGCACATGCATGGCAGAGACCCGATGACCAGCTGGCCGGCAGGAGGCGTGTGCACATGTGTGGTGGAGCTGACCTGGGGCAACGGCTCGGGTGCTCACAGAGAGGGTGCTGCGTGCCACCTGTGGCATGTGTGCCATAGGTTTGCCATTACGATCTTAGGAGAATAGTTCTTTAAAAAGATCCATTGGCCCTTAAGGCTTTCACCTCTACACCCAGGAACATTCAGAATATTTCTATGTGAAGAAACGCAGATCCAAAGTCCTTCTGTGATAAATCCAAAACAAGATTAACCGAAGAAGAGGAATCTTAATGCAGACTCTTGGTGTCCTTGCCATGCATGATTTGGCTTATATGAATGCAGAGCCTTGATTTTTAATTTGATTTATCCTCTCCAGGGAAAATAACAGCCACGTACAGTATATTGCAACAATATCTTCAACTATCCTAGATCTTAGGGAAGAGTGAAATAGCACAAATGTTTCCAGTTCTTAATTTGGGGCTTGGAAAGGAGACAGCAATATTTTTCAGTAGTTGAGGTGAATGGCAATGTTCTCATGGCGTAAAGCTAGTTCAGTATCTTTCTATAATAAGGTTAAGAAAAACAGGAGTTTACTGGCTTATTAAGATTCAGTATTAGGGATCAGAAGACTACTGTCTTCTGTCAAAGACAGTATACTATCAAAGTCCTTAATAAAATTAAAAATAAAATAAAATAAAAAACAATGATCCATGCCAGGACAATGGGCTAATCTGTGTAGCAAGGGAGAGACTACTGTTAGAAAATCTAGGAAAAGCTATAAGGGGAGAAACATGGACGAAAGCTAACTGTATAGGAACGGGAAGGTATTACAAAAGAAAGCATTTTGTCCTTGTAAGCGGTGTGAAACAAAGGCATGTTAGAGGAAAGTAGCCAAGCTGGTGTGAGGCTTGTAAGTGGATGGGAGTCTAAGTTCGTGGTTGCTTCTTGCCTAAAAGGCAGGCAGGATATTTGGAACTGCTAGCTGGGATAATAGCAATAGCTCTGATTACCCCTTCTATTCCCATCTTTTTACATTCAGCACTCGCTTTTTCCTAATAACAGGCAAGCTTTGCCTTTGTCTGAAATGCTGGGAGATGGGTGAGCTTCAGTTAAAAAAAAACACCAGCTCCAAAATATGCAGCAATTTCAGTGAGGAAAAAAAAAAGAATCAAGGGGTTATGACCAACTTTTTCCCTCCACAGACTGATTGTATCTTATGGTCTATTAATTAGTTTAACGATTTTCAGACTCAGAGGGAAGATGGATATATCGTAGAAGATCTTCTAGCAGAAATAGTTCTTGAAAACAAGGGTCTCTTTTAAAAAAAAACAGATTTGATAGATTACATTAAAAAGATAAGCTGCTGCAAAGTTGAAAATGTAAATACGTTACATTAAAAACAATTATTTAAAATTCTGCCATGTACCGTATTTTCGTCGAAATCAAAGCCCCTTCATTAAAGAATATTAATGAATCTGAACACAGTTCACCACTGAAGAGGTTTTACAAGTGTAACAGAGAAAATGCAGTTTTAGTAACTAATTCTACCTCAGAAGCAATTTGGATCCTGATAATTGCTTTTTTAAAAAAAGCCACTATACAATTTGGGGAAGAAAAAAACAAATAGGTGTTAATGATTTACACTGGAACCAGGGCTACAGGTGATGATACTACAGCAATTGGGATCAGAATTCCTGTCACTAAATGATGCAGTTGTTACCCAAGGACCTAGCCCTATCCAAGCCATTCTACACTTGGTTCTTCCTGGGTTTCCATTCTTCCAAGGTAAGGAACTGCCTCCCTTCAATTCCCCCAACTGCCTATTTTCCCTCTCCCATCTCTGACTTTTTTAAAAAATAAATAAATTTCATTAATAGACACTTTTTTGAAAAACAGTGCCTAGTCAGGGTATACCATTTACAAATAAAAAAGAAAGACCAAAAAAGAAGAGTGGTGTTAAAGCTAATAACAACAATAATGATATATCGTATTTTTCGGAGTATAAGACACACCTTTTACCCTCCTAAAAGAGCATGGAAATGTTGGTGCGTCTTATACACTGAATATAGCCATTTTTGGCCTCCTGAAACCCTGTCCCTGCATTCCATTTTTGCAAATAAATGGGTGAAAAACAGGTCATTTTTTGCAAAAACAGAGGCGTTTTTGCCTTCTCCCAGCCCCCAGAAGCACTCTGCAGGCTTCAGCAGGGCTGGGGGAAGGCAAAAAACTCCCTGTTTTTGCAAAAAATGGTCCATTTTTTTGCCAAAACAGGGGCCTGGAGGACAATTTTTTTTCCCGACTTACCTCTTCAAAATCTTGGTGCATCTTATACACTGGTGCATCTTATAGTCCGAAAAATATGGTAGTAACAATAGTAATAATATAACCAAAAAGCTTTTAGCTCGGTTTCTTCTTACATTAAAGTATTGTAATTATTTACCTTCTTATTTTCAGTACTAACAGTTATGATCTTACTTTTCTCTCATTCCTACCTCATGCTTCTATCCATTCACAGAATTTATTCCAAATCATGTAACATTCTGTATCTCCTTGATCTTTAATTTTAAAGGTTAAACTAACCATTTTGGAAGAGTCAACATTTTTTCGGATTACAGCCTCCTCTGGTGGGGTATTCACATTTTTCCAATATTTAGCATATATGATCCTTGCTGCTGTCAGTTTGTGTAAAACTAAATATGTGGTCCCTTTATCATAGCCCTCTGGTACTATACCTAGGAGACATGGTTCTGGTTTCAACTCAATATTCTGTTTGATTATCATCTCTGCATTGTTATGGGGCTGCTTGCCACATTGTAGCTCACAAGCTTTTTGGTGCACCCTAGCCCAGATGCTATAAGAAGTTCCTAAGCCACAGCACGAATCTATGGCCACCCTTGGAAGCCTCAGCTGGGCCCAGGCTGGGACAGAAACGTGGTGCAAAGGGAAGGATGCATATATAGTAGAAGTTCTTCTAGCAGAAATAGTTCTTGAAAACAAGTTTTCTTTTTTTAAAAAAAATCAGATTTGATATATTACATTAAAAAGCTAAGCAGTTACAAAGTTGAAAATGTAAATATATTATTGTATTTTTGGAGTATAAGATGCACCTTCCCCCCCCAAAAAGAGGGTGAAAATCTGGGAAGAAGGCGGGGCTTAGCAGTGAGAAGACTATTCCTGAAATTCCTCTATTCCGAAGGATTTTTGGATGGGTTCTTTGAACTCTAGCTGTCCCGGAGACGACAGTGAAGGTGAGGAGAGACCCTGGACCTCAGAGACACCCGCAAGTCTCTGGGGGGGGTATTAACTCCTCGTGCCAATTCCTTTCTGGATTAGCTGCGTGCTAACTGAAACTGCAGGTTGCCCCTAAGAATGGCAGAAGTGATGTCATCTGGTAAGCTGATTTTATTATTCAAGAGAGACTGTCCGCATTAAAAGCTTAAGCTAATTGAAACCAAAGAACAGAAGAATTCAGCGGCGAATTGGTTTTTTTTTAATGGATTTATGGCTGGTGGCTACTTTACTTCTTAAACGCTTCAAGAAACTCTTCGACATCCTCCCCCGTCTGACTCTCCCTAAGTGGATCGTAAAGTTTATTTTCTACTAATTACCCCTTCACGATCTGACATTTTTATTACTTGGCTTTGTTTACGATCAGATAAGATTGCACAGCTTGTAAAGAGACTAAGAAAAGTGCTTCGAAGTTTGTGAAAAAAAAAGAGCTTGTAATTTTTAACTGCGACATATCATGGCGTCTCAAAATACCTCTAAGATTTCACTTCAGATTCTTTTTTCCACATGTCGAGAGCTTTTTGACTCCTATCAAAGACTGGAAAGAAAATTGGATCATCTGATTTTAAAATATGAAGTAAAAGCTGAGATCGTTGAATGTTTAAATGTTCCTGAAATACAAATGGAAAATGCGAGAAATGGTGTCTGGTCTATCTCAGAGGAAGAAAGGAGGGGGGGAGCTATAAAGAAGACTCATTTAAAGAGACAGAGTACAGAAGGAATGGAAAATCCACCCTTGAGAATTAAAGTCAATTTGAAAAATTCTACAAGCCCGGGACAACATTATTATTTCATCACTGACATTCAGAGTCAAAAGGTGCGAAGTTATCTTTGTCTGGATTTGCTTATAAAAACATTTGGTAAATCTATCCAACGAATGGCTATTGGACTGAGAAAATCTCACTGTTGGGACACAGGCTGACAGATGGGAGAATACAACTTAAAATTAGCTAAATCTGATTATTTTAATTTGTAATAGATATAGCTGAATAATAATTAACATTGATGGTAATGTATATAATATGGAATTGGCTAATAGACTGAAGAATACAATTGAAATCTAGCTAAACCTAATTGCTCTCTTTGTAACAGATATAGATGAATAATAACTGATATTGATAATGTATATAATGTGGAGTTGATATGATATATAACAATTGGATATGAGAAAATATTTCTGAATTATACATAAAGAGTATTAACTACAACAACTATTACTATTATAAAAACTAAATAAAATACATACAATCAAATGTTAATCAATACTGGGAAAATGTTATGATATATGATATAATTAAATATTATGGATGTTCAGCTAAAATAGGATATGAGGATTTGATGCTAATAGAGGATCTTACAAGCAAGTAAATGAAAGGTCAGCATGTGCTATGGATTAACTCTTTCGCATAGTTAAGGATGAAGGATGTTTAAATAACTATAGGTAATTAAAACTGAAGGTATAATGATGTTAATATGGTAAACATTTGAGTCAAGATATTTGAATTAATATGAGTTAATGGAAGAGAAGCACCAAAGCATGTGGTAACCAGCTGATATACTTCTTTTTTTTAATAATAGATACCTGTGTTTTTGTTTTCCTTTCCTGCCTTGTCCTTTGTAGTTTTTGTCTTTTTTTGTTTTATTTTTTCTTGCCTTTTCTTTTTTTTTTTTTTCCCACTGGTGTGGGCAGGTATTGTTCAAGATTATTATTTGTATTAACATTTTTAAATAATAAGTACAGTTAAATGAAAATGGATATATAATAATGCTTGAGGTAATATGAGTTATGTTTGTTGATTGTGGAGGATCTATAATCGATTGATACATTTTCTATAGATGTAAAGAAAGATGCTGTACTTGTTTTAATTAAAATTAAAAAATATTTATTAAAAAAAAAAAAGAGGATGAGCAATATTATAAAGTGTGGGACTTGTTTTACCAATGGTTGGATAAAAAAACACACCTGAGAATGAAACTTTACTTATGTTGTAATAATTTTTTTCTTTTTTGTCTTTTTATATTTTTTCTGTTATGATATAGAATACTGCTTATATGATATATAAAAGACAATAATGTTTTTAATGTGTAAGAGTGGGATGATTTGAATACTTTGGTATAATTGTATGTAGTGACCATTTCACATTAGAAAGATCTTTGTATATTAAACAGATCAATGATGATGTAAGGAATAATTGATATATACATGAATTGAAATACTTAACCACTGTATGGATGAATAATTAATAATGGGAAACCATTCTTGGAATTCTGGACGATTTGAGACATTATGGTCAATTGAAAATATGAATGCTAAAGCTTTATTATAAACCAATGGGAATTCTTTGTTCCAATCTTCGCTTTCACTCTTTAGAGATAGGTGATACTATAATAGTTTAAAGACTCATTGTTATTTGATAGATAATTATGAATTCAAGAAAAAAAGATTGTTACAAATGAAATGATATTAATGGTAATCCGAACGTATAATGCTCAATGACAGCGAAACATTCAGCTATGTTTAATGTAAACCAGTGATGTTGATCCTAAATTTAAGAATTGATGCACAAAAACTTGTAACCAAACGACATGCTTGATGAAATGGAGGAAAGTTGTTCTTCTTTTCCTCTCTTGCTTTGTTTTGTATGTGTTGTTTTGTTTAAAAAGAATAAAAATTTATTTAAAAAAAAAAAAGAGGGTGAAAATCTGGATGTGTCTTATACATTGAATACAGCATTTTTGGCTCCTGAAACCCCACCCCCTTTGCAAAAATGGACATGCAAAGGCTTTGGGAGGCTTGCAAAGTGTTCCTGGGGCTGGGGAGGGCAAAAAACCTGCCTGTTTTTTTCCCGTTTTTGCCCCCCCCAGGAGCATTCTACAAACCTCCCAAAACATATACATGCCTTTTTTTTTTGCAAAAAGGACCAGCTTTTGTAAAAAAAAAATGGGCCTTTTTTACTCATTTTTGCCCTCCCCCAGTCCCCAGGAGCAATTTGCAGGCTTCTCAAACTCTCTGCATGCCCCGTTTTTCACACATGCAGGTGGTTTGGGAGGCCTGCAGAGTGCAAAAACTTTTTTTAAAAATTTACCTCTTTAAAATCTTGGTGCGTCTCATACTCTGGTGCGTCTTATAGTCTGAAAAGTACGGTATGTTTAAAACATTGGAACACCATGGCTCTGGGCTGCAGAAACCCCTAAGATGCAGCACAAAGCCCTTCGCAGTGCAAAATGCAGCCTGACCTAGCAGTGTGGTGCAAAGCCCCATTTCAATTGCCCCATTTGAGATGCAGTCAAAGTTTCCCTCAAACATCGTACTCCGAGGCCTCTGCTGCCACAGCTGACGTACATTGTCCTTTGCTCCTGCGGCTGAGGTATGCTTGGACTGGCACTTTATGAGGCAGCTGTTGGCTTTGGGTGGCCATTTTCCCCAGGTGTCATGAAGAAACAACCATGAGTGATCTGGGGAAGAAAGCCTCATATGACCAACAACTGCCTCACAAAGAGTCAGGCCAGGCATACCAGCAAAAGGAGCAAGAAGGCAAAGGGCAGATAGGGCAGAAGGCACTGGGGAGGGCAGGGAGCTAAAAAGGCAGAGATATGGCGAGGGAGTGGAAGTTGAAATGCCCGTCAGGCCTGGGGATAAGGATAGTTACCCCTCCCGAATGATGAATGTATGTTGCCTACCATTTTATTACATGTCTTCTATCTTGATGTTTGTATTCCCCCCTTCCCAGTTTTATGTGAGCCGCCCTGAGTCCCCTCAGGGAAAAGGGCGGCCTACAAATTCTAATAAAACTAAAACTACAAAACTACATGTGGTTGACAAGTGCCAAGCACCCAAACTCTGAATACAAACTGGGAGAACCGCAATGGCTGTAACACTGGGGAGTGGTTGTAAGTCCCTTCATTCAGCACTGCCATAACGTTGAAGGATTGCTGAAACAAATGATTGTAAGGACTACCCATATACACACCCTTGAAAAAAGGTATCCGCCTCCTCTATAAATGTCAACCCAAGTACAAATCGTTCTGGAGACTCAGATAACATAGAGCAGGCTTTGTCCATCGACTACTAAAGTATCAAAAATTCCAAAGTGACAAACTCCTTTCAAACAAAATCCCTTCATTTTGTACATTAGAACTGTTGGAAGAAATCTCCATCTGGGTTCAGTTCCAAGTGGGAAGAAAGACACTGGAAACAATGGTGGCTGTTTGGAAAAATGGTTTTAATGACAGACAGAATCACATGGTTTTGAGGTCCTGGGCAAAAAGGGAAGAGATGCCAAGAGTGCCTGGGTTTTATGACTTCTCTGGGCTTTTGAATTTGAGCTTGTATTCTGATTGGTTGTCAGGCTCACATGGGGCCATGCAGGGCCAACTCTGTAGGCTGTCCTGAGTCCCAAGCTTGGTTGACTCTTGCTGGGTGATGATGTAATGAAGGGGCTTTGGGCAATTCCTACTAGGGGAAATATTCTGCCCTTTTAATATTTCCTAAAATATCTCATTTTTCTAGAACAGGGTGGGTGCTAACTTCCTACAGAGCAAATCTTATCTGTGCTCATTTAGCACTTCAAAAATTTCCCAATGTATAAAAGGTATAAATTTTGCAATGACAAAAAGGAAATCAAGATGTAATGGTATATGTGTGAATGACCTTGGGAGACAGGAGGAAGAGCTGCAGACTGGACAACCGACACGTAAAAGGTATCTCTGTCCATAGAAGGAGAGAAGGCATAAGAAGCATTTCAGAAGGGACTTCCCGTAGTTTCCCAGAAAAGAAAGGGGGAGAGAAATGCTTCAATCTTGCATTGCTATTGTTGATTTTGTTAATGTAACCTTACAATAGAGGTAGAGTTGGTACTCATTGTTCTGCTTCTTGTTTGAACTTCCTCAAAGAGCTAACATCAAATGACATCAAATGGCTAAATTACACATTTGTGGGCGCAATGGTGGCTGAAAAACACACAATTCATGTGTGCAGAAATATATAAAAGGCACCTTTATGTGGATAGCATTTAGCTTTTCTGTATGAAATTCATTGAGCCAGCTCAAGAGTTAACAGCATCTTATGAAATGCCAGGCCTGCTCTATTCTGATCAAATTGTTTGGCAAGTTGTCTCCTTTGCTTTCTAACAGTTACAAAGGCATTCATCAATATATAAGCACTTGGTTAAACCTTTTTGTTCAATAACCTTGAGAAGCCTTATCAGGCACTTCGGCAATATTAGCTCCTTCTCAACTGGTTGAAAATATTTTGCAGACACAGAGGCACCATGGCTGGCAGACAAGCACTGCAGGACTTAGCCAATTTTAAGCGCTAAAAGAGAATAAAGGTGGGGAAAGGGGGGATAGTAGTTGCCAGCTATTTCAGTATTTTATTTATTAAACAAATTTATACTGTTGCCAAACACACACACAGTGATTCTGTGTGCCTCATCTTCTCCCCTCCCCATGATGTCAAACACAATCAAACAAGCCACTTGATTGGCTCTGTTTCAATCCAGGGTGCCCAAGCCCAGTGGTCTCCAACCTTGGCAACTTTAAGACTTGTGGACTTCAATTTCCAGAACTCTGAGAGTTGAAGTCCACAAGTCTTAACGTTGCCAAGGTTGGAGACCACTGCCCAAGACCACTGACAGAACCATATTTTCAGGATCATTTGAAAAAGTAACAAAGCAGGGTGCAATGTTGTGCGTGGGGAGCAGACAAAGGAGCCTGATTCCAGCAATGCTGTTTATTCAAGTTAAGAGCAGACTATAAACCAACATCAAGCTCCGGGCTGACAGCTCCTTTTAGGGAAAGCTGTAAAGCCGTTAACCAATAACTTTAAAATACATCCTGCCTCTGCTCGTGCTTACGTGGACATAACATAGGGGACCAATCTTATGTCTGGGATAATGTTTCATAGGGAAGAGAGCTACTAGAGAAGTCTTTCTTCTTGGACCCAGAAATGTATTTCTTTTAATAAATGGGATCCACAACATGTCCTGCACTCTGGGTAGATGCAACTGGGGAAAGGCTGTCTTCAAATAACCTGGCCCCAAGATATGCAGGGCTTTAAAGAGGATAACCAACCGCTTGAATTACACCCAGAAGCAAAATGGCAATCAGTGCAGCTCCTGCAAGAGGCAACGCATGCAGAAATTTGGGCTTTGGCCAAACTGCGTGACCCACTGCATTTTAAGCCAACATTTGAGTCAAGTTGATACTCTTCAAAGGCAGCCTAGTGGAAGTTGGGACATAATGGCCAGAGTGTGGGTGACTATGAGTAGGAATGTGCACACTATAGTTGTGCAAAAGCCCTCTTGGCCATGACTGCCACCTCCCCGATTATGCACATCTGTCTGAGGCAGTGCAACCTCCTCCATGCCCAAAGAAGGTAATTCCCCACAAACCAAAGAGCCTCAACACCCAAAGCTCCTCTGACTTGCTAGGTTCGGTTTTAAGCTTTGCTCCCCATCCATACCTCAACAGCCTTCAGGCACAGAGAGAGGGCAACTGTAGATTCGCTTAACTCACCATGGATAGAGTTGTACAATTGAGTATTGTCGGTGTACAAATGATATATCTCACCCCTGGATGATGGATGATCTCAACCAGCTGTTTCATGCAGGAATGGAGAAAGCACTGATCCCTGCGAATCTTTTGCTCCCGATCAATACACACTGAAAACAGTCTTGGAGGAAGGAACTAAACTGGGGCAATACTGTGTCCTCCTGCTCCTGGCTCCTGAAGCTGTTCCAGAAAGATACCATGGTTGACAGTATCAAAAGCCAGTGAGAAGTCAAGTAGACCAAGGATGGATGCACTCCCCCCATTTTGCTCCCACCAGAGACCATCATACTCAGTAGTAGCTGCTAACATTGTGAACCAATTTCTTAAAGGGAAGAACTGGCACAACAGCAATTGGCCTGGAAGGCAAATGCTTGAAATACTATATTTTGAGTGACCCAAATTCAAAGGCAACAGGTGTGCGTATAGCTTTATTTCGGCATGTGGAGATTGATTGTTATCTGCATGTTGAAATAAATTTGGGAGGAAAGGCAAGGAATGGAGTACTTCGTTAGTATAGCAATCTCTTGCAGATCTAAGCAGTTCCACAAGGATCTAGATTAATTTCTGCCAGGCAAATGGATAGGTCATTAGTTTGATTCATGGCCATTCCTTCCTTGCACACATTAAATCTGTGCAAAGGAAATGAGGAATTCTTTGGACTGGAACAAAATAGTATTCAGGATACATTATGCTACTCGTACAATAATGGTATTATGCTGTCCTAAAAATGTAAAAGTGAACATGTTTGTTCATTTGTCCACTTGGACAACCACTTAATAAGTGGTTAAGGCATTAGGATAGACCAGTGATGGCGGAACCTTTTAGCCACTGAGTGCCCAAACTGTCCGTGCGCACATACCCAAACTGAAAGGTGTGCACGAACATGCATGTGCATATGTGCAAGCATATATGTGCATGCAGACATGCCTGTACGCATGTGCAGCAGAGACCCAAAAACAGCTGGCCGGCGGGAGGCGGCCATCCCAACACTGTCAGCATGGTAAGAGGTAAGATCTTTTTCTTTTGTGAGTTTCTATTTCGTTGTTTGCAGGGAAACAGAAGCTCACGAAAGAAACGTCTTGGAGATCTGACCTGGGGCGATGGCGTGCATGCCAGAGAGGGCTTTGTGTGCCACCTCTAGCATGTGTGCCATAGGTTCACCATCATGGGAATAGACACTGGGAAACTATGAGAAGCACAGAGCCAATTGGGTGACTTTAGGCCAGTTACTCTCCTTCAGCCCAAAGAAGCAGGCAATGGCAAACTGCTTACAAAAATCTTGCCATAAAATTGTAAGGACTAGTCAAAGCTGTTGCCAGGAGTCAATAACTCAAACAATGACACACAAACTCACGTTCAGTAACAGGTCTTTTCTGAATTGATTTCTATACACTGTCTAAAATCAGTTTGCGCTGGATGGCCTAGAAATCCATTATATAAATAAATAAGCTGTCATCTTTAGCTATATATGATGCATCCAATATAACTCATCAATTTCGAAGAGTGGGTGGTTTTCTTGCTGCAATTCACACATTTTACACCTGCCAAATTGCTAGATTTTTTCAAGTTTAAATTTAGAATGATGGAAAACCACATGGAAAACAGCCTTATCTTCCAGACTCAAAAAATTATTGCTTTGCTATCACCAATTAGATTCTGATATGTTTTGAAGTGCAAGTTCAAAACACATCACATTTTTGCCTGGATATGCAATGTTTAAAAAACTCCACACAACATTTCCATGAGTTTTTGCATTCAGTTTTCTAATCAGTTTGGATTGTCCAGTAGGACATTGCTATTCCACACTCATTTTTACCCAGGCCATGCTGAATCTTTATATTGTTATTTCTGGATTAGAATTCTAACCGAATGGCAAACTGGCCCTTCACTATTTTTTCTTTTCCCATGATGAAATAAGTCTATGCTGAAGTCTCCATTCACAAAGAGAGCTACCCTCAAAATAAACCGTGCTTGTGTGAAACTTGTTACAAGGCTGGCTCTTCTTAAATTTTGCCATCCCACATTTCTGCTTAAAAAGAATTCTGTCACTAACTCCTATTTTTAGGTGGCTTAAAAATATAGCTACATGGTACTAACATACTTTTAAAAGGGACGAACATGAAAGGGAGAGTAAGAGGATGGCATGCATCTAAATAAGTAGCACTTATGTTTTCCTCTTGTTACCTGAAGGTCCAAATAAAAGCCTAAATCCACAATGGTGATGCATTAGGCTAGCCAGACGGTAGTATTGTAGAGGAATGTAGCCATTCATAAAGCAAACCCACAACAGCCTGCAAGACAGAAACACTCTAGAATGAGACAAGAACAAGAAAATGTTTTTCTCTATGGACTACATTTATTTGATTCTATGAAAATACAATTCCCTTTTAACATTCACAAGGAATTTGATTCTATGAAAATACAAGTCCCTTTCAACATTCACAAGGGATATATATATATAGGCTGTTTATTTTTGGATGGCACATGTATTGATTCTTTACTTGAAAGAAAGAAAATGGCAGAAGCTCCCTAGATGGACATGGTTGTCAAATAGATGCCCTATCCTAAGGGACGGTTTCAAATTTATTCCTGCATCCATTAGATTTATAGAGGTTATCCAAATGTTTCCAGTTTAAATTCAGGCTATTGCTACAGCAACAGTTGCAAAGCTCTTATTTACCCACTACGAAGAGCTGTGGCAGCATGCATGTTTTATTGAGATATTACAGCCCCAGTCCGTCAAAGGGTCTCAGTGGGAAACGGGGCAAAATCCACTTTGCAGAAGATCTGGAGGAATTAGATAAAGAGGACTTCTCCCATCTTGTGCATATTAAGGAGCAGCAGTAGCAGACATCAGGCTCAGGTAGCTTTTTGAACATGAAAAAGGTAAAGCCAGGCAGAACCAATTGCTACTAAGCTCAAGGCAAAAAACACCCGCAGGCTGATCGCGCACTGTGCGTTGCCACTTAACAGACACACAGTGCTCATATGTGCAGTGCCAGAGGCAAAAAAGCTAGCACATACCAGGAAAGAAGCAATATTTTTCAAAGAGGAGTCTAAGTCTTCACGGCGAGTCTAAGAAGCAGGCTATTTGAAGGATCTCTTGCTGCAGTGCCTGGACAATCAGTATTCTTGTCCTTGTTCGGCGTGCAAGAAACTCATACGTAAACACTACTGCATTAAGCATTTAAGACGAGCGGGCACTTGCTCGGATCGGGGTCACGAAGGGAGCTTGGCATGTTGAGCCCACATAGGTATACATGGATCAGAAAAATTGACTGGGTACGTTAGGAGAAACAAGTCGTTTCCCCCTCACTAGCACTGTGGCAACTTTGCACTAGATGTTGCAGACACAAAATTACCGAAGCATGTTGTTCAGATCATTGGCCTACTCTGTTTTGTAGCTAGCTGCAGGAGAACAAATGTGCGGAGAGACAGATAATTATGATGGAGACTTCTTGCTTTGAGATCCTAAGGACAGCATAAAGTTATTTAGCTCACCCTTGTCCTTTTTTTTAGTGCAAAGATCACCGGGGAGATAATAATAATATTCTCCTGCTTTCAGTAAAATCATGCCGATGGCGCTAACAAGCCAAATCCCCCTCTAATCTGTGAGGCCTTTCCCCACCCCGAGTCACAGACCTAGAAAGGTCTTTTTTTTTTAATGCACTTCACACTGGTGGGCATCTATGTGGAAACTTCCTTTGTTGGGCCTCTTAATGCTCCCTTGAAACTCCAGGGCTCACCTGTAGGTCTAATAAGGCAGGAGCTCTGGTGGGAAGAATGGGAAAGACATAGCCACAAGAGGTATTTCTATTCCATGCCATTTCTTTCCTTCGATCAATTAGCTGGCTCCGGGAGCTATCTCTGGAAACTCTTTATAAATCTCTTGGATGATCATTTTGTCCATCTGGCACTGCTGACTGTCTTCTGCTTCCACCATGATGCGCTGCAAGGTCCCCTGCAGGTCAGTTAAACGGTGTTTGTGCTGTAGGTATGGGGTAGTCCGCATGATGGCGTACATCAGAGACAGGTACTCCATCCGCAGCTGTAAGAGCAGAAGACAATTGGGGGGGGGGAATTGAGAAAGAGGATAAATCGGGGTGGGGGGAGCCTTCTGGAAAGGCAAATACTTTGGAAAGAGTCAATTCTTGTGAAGTCCCTCAGAAGCCATTAGAATAGACTTGAAAGAGTTCTTGTGCTGTTCTTGTTTTCATGCTCATCTAGGTAGGTTATCCCCCCCCCTCAAAGTAGTTTGTTTGGCTGGATACCCTGTTTCCCCAAAAATAAGACCTCCCCTAATAATAAGCCCAATCGTCTTTTGAGCGCATGGGCTAAAATAAGCCATCCTCTGAAAATAAGCCCTCCCCAAAAATATTGCAACACAGCAGCACCCATGAGGTGACCACACTCGCCCTCTCCTGCACCAAGACCTCTCCGAAAATAAAGACAAGTGCTTATTTCAGGGGTCAAAAGAAAATAAGACCCTGTCTTATTTTGGGGGAAACACGGTAGTTTTTTCATAATACTTATTTAAGCTGTGTGATAAAAAGGAATCTTTTTATAGCTTAAGTTATATTAAGATTTCCCATTGAAATCCTTCTCTCTCTTCAAAGGAAAAATATGTGGGCCCAGTGTCACCTCCCCATTCCCACCTAACTCCAGTTTTGGGGGCCAGCTGCAATCCTCATGATTCTCCTGTCATAATCATAGGGTGAACTCTCAAAACATAGCAGTTAATTGCTTGCATTGATTAGATTAGAAACGAAGACCTTAAAACATTTGAGCTGAATCTGTCAGTTAGAAGTACATTCTTCAAACACATTTTTTTTTAAAAAAAATATTCCAAATATTTTTATTTAGGATGCACTCTCTACCATGGAGAAACAGAGGACCAAACACGTCTGTACCCATTCAAGATTTGTTTTGCATGGGCTATGAAAAATTCATCATGACTTCATATTTCAGTGGTGACATCTTGAATTGGTTTTTGGAGGCAATGCAGAATCTATAGCATTAACATAATGTGCTTCTACATTACTACCAGAAAAGCTATCTCTGATACCCAGAAAGTGTAACCTTAGAATAAAATCGTAGGCAGCAATTCCAAGATATAAATAAAAAAAATGTTACTGGTAATTTCATATAAATTAAACATGTCATTGCAACCATCCTTGATTTTTACTCTGAAGTAAGAACAGAATACAATGTATAAGCACTGGTTAAATGCCCTTAAAGCTGCTTTATTATATAAATTTGCATTTTCTTTAAAAAATGTTTTGAAAAGGGAAGAAAAAAAAGAAAGAACAGTTCCCTTATAAGTTTAGCAAGAAATGTTATGACTTGTATCCCGATAATGCCTTCATTGAAAAAAGAAAAATCTTCTACTGGCACTGAAGGAGGCCTCCTTGTTCTTTTTAATCCCTCTATCTCAGCTCCATGGGAAAAGTTCAAGAACGGGAGCAAGCAATTTAAACTTCCTCTCCATGTGCAAAGTGGTCTTAATTTGAATCAGAATCCTGTGCATGTCACTTTAGGTAATTAGGCACATAATTAATGCAATTTGTAGCTCGACTATTACCTACCATAGAGATCTAATTTAATTTAAATCTAAATGAGATCTTATTAATCTATTCAACTCTGTAGATATGAGACTTACTGTACATGCTTTAGAACAGCCTCTGGCTCTCCAGATGTTCCTAACCCACAATCCATCCCCCCCCCCACTTCATCACTGATTGTGTTGACTAGGGCAGCTGCAATTGTTGTTTAGTGATATGCGAGACCATTGATTCCTCTCCTCATTCTATAGCATTAAGACCAGAGAAGAGAGAGAAGCTTCTAGTTCATATGTGCCCCAAACATTCATCTCGTAATGTTTTCCCTCTTGAGGAGAAAAATCTAGAACTATCTTTCCTCCTGTAGGTTTTACCTTTTCTCCAGGGGAGAGATCCGAAATCTGTCGCACAATTATGTCGATCATTACCATCATGTCTGTGTGGTAGAAGATGCTCGCAGTGTCCTTGCAAGCAAAGATGTCTTGAAGAAATTTCAACACAGAATGTGGAGGCTGGGGCTGATGTTTAAAGATGCACACAGGATCATCTGGTAAAAAAGACAGAACGGGGGATATTCTGTCATGTACTGCCATTTCTCATTTAGGTGAAAGGTAGTAATTTACTCCATATAACACGGTACAGGCATTACGGTAGCATTTGTTCAGACCAATCCAGCAAGGATTCGGGAAGGGTGTGTGTGCATGAATGATCAAATGCTTCCAAGCCACAGCTTACATTCCTTTATTAAAGAAAATTATTCGAGAGGAAACATTAAATAGAGTGAACTGACTCCATCTACAATGACAGCAGATGTATCAATAAAGCATACAATTTTATGTGCTTTTTAATTATCCAGGTTAATTGTCTGAAAGACAGTATTTCGGCTCATGAAACTCTTCGGATATTAAAATATTCTGGTGGAAGAAACTACGTTTACTCAAGTTTCTTCTTGTGCAACATCTTCTTTTTCCATCAAAATCTTCTTGAGATCATTGACAATTTCTGGGGTCTTTACTGATAGCCAGATGGTGGGATGAAAAAGGAGGGCTTTGTTGTTTGTAAGGCTAAGCTTTGGAGCAACTAAAGAAAATGTATTTGGGGTTGTCCTTGCTCCTTGTATTATGCTATAATGTGAACAATAAATACAGTTAATATATATTTAATAAGTGAAGTTAATAAACTATCATTTTATGTGGTTGGAGAGTCAAATTTTGGGCTATAAAGCCTGCCTTTATTTTCCATACTTCCTAGCACATAGATCAGGGGCATTAAACAAGTGCAGTGAGAATATAAGAGTTACAGGCAAGCCCAGGGTTTTCGTTTTTCCTGGATTTTGTTTTCATAGGCTTTTGTGTTCCCTCACAGGCATGGAGATCCTTTTATAATTTGTATTTTATTTTTCTCCAAAATGAAACCATAATCCAATTAATTCAGGATTATCTCTAAAGGATCTGCTGGTTTTGTGTCACTACCAAAACCCTTCTTGATTTGAAATTTATTTGGCTTTCTTTGCTATTTCTTTATATTGGTTTTTGGTAACATGACAGTGAAATGTGGAGAAGGTGCAGAACACACGATTGCTTTGTATACACTTAGGCAAAGAACTGAAGAGCCAGTTTAGTGCAGTGCTTAAGGCATCAGGCTAGAAAATTTGGAGACTGTGAGTTCTAGACCCATGATAGGCATGAAGTCAACTGTGTGACCTTGGGCCAGTCACTCTCTCTCAGCCTAAGAAGGTGGCAATAGCAAATCATCTTTGAAATCTTGCCAAGGCCTTGTCCAGGGAGTCACCAGGAATCAACCCTGATTCTAAAGTATACACACTTGAAATAATTTCTTTTAAATAATTTTAAATAGGTCATAGGATCCCTTAATTCAAATTTATAGTAATACAACGTATTTATAGGCTGTCAATCCTTGCCTTCCCTGTCAATAAAACTATATTCATAAACCTCTTTCTCCGATACCTAATTTTCTCCTGCCAGGGCCCTGAGCTTCCCCTCAAACCTGCCCTTCAATTCACACTTCTGAAACACTTTTCCATTTGAAGTATAAACTGGAGATGCCCTGAGTTTTCAATGTCAGTTCTAGAGTAAGATAATCATGTAGGGTACTTGAGTGTTTCACAGAACCTACTTTAGAACTACGGCTTCTTCTTTTTCCTACCTAAAATGATGGGAATCCACAGTACTGGTTTGGTGTAATTTTGGCCACTGAAATCTAATGTCAAAATTATCTTTTTCATTGAACAATATTTGTGCAAATGGACTACTAAATGTGTAAAATATATAAATGGGCAAAAAATGGTCACCTAGCCCTTCACCACAGTAAACCAGTCTATCTTTTAATATATGAACAGCTGTAACAGTTTTTCTGCTCTCTATATGGAGAAATATGAAATCAATGTACATATCCCATGATGTTAAAAACCAGGAATTCTTTTCTACTGGGGAAGCAGAACTTATCTCTAAAGAGGCGTCTATAGAAAATTTTAATTTGCTACTCAATATTCAGTGGATTCTTCAAAGAATGGACATTTGGCAATGAAATAAGTTAAAGCTCTGTTGAGTAATATAAAACTAAAACCAGCTCTTGGCTGGCAATATGAAAAGAACACAATTTTCATTTGGAAAAAAAAAACTTAAACCAGAAATAAAAGAACCTATTAATCTTCAAACAAAATAATTTGATTTAATTTTCCTTTGTTTCAAAATGAACACACACTTATCTCTGCACACACAAACAAATATAGGCTTTCTGCTCCTAAAGGCATTAAACTGCCCAGAGCTTTGTGAGGAAAGCATGGATATAATGGTATTAGGCTGTCTAGAAATAAGGATTCCCAGATTTTAAATGAAGTGCTTTTCTATAGGCTCGGTAGATTCAGGAGATTTAACACAGGGCTCACTGCTGGAAAAAGTAATCCGTGGTTAAACTAATTGAAAGATGGAAGGGGAGGACTTTTGAGGGGGAGGGTGGGGGAGAATTCCCTAAGAAGCCAGACTGTTGCTTTCTTGTGGCATACAAAGCATATATAGGGAAATAAATTAAGCTATCATGCTGCTTATATCCTGGACTGGAAAGTTTCACTCAGTGTGGAACATTATCTTCATTGGAAGTCAATGATCAAACTTGTCTGATAAAACTTACGAAGGAAGAAAACAGAATGTGGCTGATTTTCACAACCATTAGGAGTGGACGTTCATGAAGATAATGGTTCATGAAGATAATGGTTATATTAGGAACCATGATCTCAGTGTTGCTGGGTTGAACTCTACACGGACAAACAGTTTAGGAAGCTGTTTAATACCAGGTCATTTGAATGGAAACCAAGCCAACATTTCAGCAGGTCAGTGTCTCGAATGAAGATGCTGGACACATTCTCCTAACCCAGACCTTTTAAAAAGCAGAAACCTTCTGGAATTGAGAGGCTGTTTACCAATCTTCCTCTGCCTCTAGTTTCCTAGGTCAACTCTCCCATTAGTTCTGTCTCAAACTGGATAAATAATAAAACAGCAAGAGACCTTACCTCCACGATTCAGAAGCAGTAGCAGCTTCTCTGTAAATATTTTGATGTTAGAGTGCTTCTTCACAGTAACCATGATCACATTATGCTCTGGAACTAAGAAACAAGAAGAGGGTTTATTAGAGATATCTACTAACAAAATATCTAGATATCTGTTCTAGATAGCTAAAACACAGTACAGAAATCTAAACTACAAAAGCTTTGATAAATTAATGCAAAATACTTGGGTTTCATCACTGTTTTAATTTCAGAACAGGTTGGCTGTACAATCTTCATCAGGACTTACTCCAGACTTTTCGAATCTGAATGTGGTCCAGCCAGACTATTTAGAAATTATGGGAATTTTGCACCAATATATCCTTTAAAAATGATGTTTTGGCAAAGATTGGCTTATGCTATGGAATTGTACTCGGAGACTTCATGTATATTATGACAAGCAAGCTGAAATTTCTCTAACTTTCCAATCAGCAAATGGCATATAATTAACAAAAGAATCAAAGTTATTCCCACAAATATTTTTTTAAAAAACTGAGCTCATCTACTCTTTTTTATTGCAGCTGGTAAGAAGTATCTAGTAAGAGCTCAACCAATGCCCCACAGTGGTGACCCACTGGTATTGCTTTTCCCTTTGGAATCTATGTTATTGTGTCATACATCATGGTTTCCCACCGTATCCCAAAGAGAAAAGAATATTTCCCAAAGCTGCGTAGTTCTGCAGATGTGATTGGCTAATTTCTAATTAAGCCACATAAAATAATGAATAAAAGAGCAAAAAAAGTGGACTTGATCAGGTCACATGATTAATTCTGTGTCTCAGAAAAAAAACCTACATCCAAATACTAATGATGTTTTTCCTTGTCTACATGACAAGCTCCTGATTATAAGTGTTTTTTTTCTGCTTCCTCCATCAAAATGATGCAATGTGGGATGGCATCATTTATAAATGCATTAAGCAATTAAGATCTGACAGCTACCATGTGACAGTATAAGAACTTGCCAAATTGCTTGGAATTGAGAGGCAAGACGACATCACAGCGTATTGTGTGTCTTGCTTTTTGTTTTTAAAAAAAGCTTGCAATCACTACCAGCCAGAATAAGTTAAGCCGCTTCCCAAAAGGTTTTTAGCCTGGCCAGAATATGAAAGAGCAGGCATTCCAGAAGGAAGTACTATCCAATAGAGTATCTTTGTAAAAGAGACTCCAACGCTTCTACAGTTAATGAGATTCACAGGGCACAGCAAGGGATAAGCAGAAAATCTGCCACTCACTAAAAGGAGGAAGATGCCTGGTTAACTGCAGAATTACACTGGCAAGAATCCTGTGAAGTGCTCTCTCTCTTAAAGCAGAGGGTTACTGAAGTTTTAACCCATGCAACCCAGGCTTTTTACACACCAGCGGGACTGTGAAGTGGTATTACAAAATGGAAGGCGGTCCCGTTATAAGCAGAGCTGAAGTCTTATCTCACTATTACAACTCTTGAATTTCTATAGTTGCCAAATGACGGACCCACACTCTTTCCACACATGTTTCAATCACAGGGGAAAGCAGCAGAAGCAAGGGGACGTCTGATTCAAGATGAATCATTCCTATGGGTTGAGAATGAAATGAATGCACTGTAATACATTAATGAGGCTATTGTAGTACACGATAGCCTGTCAAAAGGCTAATTAAGAGGTGACATGAGGCTTATAAATAATCATGTGTGCAATTAAAATAGAAAATGCTTCTTCACCCTGCCCTCAAAATATTAGAATATAAATTTATTTCATGAGTGTTGGAGAGATTCAGACTAAAGATATGGTTCTTAATTTGCAATGTAGTTAACTGCAGGATGCGGTGGCTGCCACAGACTTTTAACGGATGCAGGCGAACTCATGAGGAATGCAGCTACCTAGTTATGATAGCTATGTCATCAAATGCCAGGATTAAAGGCAGTGTGCTTCTTGGGCTCCTTTTACTCGAAAAATTTGGTTTTAATTCCGAAGCCTGGGGTAGCTATCCATGTGCATCCTTTGCATGAGGAGAAAGTTTTAATGAGAAATTCCCTTAAGAAGCAATTTTATATCTCTGGATTAAAAAAATGTATCTTTGGGAGAAAAGAGATATTTAGGAATAGGAGAGGATGACAATAATAGTGTCTGGACTTTCTTTAGGTCTGAGTGGGGGAAAGACCAGATTCAGGCTCAATCCGGCCAAGACTGAGTGCTCTGGCTGTTTGGATCCCTTGGATCTGGGATTTTTTTTTAAACTTTTTGTCTTGGATGGGGTGGGGCTTCCCTATTCAAGACTAGTATGCAACTTGAGGCTCTTCGTGAAGTCACAGCTATTGCTTCAATAGCATTGCAAAGATGCAGTTTTACCTTTGTAGAAATAGGATTACATGGGAGAGGGTCTTTTAGGAAACAATTACAACCTTGGTCAACATTGAGACAATTTATCAGATGTTCTTGGGGCACTGTGCTGCCACACCAAGGTTAGCTGTTTAAGAATTGGCTGGTGAGTTCAGGAGAAAAGATTAGCCTTCTGAAGCATAGAACATACCTGACTCTACAACATGTGCAAATTGAGGCTGTTTTCAAGTTAGCATATGACAACGAAAAGAAGTTCTACATTAATTGAAACTCCAATATAATCTCAGTTGGGAGAAAACTTCTAGCACTGACCTGGAATGTGAAGATTAAAAGCCAGAAGAACATTAATGAACAGATCAGGTAGCTGGTCTGTGCTATCTGAGGGCAATCCATCTTCAATCACATGTAATAGGAACTGAATAAATTGGGAATTGAGATGCTCTGTGGAAAAAAAAAATAAAGGACAGAGATGTTGCATCTTTACATGGAAAGGATTAACTCTAACATGAGATGGGTGTTAGCCTTACTAGTTAAAACCAGCCAACCTTGAAGCTAGTTGGCACTTAAGGTGGTGAGATATGTGGGGGGAAATTCCAGTTTATTTGTAGACCTATACCATGAACTCAGATCTCTCGTGGAAGATTTCTAAAGTAGTGGATGGGGAGAACATAGTTTGGAGGGAAGAATGATATACTCTAGAGCAGAAGTCCCCAACCTGTGGGCCGTGGCCCACTACTGAGCCATGACCTATTCGTAACCAGACTGAATGACGGGCCGGTGCGTGTGCGTAACCCCACTCGTGTGAGCGGTAGACCAGCATGTGTACGCAGCCCTACTCACACAAGTGGCAAGCGGCAGCACTCGCAGCCCCACTTGTGCGAGCAGTGGGTGCCTGTACCCACTGTGCAACAAATGAAGCTGTGTGTGTGTGCGCCTGCCTCTCACACAAAACCATCTCCTCTTCCCACCTCACCAGGCCACCCAGCCTGGAAAGTTTGGGGAATGCTGCTCTAGAGGGAAGAGTAAACAGATATCTTGTTCACTAATTCCCATGCACAGTTGTAATTCCCAGTATCTGTTTTTCAATTTGAGAGGAAAAGGATGTAGGGAGATTGAAGGCTAAGTGAGTTTTACCACTGTCTGCCTGAAGGCTACATTCTAACCTTGTTACTCAAGGTTCAGCAAAGACTCCCACTCCAAAATTGAACCCTTCACCACTAACGAGCAGACTTCTTAAAAAACTATCTCTATGCCAGGGATAACTCTCTTCACCTACAACATCACAAACACATGTAAGCTTGTCCCACAATAGTTTGTCTAGTTACAGTTAAGTCTAAACATTAGCTACCCATCTTTGTTTGCTATATCTTTTATGAAAGCTCTATAGCTTATGGCAATAAGCTAATCTTACAAAAACCATTGTAGGATAACACCAAGATAAAGCAACAAAGTCAATAAAAGCAGAGGTCTTTGTTTGCTCTCTTATGTTCTCCAGCTTTCCACATGTTGCTCCAAAAATTCCAAGGGAATTGATATCTTCTTTAATGCTTCCCTGTTCCCTAAAGCTGCTATCTATTCTGCTAGACAAACAATAGTTTGAAGAAGCAGGGTTATCTGGATCCGTGCCTGGAAGATAAATTGGTGATTTATTGCTTTTTACTTGTTGGTGGTGGAAAAAAAAGTGCAATCCAGATACTGTATCAGTTTCTAGTTTCTAGTGGTCTTAAAAAACCTCTCTTATTTCTGTTTAGCAAGTTGCCCTACATTATAAGCCACCCTTTGTTCTTTCTAAAGTATCCCCCAAATCTACCAGGGCCTTTTTATATCTGTTCAATGCAGTTATAAATCTTTTTAGTTCTAATACAACATTAGACATTTATTTTATTTAGAGTTCTTCTGCACTGCTTAATAGCGTAGATTCCCCTGATGTTGTATATCAGAATGTTTATTAGATTGATAGATTAAAAGTAACACATATATTTAACATACAATGCAAAAAGTTTAAAGAACATTGGAATCTAGTCTATGGTCTGTTCTAGAATCCCTGAAGCCTAGCAATTAACCAATAGCTGTCACAACTTTGCATTGTTTCTGTTAAGGACTTAAATAATTTTATCCTACTTTGGGTACTTTCCCAATTAGTAAGAGAGATCTGGAAATAAGAGAGTTAAGAGTAAGAGAAATCTAGAAGTACACGAGTCCTATTAAGTGGCTACTTGCCATCTATTTCTCCCTATGTTGTAAATCATTCTCACCATAGTGATGGTATGGCAGAGGTTCTCCCATACAAAATATCATTGCCAGCACCAGTGCAGAGTAACACATCTTCTGATGGTCTACGGGGAGGAAAAAATCATTAATTCTAACAATATTGCCATGGTAGAGTATCATACATTCATAGTTTCAGAATTTACCATCTTTTCTGCTGCTTTACAGCCACAACTGAAAAGTATATGTAACAAATGCATTAAAAAAACCAAACCACATATGGACATTTTAAATTAGTACATATCTCAGTATGAGGAGATAGTGTATGCTAGCCCACAACAACCACAAAGAAGCCTTGAGTGTAAATGTTCTACAACAAATATCATTTTAGAGTTGGTATACAGCGTCTTCTCCTAATTTGGTTAAAGCTTCAAAGACATTTCTTTTGCTTATTGCACCACAGGTGTAGCTCCCTTCTGTTATATTAGGAAGCACTACTCATTCTATGAACTAGCAATGTCTCAGAGTGCTTGACACTAGCTTGTGCTATAAAAAAACCAATTATTGTGTGCCTTTTTCTGCCACTCTTCCCTTAAGCATTCAGTTGGCATATTTCTGTTTTGAACCACCCTTCCGAAAATCTGAAATCCAAAAACTGACAAGGCTGGTTAATCTGCAAGATAAGTAGACAGATTTATGACATGGCTAAGCACCTAGGTCATATTCTGCAAATACAGAATAATTAACTTCTTAGCTTCTTGTTGGCTGAGCAGAAATTGTGGCCAGTTGGATGGTTGCCTGTTTCCAGATGTATCTTAAAGCTTAAAACCTTATGAATTTATGCATAATCCCTTTATAAAGTTAGGTAGGATAGGTGGGGGAAGTTAATGCTCTGGACTGCATTCCTGGGGACAATATGTTTTATGGCACCAGGTGAAGACCTGGTCCTTTGAGAGGTGATTCTGAGCATTAGTTATGGGGTTTTATTTCATTCCTGATGACAAGAATCACATCCACCCACCACATTAGCATCCACTAACATGGACGTTGTAGCACGGTGACTGTTGTTGCCTATTTTCAAACCAACAGGCAGAAAAGCACAATATTTAAAAATACATAAAAGTTAAAAATAGATCTCCATATAAAGTGCATTTAATATAATACAAATATATCCTCTAGCTACAACTTAAGTGCCTTCCCTAAAACAAGGGAAAGATTTTCTCTGGGAAAGATCAGTCTAAGCAAATGTGAGTGGAAACCTTCTGAGATTCAGTAACATTCCAGGTGTGCAGTTTTGCTTCCCTTCCAAAGCACACATGGATCTCATGCATCAACCTGTCCCAGAGTCTCGTACTGCAGCATAATTTTCACTTGCAGCGTCTATACATGAATGCTCCACAGAATCCCAGCCGCTGGCTTTCCTGAATCTTAATTAGTTGGCATGTTCCAACAGAGGGTTATGTGAGAAATGCGGCATAAGAGGCACACGGCCACCACGAAACACACTTTATCCTACTTACAACTGATCTTCAAGCCATGCAGAAAACTATGAAGTTGGGGTATTATCTGCCATAATGAATAGTCATTTAAATAAGGACTGATGCTTAGGTTATCCATCATACAGGACAACTAGTATACATTTATTTGATATTAGAAAATTTTTTGTTCCTTTCTTATCCACTGTGTCATTTTATTTCACTGTGAGATGGCATGACTATCACTCTCCATCAGTGGGCACTACTAGTCACACAAACATATATTAATTGGAAATTAATTAGACTAACTGGATTTTGGGAAAATTGCAAAGAAGAGCAACTGAGTTGATTAAAAGGACACAAAAACATATCAAGAACAGTTGCAGAAATTGGGTATGGCTGGTCTACATAAAAGAAGAACTAGGGGTGATATGATAGCAGTATTCCAGTATTTGAGGGGCTGCCACAAACAAAGGGTCAAATTATTCTACAAAGCACCAGAGGGCAGGACTAGAAACAATAGTTGGAAACTAATCAAAGAGAGAAGCAACCTGGAATTAAGGAGAAGCTTCCTAACACCAAGGACAATTAACCAGTGAAACAGCTTGCCATCAGATGTCGTGGGTGCTTCATCACTGGAAATTTTAAAGAAAAGACTGGACAGTTATCTGTCTGAAATGGCATAGGGTCTCCTGCTTGAGCAGGGGGTTGGACTAGAAGACCTCCTAACTCCCTTCCAGCTCAATTCTGATTGATTGAATCAGGATTGGCAGGGCTGACTTAAGTCTCTTGAAAATGTGAAAAGGCGGCAGAGAGTTTCATCCTTTGGATGCATTCCCTTTGCTCCTTTATAAAAGAGAATAAAGAAATATGCTCTATAGCAGCATTTTTCAAGCTAGACAAATTTAAGATATGTGGGCCAGCTCCCAGAACACCCCAGCCCGCATGCTGCCTTGGGAACTCTGGAAGTTGAAGTCCACACGTTTTGAAGTTGCCAAGCTTGAAGATCACTGTAGATCATTCACCCACTCAGTACAGGATATGCAAGCCATTTTTAAATTGTGACTTACAGGCTGAGAGAAGGATTGGCCCAAAGCCACCAAGCCTGCTTTCAATCCTACAGTTGGACTAGAACTCACTGCTGCCTGATTTCTAGCCTGATGCCTTAACCACTTGACCAAACTGGCAACCAACTTTCTGGAAGACTGTATCATTGTTCCCCTCTCTGTTTGTGCTGAATTTGTTTTCCAGCTTTAGACCTACAGACATATAGTATCACTGTAACAGCTGAAACTATTTTTCAAAGGGAATGGATGACAACTGGCAGATGACAGGCCACATCTGGTTGTCCCTGACATGTTCTCCAAGTTATTCACCTTATGTTCATCTCTACAGGCAAATTACCTGTAGAGATGAAAAACCAGGAGTAACTTTGAATTCTACTCATTTACTCTCCTGGCAGAGGAATAAATGTAGGAGCCTTTGGGCAGTTAACAAAACATTGCCAGGATTTTTATGGAGTTTCAAGCTTTGTTGGGAATAAGCCAGGCCTCTTTGAACAAATATCCCATGCTACAAAAGGGCTAATCTTCTCCAATGTAGAGCTTCCTGCTTCCTGTGTAAGGCAATTCAAATATAAAATATATCATTATATTTTGCTACTATGTTACAAAGGCCAGTAGCTGTTACTTGCTGAAGAGGGAAAGACCAGGAATAATTAAAGATCTGCAAGAATTACATCAAATCACTAGAACTCGACAGCAGATACGTCAATTACAAGATTTGTTTTAGTTACTTCAACGAATAGAGTGTCTCAAGCAAATCATTCTACAAAAAGGCCATTGTTGTACCACAGGTGTATTTTTAAAAAAGACGGGGGTTACAAACAATTTTATGAAGAAAGCAACTATCGACTGTATTCCTTTCTGAAGTTATAATATTGCAAGTCACCAGGGGACTCTGCAGCAGATGGCAACACACATATATAGTGTGTCTGAAAAAAGAAGTGTCCGAAAAAAATGCTTTTCCTACAGTTTTGGGTCAACATCAACATTTTCTGAACTAGACATTAAGGTACATCTTATTTTACTTTAAATACTGCAAAATAAAGCAGCAAGGAGGGGAAAGGTGATGTTCAACAAAGCAGGATTAACACTAAATGTGTGTAATTTGGGCCTGTTGATGTAGAGACCAGATTACAACTGTTCTAGTTAAGTGGGCCTTGCTGTATCGTATAGAAAGCTTTCCAGGAGGATTCTTTAAAGCACTACAGCCAGATGTGTGACAGCAAAGAAACAATATGGGGCAAATTAACTCACAAAGGAAAACTAGGCAGTAGCCATAATGCCAGTGTCAGCGGAAGTGTTCTATTGTTTCATCAAAATCACTTAGAATTTAGTGCTTTAGCATCCCATGTTTCTCCTTAAAATTGGGAAGCTAAAATTGGGACGCTATGGAATAGATACTGCAGGCTTGGCACCAATCTGAGTTGCTTGAGAGTCAGCAAGGATTACCCTGATCTCTGCCAGCCACAAAAAAGGATTAGACACTCTGCAATCTATCAGAAGATGGATCAGCCTCAATTCCCAAGTTGCTAGCCCCAAAATAAGCTTCCATCACTATACCATACAAAGTCATTTTTCATGAGAAATCCTGTTTACAGTTTTTTGACAGCAACAGGACAAAAATATCATCCAGGCACTGAGTTACAAAATAGCTCTCAGAAAGGAATGAAAGCAGTGCAAAGTGCTCGCCAACTTTTGCTGCTTATTTGTTACTATAGCGTCCTTCTTGGCCAATTGTTATTTTAAATAAACCACCACTTGAACATCAATGAAAAAGGCATGATAGTTTTGGCCAACAAAGAGCACATGTCAATCAATGAAGAGTCCCTAACACATGAGCAACGACATGCATGCAAGATAGATGTACCGTATTTTTCTGAGTATAATAAGCTTTTTCTCTCAAAAAAGAGGTTGAAAATCTGGGTGCATCTTATACACCAAATACAGCATTTTTTGCTTCCTGAAACCCCGCCCCTTTCACCAAAATGACCGTGCATAGCCTTTAGGAAGCTTTTAGAGAGCTCCTGGGGGCTGGGGAGGGCAGAAATGAGCAAAAAACGGGCACTTTTTTGCTCAATTTCCCCCCCCCCAGGAGCACTCTATAAGCTTCCTAAAGGCTATCCATACCGCCCCTATTTTTCAAAAAATAGGCCATTTTTTGCTCGTTTTTGCCCCCCCCCCCCAGCACTCTGCAAACCCCTAAAGACTATTCATGCCTTTTTATGGGAAAAATGGGCCAATTTTTGCAAAAAAAACAGGCCACTTTGGGGAGGTTGGCAGAATGAAAAAACTTGTTTTTATTTGCCTCTTCAAAATCTTGGTGCATCTTATACTCCGAAAAATACAGTAACTCATAGCTATGAAAAAGATAAGCTTTGGTTAGAAAACATGGCAAGGAGCAAACAGATAAGACACATTTTTCTGAAACTGATACCTCAGTAGCTGGATATGTATGGGATTCCTATTCTAACCCCATGTGCCCCTCTGCTGATAGACTTTACTTGTTGGACATCGAAAAGTGGAATTAAATGTAACAGTAGTAGCAATAGTAAGAAGGTGGAGGTGCTTATAGTGCCGCTCTAAGTTCATGCCATTTAGGAAAGAAACACCAACCACAAAGCCAGAGTCTGACACCAAATAGATGGAAAGTCCTACCTACAAGGAAGTGTCAAGATGCAACACAAATGCAAAAAACAACACAACATGCATATTTTCTGTGAGTTTAACTGGATATGCAGGTGGACTTAGAAAGAGAGATGAAGGGAGAAGATAAAGACACAATGAGACTCCCCATTCATCTGGCTGCCAACAAGCACAATGGTAAAAGAATATAAACATTGAATGAATGACAACAGGAATTTCTTAGAGGAAATGACTGAATATAGCAGCATGTAACAGACTGACGTTAGTGAGGAATGGAATGGAATCCTGCTGTTTAGATGGCGGCAAGCCAGCACCCCTCTTGAAGCAGAGGCAAACTTCCTGCTAATATGAAGTGTCAGCATCATTTTTAATCTCCCCTATCAAGCTGCAGAGAGAAATAGCCTCCCAAAAGTTCTGCAAACAAACGTAGAAATATTTGGTCTTCTGATATGGCAGACAATCAATAAACTCCTGTGATAAAAAGGAAACTAGCGAGTGAGTATGTGTACACAGCCAAATCTCAAAAGGACAGGCATAAAACAAAATTCATATCCAGTACTTGGATCAGAATGTATCCTAGAACAATTGGATAGTTATGTGTAAAGGTGGTTATTACAGCTGCATAGGATTTTGTATTCAAAGGATGCATCACATTTGGGTGAGAATTCTTCAACCCAACAAATCTTCTCACAGAGAAAGGTATGGCTACTTCAAACAATTGTACATAGATGCTACACTCATACCTATACCCCAAAGCACCTGTATGTCTTTGAACAGGAAGCACTGCATATCCCTATTAATGATTTCCAACATGACTTTGACATTTATTCAGGATTTCCCTTTTCATTTTGTTAAGGTTGCCCACCAGTTGCAGGGAAGAAGAGTCTTGATGGTCAGATTCAGACCCAGACACAACAGAGCTTTGATCAAATGTAAAATGTTCCCTAGCTCAGCCTCTCCTTCTATCGTATTTTTTTCTGTTTGCAATGGAGAAAGACCATTTTAGTGTCTTATGAACAGTTTTTGATATTTAGGGCAAATACACTCCAACATATTCTCTTAGAAGTTTTTCATCTTAAAGCTTTTTCTTAAAAGGAAAATATACTAAAGCAGTTGATCATGTTTATTAATATGATCTGTTTAAATCCTAGATAGAAGTGTCGTTCCTACTAAATCAGAATTTTTTTTAGTGATATGTCATTTAAAATAAAGATAATAATCTAATTATAAGAGATTCCTTTTTTTGTCCTGCCAATAAGACAATGTTGGCAACTCCATGCGTAATATTTTCTTGGCAATGCTATGAAGTGGCTTGTCCCTGTCTTCTCCCAACTTCATCATTTATTCATCAATCCTTGAGTTTCAAGGGCTTTCCTATTTAAATACTATGCAGAGTGGAGCATGCTTAGCTCCTGCTGCTACCTGCTGATGCTGGAGCCATGTATTAACAAAACAATTATGGCAAATTTTCTATGCTTTTTGTTAATAGCCAATAAATGTTCACCAATGCTATATGAATGTTTCTCCAAGTGCTGGTCAGCTATGATCTATCAAGTGCCAAAGGTAGTTCTTGCTTTCAAAGCTGAAGTCCAACATAAAAGTAATTCAAGAGTGTTAGAATCCCACCAACCCCTTATAGCAGACTTCCAGGGGAAGCAATGACAGACTAAGGTGCTTTCACTTTTAGTGGAACCAATGATCACGGTGGAAAATGAAGCCCATGAAGGAATTGTCTCCTTGAATCCCTCTCTGTATGTAGGAGAGGGCTTGGGATCACCGAGTGTCCTTACAAATGCTGCCACGAAGGACTGTAAAGTACCAGTCTCTGGCGTGTTTTAGACCTTTGGTAGTTGGAGCTTTGCCCAATCCACAATTCATTTTTAAATGCCTCCAAATGAGAGAGAGAGAAAAGTTGTGTTCTAGCCACATCCATGCCTTCATCTTCATTCCTCCATAGCAGTACATAATTGTCATGCACCATGAGGACAATAGAGGTTCCCTATGAAAATTGCTACTAAAACTGATTACTATCAAAAAATTCATAAAACCATAGAATTGGAAAATGCCATTTAGGGGATCAAGTCAAATTTGCTGTCCAGTTTTGGAAGCCAAAACAAAGCATTTCCAACAGATGTGCCTGTCTGAACAAATTCAGTGACTCTGGGTAATAGGTTTCATTGTCAAGTTGCTCTTATTATTAAGGGTTTTTTTCTAGCATTCTATCATAATCTATCTTCTTTTAACATAACTTAATTCAAGTCTCCTGAACCCTCAAATGTTAGATAATAAATCGTATCCTTCTATGAGATATCTTTCCAGGTATTTGGACAGTGGTTTCATTTCCTTTCCCTCTCTCTTTTTAAAATATTAAACATATCACCAATAGAGATGCTCTTTTAGGGAGATAGGCAGTTTAGAAATATGAAATATAAATTGTCTTAGTTTATAGTTGCCAGTTATTGCCTCATTACTTTTTTTCCAAATCTATGCAAGTTTTTCTGTATCATGGTATCCAAAATGAGACATGGTCTTCAAGGTAGAACCTGACCAAAGCAGAATAAAGTGGAAACATTATTTCTTATTATTGTATTTCTGTTGGTGCAGCCAAAATTAGCATTTTTTGCAGCCATATTAAACTAGTGGTTGATATTCAGTTTATTACTCCAATAACTTTTGCCATGTAATAGTACAAACTTAGGTATTCCCAATCCTATATCTACACTTTTGGTTTTTATCTCTTAAGTGAGCTCTGCATTTGGCTTGGTTAAATTATGTTCTTGCTTTCTGTTCATTTCTATAACTCATCAATATTGTTTTGATTTTGATTTTCTGCATTCTAGGATACTAGCCAGTTTGCTCAAATTTATATAATCCACAAATCTGATATGTATTCCACCCACTTCTTTAACAATTCATTAACGGAACCTTGAGCAATAAAAGACCCAGAACTGAACTTTAGGATACACCAGTCAATATTTCTCCCCAAACCGATGAGAAATCATTGAGTAAAATAGCCTTGTCTTTGGGAATGAATTTCAAAACTAGCTGTATATCTTTTACATTTTCATCCTCCAGTTCAACCTTTACACAGTTCGCCATCAACATGTTATAGGGTACATTGTCAAATACTTCAAGATATATTACGTCTACAGCATTCTATTCTATATATTCTATTAAAGAAATTACCATTATAGTCTATAATGTAATTTTCCCCTTTACTATCTGTATCAGGGATTCTCAGTGAAAAGAAAGAGGTTATGATCTGTAACTTTATTACTACATGGTAGTTATATCTATATTGAAATTTTCCACAACATCATGTTCAACACAGACCATCACTTCAATTATTGCAATAAGTGCAAGCTTTGGAATGTATCCCTTAAGAGTCTCACAATGTAGTGACATATCATCAGAAGAAAAATTTGTATTCTGTCTGAGCTATAGGAAGACTTACTGTATAAAATATGCCTCACCTTGGGTATGAGTTTGCATATCTCGGGCTAGCTCCATTGGCAGAACAGAATTAACCAGAGCAGAAATAATAGCAGCATCCAAATTGCACATGGCTCCAAAACATTTCAGAAGCAGCAGGCGTAATGGAACTCTGTGCTCCTTAAGAAGAAAATTGTTTTTAATTAACAAAATACCCAACTATAAATAATGCATGTTTCTTTTACTTGCTATTCAGAAAGTGAAGTATTCCAGATGCACCTCAGAAAATAATTATTCTATGCGGACTGCAATAATTTCAGCAAGCAAATTATTTTATTTATTTAAAACATTTATACTGAGTGGCCGCTCATCTTAATACCAAACTCCAGATAACTCCCAATCAACAATTGAAACAACATAAAAATCATATTAAACGATTAAAATGGCAAACGTTAAAAAAAAAACATCTGGCATTAAGTCAGGCTCCTGACATGCCGCCCCCCCAATGCTATCCCAGTACTTTGGGGGTAAGGTCAGATCTTCAGTACTTTTCAGAAGGCTAGAAGGAGAGAGGCTTGCCAGCTTCAGTGGGAATAATGTTCTGCCACCAGAAAAGGCCTGCTTCCTAGGGAGATGTCCTTAGGACACGGGTGTCAAACCCGCTGTGTCATGTGCCGTTTCTCAACATTTTCTCCCTTCGGGAACCTGGGGTGGGGGTGGCCTATGTGTGACACATCCGGCTTGCGTGCCAACAGTTTGACACCCCTGCCTTGCTAAAATGTACTCCTGCAGAAAACCTGGACTATGCCAATATAGGGCTTTAAAAGTGATAACACTTTGAACTGCACTCTGAAGTAAATCGTAGTGCCAGTGCATCTCACACAATAGAGGTATGCTGCCTCATTCTAGACCGGATGAAGATTCTGGATGGTCTCCAAAGGCAGCCCCATGTAGAACCCTCTGCAGTAATCTAAATGGGAGATGATCAAGCCATGAGTGACCCTGAGTCAGGTCTCCCAGTCCAGCAAAGGGTGCAATTGGCATACCAGACAAATCTGTGCCAAATCCATATGGGATGACTATTCAGAACATCAGAAATTGTCAAGATGCCAATATTTTATCACTGCATGTTTTGGCCTATTTTTTAAATTTATTTTTTGCTCCCTAGAGAAAGATGAAGTGCTTCTAAGAATCATGTCACAGTTAACCTGCCTTACACTGGCTTTCATGAATTTTCTAGTATTACTCTAGTATTCCTTCTAGTTACATCTTAGCTTATATTCCAATCTTTTACTCAAAATACCCCAAGTCACAATTATCAATCATTCCTAAATGTTGTTCTTTCTTATGCAAACTCAGTGGAGAAGCCGGCAGGGAAGATTGCAAGCAGAGGGGAAGGAGGATTTGATGGGCTTGGTGGGCTTCCGGAATGAACCTCAAACCTTCTGGATTTTTGAAGGCAAGAAAGATTTTTTAGGCTAAAAAGCCTAGGAAGGCTGGAGAACGGCATCATTCTCACAATCGCTTGGAAGGCCCCTTCTCCAAATTATGTGATTTTTGAGAAGGACCCTTCCAATGATTGTGAGAATCGGGCTGGCTTGTCAAAGGATGTGAAGTGGCCTTGATAGAACGCTGTAGAAAAAGGCAAAAGATAAGTGGACCTAAGTGTGATGGGGTGAAGAGACAGAGCCCTCTCTCCAGTGCTCTGTTAAATGCCCTGCACAATCACTTAACTACCCCAACTGGTTTATGATTGATGAGCAAAATGGTCATGAGCCCATCTCACTTAATGACAGCTTCCCTCAATGAAAAAGATTCCAGTCCCAATTGTAGTTGCAGGTTGAGGACCACCTGTATACCCTAATTTTCAACGCAATGCCCAGATGTGTCCCAATTAACCAAGAAATGGGAACAACCTGCTAATGTGCCCATTAGGCACCAGTGGAGATCTTTCCAATGACAGTAAGCCTGCTACTTCTCTTCCTCAATGCTGCTTTTAAAAAGTAGGGAAGCTACATTTAGCTTTCAAATTGCTAGGAGGGACTTTGTTATCCATAACTTCTACTTTTTGGGGAAAACAAAACTGTCAAGGCTAGGACAATCAGGAAGTCCAAGCAGTTTAAAATGAACATAAAGGTTTATTGCAAGCTCATGGTCTCTACAAGAATCTGAACTACTAACAGTCAAAGCAAATTGGCAGATAAGAGTCAAAGGAATTCAAGGTGGGCTGGACTTAGATCTCTTGTGGGCGTGAAGGGACTTAAGTCTGATGGCGTGTTTGACCCCTCTCTCGGGCTCAGCCTGGTCATCTCGTACAAAAATGCATATTCCCCCAAATGTTATTGTTATTTCCACCCACATTTTTCCCAATGTAGAGAATCCAAAGCAAACTTTGAGAATATTCTATTATTTTAGTGTGCTGACATCAGATTTCCTAATTTGGCCACCGCTCTTATACTTGGGCCACTGGTTCCTACTTTAACGTAGGGCTGCCATGCCTGCTATTTTTACTAATTAGTAGGACTGATTGGAGATATACCTAAAATAAGGGAACCTAGAGATAGTGTGCGGGTGGAAGAAGAGCATTATTATAGCAATGCTGTGTTACTGCTATGTTCAAATTTATTAAGGAAAAATTAAACTATTCAATATTCGGTCAAACTTATATGCCCGAAATGCAATGTCATACCATCTGGTAATATGTCACAAGAGATAATACTGATTCAAACTCATTCCTCCTGCACATCTTCTTGCATACTTCTGGATCTGCATCTGTCTGTAAAAATGAATGGGGAAAAAAATTAACAATCAGAATAGAGACACAAAGACAGAGTTATTCCCTAAATCTAGACTATTTCCAATGTTGGTAGTACTAAAACTGTATGTGCATTAAAACAGATTTTGCCACAAGAATGTTTCTTTCTCTGCCTCCTTCCCTTCGTCTCTTAGATAACACTTCTATTTTATATACATTCTTACAGGAAGAAATATCTAAGAGCTTTTGCAATAAACTCATAAAAAACTTACTTGAAAAAGAGCCAAACCCAGACAAAAGATGAATGTTATTATTCACTTGGAGAGGATTAAAAATTGTCTAATGAGCTCGACAATTACTGGAACATTTATTCTGACTACACCTGAGATGAGTTAGCCCAAGAGGCAACAGCATAATATTTAGGATCTCATCTAACTTGACTAAAACATTAGGAATGGTATATTATCTTAGCTAGAAGGTAACATTTATTGTTCCATTTGAGAATTTTAATCATTTGGTTGGCACCCAAAATTTGAGCTTCTCTTGATTCCAGGGGCCTCTATTCTGTGAATTGCCCATCCAGGCATTAAGCGATCTTATCACTCACTTTCCATTTGTAATAATCAAAGTGCTGAGCAAATAAACTTTATAAAAAGCCTGTCTCTGCCAAAGCAACGAATTACCAGAATCTGAAGCAATTCTTCCAAATAACAGCAAATGACATTTTCATCTTCATAGAGGGCCCAACTGCGCTGTTGGGCATCATCTTTGTGCCGAGCCAGATCTGTAAATATCACCTTCAGTCTCTCTTCATCATGACAAATCTGGCCAGAAGGCAAACCTGAACAGAGATCCTGCAAGAAAAAGAAATAATGCACCATCTTAACAGGAAGTACTACTGCAGATGCTGCAGTTTTCAAATACTTTTCAAATAGTTGTTAATGTCTGACATATGTTTTATACCAGGGCTGTCAAATTCCTGGTCCGCGGGCCGGATGCGTCATGTGCTGGCCACGCCCAGTTTAGGGGGGGGAAGTCCCGATATGTCACATGATGCTGCTGTGACAACGTGAGTTTGAGACCCCTGTCTAGCAATAAGGTGCATCATTTTTTTTCTTTATGGAAGCAAATTTCTTTCGAACAACATGTAGATTTCTGGACTTACAGGTTTTCTAAAATACTTACGTCAATAACTTTATATAGAAACCCTAAATTTGCCTCTCTGAAGTATGGCCCATTGCTATGGTTGCTAGGAGAAACAAGAGTTTATGAATTTCTATCCTTGCAATACAGGTAGTCTTCCAATTATGACCATTTGTTCAGTGACTATTTAAAGTTATAATGGTATTGAATGGACTTACGACTTGGTCCCTGAAGTTCTGGCCTTTACAGCACCTCCCCTCTTCCCCACTTTGCTCACTCTCAGCCAACAGCATCTTCCTTCCCTGGGGCCTCTGTGTGATCATATGCACGCACCCTGAACCTTCTCTTCTTGGCAACACCATGCCCTCTTTTCCCAGCCCAATTCTCTTTCCCAGCCTCCCCATGCTTGTATTGGTGCATTATTTCCCCAGCCTTCCTGTTCACAAGCTTCTAAAACAATTACCATATTTTTGGAATATAAGACGCACTAAGATTTTGAAGAGGCAAATTAAAAAAAAGTTTTTGCACTCTGCAGGCCTCCCAAAACGGCCTGTTTTTCACAAAAATGGGTCCAAGTTCCCCCCCCACAAAAAAGGGGGCATGATAGCCTTTAGGAGGCTTGTGGAGTGTTCCTGGGGGGGGGGGGCAAAAACTAGCAAAAACTGGTACATTTTTCACAAAAACAGGCTCTTTTTTGTCAAAAAAGGACATGTATAGCCTTTAGGAAGCTTATAGAGTGGTCCTGGGGCTTGAAGGGGGCAAAATTGAGCAACAATCAGCCCATTTTTTGCCCTCCCCAGCCCCTATGAGCACTCTGAAAGCCTCCTAAAGGCTATGCATGGCCATTGTGGTGAAGGGGGCAGGGTTTGGGAGGCAAAAAATACTATATTCAGTGTATAAGACACACCCAGATTTTCAGCCTCTTTTTTGAGGGAAAAAGGTGCGTCTTATACTCCGAAAAATACAGTATCTATGTTTGTTAGGCTATAGGACAATCTATAAGGATTGTGAGAATAGACTGCTGGACCTGAAGGGCCAGGGGCCCAATGTAGCAAGGCACTTCTTTTTTTCTTAAGGTCTTAATCTGCAGGAGAGCTTAATGTATCTTCCAATAGAAGTTTGCTAGTTCCTTAAACAAAGGAAGATATTTTTTAAAGCTAATCAGAATTATCTGATTTATTATTCCCTAGAAATTCAGCAAAGCAATAATAATTATACAATTATGAATTAAAGAGATCACAAATTCCTTCTGAACTAGAGCCAGAGAAGAAAAAAAGACAATTCTTCACCACAGAGCACATTTGGTAGCATCAATTGCGCCACTGAGAAGCTTTTGTCTTACATATTACCTCTGATAGAAAAAGGCAGAAGCAGGCTTCTAGAAAAGAACCTAACACAGTAATCGCTAATCATTTTGTCCTTGCGTGCCAAAATTGCAGGCGTTCCCCCCCCCCACACGATGCACCCTGCCCCCCCATGCATGCGCACACCTCCCCTGTGCTCCCCCTGTGAATACGTGTGACACCCCCCCGCAACCCGTTTTGGGCCTAGCTGGCCTCCCTGAGGCATCCTGAAAGCAAAAATGGGGTGCAGGCGAGGCGTGCTCCCCACTTCCTCGCATGCACGCGCATCTCCGGCATGCACAGCAGAAACCCAAAAATCAGCTGGCAGGCAGGAGGTGCGCACACACATGTGCGGTGGAGCTGGGCACAGTTATGACAATAACGAAAAAGTAACTTTATGACCAATTCGAGACCTTCACAGGTTTGTAAAACAAAGGAAACCTATAAGCAAGATTATAAACCCAATCACAGATTCACTTAGTGACTGCTTCCCTTAACAACTAAGTTGTCAGTCACAATTGTGGTTGTTAAATTGTCTGGTGCGAAAGATCAAGTCCATACATGAAGTTTCAATTAAACTGATTTATTGCTAAAGTCTCATCTAATGATAAACATTTGGTTAGAGTTACTGTAGATAACGGACAATGCCACTCAAGAGGTTTTGCACTTAATTCATTTGTGGCCATGCAAAAATTCTAGGCGGATCCCTCTTTTCACTCCACCCTCAGGTTCTGCCAATCTTTCTCCTACATGAACAAATATTATCTCCTGTAATCAGCATTCTGTTTTGGAGTTTCTTCATATGAAAGTTATTACTGTATTAGAGAAGCAATAACCTTATATTGTGATTTGGCATTATACTTCACACAGCAGCTATTATCTTTCTCTCCTTATGTTTGGTTTTTAATAAGTTTAATATTTGGAGGTGCAGAGGGATAATGTTTTGCATTCCAATCACCTTGCAAAAATACTTTGCATTTGCCTTCTGAGAATACTTAATGATCAATTAAATCTTTTCTTGAATTACCTAGTTGAGATGATATTTCAGGCAGAACCAACTCAAATGAAAAAAATAGTAAAATAAAATACAATACCTGCTTTAAAACATCCCCCTTCTCTCCCTTCTAGCCACCCCTTTCATATTTTTTTACTTATTTGCATCCCACCTTTATTATTTTTAAAAATAGGTGGCAAACATATCCAACCGTCTTTTTCCTGCTATTTTTGGAGGGTTTACAAAGATTTCAAATACTTTCTTTTAAAAAAAATCTGCAAATATGCTAATTTAGAACAGGAGATCAGAATTGCATCTTGAGCTGCAAAAAGCTGCACCAAATCCACTTGGATTACTGTATGATAATGATGACTACTATTACCACCGTATGGACCTTGCCTTTCTGCACAATATAACAATCAAAGTAGTTGATCTTTTTTCTCATCGCTCACAGTTATCACTGGAGGCTGAATGAGGTTAATAACACTTACAGAATACAACAAGAAATATCATAGTGTCCTGAAAACAAAAGTGCCTATTCTACTCAGATTCCTGGAAACAGAAAGCAAATAGGTTTAACAATTAGTTGAATAATTACAGGAGTGTCAAATTCAAGGCCCGGGGACCGGATCTTGCCTGCAGGGTGCATAGATCTGGCCCGCCGCCCTGGAAACAGCGAAGGACCAGCCCGCGGTGCCTCTGTCAGCAAAAACGGAGCTTGTGAGGACCACCTGCAACCCACCCAAGATCCATTTTCACTGGCAGAGTGCTCAGGCCACCACAGGCGCCCCCAACACGAGTGAGGTCAAGCTGGCCATGCCTACCCTGGTCACACTCACCCCAGCCTCCCAAGCCCCCCAAGGTCAAACACAATTCTGGTGCAGCCCTCAATGAAATCAGATTTGATACCCCTGAGTTATTACATACAAAAGCACTTTCCTTGAAGATCTGTACAGTGAAAATATCAGCATAAAATACCTTTTTGCACAGTAATTCCGGTAAGAAAGATAGCAATTCAAAAACCTTAAAACTGATAGGCTTTTGCACCTACAGCTATATTTATAACACGACTAATCGAATGAATTAACAATTACAGAAGAATTGTGAACCCATTATTAAATTCTTGTGATTAGATCATCCTGGAATCTCTTTTTCCCAAGTTTGGATATTTCTTGTTTTCCCATAAAGCTTGAAACACCAGACTGATTTTTCTCAGTTTGCACAATGTGATAACATTGTGCCTAAAAATCTAACCTGATAAAGGTGCAAACATTATGCTGGGTTTTTTAAATAGGTTTACAGATAATAATAACCCTTTCCTCCCATCACTCTAGTCATTTTAATATGCAAAGTAAACAAGACACTGTTATCTCTATATTTCTTCCTACCTTCTCCATTTGTTAGAAAAGAGACATTATACTTCAGATGCTGAACTGGATCAGGGCTGGCATTACTTAAAAGAAGTTAGTAGTTTTGCTTCTTGATTACAAATAATGCCTCATGTTTTTGGGGGGGAGGAAGTGCTATGTATGCCACCTTGAGTTCCTGATAGAAATCTGTGATAAAAACAGATAAACAGCTGTCTCCTATGCATTTTAACCCCATCCTAATAAAAATATGATCTTTTAGCAGAAAGAGCAAGACATTCTTGCTGTTTTCCATAAATGTCTTGGAAACCATCACCTGAAGACTAAATCCTTACTCTAATAAGGAACAAGTCATAGGTTATGGTTCTTAATGGCTCTGTTTATGATGGGTAGAAGGTGTATCTCTGACTGACTTGTAATTAATCCTGCTAGCCTTTTTGCCTCTTTTTTTTTGAGAATCAGAATAATAAAGGTGAGTTTGACTTCTGGTGATTTCATGGACATATCCTGGTAACTTTCTTGAAAATAACATGGAGGTGTTTCCCAATCTAGCACACAAATCTGGGATTTGCTGTTGTTCTGTGAATGCTGTTAGTTCTGCCATCCTATTAAGTCCAAGCCTAGTTAGTTTTTAAACTAATGTTAATGTTAATCTGTTAACATTACAGTATACTGATAGCAGCAATGGAAGAAGCCAGTCCATTATCCTACATTATATTGCTGAAATGAAAAAAAAAACAAACCTTGGTATTCAATATAACCAATTTAGGGATGTTTTTGCACAGAAGGGCAGTTAGTTCCATTTAATTCCAATCCTCAAATAATTGCTGGCCTAATAATTCTTTTCTAAAAATCAGACTTTTTTTGCCAATTGTTGCACTATACTTTGAATAATGGATTCCAAAACATAAGATATTCTGCAACCTTGAAATCAGCCTACTTTTGATTTACTAGGAAAAACCCCCGCTGCTTTCAGTCTTAATAATCATATTGGATTATTTCCTTTAACATCCTCTTCCCCATTTACTATTATTCCAAGTATTAAATTAAGCCTGATTTATAAATAAAAACATATGCCAAATACTTCGACTTTGTCAAAACCTTGATTTTTATAATCAACCTTCACATGGCTTGCTGAAGAGACCCAAATAGAATTTTACAACATGAAGATTCAATCTAATAGCATTTAAAGTATCCATATTCACTTTTTATGCTAGAATGATGTTTTATTTATACATTCATCTATATAAAACACTTACACATAGCTAAGGAATGATGGCCAGATGTTAGTTTTACAAACTGCCATGTAGCAATTTTTCAGCCAAAGCAATTTACCATACTTTTAAATAACAGTCGATCACTGACATATTTGCTGCAGGAATTGAATTTATTTCTCCAGCTCCATCAATTTATATGCATTAGGAAAAATGAATGATAAGCTAACTGCAGGATTCATTGTGAAGGACTGCTAGATGAGTCTGCTTCTCAGATGTTTGTTCCAAAAAGAATGATTATTTGGGCACTGCCACCAAATAATAATAATGTGCCAATTTGCTTATAACCTCACTAATACTATCACAAAAAGTTTTGATTTCATGTAAGGGAAGGATTATCTTCATGGCCAATTTCTGATGATTTGCTGTGACAAGTTTTCAAAATAATTTTGTGCCATATGAAATACATTTGATTCAATTCCAAAACATCATCCCAGAGTTGTTTTGGTTTTTTAAAAAAATGATTTTCAGGAGTTCTCTTAATAGAAGAATTTTATATATTATCAGAGAGATTCTTTCACTTTTAGCTTTATATATTAATACCTTTCCACAAGATCTGAAGGGCTCTTCCCTCAGGCATTGGGTCAAAAGTACAGAAACTTCCAATCAAACATAAAATCTATCCACAGCATTTAGTATCAGATCCCAAATGTCCTCCAGAAAAGCTCCATTTTCATCTCCTTCTGTAAGGAGACTAAAATTGAAGCCCAAAGCGTTTCCCAAAAGGGGCAATTGCAGAGAGTCTGCCTGACTACAGAGAAACAATACTTCCGAGCTTCAGCCCCCGGACTTCCCCCAAATGGGGCATGACTATAATTCTTCACATACTTTTTAGCTTTTCAAGACATCCTGTGGTATTTAATATAAGAACCTTGTGTTGTGTTTGCAGATATTCCTCCAACTTTAAATTAAGCAAATATCTACCACTTTTAAACCCTAATCATAAAAATGAAAGAGTCAGTTGTGGACTCACAAAGTAGATTATGTAATTGGGATGTTTTAATTTCTCACTATCAGTTAGCTTCCTTTGATGAAATTTCTAGGAGGAAAATTATAGTTTCTTTCTCTGCCACTTCTACATTGCTGGAATTCCTGGGGAACAGAATAGATATGTCAGAACAGGAAAAACATATGGTTTAAAGATGCACTGAAAATGCTTCCTCTCTATATGAAGCCCAAGAGATTATAAAAGCCAATATTCTCCAGGAGTATGGCAGAAAGTACAATCTTACACATCCCTGCAAGTAATTCTAGGAATGTAAGAAACAATATTTGAAAACTGTCTGCCAGCAGCAATACTTAAAAAGTAGGAAAACTAGGATATTTTAAAAGAAACATGTTGTGCTTTTAAAATCAACCTTAAATCTTTTTTTAATATGTATGAACCTTAAGTGGTCATCAAACATTCAGCATCAAAATTAGTTAGAGTATGGTTCTGATGATGATTATTTAGAGGGAATTAAAGATGAAGTTGAATGTAATAACTGCATTTATAATTAATTAATAAAATAAAATCTGGAATAACATTATAAATAAGGTTCATTGCTTTGTAATTTTAGAAAGGAGGAGGTATAAATTCAAGTCCCACCTTACCTATGAAAGCCAGCTAGATGGCTTTGGGCCTGTCACTCTCTCTCAGCCCAATCCACCTCAAAGGATTGTTGTTATGGAGAAAAAAGGAGGGAGGTGTGCTGGATATGTTTGTTGCCTTGAGTTAATTGTAAAAATAATAAAGTTGGGATACAAGCAAACAACCAAGCAAACTAAAATAGACTTTACAACATTTGAAAGATCTGTTTTGGTTTTTTTTTTGTAATAATGAGTTACCTAGAGAAAATATTTTAATAACTACTACTATTACTACTACTACTACTACTTGAATGTAGCATAGATTGATTATAAGAAGGCATTTGACTCTCTGCCATATGATTGGATAATCACATGCCTAGAAATAACAGGAGTCAGTAGATATGGAATCTAATGGGCATATTCCAGTCATTCAATACACAGCTGGAATAGTGTGCTGGATTCAAGCTGAACTAAAAGACAGGGATAGGTAGAACACAGAAATAATGACAATGAATCATGCCCTTCATCCACACAGCAAGGTTGACAGACTCTACTTACCAAGAAACATGGGTGCACGTGGAATGTTGCAAGTATATCAGATGGTTGAAGAAGAAAAAAGAGCATTGGAAAAATATCTGAAGGAGGATAATGAAGAAGATGTACTGAAACTAGTATACCAGGAAAGCCTCCTGAGTATTGGAGAGACCAATACTGGCCTACAATAAAGACCAAATGAAGAATAGAAAGGAAACATGGGAAGAAAAAGCATTATAAAGCCAATACATTAGAAAAATAGCAGGAGAAGCAAATGATAACAAGACCCCGTAATGGCTAATAGCAGGAAAGTTGAAAAGAGACAGAAGGGCTGCACAAGACCAAGTCATAAGAACAAATGCACACAAAGCCAGAATTGAGAAGTCAGCAACAGATGGCAAGTGCTGCCTATACCAAGATTGCACTACAAATAAGGGCAGGATAAAGTAGGAACAATGGTGCATTGGAAGATCTGCAAGAAACACCATTTGCAAGAACTGGTGGGACCACACAATAGAAAAGGAAAAGCTAAATTGCTCTGTGACTTTAGACTTCAAACAGACACACCCCTGCCACACAAGACTTAATAACTGTCTATAAGAATAACAAAAAAGTCTGGATAGAAGACTGGAGAAGGTAACAAAATAAAGCAACCTGCAAATAGAAATAGAACTGTGGGAAAAGAAAGCAAAGGTAGTACCAATAGTAATAGGCAGATTGCCTTGGGTGCAATCCCAAAACAACTTGAACACCATTGGCATTGACAAATTCACCACCAATCAATTACAAACGGTAGCTTTACTAGAAACATTTTGCATTCTGTGACAATACCTCTAACACCATCAAACATTCACATCTGCTTATCCCAGGTGCTTGGAAAGGAGTCAATAGGTGGACAAAAATGCCAAATCCAGTGTGAACATCTGGCTGACAAACCATAATAACAGGTAAAACCAAGATCTGTCTTCAGCAATTTTGGGTATGACATTTTTCATTTGGAGGGGAAAACAATACACTGGAAACAATCCATCTTATTTACTCCCCCTGAAAATATGATTATTTAGGGAACGTTCTCTCTTTTCATTTTCAGTACTAACAGATGGAATGCTTCTTCCATTGTGCCAAGTTGGCTGTATTCCTGCAGAAGTTTTTCTACATGTTTTTCTCGATCTTCTTCCACATCATTCCAGAAGGCTAAGGACTATTTTAAATACGAGCATCCATTTACAACTATTTAGGAAGGTACATACAACAACTGGAGTCACTTCCAACAAGAGGAATTAAGAATGGGCACCATATAATTTACTTCTTTCTCCCTCTCTGCTGACACCACATTACCAATGTGTATGATTAAAGTAAGAAAAAGTGTCTTTATTTCATTCCAACCTCAAGCCTGTAGCACAGTTTAACAGTGCCAAAACAGATAGACAGAGACTTAATTTACTGAGCTTCTCTCTAAGGTCATTTCTTTGAAAATTTTATGCAAACAGGACGGAGTAATTACAGGATCTTTCTCATCTACCTCTGGAATTACAACTATTATTGAGTAGCAGAACAATGTTGCAAATGCTTCAGAGGTGGTATTCAGCAGGTTCTGACCAGTTCTGGAGAACCGATAGTTTTGAGTAGTTCGGAGAACCAGTAAATACCACCTCTGACTGATCCCGTCCCCATCTATTCCCTGCCTCCCAAGTCCCAGCTGATCAAGAGGAAATGGGGATTTTGTAGTAACCTTCCTCTGGAGTGGGGTGGGATTGGAAATTTTACAGTATTCTTCCCACCCCACGCCACGTCCATGCCACGCCCACTGTGCCACACCACGCCAACCAAGCCACACCCACAGAACCGGTAATATAATTTTTTGAATCCCACCACTGAAATGCTTACAGAAAGCAGCAAAATGTGAAAGAATGTGACCCTCCTTCCCTGCTACCTTACTATGCTTTCTTGATTTTCAAGCCTTTCTACCATCTTTGGGGCTAGCAATCAAACTTTTCCTCAGATTTATTGGGCAATAATCACTCTTGGTTCATTGCAATCCTATATCTATGACTTACAAATACATACAGTTCTCTCCCCACCTCCACTTCCTTGAACGACAAAGTATCTGCAGGTAAGAGAAGTTCAATTGGGTATTAATGATTACTAAGCCCAAATGTTTATAGCTTCTGTTTCAAATGTAGCAGCCCTGACAACTATCCTTGTTTAGAGTGGCAACCTGTAACAGGTACCTCTTAACATGTTACTTGTTCAGTTCCAGGTCTGTTTGTTTTCCTTCCAAACAGGCAGTGATGCTCAAAAGCATTCTAGCAGGAATATTTCATGTGCACAGAATACAGGACGGGGCATAACCTTTTCCTAGGGGGTCACAGCAAGATCGACAGCAGTTTACAACTTCCGCGACACCTCATTTTAAAGCCCATAAAAAACTGAATTGAATGAGCTATTAAATGTTAAATTTGCTTTAAGAATGGCTGGAAAATTCGATTCGGAAGAACAAAGGATCATTGACAGAATAAAATGCATTGCCTTTCGAGAGGCTCGCGATGCTGGAGCGACGTTTATCAATCGAAAATGGATTGCAAACAAATTGAAACGTCATCCGGATTGGGTTACTGATAATTGGAACAAAACAGCCCAAGAATGTTTCACAAAATTTGGAGAAGGGCGTCCTCTGCAACTGTCCCAAGAAAGCAAAGCCATCATTGCAACTGGCAGTCGCAAACAACGAAAAGGAAACCGAAAAGTGGCCCAAGAAATCCTTCAAATTCGTGGAAAACGAGTTGATCAAAGGACAATCGGCCGATATCGAGAACGAGAAGGTTTGAAGCCATTTCACGTCATTTGCAAACCATTGAAAACTCAAACACACGTTCAAGATCGGCTTTGGTTGTGCAATTGGTTGTCTGAATGGACCAAGGAAGATTTTCTTCATTTGGCGCCATCTGACGAATTCTTCGTTTATGCCATTCGAAAACCGAATTTCCAGAACGATCGAATTTGGGCTAAAGACGTCGACGACATCGCCAAACATGAACGATATCGACAAATCGTTCGCAATCCGACTTGCATCGGGATTTTCGTCATTTTCACAGCCAAGAAACTGCATTGGGTTTTGAAGGATAAAGGGGAATCCTGGGATGGCAGTTATTTCCATGAGAAAATTTTATTGGAGAATGTCATTCCATTTCTCAGTGATCCAGACAATGTCTTGGTGGTTGGTGAGGCTGTCTTTCTTCATGACAAAGCTCCTTGCATGCGTGCAAATGCGACTCAGCAATTGTTAAAGGAAAACAATGTCGAATTTTGGGGCAATGACGTCTGGTTGGGAAATTCGCCAGATCTCAATCCGGCAGAGAACATTGGGGCCATAATTAAGGATGAAGTGGAAGCTCTGATGATTCAGGAGCAAGGTCAAAATCGATATTCGGTTGAAACTTTGAGAATGAATTTGGAAACTGTGTTGAAAAATCTGGAAAATCGAACGGAACTGTTTGAAGATTTGTTGTGTTCTTATCCACCTCGTTTGAATGCTGTTCGAAGGGCTAATGGTGGTCATACTGACTATTAAATCGTGTCAATAAACTCAGTTTTTGATGGGCTTTCGAATGGTGTATGAATTATTTGTGTTGTTATTACAAGTGTTGCTGTGACCCCCTAGGAAAAGGTTATGCCCCGCCCTGTAGTGCATGACCTATAATAAGGAAAGCCTGCCTACACTGTATTATTATGACTTTCCATTCAGCTCCACACCAAACTCATAAATCTAAATATTGCATAGAAATAGAACATTAAAGACTTTCTCAAAGGAGAGTTTTGATGCAACTGCTGCATAATTTATTCCCCTGCTGAGATCATAGCAAGTAAATTCCAAGTGTTAAAGGAAAGCAAAGTCTACTGGGCTTAAGTCAAATCTTGGCTTTGCCTTCCATGCCAGTCTGGATAGCAACCAACTTTTCTGAGATGAAGAAGGCAACAGAAACTGCAAGCAAAGGGACTGTTGGAATTATACAGAGGAACAAATGACCAAACTTAGGAAAGAGGAAGCAAAAGGATTAACATGAAATTAGAGAGGTGAACATTTCAAACTCCATTCAAACATTCAACAAATACTAGTTTCTGTATATACATTTCCATCTTACTTCCAAATATGTATTAGATACAGTACACACCAATGCTAAGCATTGCATGCAGCTGTAAAAGGAATAATTTAAATGAGGGATGGATGCACCCTTGGTACACTATATTGCCAAAAGTATTTGCTCACCTGCCTTTACTCGCATATGAACTTACAGTATTTAACCTGTGATTATGTCTTCCTGACTGTTAGTATTTTTCCCCCTTTGGCTTCATTGTTGAGTTACTGACACTGCATTAGTGCCCATAATGTGGCTAGATATTTCCTTAGTCTACTCCATGCTTCATTCATTTTTATTATCCTACAGATGCATATCAGTTATAACGTGACTTCTCCACATTAATGACTTTTTTCATTATTCTTTGTGCTAATTATAGTTAGTCTGGATTAGACCTATTTTCATTTATCTGTTCTGTATTAATATGAGTATTGGGTAGAGAATTTGGAACAGCATCCATTAGACATCAGTTAGCAGAGATCTGGAACATGCAGCATGTCCATATGGGAATGCATGGGGCAGACAGAGGTTGAGAGGAGCAGGTAGCCCTGCAAGTAGCTGGGTTCTATGGTATCTAAAGCTTTAAAGGCAATAACCAGGAAACTTGAATTGCACCTGAACATCTATTGGGAGCCAATATAAGTTCATATGCGAGTAAAGGCAGGTGAGCGAATACTTTTGGCAATATAGTGTATGTTTAGCTATTGGTTGATGAGAGATGCCTGCTTACTTATCTGCCATATTTCTATGGTAATATGAAATGTGTGGCAGCAGGAGGACAGGCACACAACGACACCTGTTCCATGGCTTTACGACCCCAATAATTTATTCCCTGTGTTACTAGGCTTTTAGCCCCTGGTCATAATGTGGAATGCTATTTGCCTTACATCAGCCACTTGAACTAAAACGTTACTGTAAAAATCAATGAAGGCGATAAATAGAAGCCCAAAACACTGGGGAAAGCTGGAATTTTGACCCTATATTCTTGCCAAACATTAAGAATGATCTCGAACTATCTGGGCTAGCTCATCTCCATCCCTGCTGCATTTAAGGTAATGTATGTAAATCAGAGAAGTAGAAGTAATAATTTCACTACAGAATGTATGCTCGGGTATCCTAGCAGGCTACACACAGCATTAGAGATTGGAATGTATTTTGTCCCCTTTTATCTTTCTAATGCATGCACAGAACCACCAGGCAAATCTCGAGCAATTCATCCTTCAAAAGAGCACACTGGGAATAAGTCTGTAGTAATGGATTTTAAAATTGATTTAGTAAAGTAGTGCTTTGACTTTTAATTTAAAGTAGGAGGACAGAATAAAGGGATACAAGTAATTAAAGAATATAATATGATTCTCCAACATAAGGTGAGAGATTTAGTTCAGAGCAGAGAAAAGCTTTAATCAATGATGATCTCTTATTTCACTTGGGGGGGAAAAATAGATACATTTTGGCTTCCATTCCGCCCAGGGGCAGATTTAACTTACCTGTAAGGGAAAAGTATTCCAGGATGACTATCCACAGATTGCATGAATTTGTAAAAAAAATTTAAAAAAATCCTCTGGCCAATCTCAAAAGTTTGCTTCATTCAAATCTTGTTTTCTATTTGCTATTTAAAAATCAGAGGATCTTCCTGACTATGAACTGGCACCACTGAAGCCTTTGTGATCATACAACACAGCTAAGCCCTGATCAATGATGCAATTATGAAAGATATAGTATGGTAACTACAGGCAACTTAGAACAGCACCATATACAAAACCATATTTGCCACTATTGCAAACCATGTACATAATCCAGGATTGAGCCTGAATTCAATGTAAAGTAGAGCAACATTTTTATTCGAACATAAATGAAAACCATAACAACTAAAGGTGTAAAGGCCCTGTCATTTCTATTGAGTTGGTCAGATGTGAGGCAGAGTGTTGGCTAAAGAAAGGAGTGTCTCCATTTTTGATACAGCCTTGACATATAAAGCTTCACAGAGATTATAGGCACTATATAATGTCTTATATAGTAAATTAACAGTCTCCATAATCCCCTTAAGCACTGAAGGTCTTCTTTTATTATCACTTCCTTGTTCCTCTTCCTACAAAACAAAAACCAGAGTACCTTTTCTCTTCCCCAAACCACTTAGTAACAATCTTTTTCAGCTCATTTCATATCAGCTGAGGAAAGCAAAACAAAACAGAAACTTTCTCCAGAGTATAATATGGATTTACATATTAAGGTCACCCAAATATTCCTTATGCTAGGAAAAATGCCACTTTTCTTTCTTTAGAATAGTGAGCATTCAAAAAAAGCAGAAAACTACATATCAGGAGCCATATTTTCGAGGTCTACAATATCATATTTTCCAGGCTTCCCCCCCCTAAGCAACACATTTGTATCTCTTTCCAAGTTGCAGAGCAATTCCTAAACCATCCAAGTTGGGGCTGCTTTATTTATTTATTTATACATTCATTCAATTTCTACAGCCCCCCCATCTCAGTTTAGGACTTGGCTTACAATTCAAAATTTTAATTGGGCCATGGAAGCGGCGGGCGAGCACACGGACATGCGCAGCTCCATTTGTATGAGTGGTGTGTGTGTGTGTGTATGTATGGGCATGTGTGCATACTTACCTGCCGCTCACTTGGGACCATCCCCTCTATCCCCCTGGAAAGGTTGGGGAATGCTGCCTTAATATATATTTTATGGAGGCGAAAAGAAACATCTCCCCTACCTTGCTTTCCACCAGTGAGATGAGAATCTGCTCCATGATGCTATTGAGGGCTGGAACAGAAGTCTGAATATGCCCAATTACTACCCCTATGGCAACTCTGGAGAGCTCATAGCTGAGATTTGTGTTCCTGCGGACCAACTCAATCAACTCAGCCCCTATCGTCTTTGGCACGGTGGTTACTAGACCAGATGATTCTTGCTCCACCTCCTCTGTATCGGCTGCCTTGTCATCTTCTAGGCAAAGAGAATCAAAGTTTTCCATCCCTGTAGATGTGGCTGGTGTGGTCTTCTTTGCTTCTAAGGTCTTTTCACCACCTGCATCAGGAACCTCCATTTGGGCAGGAGGTTGTGGAGCAGCCCTTTTGGTTTGGGGGGATTTGCTGGCACTCCCATGCTTTCTTTGCATTACAGGACTAATATCTAAGCTAGAGGATGCCATGGTGAGGGCCCCTCTGCTAGGAACAGGGGGAGGAGTGTTGTTGGGGCTGGGTGTAGCAGTAGGGAGACCTGACTCTGTTGAACCCGTGTACAAGGTATCCAGTGAAGTTGTGCTTTCAGTAGAGGCGCTAGAAACTGACCCAGAAATGATTCCAACTGCATCTGAAAGGAAACAATTGACATATCTTAGCAACAAAAACAAAGAAAAAGAGAGTGGCAAAAAAAAAAACTGCAAGAGAAGTGTTCATTAAGAATCTTATTGTGGAAGCTTTCAGAGCAGTTAAAATACTTTTCTTGGTTCATTTATCTCAAAGCAAAATTGTATTTACTGTCTCTTGAGTATTCCTGATCGCCAATCTTTTTGTAGTAAGGGAGACGTCAATTCTACCAAAAGGTGTTTTCGTGTTTTTATAGGAAAGTATCCATGCAGGAGTGGAGATTTTTAGATGATACTTTTCATTCTATGCATGCAGATGTTGTTTTTGAATAATGCATCATTTATTTGACATATAAAGAGAGAAAAGAAGCATATTGCTAAAGAAAATAACTTGATTCTTTATGCAACTGCTTTCATGGAGCACAGAAGAAAATAGTACACAGCTTGCCTAAAAGCAGAGGTTCACTTCTGGCTGAAAACAATTGGCTCCTCTTCCTCACTCACATGACCTTAAGCCTTGAAATCCACATTTTCCTTGGTAGCTATGGCTCAGATGCTGATGACCCATTTACTCCCAGGAGAGAGAAATATTTGTATTTGTATTTGTTATATTTGTAACTCCAAATTCTTCAGCACTAGGGGATCAAGTACAGATGAGATGTCTTGTGAATGTAACAGAAACATAAACTCATGCTGACTTGTTGCATTGTTTTAATTGCATAGACCAGTTAGCCAACCAATGCACTTTCAACAAGTTCTGCAGAAACGTGAACTTTGGCTACAGCAATGATTGCTGCAAAGGCTAACCACAGAATACATTTGGGAAGAGCTTCATAAAGATCTGGCTGTCAGTCTTTTGAGGTAGACCAGACAGGAAACACAGCTGGACAAGCTAACTTTACTTTATCATAAAGTTACATTAACAGAATCCTGCAAGTGTGACCTTCCCTTGGCTGTGTCTCTTTGTAAGAGGAGCCAATATTCTCCTAAGGTCATTTCTGCTCACCATTAAACAGGAGGAAATGACATTTTCCAGGCTTCCCAGATCCTTCTCCATTATTACCGAGCCACAACTGTCAATTCTACACCAAATCCATTCTTCTCTTTCCTTGAGCTCTAAATGTTTACATTTACATGGCCAGCATTGTTAAGGAATGAGATTAATTAGTGAGGACTTTTCCAGTGCATGGACAGTGTGCCTAATAAATCAAAAGTTAATGAATCAGACTTGCACAATCTATTTCTCTCAGCCAACCTGAAGAACATAACTATCTTATTTTATTTTGTAACAATAAATTGCCATACTTGCCAAACTCTAAGTAAGCAATACTTATTTGTGAAAACAATCTAAATGCTGAACTGCCTTATTTAAGATTCCGTCTGTGTTTCCTGTGTTTTATTCCTTATCTTCCCATCCCACCAAATACTCAGTTCCTCTCAGCCCGTCTTTCATAGTTACGACAAGGGAGATAATTTGAGGCAGCAAAAAAGATAGTTTGTTTATCTGCAGAAGAAAAGAAAAACACCCCTCTCCATTCAAATGCCAACAATACTGATTCTAACACTTGATTAACTTTGGACTCATCCTCATGTTCTCCTGCCTGCAAAATGTGCCCCTGTACAATAGCTGTTTATATGACATATCCTGAACACATTGTCTGAATCTCATCCTAAACTAAAGGCTGCTTATATTTAGCTGATCCAATATTAGTGTTTTCCATCTTCCCACAATTCAGTTTTTATTGTGAACATGGTGCAGGACAGCTTGTCCATAAGGTGGATGATGTGGACAAGATCTGTTCAGTTTCTATTATCTACTTTTGGCAGATGCAGGAATATCCCCTGCTCTCCAGATGTAGGCACTGACTATACTCTATGGCAGTAGTGGCTAATCTTTTTGTCATCTTGTGCCAAAAATATTGTGCACATGTGCAACAGCGCATGGGTGTTCCCACACCCATAATGCAATGCGTGCGCGATCACTACTGCCACCTGCCCTCCCCTGCCCTCGCGCATGTGGCTTCTACAGAAGAATCTGTTCAAGAACAAACTTACCATTTTGTTCTGAAGCACATGCCAGATCTTACAGGTATCTAATATATACGGATTTAGCAAGCTTTTGAAGAAGCACTCAGCGTGTTTTTTTTTTTAAACGCGTAGAACTCTGAGCATGTACTTGTTAGGCCTGCAGCCATATTTTCTTGTGGATCTCAGGCCTGCCACACTTTCTATTATTCTACTATGCATTTTCTATTGTGGGAAAATGGGAAGGCAGATGGTATGGAATTACCCTATTTTTTTGGAGTATAAGACACACTGGAATATAAGACGCACCAAGGTTTTGAAGAGGCAATTTAAAAAAAAAGTTTTTGCACTCTGCAAACCTCCCCAAAATGACCCCTCTTTTGCTAAAATGGGCCCGATTTTGGTAAAAAAAGGGGGCATGAATAGCCTTTAGGAGGCTTATAGAGTGCTCCTGGGGGCTGGCTCACCTCTGTCCTCCCCAGCCCCCAGGAGCTCTCTGAAAGCCTCCTAAAAGCTATGCACAGCCATAGGGGCGAGGGCGGGGTTTCGGGAGGCAAAAAATGCTGTATTCAGTGTATAAGATGCACCCAGATTTTCAGCCTCTTTTTTGAGGGAAAAAGGTGTGTCTTATACTCTGAAAAATACGGTAGATGATATGTAGCCATAACAAAATTCTTTCTAGAAAGCCAAGGTCATCGTTTGTCTCTGCACTGTGCACCTGACCAGAACTGGATGGGTGGAAGCTGCCAGCATGGAAGATTGGACCATGTGATGGACTTGTGGGTGTGGGAGCAAGATCTTGAACTTCCAACTGGGTGGGAAAACCAGGAAGCCTTCAGATTCAGGTATGAATCCCAGATGTGTCAACAAGGCTCTCTTAATAAATTGGAACTTTGAGCAATACTTTGCCTTGGACTCTGATTTAGTTTTGGATGCTATTTGGAACCCTGACAATACTATTCCTGAACTTCACAGATCAATTTAAGCTGAAAACAGAGAATGATTCTCCCACCAATGAGTGTATTGCAAGTGTTTATTTATTTATTTATTAAATATATTTATATGCCGCCCAATCCCGAAGGACTACTTCATGCTCTCGTCACCTCTAGGCTTGATTACTGCAATGCACTTTACTTGGGCTGCCCCTGAAGAGTGTTCGGAGACTACAATAGGTCCAGAAAGCGGCCGCACGAGCGATATCGGGTGTACCTAGGTACACCCATGTTACACCTATCCTCTGCGAGCTGCACTGGCTTCCCATCGGTCTCCGAACGTGCTTCAAGGTGCTGGTCGTTACCTTTAAAGCCCTACATGGCTTAGGACCTGGATACCTATGGGACCGCCTCCTGCCACATACCTCCCAACGACCTATAAGATCTCACAGATTGGGCCTCCTTTGGGTACCGTCGACCTGGCAATGCCGGTTGGCGACTACTCGGGGGAGGTCTTTTTCTGTAGCTGCCCCGGCCCTGTGGAATGATCTACCTGCAGAGAGCCAAGGTGGCGCAGTGGTTAAATGTAGCACTGCAGGCTACTGCTAGATCAGCAGGTCAGCGGTTCAAATCTCACCGGCTCAGGGTTGACTCAGCCTTCCATCCTTCCGAGGTGGGTAAAATGAGGACCCAGATTGTTGGGGGCAATATGCTGACTCTCTGTAAACCGCTTAGAGAGGCCTGAAAGGCCTATGAAGCGGTATATAAGTCTACTGCTATTGCTATTGCTATCCGGACCCTCCCTACTCTCTCGGCCTTCCGTAAAGCCACTAAAACCTGGCTGTTCCGGCAGGCCTGGGGCTGTTGACCCCAAAATATGGTCCAGCCCCATTTGGAACAGAGTGCATGGTGTGTTTTTTAAATCTATCTTTTCTTTCCGTCTCTTCTTTTTGATTTATTTGTATTGTTAGCCGCCCGGAGTCCTACGGGATTGGGCGGCATATAAATGTTATTAAACTTTAAACTTTACAAAAAAATATAAGAAAAAAACACATAACGATAAAAGAAAACAATTTAAAAACAACAAACACCCTCATACATTCATTCTAGTCGGGGCTGGACCTCAACAGTGAGGTGTTCCACTGATTCTGTCATAAATGGGTTTCACGTGGCAATCTACTATTTTCCCAACTGTGTCATTGAGAGAGAACAGGACTTGGTAAATCAGGGCAGCATAACTTATATACCAGCATGCTTTTCTGCCAGTTCATGGACTGAAGGGAAGCATTTTAACAAAGCCATATACAACGAGGCCTTTAGGGCACAAATGAATAGCAATCCCTGGAGATTTTCCTTGCCCCTTTCCTGGGCTCCCTGGCCACATAATTTTTATTTTTAATAAGAAGGAAAAATTAAATAGGAAATTGGCTTCTCCAAATCAAAATACCAGCACCTAGCATCATCTTTATTCAAATTACCCCAGGATCTTTATAGTCTAAAATAAACCCCCTCACCACCAGCCCAAAAATTAGCTGGGTATAGATTATGAGGAAGAAAAGATACAGGGAAAGAGGTGGCTGGAAGCATTTTACCTATTGGTAAAAGGATGTTTTACGAGTGTCCCTTTACACTAAGGCAACATTTTTCTAAATAGGAATTCTCCACCCCCAGCAGCCATTTGCAAGAGAGTCAGGCACATGTCCTCAAAACTCTAAATGTACCAAACAGTTCCAAATGACTGCCTATGCTCACCTAGACCACTCATGTTTTTTGGTGCTTAAAGTATAGAGTAGAATAAAGTAAAGTATAAAGACGGCAGTTTCTGAGCTTCAGAAAACGGCCTTTTCATTTTCCCATCTATTTTAAAGGGAGCACTAGAAATCTCTACCTGTAATCTGGTTTTCTGCATGGAAGGACTAAAGAAATAAATAGTATCATGTAACATTCTCTTCCTACTTTGTTCAGTCCCAAAATACAGTGGTTAAACATAGACAATTTTGAACGGTCTCTACCCAGAACAAAATAGACGTGGTTTTTCCAGGCATGGACCAAACCATGTACATTATATTTGGCAGAGATGTCCCATGGTTGGAGATAGTGAGTGAAACATAAGGGAAGATTAGCAGAAGGAATGCCCAGAGAAGATTGGGTGGGTAGGGGGGGTTGGGTATAGAAGTAGTCCTTGACTTGTAACCACAATTGAGCCCCAAAATTCAGTTGCTTAGCAAGACTGTTGGTAAGTGAATTTTGCCCCATTTTATGATCTTTCTCGCCATAGTTGTTATGTGAATCAGTGCAGCTAAGTTAGTAACATGATTGCTAAGTGAATCTGGTTTCCCCATGGACTGTCAGAAGGTGACAAAAAGTGATCACATGACCCCTGGATACTTCAACTGTCATAGATATGAGTCAGTTGCCAAGTGTTTGAATTTTGATCACGTAACAGAGGGGATGCTGCAACAGTCATGTGTGTGAAAAACAGTCATAAGTCGCTTTTTTCAGTGAAGCTGCAACTTTGACCAGTCACTAAATGTAGTGGTTGCAAGAATTCAGGGTGACAAAGGATAGGCAAGGGGAAGAAAGATGGTTGGCATGTGACTGCATAGGAGCTGGGAGAGAGTGCATTAAGATCTAACCCCTTTGTATCACTGTCCCTGCAAGATTGTTATGGACTCTGCCTTAATGGAAATCCAGAATAATCAAAACATTCTGAGTTTCAGTCCAGTTGAACCATGACCTGACTAGAATGGTTTGGCCAAATTTGCAAGCTGTTGTGTGTTCCTAACCCCGCACTTTTAATTTCATACAAGAATATGGATGTTTCACCTCAGATGAAATCGTACAAGCATTTGTACCAAGTTCCTCATCTGTGATAGTTTGATGCTGTGGGCTTTTTTTTCTATTGGCTTTCTCCTGTGTGCCAGAAGGCCACATTAATTGAAAGTTGGAACAGCAGCAGTTCCTTCTATCATTTATCTTTGAAGAGGAAATGGAAAAATGTGTTTTTTAATGACATTTCCTCTCAGAAACTTGCTCCTAGATATGCTGTGACCAGTTTTAGACCGTGAAAACAAATTTCAGGAGTGCATTATTAGGTTGTGTATGTAAATAGGAATTTCAATTGCCAGAAGAAAAGTTTAGATGTTTCACCTGATGAGCAAATATACAAAATAAAATGGAAGCTTCAGCCCGACAGCCTGAGTTTATTTGGAAACAGGTTGGACTAAATTCAAGAAAAATATATATATGCCTAAGTACATATTACTGATCAGACTGTAATTGAATTTAATTAGAACAATTGTAATTCCAAAAAACTCCACTCTGCATGTGCTATTTTTTGAAAAATACAAATTTTAAGAACTGTGAACCCTTCTGCTGGAGTTCAGTAACCTCTGAAGGACCACAGGTGGCCCATTTCTGATGAAGTTCCATTTCCTGCCAATTCACTAGTGTTTTCTTTTTTGTCCTCAAGAGCACAAAGAGCCGCTTACTGCCAAGCCAGTGAAGCTGATATTTAGCATTCTTTGATCCTCAATAGCACCAACTTGCAAGACAATTTCTTACTTTTAACAGGCGCAGTGGTCTGAACATTCTTGCGTTTCTCTGGTGGTGGAGGAATAAGAGGAGTGGCACGGCATGGCTGCGCAGAAATCTAGAAGAAAGCATTTTAGAACAATCCATGTCATCAGCGAGAGCAATGGTAATGTATCAAAAACATTCATTCCTAGGCAGCAGCAAATTTGTCCTAATAGTGCTTTTTCATTTCTTAAAGATGCCTCTAGAGGATAGCGTTAATCATCAGTCTCCTGTTTGAGCCTAGCAGAACCTCGGAATGTGTGTTGCCTCCCTCCCTCCTTTAAGACAGAAAAAGCTGCATGTTTAATTGCTATGTTCAGCAGAGCGCCAGATTCCTGTTGCACAGACCTGTCAAACACATGCACTCTCTATTGCTCTCAGCCCCTTTGCAGAGGCAGCAAGCCATGTGCACATTAGAGGCACTGGGAGTGATCCATGCAACAAATTATCCTTGTGAAAGGATAAAGACAAAAGCTCGAGCCATGCAGCTTTCCTTCATGTTAATGCATCCAGAGTTTTTTTTTTTTTAAACTTAGACTAGGAAAAGCATCTCAGGGTAGGAAAGGGCCATTTACGATGGCATCCTTCCTTGAAGAGGCTCGTGAGAAGAAAAGTGGTGTGCAGGGTTTCCTCTAATGACTCCACTTCTCAAATCTTACACTTTTTATGGAAGCAAAGAGGGTTAGGAATATTGACTGCAAGTCTTGCCCTCTTATTTGGAGGGAAGGGATGACAGCAAGATGGGCTGGATGTTTCCCTCTGGCACTACACCAACATCTTAACATTTGAGTTCCTTTGTCTCGGGAGCAGTGAAACAACATAATACGAACCCTTAACCCTACAATGATATACGTTCTTGTGTGTGTGTGCAGCACAGTCTGTTTCTCAGATAACATGTTGGGATGCATTTAACATCTCAGTCTGCTTAAGCTCACTCAGAAAGGTGGTCCTCGGGTTATGATGACTCATTCAAAAACTGTTCAAACTTAATAAGAGTGTTGTATGAGGCAGACTTATGACTGGTCCTCAGAGTTCCAGGTATGGCCGTACATTCCCCGCCCCCACCCCCAATTGTAACCCAGGCAACAGCACTGCAGCAAGCTGTGGTCACATGATTGCGATTTCTGAAATTCCCTGCCTGTTTCCCACAAGCGAAGTCAACGGAGAAAGCCAGCAGGAAGTTGGAAGTCACAGCTATGCAAGGTTTTTCCTTAAGAATCCATGCAGTCCTCATTTAACAACTGCAACCAGGACTGCTGGAACTGTTGTTGCTAAATGGCCTCGACTAGTGATGCCACACCTGACGATGATTGTGTTGCTTAGCAATGTCAAATCCAGGCCCATCTGATGTCATGACCCAAGGACTTACCTGCACATTTTTTTTGACACTGATAGGATTTTGCTATACACCTCTGCTGGGATAAAGGAGTAATTAAGATGATTTAACCCAAGTGGGTTGATGGATGCTTTTCTGAATGTAACTTCACAAATTTCCAGCCTGGTTTGTTATCAGTACTGATAAACCTGGCCAATTTGTGACATATGATGCTCACCCAGATGATTCCTAAATGCCCTCTTCCCTCCATTCCATCACATTGCATCTTGGATGAAGCAGACTGATAGTAGGCTTGAGTACTGTTTCAGAGAATCTGGATACAATTTGATTTTAACATGGATTTGCATTCTCCCCAAAGCCTGCTTACAATCCTATTTTGTGGCAGTGGATGTAGCAGAGAGTGTTTTCTTCTTTTCCACCTCTGTTGCATTTGCACTGAAGAGTTCTGCAAAAGCTTTTCAATGTTGCACAATATTTCTTCCATTAAGATGTAGAGGGAAGGGAACCAGAACAGCTGAGAGCAATTTTCCATCATTTTTGTAGAAAAGATTGAATTTACCGCAGATTCTAGTATTGGGGCTGATTCTACTCCCTTTTCATATGGATTTTTAAAAATTGCTTATACATCTTGATGATGTGGACAGAGGATGTGGAAAAGTTAAGGCCCACCATCTGTTTGCTCAACACTTTCCCCACCTGGTTAACTAATTAGTCACACTGGAATCACTCATGGTTACCAGAAATGATTAATGACTTCTTCAGCAAGGAAAGTCTTGCCACTTACTTAAAAAAGAAAGTTATGTGACCTTTACTGAAAAGCCCTTTTTGCACCTCAAAGAGTTTTGTAATTATAAGCCAGGCTCTAATATTCCATTTCTCAATAAGATGGTTGAGAAAATGATAACCTTCCAGTTCAAGGTGAATAATGAAAGTGATTACCCAGCGAATGAGGTACATTGGAAATTAGGTGAGGAGAAATACAACATTGGTATGGAGGAGTACACTGGTATGACAAAGATATGAGGCAGTCATGAGTTTGGCCAAAAAAAAAAAACAGGACAAGATGATTGCCCACCTTGATTCTCTTGGGTATAAGAGAGAATGAAATCAAAATTCTGTCAGGCTTTCTGTCACCTTTTATAAAAATAAAACAGACTTCCCGTAGTTCCTATTTCCTGATCTGGCCTACTTTAAAGGGCTGCTATTTGCTATTTCTCAGGCACTTCTTGGCACCTTTCAACACCTCTGATGGAGGTGGACATCTTGAGAATTTGTGCCTTAGGGAAATTGTTTTGCAGAGAGATTCCAGTCTTTCTTGCCAGGTCTCACCAAAATGGTGGTGTTATGGTGTCCCAAAAAGCTCTATCATATTATTTGGTTCAACATCTACCGGAAACCATCGGGTAGATTATTTGGAATTTATTTAGAACTTTGGAACAGAGTGCCATCACTATGCTTGTGCCACCCAGCTCTATTACTTCTTTTATTTAATTCCACAGGAACAATCAACACCCTTCACTTGAGCTTGATAATGGGCAGGATGAAGGAGAACAAAATAAAATTAAATTCAGAGTGGTGCTGTTGGTAAGGAGAAAACTGGATTCAGAGATGGATATAGGTGGATGTAGCTGCACCATAAGAGCAGCTTTACACGTCGGGACTTCTCCTTGACTGCGGCTATCAAGATATACAAATGATGGCTGGATCAAAAAAACCTATCTACAAAACTATAGCCAACTAGGACCCTCTCCTCTTGAGCCAGTTGGATTTAGTGACTTGGAGCTGTTTTCTCAGAGCAGTTCACCATATATACTAACACATCACAATATATACTAATGCAATTTTTATATTATATATTTGGGCTGGGCATGTTTACAATAGGTTGATTCTTTCCAATAAATGCATTTCATGTCTAGAAAAGGATGATATGTGTGGTCCCACTAATTATTGGGTAGGTATAGTGGATGTAGGTGTAATTTTTCTTCTTTATTTTAATGTTGGATTTTTATTGCTTTTAATCCTCATTCCTCAGAAGCTACAACTGGTCCAGAATGCAGTGGTGCAAGCAGCAATGGGCAAGCCACACTATACCCATGGGTTCCCAATGCTTTATGAACCAAAATGATTGATAACTGGCTTACATGTACAATTCAAAGTGTACGGCCTTCATGGCATAGGGCTGGGATGGCGAACCTATGGCACGCGTGCCACAGATGTCACGCGGAGCCATTTGTCAGGGCACGCGAGGCGCTGAGTTCACCCTTTTTAAAAGCCATTTTTTGCCCTCCCCAGGCTCCAGAGGCTTTATAGGAGCCTCGGGAGGGAGAAAAGAGCCTCCCCTGCCCCCCATGGAGGCCCTCCAGAGGCTTCATGAGCTTTCCTGAAGCCTCCGGAGCACAAAAAACCGACCCTATGGGCAAATCGGAAGTTTGGGAATGGACTTCTGGTTTGCTTGGAGGGTCGTTTTGAGCACTCCAGAGGCTTCAGGGACCTTTAGGAGGCTTCCCTGAAGCCTCTGGAGCAATCAAAATGACCCTCTGAGCAAACCGGAAGTCACGTCCGGTTTGCTCGGACGGTCGTTTTAAGCACTCCGAAGGCTTCAGGGACCTTGAGGAAGCTGACTTCTGGTTTGCTCGGAGGGTTGTTTTGACTGCTCCGGAGGCTTCAGGGAAGCCTCCTGAAGGTCCCTGAAGCCTCTGGAGGGCCTCCGGGGGTGCGGGGGAGGCTGTTTTCACCCTCCCCAGGCTCCTATAAAGCCTCTGGAGCCTGGGGAGGGCGAAAAAAGCATGCAAAAAGTGGGGGGGGGGTGTCGCGCATTGCATTATGGGTGTGGCATGCCCACACACGACCCCCCTGCGCTCCCCCCACTTATGGCACGCGAGCCAAAAAAGGTTCGCCATCGCTGGCATAGGGCCTAGTTATTTGAGGGACCATCTGTCTCCCATAGTCTCTGCCTGCCCAGTAACATTGGAGAGAATGGATATGCTCCAGGTGCCTTTGATTAAACAGAGCCATCTATCAGCTACCGTCTCTGTTGCAGCACCTGCCTTCTGAAACAGCTTCTCCCAGAGATGCATATGGTTGTCACCCTGCTAATATTTTGAATGTCCTTGAAAACCTGGCTGTTCTCCTAGGTCTTGAGGTAGAATGGTTCAACTGAGTCCATGTTGGTTATTTTTTGCTTGCTTGTATGATTTTTTCTTCTGATTCTTTTTCTATTTTTTTGCTTTTTGAAAGTTTAAGCTGCCCATTATCATCTGGAGTCTAAATTTAAATTTAGTAAAATAAATTAATAAAAAGAGAAGCACTAGAGTCAGACAGCATTTCCTTCTGTCCATTTTCTTCCCCTTTTATCAACCCAGTATAAAAACCTTCATCTATGAGACCAGATCAGCAGTCATATTCTCAAACGGTTGCAATCTTAAGAATGTGTAATCTCAGGCTGATGATGTCCCTATGAGCTAGAAATGTCTTTTGCGGAGAAAGAGTATATGTTTGTGTGGGTGTGTGTGTGCCCAAAGGTACCCAGATATCCAAATTGTATTTTGCTGAAGCCTGAATGCATGCTGCTCAAAAGTATATCCATTTTAAACCTATTTCCACAGCAACTTACCTGAGAAAACTGCCCTGTGTTAGCAAAGCATCTGGAAACAAGCATTTGCATCTAAGCACTCCAAATTCTTCAACCCTACTACCCTGTCTCAATGATTTTAACAGAAAGAAGAGATTTGTTGTCCTTCATATTCTTTTCTCAGAAGCAAAAAGTACTTAATCAATTTAATCAGAAACAGGCTATTTAGAAAACAACCACAAAGATTAAACCTAATGCTAGGAAGTCATTTTTCAAATTAGAGGGAAGAGATTGAAGCTTAAAAATTATATCATCAACATACACACACACACACACACACACACACCAAATACAAATATATTTCATCCTGATTCTGAGAACATCATCTATTTATCAAAGTGCAAAGCGTATTCTATTTGGAATACACTGAAGAGAGATTGGCCATAAATCCTTCACAAACTGGATTATAGGAAATTGTCTTCCCATTATTTGTCAATGCACTTATGCTTTGCTAGAGCTTCACTGATACAAAAGGATCATGACAGGGAATAGAGATGGGCAGAGGAGTTCTGCCTTTCATTTTTCTCCCCATGAAGAAATCTATCTAGCTTTTATCTTCTTTTCCAAAAAAAAAAAAGCCCAAAGGCTAAATGAGTTTATTTGTCTTGGGTGCAGATGTCAACACTCGAAAAAGAAGTTATTTTGGAAGGCGACAGGTCCTGTTCCATCAATTTCCATCAACATTAATTTCCCCATTCTGCTGTACCTCCAATCGTAAGAGCTTGCCTTCATTTAACTAAGACGTAAGCTTGTCCCTTGGAGAGACTTATTTCCCTGCTATATCATTAACTTCAGAACTAACAAATATATATATGGAAAATAATGGGCACATAAAGCTCTTGTCACTTATTTATTAATCAAATTTATACAGCCACTCATCTTATCAAAGGCCACTGGCAGACACAACAGTAAATAAAACAGCCAATATAAACAGAAAAATCTAAAAAAAATCACAGCAGTTAATAATAATAAAAACAAACATACTAACCCTGAGTGAAGGGAGGAAAGAAGTGGCCCCCTCAGTAGTTGAGTCGACAAGACAATCGGCTCTGCTACTGGTTCCCTGGGAACCCCAGGCCTCTCAGTGTAACCAGGTCTTGATGGCCTTTTGAAAAATCAAAAGGGATGGGGCCAATCTAATTCCAGGGGGAAGGATGTTTCATAAGACAGGAGCCATAGCAGAGAAGGCTATCAGGAACAGATCCCTAGCCTCTGGTACTCTCAGCATGCCTACTGTGAGATCTAATGGGACCAGCTGATCTAACCGTGGACAGATTGTCTCTGTCTCACCTTTTCCGCACTCAGTTTTTAGTTTAAATTTAGTTTACTTTAACATTAGTAACAAAATATATGTAAGGCAGACTTTCCCAATCAGGTGCTCTCAGATGGGTTGAAATTATTGCATTCAGAATCCCCTCTCAGTCAACCATACAACAGTTATCCCAATGAAGATTTGATAATCAGTTAAATTCTTCACATTTAACTAAGGCTTGGAGAGTATTGGCAGAAGAGAATGAGATAATAAACAGTAGCATACTAAAATATTTATTCCCGCAACACAGTCAATTCTTTAAAAGTGCATTGTGGTACTGTTGGATAGCTTGACAAATTCCACTCCTAGAGATATTTAAAAATCAGTAAACAAAATTCTATATCACCCCAGCCTAATCTAACATAAAACAGCCATCTTGTAAAACTCATCTTCTGCAATAATCGAAACATAAGAAGACATGGCTGCCATTAATTTTTGACTGGTCTTAGACTGTAAGACTAAAGAAAACACTGTTCTCCATAAACTCACAAAACAGGTAGTCAGCAGGTGAACTTTTATGCCCCCAAAGAATCAAATGGAGTTCAAGATGTACAAAATTTATTAACACTCTAGTAGGGTAAAATGCACCTTTTTACTCATTCCTTTTCCCTATTCATGATCGATATATAGAGTCAACAAGAAAAGAATACATCTTAACACCAGCCAAGTCATTGGTTTTGCATGCCTAGAGCAGGCTGGAGAAAATTTACACATATGGCAAAGGCCTTACCTGGTAAAGGTCACCTTCTTCTTCCTGGATGTCTTTGTTAGGCAAACTGTGTTGTCGTTCATATCCAGTTCTGCAGACACCATTGGGTTGCCTAGCTAGGTCCAGATGGTGATCACTGGTGGATGGGGTCATTCCTTGAGTGGATGGTGAATGTCCTTTGCGGGAAACTGTTTCCTTTCGATGATGGATCAATTTTCTGATAACATAGCAAAGAATCACAATGAGAAAGTAAGTTTCAGGAATGTCCAATATATCGGCGATACGACGAGCTGAAATCTGTATATATAATGAGCATCTTTTTAAAAAAATCAAGAAATAAATCAAGACTTTTCCTTAACCTATATGAAGTAAGGTATAGGAAACTAAGAAGCTCCTTATTACCCCTATGAGGAAATTCAGCTACAAAAGATTAATGCTATAGGGATGGAGACAATCTGGTCATTTTTCAAATGTTACTGGATTTAATCACAATCAGCACGGCTAATGGTGAGGATGGATGAAAACTGGACTTTAACGGTATTTATCGCTCACAGATTCTTTTAGCTTTAGAGTACCACTTTTAGTTTAGATTACAGAGCATCTAGCGCCACTGTAAGCCATCGTGTTGTCAGTTAAGAGGATTTTTGAATTAGTGATATCATAATTTGAGTAATCATCAGAGACATTTGTTTATATCAAATGTGATTCTCGAAAAGCTTCACGTTCTTCTGCTCTATCAATGCATCCTCTCTTTAACTTGACTTTTCCTACAGTCCATTTTTTCCTTTTCTTCTATAGCCTTTAATCTCATTTATCTGTAACTTTCTCTGGTTTATTTCCAGCGTACTACTGCTTTCTTAGATTCGTTCATTCACTCACTCACTCACTCATTCATCTTGATATTTAATCATTCTGTTCCACTTTTCCACTCTTTCAAATGATGTTATGTCTTCACAAACCTTGATACTAGTTTGCAAATGAATATTCAATTCTTTGGAAACAAAGGCACTCTAAGGGGGAAACCAGATGTTAAAAAATAAAGACATCACCATACCATGTGACTTAAATAAAGTGTTACATGGAGAAAAGATGAATGAAAGAAAGAGAGAGCCAGCTCTGTATCTCTTATATTACCTAACATGGTTCTAATTATGACAATGTTTCAGATAACCATATTTTCATACCGTGCTGAATATCCTTGTTTGTTTTACTTACTGAAGGACGTCCCTTTGTTCCAAGTTGTATTTTCCTCCATTCTTCATTGCCTCATTATGAATGGCTTCAATAGCTCTATCAATAGATTGCAGAACCACATCTTGTTCTAGCACCTAAGGAACACAACATATGCCACATTAAGCATATTCCTCTTCCCAACAAGGTTTATAAATAACAATATTGAATTGACAAATGTAGCCACCTTAAATCTGTTGCACAGGTAGCATCTGAAATATGCCCAATCATTTTGTAGTTATAACCCACAGTATTCATTTATAACAAAATCCATTTCCATTTACTACTTGATAAAGGTATTTGTTGGAAATTCTTTTGAAATAAACCGAATGAACCGGGTGGTATACAAAATGGCTTTTGTCTGTGTAAGATTTATTGGTAGAATAGAAAAAACATTTGTTCTGACAGCAGTGGAATATACATCACAGTTCTATTCACGCATCCTAGGCCCTGGAGTCCCTGCAATTCATTACATGAAGATCAATACCAAAACTTCAGAGGTACAAAGCAGCTCTTCAGATCAATTTCACATTCAAATTGCCATAGTGACTCTTCTACATTCATTGTAAGATAGGTGATAATTTTACATTTACCGTATCTTTTTTTGCTACCACTGCTCATTTTTGGAAAAACCAAAGGACTAGATTCCATCAATATCCTACAAATGAAAAAAATCTAGCAGCTAGAATTATACATACTGTATTTACCTTCAGGCACTAGAGAGTGTAATAACTATTCTCCAACGTAAGCCATTCAGCTAATGTAAAGTTTATGCAACACATGTCATACAAAATTATTATTTACACTCAAAATTTATGTTGAAATAATAAACAGTAATTATTCTTTGTATTACCCTCAAGTAATATTGCAAATCTTAATCACTGAACTTCCTGATGTCACCCAGCCACAGCCTATCATCAGCCTTTCAAAGTTTGGTTTCACCTAGATAGGTTCAATCCCCACAATTTCCAGACAGTAGGGTTTTATAAGAGTTACAGTTCAGTATATTTTGAAGTGAATTAACGTCAGTCCTGTATACTCTTTCTTAGGCTAACCAAATGTTACTGCTTTGAACTTAAAGATAAGGTTGAAAAGAAACAATGAACAATAAACAATATTTGAAAGAAATTATCTAAAACAACTTTCATGGAAAACATACAAATAAAATATTATTGATATGTCATTTTATTTAAATAAAACCTTCTCATACTGCTTATAAATCATCTTTCAACACCATAATGAGAAACCATAATTGTTCCATGAAGACCAAGATCAATTTATATGCATCATTCTCCAAAACATAATGTATGTTTATCAGCTAAACTGATTAATATTCAAAATATCTGTGTGAGTGATTGTTTCATATAGGCTTCCCTTGTTCTCCTACAATCTCACCTGTATTTAATTTATTCATTAAATATTTCAACTTAAATTTCCTTGAGCTGTGTTTCTGTGACATATTGCAAAACAATATGCACACAAAATACTTCCAAAACTATTATTATCAGATTAACACAGTGCATCTTTTAAAAAAGTATTATCCTTTTTCTTATAATTTAATTAACACTAGATAACTCTGCAACATGTTGGGTCATCCTTTGACAGAAACATAGTGCCCATTTCACTTTTGAATGTGGATTATAAAATTTTTGCAGCTATATTGGCAGATAGACTCAAATTTTTCCTTAACAAATTTATACACCCTGATCAGAACGGCTTCCTGCCGTCAAGGCATTTGAAAGACAATGTCAGAATTATTTTGGATGCCTTAGAATATTATGAAGCTCGGCCAGATAAACAAGTGGCCTTTATGTTTCTTGACGCACAAAAGGCTTTTGATCGGGTAAATTGGAATTTTATGTTGTCACAACTAGAAAACATGAAGTTTGGAGAAAGCTTCTTAAATGCAATTCGGGCAATTTATGTACGACAAACCGCGACAATATTGGTAAACGGAGAAGAGGCGGGTGACATTGTGATTGGTAAAGGCACAAGACAAGGATGCCCGCTATCCCCCCTATTGTTTATCCTCACATTAGAACCCCTTCTTAGAATAGTGAGAAGCGATACACAAATTAAAGGGTTACGAGCTAAAGCTCAGGAATTTAAGGTCCAGGCTTTCGCCGATGACCTTGTTTTTATCCTGGAGGACCCTATGGCGTCTGGGATACAACTTTTACGTAAAATAGAGGAGTACGGCAGGATAGCGGGGATACGTATAAACAAAGAGAAGACAAAACTGTTAATTAAAAATATGACTCTGAACCAGAAAAGGGAAGTACAAAGCCTGTTAGGGATCAACATGGCCCACAAAGTACAATATTTGGGAATTTGGCTGACGGAGAGATGTTCCTCTATCAAGGTAGATAACTATATGAAATTGCTACAACAGGTATCCAAAGATATGACTAATTGGAGTAGCAAACAATTGTCTCTGATGGGCAGGATTGCGACAGTCAAGACATATGTATTACCAAAATTTTTGTTTTTGTTTCAAACGGCACCAACTAAATTGGACAAAATTTTTTTTAAATCCTTGGAGACAATAGTGACACAGTTTATATGGCAAGGAAAGAAAGCACGAATCAAAGCCCAAACTTTGCAAAAACGCAGAGAACTGGGAGGCTTCGGAGTACCCAATTGGGAAGCATATTATAACGCAGCAATCATGACATGGGTGAAAGATTGGGTGATGTTGAATAGAAGGCGCCTATTGGCTATAGAGGGACATGACCTCCCCCAGGGATGGCATGCCTCCCTCTGGCAAGAAAGAAACACCCCCCATAGGTACTTCATGGGACATTATATTCGGAAGATTTTGATGGGGGTCTGGGAAAAAATGAGGAAAAAATATTATCTTAGGGTTCCGTGTTGGTTGGCACCATTAGAGGCCTTAACGCATCCGAGTTTATTTAATTGGACAAGAAACATAACATATAAAGATATCATGACAGAAGAGGGCAACATGAAAACAAAAATGGAATTAGAGCAACAGGGAAGGAATTTGGAATGGTGGGAATATTTACAGGTTAGAAACAGGTTTAAAAGTGATAAGGCACGTTTCGGGATCTACCCAAACCCTCAGGGGCTAGATAAGATTTTGTTTGGTGGAGACAAGAAAATGTTATCAAAGATCTACCAATTTTTGACCTGCCAAGATACTAATGAAGAGATGGACAAAAGCCTTCTAATAGTATGGGAGAGAAACCTAGGTTATGAAATTGAAATGGGCAAATGGTGGGAGCTATGGAGTAAGACCATTAAACTTACAACATCCACTGCATTCAAAGAAAATATATACAAGATGGTTTATAGGTGGCACTTCCCCCCAACGAGGTTAGCCAAGATGTTTCCTGGGTTATCTCCATTGTGTTGGAAATGTGGAAGAAAGGAGGGCACATTCTATCATATTTGGTGGTCCTGTACTGAGGCCACGAAATATTGGAAAAGGATTAAAAAATGGTTAAAAGAGGTTACCGGGGCAAACATTGAATGGAGACCTGAGAACCTGTTACTAAGCATCAAACCAGATAACATAAGCAGTTCAATATGGCACTTGAGCCTGCATATAATTGTGGCTGCAAGAATAACCTATGCACAATCTTGGAAATCCACCACTATACCGTCGGAAGATGCTATAATTAAAAAGATCTACGAATGTGCAGAAATGGACAGAATGATGGGCTGGCTGAGAGACAAAGGAGAAACAGAACATTATCTTAGCTGGAACCTATGGTATATGTGGGCGACTAGGAGAACAGCAGGGACTTAAAATGGGGAAAGTTAACGTAGGTACCGTAATAGATCCCTGAATCTTGCAATGAGAAGATGTGGCTTAGAGACCTAATAATGAGGAAAGAAAGAAAAAATTGGGCTGTGAATGACTGTCACCGTGGGGGGGGGAGGGGGGTTGTATGTTTAAAACGGCATTTGTATCTGTATGTTTTACTCTATATTGTTATGTATGATTTGTCTTGCTTATGTCGTTGTATTTATGTTGTTGTATTTTTCTTCTTGTTTTTTAAAGGTAATAATGTTTAATAAAAATTATATTTAAAAAAAAAAAAAAGAAAGAAACATAGTGCAGTCTGATGTGACCAGAATCTTCTATCTCAATTAAATTCTCATCGTGTTTATTTGTTTGTACTCTCACGTTAATCCAAATAGTGTATTATATTACAATAATTTTTGAATCAAAGTACCTAAAATCCACTAACTTAAAGAATGTATAAACATGTGGGAGCCATCACTTCATTGGCATTGAAATTTTTATAATGTTCTGGCAAGCTGTATTTGCAAAATTGTGGCAAATGCAGTGTCTCTGTAGTCCCATATCATGATTTCCAATGCTCCCTGCAGCTTCCTAAAAGCAAAGTCAATGAGGAAGCCAGCAGGAAGTCAGAAGTCACTCCCACTGCTTTTTTTGCCTGCCTATGGTCGTTCTGTTGATCTACTTAGGTAAGTAAATATTGTCCTATTATTAAAGTTTGCCACTACAATTATTTTTTTATTTATGATATACACTCTTCTTAGATGATCACAGGACCATCCAGCTTTGGGGTAAAAACAATATGGTCACTGTAAAATTTAATGTTTATTCTGGTCACATCAGACTGCACTATGTTTCCCTCAAATGATGACCGAACAGGTCTCAAGGTTATCTAGTCCAACTTAATACTGGTGTATTGGAAATGTGAAGGTGGCCAGCAGTTGATAATATGAGTTGACACGACTTTCACTGAATTCAGAGATACCTTATTCACGTGCACTTATTATACATTAGTTATCTTTCTTTACAGGCCAGCATAGGTGAAATTGCAGAAATGAATCAATTTTGAACTTCCCTGACAAAACATAGTAAGAGCAAACAAAATTATTTTGTCCCTAAATCTCCACATTTAGACTTTTGCTTTAGACTATCACCAAGAAAATGAGATTCATTTTCTGGTACCCGTTTGTCTTTATAATATTGATACCTTTTCAATAAAATCCACAGAATGTTTAGTCAAGCATTCAAGATGCTCCTCAAAGTTTCTGAACAAGGTATCTTCATCCTTTCTAAATAAAATCCTCCTTCCTCTTGCAGTCATTGCTCACAGTTTTCAGGCTACAGATGATTCAGATTTTGATACCGATCAGGAAAATACTGTATTTTCCTGAAGGGAAGATTTCCCCCCTCTCCATTATCTTTTAAATGGAAAAAAATTGTCCCAGATTTGCTGACCATATAGTAGGCAAGGCAGGGGCAACTCAACCTAAATTAGGGCTGTCTTGCTTCAACACACATATGCTACTTATCAATAGCAAACTCTTTTCTACAACCCAACCCCCAACCATTTTCTGTTTTTTATTCCCTCCCTCCTGTCAATACACATTAAAAAAAATCTCTCCTGCAAAGTACTTCGCTAAATGTCATTCTTCAAAACACCATGGTTGTTTAAATGCCAGTCACATCAAAGAACTTGTTCAGCAGTCTAGAATAATCATATCTTTCAGAAAAACATTATTCTAGACAAATGGAATCTTATGGGCTGTGCTGACAGAACCAAAGATGGATGCAGGCGTGTGCTCTGCATGTAATTTACATATTTAAGGCAATGGGCCTATTACAGATATGACAATTCCCTGAAAAAATTTACCTTTCAAACCAAGCTTTTCTTTTCCTTTGGGAAGGAAGATAAAATACAATAATATTCCACTTCTTCCTTGTCACTCCCAATTTAGAGGAAACAGCCCAGACCCAAAGCCATTTCATTTCAAAGGTCACGTAATGAATTAAAAGCAAGATGCTTCTTATATTGAGAAAAAGGCTTTGCAATAACGTGCCACACATGTCAAGGACAATTTGAATGCTTTCCCTGGCTAGCTAAGAAACAAAAACATCAAGCAAATATCTGGATGGGGTTTTTTACCATGTTGTCCTGTGCAGACATAATATTTAACCATTATCTGCTCTAAACTTGCTTTGCTGTTTTAACCCCAATTAAAATTTAAATCAAAGTGGCAACTGTTAAATGAAACATCCCATTTATTACACATCATCACAAAAAAAGTGCTTTACCCTATTAAATGTCACTTCCTTCAGTGCTTCCAGTTAAAAGGTTCCAGAATTAGTCATCACCACAGCAGATCAAAACATTTGCCAAAATCACATTGGCCTGATGGAAGTGTCACCCTTTTTATTTTTAATGCAAAACATGGTCCTTTGAATTCCTGATTTCATATCCTTTTTGCTTTGATGTGCAACATGAAAATGATTTAAACAGAAATATAGTATAGAAGTAATAGTCAAACAAATAGCAAACAGAATCCTTTTTAATGTCTAATTCCTAAGCATGTTACTGGTACTCAGAGACAACATTTAAAGCCAAGGAAACTAGCAAACAATTGGTTTACTGCAACAGGTTTCTAAAACAAAAAGGATTTCCATTCTCCTAACTTGTATGAGAAAAAAGATTGATTAGAAATTAGTGGTACACAGAGGGAGCCAGCACTTATCTTCATGCATGGAATTCTACTTCTTTCCTGTAGCCATCACCTGAACAGAGAGGGCAGTCAGTCACATTGTCCAATATGAATGTGTATTCAGAAGAGAGAATAAGAGTAATACACTCAAGCTTCTTCTCTTATGGGGAAATATATCATTGCAGTGAACAATTATTAAACATTAATTAAAATTAATTGAAATATATTAGATGAAAATACCAAGCTGTTCCTACTCGCTGCTATGATAAACTGGAGGCAGAAAATGCACAGTGCTAACTTACAACGGACAACAGAACTTTCCCAATAAACTGGATTAAATATATTTGACTTTTCCTTTGATAGGTTGATGGTTCATTTATGTAGTTTACATTATTGGGTCTTATGAGAACCATACATGCATAACCCCTTAGTTATGGTAGTGAGGTCAGGTAGGTATTTTACCCTGCCAATCCTGAAAAACTCTGCCTTGAAATAAATCTAGATAAATGGTAACATTCTGTCTTAGTGAGCTTTTTTCTTTCTGTGACTGTCTGGGTAAGACCAAGTAGAACCATATTGCCAATAGCAAGGATGACATGTTAGTTGAAAATTCACTTTTCAACTGATTATACATAAAACTGAAGCTGAAAGAAATGAGTAATACGACCTCCATTCAAACACAGAAATGCTTTTAAATCAAAATGAGATAAATCAAAATCCCAACATGATTTCTGTTGTGGCCTGGCAGGAGCCGTTGGAGCTGCCACCAGACTCCGACAGCGAGGGGCCCTCTGAGTCGGCTCTGGAGGATGTGGAGGACCCTGGACAGGGTTCCGACTCCGAGCAGGGCGCAGAGAGACTGGTTGGCCACCAGGTGGCACCTGAGCCTTGGATCAGTGGGGAGGAGACAAGAGAGTGTGATCCAGAAACCACCTGTGAGTTGTTCAGGGATGCACGCTGTCGAAGGGCTACTCGGCGTCAAGAACAACTACGTAATTACAGGAGGTAATTACGCTCAGCTGATGGTCATTAAGCTCCTCTCCCAGACTATAAAAGAGACTGCTTGTGCCATGCCCTTCTTGCAGAAATCAACGTTTGACTAAAGAGAAACAAACTTGGCAGGCTGGATTGCTGCCAGAGGTTGTTTGCATTGCTGCCAAGGTTTGTCGGACTTGCTGCCAAAGTCCTTATCTGTTTGTTTATTTGGCTTTCAGCCACCAAGAATCTGGTCTTGTTATTAAAAGACATTCATTTTATGCTTGTCTCGGCTTTCATTATTGGACAGAGGAGGGGGTCAGAACAATTTCCATCAACTCTTCTAAAAAAATGGATGCCTTACGTACTTCTCAAACAGCATATTTTACCAGGGTACAGAAAAGCAATTTAAATATTAAGTCAAAACACAAACCCCAGCTCCTGGAAGAATTAAACTTAGTAAATGGTAAATAGTAATAGCAAACCACTTACTTAACTAAAACATTTATACTGTCTTCTACTCATGTTAACTAAGAGAAAATTATTCATTTGTTAGATTTACATTACTCCTTTCCTTCAGGATATCTTCAATGCATCTTATCATTTGATATAATGGAACAGCTTCTATGAAACCTATTGAAAACTAGTATTCTGCACTGAGATTAAATCAGATTATTTATATAAAGCCTCTTACAGCTTCCTTATAAAGTCACACCTTCTTTTTTCTACTCCATCATTGCATGCAAATTAAGAGTATGTATGAATACACCGTAAGCAGAACCCAATATTATTTTTCATTTTTAGCAGAAAGAGGAAGGATGCAAAAGGCCACACTCGCAGAAAAGATTTCTTTGCAGAACTGTGGTATTTGCCCTAGATTCTTAGATACATGCATGGGCTTGACAGGAAAGGAAATGAGAGGAAGAATAAAATGACCTCACTCCCAAGCTGAAACTTGGTTCATTGCTTGATCGATGGCCAACATCAACACATAGTTATGAAAGAAAAGCTGCCTGCCATCACACAATCCCCTGTCAGCAACCAAAATGACCAGCTGCAAAGAGGCAGGCATTGGAGAGAAAGAGATCAATGAAACCAGCGATAAGGCTGGGTACTTATGAAGACTCCCGCATGAAGAAAGAAGCAAAATATCATTTGCAAGTTATGAGGTACATAGGTAAATCTATTTGTGTATTTTAATAAAACACTAATGATGGAAAGGCACCTCTTTGTCACTCAGGGGACAAACACAAAAGAATGCGCCACTAGATACATTTTTTCCCTGCTAGATGTGAGGAAAATGTACAAAGAGAATAGTAAACTAGAGATCCAAATCCCAAGGATTCTCTTAGCAGCAAACGGAAAAGAATTGAAGGGCTCAACAGAGCAGTCTGCACGTCTCCCTACAAAGCTGTCATTGTAAAATGTAAAGATATCAGCACAAACTTTAAAGAAACCTTGAGATGTTTTCTGAATGCATTTCATTGTGATCTAAAGGGCACGGTTTTGTTTTCTTCTATAAGACACGACTATGTTAACTACAGAAATTTGTTGGGTTATTCCCTAAAATGGATATTATTCTGGGACTATCATGTTCTGACAAAAATGGATGCAAGCGAATTATTCTTAAAAGTAATTTCAAAATGCATTTAGAAGTAAATTTTAAATCACAATCACCATGGGTATGTAGCAAGAGATTTGGGGTATCATTATTATTATTTTTTGCCCTAAGTATGCAGAGAAGCATAACAGCTATTGCAGGGAGGTTTATTTGCAAAAACTATGCATACTGGGGATGTTTTATACCAGACATAAGCCAAAACGGACTTTTTTATTTCAGGTGCAGATGGAAACATACTGTAGTTGTTCTGCATAATTCAAAATGTTCTCGTGTAGTTGTTTTGATCAGAAATTGTCTTTTATTTCAGGAGGAATTTTATCTTTTGAATCTTCCTATCTGGTGTAATGAGGAAGGAGATTGGTCATTCTGTTATCTCTTGCTTGTCTGACTGTCTGTTAACCTATCTACCTGTTCTGAATGGATCAGCTCCAGAATTTTGGCAGTTTGCAACAACATTTATAAATAAAACATCCATCATATGCAGGTGATCTCCAGGATATCCATAATTGGCAATGCGTAAAAACATTATTTTCTTTCCTAGTAAACCAACCCTATTCATTTATTTATCTTTCTCTCAATACTGCATATGCACATGGGTATAAGCATATATAAGAGAACTGGAACTAAAATGGTTACAGTGATATGGTATAACTTCTCATTTTAAATGTCTTTATCTCTGAAACACATGAATGAACCTCAAAAAGAAGATATGTCCTTTTACAAAAAAATAAGACACAGAAGCCACTTCCATAACTCAGCATAAGACAGAAGCACTTCTTTTTATTAAATACCAAGCTAGCATATTTTTCTGTGGTTTTTTTAAACCTTGAAAAGTAATTTTCTACTCATCCATTTTCCCATCCCATTTATTACATTATTGATTTTTTTAATCTATTCTCCTGAGTCCCATATTTCTCAAACAGGCCACTTATCCTTTCTTTGCAGTTAGTCCATATTTGAAAATACATATGATTTGACTTCCGGGGAAGAAAAGTCGAACTGAAGAAGCGTAGCCGATGACTGTGCTGAATGAAGAACCAGAGATTAGGTTGGCTCTTCATAATTCTTCTCCAGACAAGAATTCAGAAATTGCTCACAAGGGATCTATACAATTTGCTCCTGGCAAGGAACAGCAATGCAAAACATCATCTTTTCTAGTCACTTTTAGAAATTGCTTGTTAATGACTGTTCAACTATGAGGAAACTTTGGATCCACAAGTTTTAGAACATGTGGGTGGAGATCCTTCAATTCTTAACAACAACAAAAACCCAACAACCCCTTTTAAATACTGTACAATTTTAAAGATGTTTCAAAAAAATTTAGAATAAACAACAAAAGGATGATTAGAATGCTGATTCTAGAAAGTTATAGGTGGACTAAGGGTCCAGATGGATTTGAAGTAAGAGTTTGGAATTAACTGTGAGAATTCTTCTTATGGGAAAGTGCTTTTATTTTGAAATGAAAGGATGAGACTTGGAAGATTGGACACTAGAACTAGAAAGAACTAGAGATTATAATTAAAGGATAACACCTAAATTTAACTTACTATTATGACCCACTTATGTCCACGATTGGGCCCAGAATCTCAGTTGTCGGAAGTCATTAACTAACTGTGCAGGTTGTCAAACTGTACACTGAAAGAGGGCCCAGGCCTCTCAAGCATGATGGGGTGAGAGAAGTGCCTGAGCCCCTCACCAGAGCTCCAGGACCTCTCCCCACCTCATTTATACCCAGGTCCACATACCTTTGCATTGTTCTATAGCTGCTGACTACAAAAGACCACCTGGCCCACCCTGAAAAAGGGCGTTGGTACTTACCTGATACGCCTCTTCTCATAGTGGGGGGAGGAGTATCCAGAATGGGTTTGACTTTGTCCTCTCATGATTGGGTGAGTCAGATAAGCTCTTTGGGTAACGCCCCCCTGGGCAGCAGGTATCCCAGATTTGACGAAGAGCTCCATCCGACTCGTTGCACCATTCACTCCAGACTCTTAATTCAGTTCTTAGCTTTTATCGTCTTCAACATCCATATTTATATTTCATAAAACTGTGAACATAAAACTTAGTCGTACAAACATAGTCAGGGGGGGACTGGATACTCCTCCCCCCACTATGAGAAGAGGCGTATCAGGTAAGTACCAACGCCCTTTCTCCATAGTGAGGGGGGAGGAGTATCCAGAATGGGACGTACCAAAGCCTGCACGTCCCTAGGGAGGGAGACCCAAGAGGCCCCATGTCCCCCGCTCATGCCAGTTGAGGCGTGGGCCCGGCCCTGTGAACCGCCTGCAATGCCCTGCGCCCAAAGAGGCTTCTGCTGAGGCAAAAGAGTCCAGTTTATAGTTCCTAGCAAAGGGAGAGGGGGAAGCCCACGTGGCTGCCCTGCAGATTCCGGCCAGGGGTGTCTGTGTGGCCCAGGCCCTGGCTGCGCTCCGCGTGGAGTGAGCTGTGATATGATTGGTGTCTGTAAGCCCTGCGATTGGTATGCAGTGGCAACGCAGGTTCGCAACCACCTACCTAATGTGGTGGAAGTCACCCTGTTACCCAGGCCCCTATTTGGAGGAGACAAACAGGGCTTCGGATTTCCTGTCTGGCCTGGTTCTCCTGAGGTAATCTTCAGAGCCCTCCTTACGCCCAGAGAGAACCACTTCTTTCCTAACAGGTGGGAAGTGTCTGGACAGAAGTTGGGCAAATCAGTTCCTGGGTTTGATGAAAGCAGGGGCCCACCCTGGGGATGATGGACGTAACCCCACTCTGTCTTGGTGGAAGAAGCAGAGATCCTCCCCGGAGGACAGAGCTTGCAGTTCGGATATATCTGCCTGGCGGAGGGGATGGCCACCAGAAAGGCCACCGTGAGAATCAGGAACTTAAGGGAAATTGTTCGTAACGGCTCAAATGGAGCGCCTATTGGAGCGTTCCCTACCCTGTGTAAGTCCCAGGAATGGAACCTGAATGCTGTGTGCGGATTGGGGTTGGAAGCTCCCTTGAGGAATTGCCTGACCATAGGATGGTAAGTCAGGCTCTGGTTCCTGCCACGCAGGAGAACTGGTGAGATGGCTGAAACCTGTCTCCTAATTGTGTTAGAAGCTAACCCTCTATCCCGGCCTGCCTGGAGGAGGTCCAGAATCTGAGGCACTGAGGCCTGGCTAGGATTGTGCCCCAGGAGATTACACCATGAGGCAGAGGCCTGCCACATGGAGCCATAGATACGCTCTGTGAAGAGTATGCGGGCAGTCTGGATAGTCTGCATCACCCTGGGGGGAGGAGGTCTTTCCCCAGGGTGCTCCGCTCAAGAGCTAAGCAGTCAGCTGGAGCCATTGAAGGTCTGGGTGCTCCAGCGGACTCCTGGTTAAGGGATATTCCCTCCTGGGGGATTCTCCATGGCCTCTCCACTGAAGCGCTGGAGATCTGCAACCACAGCCTCCGGGGCCAGTGAGGCGCCAAAAGAACCCCTTCCGCCCCCTCCCGAAGGGTTTCCCATATGACCCTGGGAATCCGACAAGGTATACTGACAACCCCTGGTCCGGGGGCTTTGCAGATCGTCCGCCCCTTCTGCCCCCCCCCCATGTCTGGTACCTGGAGAAGACCCTCAGGAGCTGAGCGTTGAGGGGCGTGGCGAATAAGTCGATCTCCGGGTGTCCGAAGCACTCTGCCAGCTCCTTGAAGGTTGATGGCTGCAGCTTCCGCTCCAAGTTGTCCCCTTGGTCCGGTTGAGCCAGTCGGCTCTGATGAACCCACCCCTGCTGTATGTTCTGCCCTCAGCGAATGTTGTCTAAATTCATAGGCTATCTGAGGTGCTTCTGCGATCTCTCATAGTCGGGCATCCCATTCTGAGTTTGTGGTGGGTTCTGGCATGGGGACCAGCCTGTCTGACCCTTTTTTTTCCCCCGGCCATAAGGGTGCTATGATTCTATGGCTAGGATTAGCGCAGAGATATTCAGAATGTAAACACAGACGGAGTTTAATGGGCGGCCACTAGAGTGTGTGTAAAGATGGAGTGAGGGGAGCTAAGGCTCACAATAAAGGCCTGCCACAAAGGTAAATTAATAATAATAACAACAAGAACCACAACCACAATAATAATAATGAAATAGAATAAAATACAAAAGGGGGCATCTTCCCGCCTGATAAAACCAAGAAAGATTAAGGAAACGATTGGTCCCTTGCTGGGAGAAGTGGCCCGAAGGTGACAAGCAGCAGGGGTAAAGCCGAAGTATTTCAAGAACAGCATCCCAAATTCAGATTAGGAACCCAAGATGAGATAGGGAAGAAATGGTAGCCTGTCTATCTTAGGCAAGGTCCAATTCCCAGGACCGGGTGGGTTACACCCAGGGGTCTGAAGGAGCTGGCGGACAAAATCTCCAAACAACTGAAACTATATCTATCAGAGATCCTGGAGTACCGGAGAACCACTATAGAATTGCTGATGTGATTCCCCCCCTTCAGAAAGGAAGAAAAACCGTCTCGAGAGCCCAAGGCCAACATGGGTTTGTCAAAAACACATCATACCAGACTGGCCATATTAGATTACGGTGACAACCCTAGTGGACCATAGGAATGCCATTGATATAGTTAACTTGGACTTCAGCAAGTCCTGATAAGGTAGACCATAACCTACTATTAGATAAAGTAGAAGAATGTGGGTTAGACCTAGTCACCCCAGGTGCCTTGGTAACTGGTGCACCCACCTGTACTCCTCAATGGAACTGCCTCTTCATGGAGGGAAGAGTGCAGGGAGTCTCCCAAGGTTCAGTGTTGAGCCCAGTACTCTTCAACATCTTCATCAGTGATTTGAATGAGGGTGTTAGGTGTGTAAGCTAACATTTGGGATAGCAAAATATATGTCATGATAGTAGTACTGTTTCTTTAAGAACTGCTGTTATCTCAAGCGGTCATAAGAAGGAGCCAGAATGACTGTTAGCTCTCTGTTTGTTAACGGCTGATGGGGGGGGGGTCATCAGGTTAGCAGATGACCCCAGGCTGGCCGGAATAGCCAACACTTCAGAATACAGGCTAAAGCTACAGAAGGATCTTGATACCCTTGAACATTGGGCACTACCTAGGAAAATGGGATTCAAGGAAGTAAGGTTCTACCTTTAGGCAATGAAGGTGAAGTGCACAGGTACAGGATACCTTGCTCCACAGTAGTAACTGTGAAGGGGATCTTGGGAGTCCTAGTGGACAACCCCTTTAATGTGAGTCAGCAGTGTGCAACAGCTGCCAGAAGAGCAACCCAGTTTTTGGCATCATAAACAGAGGAATAGAATCAAGCTCCCATGAAGTGTTAATCCCACTTTATAAGGTCTTGGGAGGCCACACTTGGAATTCTGCACTCAGTTTGGTCCCCATGATGTAGAAGAGATGTGGAGACTCTTAAGGAGAGTGCAGAGACGGCAACAGGGGATCAGGGTACTGGAGACTAAAGCCTATGAAGAACGGTTGCAGGAACTGGGTAGGTCTAGTCTACTGGAAGGAAGGACTAGGGGAGACGTGATAGCAGTGTTCCAATATCTCTGGGATTGCCACAGAGAAGAGGCTGCCTGACTATCCTCTAAGGCACTTGAGTGCAGAACAAGAAGCAATGGGTGGAAACTAAACAAGGAGAGAAGCAACTTAGAGCTGAGGAGAAATTTCATGACAGTTAGAACAATTAATCAGTGGAACAACCTGCCTCCAGACATTGTGAGAGCCCCAACAGTTTTTAAGAAGCTGTTGGGTGGCAATGACAATAGCAATAGCAGTTAGATTTATATACCGCTTCATAGGGCCCTCAGCCCTCTCTAGGTGGTTTACAGAGTCAGCCTAATCAACCATAGGAAGCCATTTGTCTGAAATGGTATAGGATATCCTGCCTGGGCAGGGGATTGGGCTAGAAAGCCTGCAGGTTCCTTCCCATTCTGCTATTGTATTGCATAGTATTGTATTGTATTGCATTAGCCGTTTGCCTAGTCACCCCCACCCTTGGAAGGTCTTCAGTAACCTGATTGGGGGCTCCATTGGGAGCTGCACTTTAGCAGCTGGGCTGAATATTCTCCCCCCCCCTGCATTTTTCCAGGCTGCAGGGGGCTGCTGGCTTGGGATTAACAAAACAAAACACAGTTTTTGCTACTGGGGCCAGTAGGCCTCTCGCCTCTCCCGTTCTGTCTCCTAATTAAAGGAGAGTTTTCTTAAGGGGGAATCAAGAATTAGCCACGGCAAACACAGCTTGCTACTGATGCCCATCAGTCTCTTGCCCCTCCCGCTCTGTCTCCTAATTAAAGGAGAGCTTTCTTAAGGGGGAATCAAGAATTAGCCACGGCAAACACAGCTTGCTACTGATGCCCATCAGTCTCTTGGCCCTCCCGCTCTGTCTCCTAATTAAAGGAGAGTTTTCTTAAGGGGGAATCAAGAATTAGCCATGACAAACACAGCTTGCTACGGATGCCAGTCAGCCTCTCGCCCCTCCCGCTCTGTCTCCTAATTAAAGGAGAATGTTCTTATGGAGGAAGCCTTCTCCTGTTACTTGGCAGCCAGAAAGGTAGGGGGGGTGGTTCTTCCTGCAAGCCTTGTGGCAGCTGCCTTTGTGATTCAACAAGGAGGTAGGCTTGGGGGGGGGGGTTGATCCACCACCTGCCTCTTTAACTCCTTGATAGGCCTCCTTTTGGCCCTTTGCTGCCTCCCTCGCTCTTGGCTAATGCCTCTGCGATCGTCTCTCACCTTTGTAAGGTCTCCTCAAGTGGTGGTTGTTGTCCTGCCGGCCTCCTGAGCTGCTGGGGGCCGCCATCTTGGACCACGTGGCTTCAAGATGGCCCCCGGCTCCAAATTCAAAAGGCTCCTCTTTGCTTGAGCACATGGAAATGGCTTTTGCCTTTGCAGGCTTGCCATGCGGCTGCCGCTCATCTCCCGCAGCTGTTTTAAAGCCTTTCCAGCTCTCACCTTGTCCACTGGTGATAGCTGCCAGCACAGGTTTTCCTTTTTAAAAACCCTCGTGGCTGAGGGGAGCGGAGGAGCGCTTCTGCTCCTGAGAAGCCTCTCATCAAGGGCTGCCTCTAGGAGGCATGTGTGCCTGGTTCTCCTGCTTGCCCGGCAACGGTCCTCACAGAGTGACTCCATCTCACTCAATGGCCAGGGCAGCGTGCCGCCCCAGAGGGCTTGTGGCAATCCAGTCGTTGCAGGAGGAGGCTGTGTGCGATGAAGGGAGGCAGGATTTGCCGGGTCCAAGTTTATTTTCTTTAATCCTTTGTAAATTACTGGAGGTCTGGAGAGGTGCAACCTTTCCCTTGATTGGGGTGAGTCAAATCTGGGATACCTGCTGCCCAGGGGGCGTTACCCAAAGAGCTTATCTGACTCACCCAATCATGAGAGGACAAAGTCAAACCCATTCTGGATACTCCTCCCCCCTCACTATGGAGAATGGGCCCAATTCTCATGATGGCTCAGAAAGTTCCTTCTTCAAATCATGCAATTTGGAGAAGGGGCCTTCCAAAGGACTGCAATAACAATTGGTGTTCACTAGCATTTTCACCAAATTTGAGGTCCTCTCCTTCAGCACAAGGAATTTCCCCTCTGGAGAAATTTAACAAATCTAAGCTTTTCACAAGACTGGCATTTGTGGAGGGGAAAATGGTAGTGAATGCCAGACTTGTGAAAAGGTCAGAGAGCTGGCATTTGCTAGCATTTTCACCAGATTTGAGATTGTTCCTCCAGCGTGTGGAAGGATGTCTCCTCCCTGCACAGAGAGAAGGGGAAATCTTACAGCACTGGGAGAATATATCTCAAATCTTCCATCTCCTCCACTTGCAACCTTTCCCGGCCATTGATGTTCCAGGAAAGCTGGCAGGGAAGACTGCAAATAATGATCACATGATGGCCAGTCATAAATGTGAATAGTTTGCCAAGAGCCCAAAATACAATCATAAGATTGTAGAGGACAAATATGTGCCACTATTTACATAGATCATTATGCCATTTCTCAATGTCTATTAGCACTTAAGGCAAAAATTGATTACCTTATGGCTAAAATGCTAGGTTCCACCACAAAACCGCGCTCGACTAAACCGCGCCCAACTAAACCGCGTCGCTGACGTCATCAACAGGGCGACAACAGCGCGGAGACAGAAGCACGCTGTAAACCCTAAACCTAAAATTAACCCCTAAACCTAACCCCCCTAAACCTAATCCCAAACCTAACCCTAAACCTAACCCTAAACCTAACCCTTACCTTAAGTTGAATCAGCTTGCTTTCAAAGCGCTATTTAAAGCGCCCTTCTTTCTCCGCGCTGTGTTGTCACCCTGATGATGACGTCAGTGACGTGGTTTAATCGGGCGCGGTTTTGACGGGTCACGAAAATGCTACATTAAAAAAAAGAGTTCTATAATTCCATACATGGAAATTAAATTGTGCATGCATTACTCTGAAAGTAATCGAAGAAAAATCTACAATAAAACACATGCAAACTATTGTACGGGCTATCTGTTGAATAGCTTATAGACCTTCATAGCACGATTTGGAGATACTGTAGATTAACATAATATAGGGTTCCTCCTGTAAATGTCTTTGGGCGATTTAATTTTCTCAAGTTTACAACCGCCATTTAAAGTTGAGAAGACATTGACTTCCTTCAATAGCTAAGGACTCAGATAAAGGTCAGGGTGGACTGTACAGATCTGTTAAATAGTACATATTTCTTTGAGATCCTAATTTATTCTGGATCTGTTTTATGAAATAGTCCTAACAAGTGCTATGTGTTAATTTTTCTGTCTATTCCTAGTAAATGTGAGATATTTCTACTAATTTTAAAACCACATTGTTAATCCTGATAATGATTTATCTCTTCCATCTCATTTCTCATCAAACAATATAAAGATATGTGATATATTGGAAGGAAAAAGTGAGACTGGAATAAAATTATAAAATGCAGTGATTACCACTGAGCTGATCTACTTGAGAAGGGGAGGGTAGTACATCTATTCTGCTTCCAAACTGTTAATGAGCTTTCTGTAGCCTTCCCTCCCAGGTGACCAACAAATGTGTAAAGATTCAATCGGGTCCTGTGATTTCCAGCTAGCATAACCTTTAGTTTAGGGAAGGTCAGCTTAGAGAAGATAAAACATACTTGCTTCATTTGAAACTTGACAGCAATTATTATTGCTGTTCTTTGTACTGTTGATTAAGTTACCTCACCAAATATATGTTAAATGGAAGAAAGTAAGTCCTACAATTGTACAAGCTACAATCCTCTCTATAACTATTCCAAACTCCATATTTCTTTTCCTTTTAGTGGTAAAAAAACCTTTGCCTTATACAAAGGGTTGCAGTAATACAAATAAACATGGAAGAAAAGTTGAGATGAGTAATATATGAGCAATTATTATATGTCATATGCATTAAATGGCTTTCCTACATGGAATAATTCACAATGAATTTATTCATAAAATGTGTGAGATGTTATGTATGAACATCCAAAATATAATTGTGCAATCTCACAATTAAATTCACCAAATTAAATGGAGAAAATGCCTATTAAAATTCTTTTTTAGGCTTATAAAATCAGTAACAGAGTGACTCTTACCTAGCAATTAATTAGAGGAATGATTTAAATGTACATAAATTCATTCATGATCTCAACTCATAATTGTGATTAACTTAATGATTATGGTCTACTGATAGCAATATATAGCAAGCAGTAACTTTGGATATATTCAAACATAGATGTTTGACTAACCAAAACATTGCATCAGTCTTTCACACCATCTAGGCACATTTGCTTATGCAAATATTTCACAAAAACTAAACATCTGCAGTTTAATTGTATATATAGCATATTTTAGGTTCTGTACCTGCAGACCTTGGTTCTAAAGAACTAAAATAAGCGATCAGCTACATATTCACAATACATTTATACAAATCCTCAGAATGTTGAGCAATTATTCCAATCCCTCTTATTTTTAGCAATCCACATTTGTATGAAGACTGCACTACAAACACATGCCCTATCTGCTCTGGTAGAGAAGGAGACAGAAAAAGGCAAGGATACAGGTAATTGAGAGAAGAGATAAATATAGTCTAGCCAACGACATCCAGCTTCTCAGTGATACTCTCCATAAAAGCCACATATTAGAGAAACAGACACAGAGAGAAAAAACTTTACTCCAATGACAGATAAAGAAAAACATATGGGGAAAAAAGAAACTTTTCACAAAGAACACAGCCAAAAGGATAAATACGTTCCACTCACTCACATAACATTGCTCTTGTGTCTTCCCTGATAAACATCTTACACCATTTATTTAAAACAGGGAAGAAAAAGGAATGTTTGCATCATGAACAATGGCACCTTCAGTTCTCTTAGAAACTATTTTACAGTTCCACCTAGGACACAAACAAAAGAGGGGGAAAAGAAACTTCAAGAGATTGTAACTATTTAGGCAAAAGAAAAACCAACATTTCCTAACCGTGCTCAAATCTTCCCTTACATAAAATGCTTGATTTTACTTAATTGATTTTGCTTCCTCGCAAATCAGCTTTCCCCCTTAAATAACATGAAGGACCTTTCTTGCATCTATTTGGCAGGAGAGCCCATTAAAGCATGGAAGCAAGTCAAAAGATGTTTAGCACATTGTTATATAAAAGGAAGCCCTCTTCACAGCTGTGTAATAAGTGGTAGTAGCAAGCCTGGTGTGAACATAATTCACCAATATAATCCGATGATTCCTGAAAAGAAAAAGGGAGTCACGTGGACTCAGAAGGTAATAATATGTGTCAACGGCGATTTAATTAAACCATGGCAGATACAGAAGGGAACAAGACATGAATAAACATATTGGATAACTTTGAGAAATAGGAGATTATTAGAGTTGGAAAGCTATAAGACTTGACATTTGGGTGACTAGCTATCTATGGTATGATAAAGATTAATGTAGATTTTAATAATCACTTCATTAGGCGGCAATATTGAGTTTGAAATAGGTATAAAGCAAGATTGACTCCCAAGAGTCCTTTATGGTTGTCACCCGAAAAAGCTTTTTTAGAAAAGAAATGATAGTTACACAAACTTGGCTGACTTACAGTATTGACCATTTTTGAAGGAAAACCTAAATTGAAATCAATAAAAATCAAGAGAACAACTGGAAATGGAAGGTCATACTTGTCAATGATTTGGTCATGTTCAGTTGACAGAAAAGTTTAAATTGGACAAGAATTATTACGATTTTACAAATGAGAAGACTGACTTTGAATTGGATTGGACTAATGAGGAACATGTTATTGATAATATGTAGCAGCCACCCAGTGATAGTGAGATGGGTAGCATATAAATGTAATAAATAAATAAAAATATTGTACACTTATTGAAAATGAATATGGAAGATGAACAAATTAAAAACTGTATGAGCAAATGGGCCAAAATGTTTGGATTCAATACAATGCTTTATTGATGGAATATCTAATCCTCAAAGAACCTTTAATGCAGGGGTGGGTACCAGTAATTAATTTTTAGAAAGAGTCACATGAGACACTAGGATATTGTGGAAAGTCAAACCAATATGAAGGCATGTAGGCACATACGCACACACACAAAGAATTTTTTTAAAAATAGCAGTCACCTTCAAAATAAAAGCTACGCAGTTGTATTGTGTGCATGGCATACACTTATTTATATTTGATTTCTAATTTCATACAGGCTAGAAAGGGCTGGATGTGGCCCAGTGGATTTAAAATGCTTTAATAGAATTTTCTTTCTCAAGTACTATATTTTTAAATAAAATATTGACAAATATAGTCTTATTTTCATTTTAATCTTATATCATAGGATGTCCTTGAGACATGACCTTAATGGTGCTTGCCCATTATGGTTAAATGCTGTGGTGGTCATTACATGAAACATCTGATCTAATGATTCCCCCCATCCTTGGTCTTCCAATCCAATTAATTGTTAAATGAATTATCGGATTAAGTGGAGCAGAGGGAAGGAGGCCCTTGAATGCCTAGCACAAGCCCAGTCCCACCTGCTCTGGCCCTCCCAAGGCCTTCCCCCATCCCACCTTGAGATGCCCTTTGCTCTGCTTTCTGCCAACTGGCTCTTCCCCCCCCCCCCACCTAGCCTTTTACCATTTTCACCATTTCTCCACAGTTTTTTTCCAACGCCCACCAGGTCCCACTAGACCTAAGGCCCGATTCCCACTCACCAGGTCAAATACAGCCTCCTCCGCACATTTTGAAGAGGTCCAAGGCCATTCAGAGCACTGGAATGGATTACTTTTGTATGTGACCACATAGTGCTGTTCTGGAAGTGGCTACCATTTTGTCCTACTCACAAGATTGGAATGAAATTGGGGTTGGAATGAAATGGCAGTCGCCAGACAAACTGCTTTGTTATGCTGTCTTAACAGGGCCTACACAGCACTGTAAACGTTTTCTGCAGCATTCAGGAGCTTCTGCAGCACTTGCAGACCTCATCAAGGCCGCAAAATGAAGCAGTTTGTCAGGAGGATACCATTTTGTCCCTGTCCACAAGGAGGTGGGACAAAATGGCAGTTGCATTTGGGTTGCCTCTGCAGCCTGCCCTCCTTCCCCAATATGAAGTCCCAAGAGCTTCAAAAGATAAGTGCAATGGGTGACACACATAGCCTAACAGCTTGAGCCAGCCTTTCCGCCCTAGCCACCTGTTTTTCCAAAGCCTTTTGCCTCCTCGATTCATCTCTAGCAGCTGCTCTGGAAGGGCGTTGGTCGGCTGTAGGCCTGGAGGCTGCTGCCCTGGGACTGAGCCTGCCATGGCCCTCCTCCACTAGTTCTCCTTGGGCCTGCACTGGTTCAGGGACTGTGATGGCCATGCCTAACTCAAGTGGCCTGCTGCTAGATGGACTGGTGGTGCCCACTGGTCTCGATGCCTGACCGCGTTGCAGGCACTAGTCAGGGGCACCATCCCACCGGCCTCGGTTTTGACCGCAATTGTCCTGTGCCCTGATAGCCTGCGGGCCTCAATAAGCAGCCCTGATGCAGGCCGCTGCTGCTAAAACTGGCCACCATCCACGAGGTCGCACCCAAAATAGCCACCACACCTCGTGGAGCAATGAAACAGGAGATCGCAAACGTGCAGACTTAATGGTTCTGAGATATTAGCCTCGTGACGAGCTGAGCCCTGGGGACTCCTGCACCAACAACCAGTCCTCTTGCTGTAATGGGCTGCGCCGCACTCTCCCGGTGAATTGTACTAGGCACGCCCTCCGGCGTTTAATCAAGCCGCGGTGGTTCCTTTAAGCTGCGGCAAGCTCTGGCGGCAGTGCTACGCAGTAGAGTTTAAAAGCAGCAAAACTTGCTAATTTTGAGATTGTCGGCCGCCGCGTCTAAATGCGCTGAGACTGTTGTGAGATCCTGCCACCCCTGCACTCCCAGGAATCAGGCAGCTCTCTGGCTGGCCTCAGATAGGAGGCAAGCCCCCCTTACCCTTGTGGGACTGGAGATAGTCTCTTGGCCGCAGTCTGTCTTGCCTAAATTTAGAATATCCAATCGATCAATTTTATCAAAACAATTATTAAAGGTACCTCGCTGGGGCCCCAACTAGTACTTGGACCAAAGACTGAGGGAAACTGGGAGCCTGGAGGAAAAGGAGGATACTTAAGAAAAATCCCTCAGTCTCTGGACCGATCAGGCTGTGACCCTGTTGTAGCCCCGCCCGCCGAAACTACAGGAAAATGACATTGTATTTTGAGAGCTAGCTGCAATTACATCTGCAATACCCTGCACATTGCCCATAATTTGACATACTTTTGGTATGTCTCAAAAGTACTGTTTAAAACACAAATTGCTATGAAGCCCCTCTAAACACATATGCCACATTGTTAGGTTTAAACCAAAGAAAAGATATACATGTTATTTCTTTCTTTATGGAATTGTTGCTAAATATCCTTGTTCACTACTACAATGTTTTTGGGGAACACTTTGTGCAATGTAATGGCTGGATCTGATGATCCGTAGGAGCATCTATCTTGCAAGGAGAATTCAAGGTTGTGATTGAGCCAGATTGCTAGCAGCAGCTGCTCTGTGACTTACTTTAGGTTTTAAGAGATTATTGTGGGAACGAGCACCCAACTCGTTCTCTCCTAAGGAGAACAGGGCAGGTAAACACAAGCTCCACCTGCTGTCTTCAGGCTGGCTGGTGCCTCAAGATACTGGAAAACAGCTTTTCTTACTACACTTTGTATGAAAATTGTGTATAGATCTTGTGCTGGGGTAGAGAAAAATACTATCAGCATCAACTCTCATTCTGACAATGTAGGTATCTCCCTCCAGAACAGCTTTATTACTTCTCCTGGAAGACCACGTTTCAATTAATGCTAAGCATTTCAACAAACACTGAGGCAATCACATTCCTTTGAATGAATTCTGTTTCAACTGGGCCCAGGGAAGTTTTGTAATTCCCAATGCCATGATAGAATTGAAACATTTATAAAGTTTTTGTAAAACAATGAAACTGAGATACAAGTATTTAACTAACTTGCAAATATTCACTCAAAGATTTTTAGGACAGGACCCAAGGGAGCCAGAATTTAACTTAGATGTATTAATCTACATGAATATTAGTCAAGTTTATAGTAATTCAGGCAGATGAAAAGTACTCAAGTTCTGAATGATCTGCCCTGCCTTTCCAATATGAAATAAATTATTCTGACATTGGCTCTTCCCCAGGCTGCATTAACGAGTTCTTCTTTCCATCTCTGAATCAAAAGCAAAATAAAATAACATTAATAAAACAACCACCACCACCACAACAGTGGTGGGTTCCAGATCCCGTTGCAATTGATACAGTGCAACGGGGCCGGGCATCCACCACATGAACGCATGCGTACTTACCGCCTGCGATGCTCCAGCTGCTCGGCGGAGCATTGCACAGATGCCGTAAGCTCCGTGCATGGAAACCCCGAACAGCGCAAATACAGATAAGGAACGTGGGCGGACGGGCCCTCCAGAGCACCATACCGGAATGGTTCCTGGTGCTCCCAGCAAACACCAGTACGCCATACCCGGGCGTACCGGTCATATCCCACCACAGCCTACATTTAATACACCTCAGCATTAGGGTTGGATGCTGTTGCTGTCCTCACAAAATTTACTGTAAGGCAGGAGTGTCCTTGCCGAGTTACACTAGGAGTTGAAGTCCACATGTCTTAAAGTTACCAAGATTGGACACCTATGCTGTAAGATATGTATGTATTTGAATTTTATCTCACCTTTATTATTTTTTAATAAATAACTCAAGATGGCAAACATATATAATAATCCTTCTTTCTCCTTTTGTCTTAAACAACAATCCTGTGAGGTGGGATGGGCTGAGAGAGAGTGACTGGTCCCAGATCACCGAACTGTCTTTCATGCTGAAGGCAAGCTCACAGTACAGGTAGTCCTTGACTTATGACCACAATTGAGCACAAAATTTCTATGGTTAAGTGAGACATTTGTTAAGTGAATTTTGCCTCATTTTGCAACTTTTCTTGCCACAGTTGTTAAGGGAATCACTGCAGTTTATAAGTTAGTAACACGGTTGTTAAGTGAATCTGGCTTCCCCATTGACTTTGCTTGTCAGAAAGTCACAAAATATGATCACATGACCTTGGGACAGAGCAACAGTCATAAGTATGAACCAAGCATTGCCAAGCATCTGAATTTTGTTCACATGATCATGGGGATGCTGCAAAGGTTGTAACTGTGAAAAATGGTCAAAAGTCACTTTTTTCAGTGTAACTTTGAAAGGTCACTAAATGAAATGTTGTAAGTGGAGGACTACCTGTAGTCTTCTGGTTTCTAGGCTAACACCTTAATCACTACATCAAATTAGGTAAAATAGCAACAGAGGGTTGATTCCCTGTGTCTACTGTCTCCTAAGAAAATGGAAGAGGAAACAGAATTGTGGCAAAAGAAGCATATTTGTCCTAGGAAAGGAAAAAATGTGAGAAAGAGACTCAGAATAATTCTGCCTTTACTTTGCCAAGTATAAGTACAGTGGGGAAATTGCACTGGCAAGCTTTTGAAATGCTGTAGCATTATCCTACAACGGTAGCAATGAAGAACTTTCAAGAAATCCAAGTGGTTCTTGTTTCCCAAATCTGAGAACCTTAAAATCTGCCTAAGTGATTGGCAGAATTGATCTGAATACAAAGCAAAGCCAGACAAGAAGCTCTCAGACTCTCTTCTGTTCTGCCTCTTGCAGCCAGCACACATACACATTAAATACACATTAAACAGCAGAATTCCTGCCTGACAACTCCTTTGAGTTCAATATTCCAGAATAAAGAGAAGAACGGCAGGTGTCCGATTGACAGTCGAAGCCAAAATAGCCACAGAAATGCTAGTAGGTCTCAGCAGATCACTGCCCTTCACTGCCTTACCATGGTTCATTCCTCCACTGATCACAACGGAAGTTTCAGTTCCAAATTAGAATATCTAAATATGACTCCAAATTGGGGGATGAGATGGAAGCAACATCCTGAGGATTTGTCATTCAAAAACTACTACTATATTGTTTAGAAGCTACAGCAAACAAAATATAAATCTGCTAGTTGCTTTATAGTCAAGAAGAGAGTCAGAGTTATTCCATGTTTCTTGTACCAAAATGGAAGTATATGAATGATAATTCTAAGACATAAAATAAATAAATAAATAAAATCATAATAGCAGTTAGACTTATATAGCAGTTAGACTTATATGCCGCAACATAGGGCTTTCAGCCCTCTCTAAGCGGTTTACAGAGTCAGCATATTGCCCCAACAGTCTGGGTCCTCATTTTACCCACCTCGGAAGGATGGAAGGCTGAGTCAACCTTGAGCCGGTGAGATTTGAACTGCCGAACTGCAGCTTAGCAATCAGCTGAAATGGCTGCAGTACTGCACTCTAACCACTGCGCCACCTCGGCTCTTAAGAGTTACCCTACACCAGGGGTGTCAAAACTTTATTTCATTGGGGGCCGCATCAGGGTTGGGCTTGACCTTGGAGAGCCAGGGTGGGCGTGGCCAGCTTGACGTCACTCATGTTGGGGCACCTGTGGTGGCCCAAGCACTCTGCCATTAAAAAACGGGCTCCCAAGCTCCATTTTCAACTGCGATAGCTTCCTGCAACCCTCTGCCAGTGAAAATGGAGCTTGGGACAGCCAGCTGCAACCCTCTCAAGCTTCGTTTTGGCTGCAACTGCTTCCTACAATCTTCTGCCAGCAAAAATTCCTGAGCTCCACTGGCAGAGGCACTGTGAGCTGGTGATTTGCTGTTTCCAGGGTAGCCCTGCAGGCCAGATCTAAGCACCCTACAGGATGGAACTGGCCCCGGGGCCTTGAGCTTGACACCCTGCCCTACACCATTTCAGTACAACACTGATTTTACAGTCGTTAAAGAGGAGCAACCTGGAATTAAGGAGTTATTTCCTCACAGTGAGGACAATTAACCAGTGGAACGGTTTGCCTTCAGAAGTTGTGAGTGCTTCAACACTGGACGTTTTTAAGAAGAGACTGGACAGCCACTTGTCTGAAGTGGCCTAGGGTCTCTTGCCTGAGCAGGAGGTTGGACTAGAAGACCTCCAAAGTTCTTCCAGCTCTATTCTGAATTTGAAAAAATATTGCAGGCCATAACCATAATAGTACTTTTTTTAAAGTAACTCTCCAAAGTAATATTTAGAAACATATTGCTTTTTATAACAGAGCTGAAATACAACCACCAAGATTAAATTAGTCCAGGCCTCATTTATAACTGTCCAAGTTGATGGTCATCATTACATTCTAGCAGCAAATGCAATTGCCTATAGCCCGAAGCTGCAAAAAAATGGTGCCACGTGCAACCACTAGCTACCCCATAAACTTTCTAAAGCTCAGTTGGCTAGCAGAGAACGCATCACTCATCTGTCTGCTAACAGCAGGAAGAAGTCAGTAATACCCAGCAAGGTCAGGGAAGAGAAGAAAAGTCTCATCTCTCTCTCCCTCTAGCAAGAATTGAAGGTTTATTCTACAGATGTATTTATTAACAAAGATTTTAAGAACATCCAACAACTGAGTGCTTTACATTTCAGAAAGCTTGTAAAATAAAGGAGAGGGAGGAAGGGAGGGAGATAAAAAGAAATGAATATGCATTAAAAAGCACCATGCAAAAAAAATCAAACCAAATATTACAGAGGTTCACCATCACCTTGCCCCAAACCTCAGAAGATAATCAGATTTCCAATGCTTATCAGAATGTCACCAGAGTGGAAGTCATATAGATCGTTTTGTTTGCAGCTATGTGTAATTTGCAGGCACCAATATCTAGCCATTTTTTCTTTACTTTGGGACACAATAATTGTTTCAATATTTGACATTGGAAAATTCATCTACTTCCGAGTTTCTATGGAGATTTGCAATCATCCAAATCATGATTGTCCCAAAAGTATTTTTTTCCAAAAGGCAACTGGGCTTTCTTTATTTCCTTTGAAAACATTTCACTTCTCATCCAAGAAGATTCTAACAGCTTGTGCAGGTGTAATAATTAGAACTGAAGATGCTTCTTGGATGAGAAGTAAAACATTTTCAAAGGAAAAAAAAACACCAAGAAATTTGCCTTTTGGATAAGGCACCTTTGGAAGAAGTCCTATACTTTCATCTAGCTTGATCTAGCTTCAGTGGGTATGAAAATGGCACATTCATTTTCTTCTGATTATGCATATTTCTCCCTTTATTCTATACAAAGTCCCAAATATTTTCACCATTTCTTCCCTGGTGTTATTCCAGTGCCTGAATGTTTTAATTGCCATTTTCTACCAATGGCACAATATAATTTCTGCAATACAGTGAATACAACTATGGTTTAAATTCCAGGACCTTCGTGAATGTCTGTGGGGCTGAAGCTAACCCGAAGGGGAGGGCCCTGTATTGGAAATGGAGCCCACTGTGTGAAAAATGTAGGAACCTGCGATGGGTGGGCAGGATGGGGATGTGGAGGTAGGCCTCTGTCAGGTCCACTGACACCAAGTAATCCCCCCGCCTGATGCCCTGCAGAATGGACCTGAGGGATGACATTTTGAAGTGCCTGTATACCAGATACTGCTTGAGGTCCAGTATCACCCTCCAGCACCCCCGAGCTCTCCGAAACAATGAACAGTTTGGAGTAGTGGCCCAACCCGCGCTCCATCTCTGGAACAGGCTCTACTGCCTGGATGTCCACCAGATGTTGAACGGCTAAGGACATCAGACGATGGGGTTCCTGGTTCCGGGTCCCGGGATGGCGGAAAGGTTCTGAAGGAGGTCAGGGACATGGAGAGGAACTACAGACGGAGGCTGTTCCTGACCGTGGACTTTACCCAGGCATCTGATGTTATTCAATCCCACTGATCTGCAAAGAGCTCCAGGCAGCCAATGGGAAATCTCGGATTGGAGTCATTTCCCTTTGCAGAAGGGGTGCCCCTCCCCACAAAAGGGCCACCTGGATTTTTGTTGGAATATAAGCTAGAGGAGGAACATGTCAAAGAAACTATGGTCGCCTGGGTGAAACTGTCCGCGAGGACAGTTTCTTCATCTTCCGAAAACCCCAAGTCCTGACGGGGGTCATCCCCTAACACTCACTGACAACCAAGGGCGAAGGAGGCCTTGCCACTTGATGTGTATGGTCTGAGGAGCTCCTAGCCTGGTGAGACACCTGAGATGTAGGCTCCCTAGAAGGATGCCGTTCCCTTAAGGAAACTGCAGAGACAAACCCCTTTGAAATTGCTGAGGAAATAAGTCTCTTAATGCTCTCAGGGAGCAACTCCAGATCCGCAAACTCATCCTCCGAATGTCCTGGGGCAGGACCCTGTGGAGCCAGGGTGTAGGGAGGGAGGAAATCCTGGGATGAATCCTCTAATGGATTCCTGACTACTTCCTGGGCCCCCGAGGAGGGGGAAGAAGGGCTAAACCCCCTGGGAGAGGCTGATTGGTGGGATGCAGGCCTCAGGGGAGATCTGGATCTAACTGGAGAAGTGGACTTGTTGACCTGGGCTTGTTGTTCTGCCCTAGCAATCCTCTTCTCCAGGGCCTTCTGGCATCTGCTTTCATCTCTCTGGGTTGCTCTGGAGGGTCGCTGGGCTGCTGAAAGCTTAGCTGTTGCTGCTCTTGTCCTTGGCCCAATCATCTCTCTCTCCTCGGCCTCGTTTAGGACACTCCCCAGGGCCACTGAAGTGGACTGCCTGCTCTCCACCATTGGTGCCACTCACATGTCCTGAGGGTACTGCTACCCAGAGTCACCAGCCGGTGCAAGGGCCTTGCGGGAATAAGAATTGGGCTGCCGAGGCTGAAGCATGCTGGCCCGACTCTGATTACTATGCAAGCCGATGATCTGGGGCCAGAAAATGGCCGCCTCCATGTGCACCCTTCCAAAATGGGCACCCATTTTCAAAATGGCCACCGGAGAATTCCGCGCGCTTTAAACTTTTTCTTCAGCCGCGGCTCAAAATAGGTTGCCACGGCTCATTTCACTCAGGCGCAACTTCCCGATTTAAATTAAGCCATCCGAAGCCTGATCGGTGCCTCCAGCTGGCAGCCCTTCCCGCGGAGCTTCAGAAACGGAGCCTGACACCCCCACAGTTCCAGGGACCGGTCAGAGCGAGGGGAGAGGGAAGCCAATTTGATCTCTCCCGGCTTGCTGTGAGATGGAGGAGCCTGTCTCTGCAAGATAGCAGCTCAGAAATTTTAGAATTTAATTTTGCTAATGGATCAAATTGAAGAATCAAATCCTAGGAATTACTCACTTTCTCTGGGAACCAAAAACACAGTGCTTGGACCAAAAGACTGAGAGGAACTGGGAACCACAGGGAAAGAAGTGGGTTAAAATAGATTTCCCTCAGTCTTTGGACCAATCAGGCTGTGAGAATATCCCAGGAGTCGCCCCTCCCTGAAGTCTACTGGAAAATGTACAATGGTTTCCTTACTACAGTAATGTACTTCCTTCTGCTGATACTTGAAACTACTACTTGGATCTTCTTGCAATAATTAAGTATCAAGCACCTGCCTGCACCCTCCCCATCTATAATTGGTTGATTTGCAAATATACATAAAAACACTATGGAACACATTCTCCCCTTCTGTTTATTTCCCCAACTGCTTACTGCAACCTAAATATTTATACTTTACAGTAGACCTCGACTTATGATCACAATTAAGCCCAAAATTTCCACTGTTAAGTGAGACAGTTGTTAAAAGTGAATTTTACCCCATTTTGCCACCTTTCTTGCCACAGTTGTTAAGTGGTCACTGCAGTTGTTAAGTTACTAACACAGTCATTAAGTGAATCTGGCTTCCCCGTTGATTTTGCTTGTCAGACGGCTGCAAAAGGTGATCAAATGACTCCGGGACATTGCAACCATCATAAATACAGGCCAGTTGCTAAGCATCCAAATACTGATTATGTGACCACGGGAATGCTGCAACGGTTGTACATTAAGTGTGAAAAACAGTCATAAGTCACTTTTTGCCATTGTAACTTTGAACAGTCAATAAATAAATGGTTGTAAGTTAAGGACTACCTGTATATGGAATTATAAAAAAACATTGCTAGTACCAAATTAAATCGTTATCTATAAATTACAATTGGTCTTATCACATTTCTATTATGTAACATTTTATACAGAAGTTGTGAATGCTCCAACACTGGAAGTTTTTAAGAAGATGTTGGACAACCATTTGTCTGAAGTGGTGTAGGGTTTTCTGCCTAGGCAGGGGTTTGGACCAAAAGACTTCCAAGGTCCCTTCCAACTCTGTTATTCTATTCTATTCTATTCTATTCTATTCTATTCTATTCTATTCTATTCTTCTATTCTATATACAGTACATATACATACATACATACATACATACATACATACATACATACATACACACACACACACACACACACACACACACACACATACAAGATAGGCTTACTCTTAAGCACATATTTTTTGGGAAAAAACAAAGAGAATGAAGAAGAATGAAATATTCTAATTTCCATGGTGCTCTACAATAATCAGAAAAAAACTGAACAAGTTGGATCATGCCAACCTATATTTAGGATTGCTCGGGAACTGCTTATCAACTTTAATTTTATGAATTATGAAACACTACAATTTATAGTTAAGCTATATTCATTTAGAACTGCAGTTATGGAGAGTTAATTATGCTGACTGAACAATGCATGCACCATTGATTTTATTTTTTTAGATTCTTTTAATTAAAAAAAAAAATAAGGCATGAGCATGCCACAAAAGAAAGCAATAGCCTCAAGCAAACCTTTATTTTCTAACAATGCTTTCTGATTCTCTATATGCCCCAGTTATGTTTAAAATGCTTTCCTTGTCAGAGATCCAATAGATAAATTGAAGTTTTGTGACCAGCCAAATTGACTAGGGCAGCCATTTTTGTGAACATTCCCACATCACGATGTCAACATCCTATTTGTATCAATTTGGCTCTAAAATTTTCAATCATCCAGGTCATGGGTGTCAAACTCAGTCATGTTATGTGATGTATCCAGACATACTATATTGCGACCTTTTTTGCCTTTGTGGAGCATGGGTGGGCATGGCCTGTGTGTGACACATCTGGCCTGCAGGCCGTCAATTTAACACCTCTGGTCCAGATCATAATTTTCCCAAAGGGGCTTTTTCCAAAAGGCAACTGCACTTTCTTGGTATTGTAAAATTAATCTGTTTTAATCTTTCGTTGACTTGTTTTTTTAAAAAAAAAACACCTTTGGGTTTACTAAATGATACATTCTTCTAATCTAACAGATCTCTCATCTTCTTATTGAGCGCAATTTCCTTATATTTGCTCTTATATTTCTCTTATGACTGCACATCCCTGCAACTTTCTTTTGCTAGATTCTACTTTCCATCATCCTGCCATTCTTTTAGATCAGTGGTTCCCAAACTTGGCAACTTTAAGACTTGTAGACTTCAACTCCCAGAGTTCTCCAGCCAGAAGAGCTAGCTGGAGAATTCTGGGAGTTGAGGTCGACAAGTCTTAAAGTTGCCAAGTTTGGGAACCACTATCTTAGATGATTCTTTCCTTGCTGATGGACAAGATTAAAAAGGAAACAAACCATGAAGGACTAATAGCACAATTTTAAAAAATCAGCCAATTCATATCTACGTATTGCACATTATGCTAAAAATATTGCTTTAACTATGGTTTATTGAACAAACCAGAATCCCTTTGTAAATAAACATGATGAATGGTGAATTCCTGGTTTGTTTACTTCTTAACAAGTCAACATTTCCCCAATTTTCAACAAAGAAAGCACTCTGGAAATTACAAATATGTCAAGCTTACTGTGTTTATGTGAATAAAGTCCAAGTCATAGAGCTCATTATTAAACAACTCTTTTGTGAGTTCTTAGATAGGAATATAGTGAGACCCACCAATGGTTTGTCACCCACAAGTAAAACAAACTAATCTTTACTTCATTTTTTCACAGAGTTTACTCAGCTTAATAGAGTGGGGAAATAATATGGCAATGGTATATATTAACTTCAGCAAAACACTTGACAAAGTCTGTCATAATATTAATAAAATGCTAGCATATTAGCTCAATGATACCATTTGTCAAAGGGTTTAATAACTGGCTGAATGGCTGCACCCAGGGAATATTAAATGCTTCTACATCAATTTGTAGAATAGTATCAAGGAGAGGACCATACAGCTCTGAACTGGGCCCTGTGCTGTTAATCATGAAGGAAAAGGGGATGATAAAGTGATTTATCTATTTGCACATATTATCTGCAGATAATATCTACAGATATTGCAGATATGCACAATATTCTGAAATTCTCTTTTAGAACAGAAGCATGAGATTTTTAAAGATCTAGAAAAAGACGACTGAAAAAGTTCTGCATATGAGTAGGAAAAAAACAAAGTATAGGATAGGAGAGACTTGGTTTGATAGCATTACAAGTGAAAAGGATCTGGTCAATCTAATAGATCACAAATTGAACAAGAGCCAACAAAGTGATACAGCTGCTAAAAAGGCAAATGTTGTTTTGTAACATATTAATAGAAGCATAAATAATTGGTAAATAATTCTCCCATTCTATTCTGTCTTGGTCTTGCCCCACTTATGGTATTCCAAATATTGTGCTGGCATTGCAATCTAAAAGGGGACTCAAAAACTAAAGCAAATTCTAGGAGGGATACTAAGATGGTGAGGTGACTGGAAACCAAGCCCTATGAGCCATGCTTTAGCCTGCAAAGACTGAGGAGAAATATAGTAACAGTCTTCAAAGATCGAAAGTCTAGAGCCGGGATGGCGAACCTATGGTACGCTTGCCACAGGCGGAAGTCACTTCCGGTTTCCTCATAGGGCTATTTTTAGTCCTCCGGAGCCTTCAGGGAAGCCTCCAGAAGGCCCCTAAAGGCTCCGGAAGGCTTAAACCGGCTCTACGAGCAAACCCGAAGTCCGTTCCCAAACTTTCGGTTTGCCCATAGGGCCGTTTTTTTGTGCTCCAGAGGCTTCAGGGAAGGTCCTGAAGCCTCCAGAGGGCCTCCGGGGGGGGAAGCGGGGGGGCTGTTTTTGCCCTCTCCAGGCTCCTATAAAGCCTCTAGAGCCTGGGGAGGGCAAAAAAGCATGCAAAAAATGGGGGGGGTTGCACCTGTCATGCACGCATGCGCACTGGGGGGGTTGGCACAGTACCACCCTGCGTTCCTCCTGCTTATGGCACGCGAGCCAAAAAAGATTTGCCATCACTGGTCTAGGCTCATTCTCTGTTGTTCCAAAAATCAAGTTCAGAACCAGTAGGTTGAAACTATGGAAAGTAGATTTATATTAGATAGTAATGACGAATTCCCTGATAGTAAGAGCTATCAAGCAGTAGAAGTGATACGCTTCCACTGGAGGTCGGTAGATTTCTTAAGAGGAAACTGATGGAACAGAGAACTACAACAAATGGTGATATCCAGTTTTAATGAGCTTCAGAATCATAGAGAGAGATGGAAAGGGTCATTTAGACCAGTAGGTCTAAACTCCCTGCTCAATGCAGAAATCCAAACTAAATTATTCCAAACAGGGAGTCAATCATCTCTCTGGATAACCAGTTTCAATGCCAAACGGATCTTACAGTTATGATTTTCTCACCCTAAACTTCAGTGAGAATCTTTCTTCTGTAACTATTAAATCTATTATCCTGTCAACAAGAAAGGAAAAGCCCTGACCTACTTTCAGCTATTTGAAGACTGTTATCCTAACCTCCCTCAGTTGTGTTTTCTCAAGACTAAACATATCCAGGCACAGATATGTTTCCAATTTCCAAATTCACAGAATTTTGTTTCCAATTTCCTGATCACTGACATTGTCCTTCTCTATAAATTGGAGATTTTGCAGTATCCTTCCCCTGCCACATCCACCAAGCCATGCCCACAGAACTGGTAGTAAAAAAAAATGAATTTCACCACTGCCCTGATGACATAGATAAAGCTCCAGGTGGCCTCAAGGGCTCTTTAAAAAGAATGCAAATGACCAGCTGTCTGCAAGCAGTATCAATCCTTCCATTCACCACCATCCAGTCAGAGTTGAAGAAGCTTCTTGGATGAGAAGTGAATGTCTTCAAAGAAAAACCAGAAAGTCCAGTTGCCTCTTGAAAAACCACCTTTGGGACAACCATGACCTGGATGACTGAGAATCTCCATAGGCGTATGTCTACCAAAAAGCCTTTTAGTGGGCTCTTGGGGGCAACAACTCTGCAGAGCTACAAGAAGGAAAAGGCAAGTTTATATTTTAAACACAAAGTGAGGGGCAAAACTTAAAAGGCTCTCTATAAATGCATGACCTAATGATTGGTGAACAAATCTCCAGATTGAAAGCTCCTAATTACCAATTACTTTAAAGGATGGTGCTCCTTATAAGCCTCCAAAGCAACACAGGGGTGGATATTTTTATGAACTAGGTTAGATGAATCCTTGGCCTGATCCAGCAAGGTGTTTGGGAATGTATGGGGATGCACACACTTAAATGTGCATCTCCCCAAGTTTGTGCTGCAGCTGGGAAGGCAGAGCTGCTGTAAGGAGTGGCAGAGAATATTATGTGAGTATTATGTTCTCCAAAGCAGCTTTTTGCAGTTGAATACAAAGCAATGCAAGCCCTAGTAGTATTTTTGGTTAAGACGTGTCCAATACAGCAAAATAGTGGCATTTTAGCTCCATTTTAAAGAAAAGTTACAACAGGCACACAAGCCGAAAATGATCACTTTATCTTCACAATCTCACTGGAGTAAGAGTTATTCCTATATATATCCACAACAGTATGCTGTGGGTGTGAATTTCACAGATTGCTTGTTGGCAGACTATTTACTCTCAATTCATTGCATGCCAGGTTATTCTTATGTGAACAAGCAGGCTGGGAAAGAGAGCTTCAGCTATTCTGGCATAGAATATTTTAGCTCCTCTGTTCAGATCTCCTTCCCTGCTATGCCATCCCAACTGTTCAAATTTCTGTCAACATCTTTTCTACATCTGCTCCTTCATTTTTATGCTACTACTCTTACTAATCAGCCAGGTCATCACATTTTCAGCGATGATTCTCCAGGTCTTCAGGCTGCCTTAGAAACTATTTATCAAAGATAGAATAGGATAAATTGGGTTATTTTTGAGGAATGCCCCCTCGACTTCAACCTGTAGGTTTTATCATTCCAGTAATAGGAGACTGATGTTACGTATAACAATATTTCATCTATATATAATATGGCATGAACATTAAGACATTTGCAAGGAGGAGTGGGCTCTTGGGGGCAACAACTCTGCAGAGCTACAAGAAGGAAAAGGCAAGTTTATATTTTAAACACAAAGTGGAGGGCAAAGTAGCTGAGATCATTTTGGCAAATATTAGTCATCTTGGGGCATTTATTCTGGGTTTTAGCCATGACAAATAATCAGAGGAAGAAAATAAAAATCAGCAACAACAAAGTGCTTCTCACCAATGCCAGTTGTTAAGTTGCTATAATATTTTTTTTGTATTACCGTTTCCCCCAAAATAAGACCTCCTCAGATAATAAGCCTAATTGGGCTTTTGAGCACATGCACTAAAATAAGCCCTTCCCCCAAAATAAGCCTTCCCTGAAAATATTGCAACACAGCAGCAGCCATGAAGTGACCACGCTCGCCGCTTCCTGAACCTCAAAAATAATAAGACCTCCCCAAAACTAAAGCCAAATGCTTATTTTTTTTGGGGGGGGGGGGTCAAAAGAAAATAAGACCCCGTTTTATTTTGTGGGGAACACGATACATTGTACAGTATTGTATTGCATTCAAAGCTAAAAGATTTGGGAGATGACATTTGGCAACATTTTGGAAAATTGCACATTACCCTATTCCTGACCTAGAAATAATTATTCCTTTGAAATTAAGGCAAGAACTTTAATTTATCCTTGACATCCTTTTGTGTGTGTATCTACCACTGACTGTAAAAGCCAAAAAAGCTAAATTCAAGTGCTTACTTTAATCCTAGAATTTATTTTCTGAAGATACACTCAAATAAGCCTTTTTGGGTAGTACTACTTATCTTAATCTCTGTTCATAATTACCACTTCTATATTGCACTTTCATGTATTGAAATTTCTTTATACCACTCCTGTAAAAGCTAGATTATTTTTATTAGCTCAATACTAACTCTTTTTTTATTATCTCCTTAGATTGTCAATAGTTCAAGAAGTGTATTAGCCAGTAATGCAATGCTGCCAATTATTCCCACAAAGGGAGAAAGGGATTAATCTACAAAACAGGTTTTTAAAAGAGTTTTAAAATGCAACCCACTCTTATCGCAGACTGCATATCACATGAAATCATGGGAAAAGGTAGAGCTGGTATAATGTATCTAGATGATAGCAGATCACAATACAATAAAAAAAGGAAAAACACATAGAAATTATTATAGAGATTCATCCAGGTCATGGTTATCCCAAAAGTGCTTTTTCAAGAGGCAACTGGACTTTCTGAAGATGCTTCTTGGATGAGAAGCAAAACGTCTTCAAAGGAAAACCAGAAAGCCTAGTTGCCTCTTGAAAAAGATCTTTGGAACATGGAAAATACATTTATGAATGAGAGAGGAGGGTTACTGACCCACAGTGGGAACATTCTCATATCCATACAGGGTGCACATAGAAGCAGCGGCAGCAAAAATCCCTCTCACATGCCCCACCGCATACATTAAAGTGATAGCCCTCACATAATCTCATCTCCCATACTCCCTTCTCCATCCATGTACAACTATACTAGAAGGTGCTGCCAAAAAAGTGGGGAAGAAAGTTCCCACACTCTCTTGACATTTTACATGGCAGGTAGAAAAACTCTGCACTGCAGATTCAACTTGAGCTGTTTTCTGTGAGTGTATATTTTGGGTGTGGTTTTTCTTTGCTTTGCTTTCTATGTGCCCTTACATCTGTCACGATTCTTGGCAATCTTTAATCCCCGCAGCTTTCTTGGCAACATTTTCGGAAGTGGCTTGCCCTTGCCTTCTTTCTAGGGTTGAGAAAGTGACTAACCCAAAGTCACCCAGCTGGCTTCATGCCTAAAGCGGGATTAGATTTAAGAGTTTTCCAGTTTCTAATCCAATGCCTTTAATCACAACACCAATCCGGTTCCTTTTTTTTTTTTCTTATGAGGATTCTTCTTTTAGCCCACCAATCTGTTTTACTCTGTTGTATACTATCCAGAGCTACAAAAACAAGCTGGGATTAATTTCTGGTGATTAAAGAAAAAATCCATACTGCAATATGGAAGTAGTATGCCGCTACCTTCTTCTGGGATACAACATGACAAGGCACACAAAATAGTTTAACAATAAAGAACATTTTATACCTTTGTAATTTTTAAAAAAATGAGCAAAACATTGTACTGATATTCAATAATAAAGTTATACAATCTAAAAAGTTAGGACCATGACCAGAAACTAATGATGACGGTAAGAAAATCTGTTGTTGTTTTTTTTAACAGAAAATTGACATTACAGTTGACTTTTAGAACAACCTTACATATGATTGTCCTGGAGGAGACCAGCCATTTTTTCTGGTATCTCTTAGAGTCTTCATAGGATCAGTGAGAAAAGGATCTTATTCATTTTATCTGAAAGAAGAATGTTAACTGTCTTACTATCCAATCTTAGCTGTTTTGGCCCTCCTTTTGTGCTGAAAAGCTATGTATGTTTGTATGTATTATTATTTAAACTGTATTCATTAAACGTGAAACTCAGTCAATTGAATATTTAAAAATGTGTAACAAATACCATCGACTGATGCTAATGGTTTATACGGGTTGCTGCCAGCATCCTAGGTATCAACCAAGTACCTTCTTAAAATATATGATGTTCCGAGCAGCACAGTTTTTTGCAGTTCTGCTGGTGTTATTGCAGGAAGCTGCAAATTATTGATTTATTTTTAAAATTCTTGGACACGGTACCAAGTGCCCCAATGACAATGGGTATCACTGTTACATGTTTCATCCATAACTGTGTAGTTTTGATGGCCAGGTGGCAGTATTTCGTGATTTTTTTCCAGTTCTTTTTCTTCGACTCTGGCATCGCCTGGTACAGCAATATCAATAAACTGTACTCTTCGGCCCTAGATAACCGTGATATCTGGCATGTTCTGTTCCAAATGACAATCCGTCTTTATTCTAAAGTCCCACTAGATCTTCACCGTCTCATTTTCGGTAACTTTTTCCATTTTATATTCCAATGACTTTTCGGATACAGGTAGGGCATATTTTTTACATAATGACCAGTAGACTAATTTAGCAATTCAATCATCTCTAGCTTTGTAATCAGTTTGCGCGATTTCAAAGCTAGACATGACCGAGTTGCTAAATTAGTCCACTGCTCATTATGTAAAAAATACGTCCTACCTGTATCCAAAAAGTCATGGGAACATAAAATGGAAAAAGTTACTGAAAATGAGATAGTGAAGATCTTGCGGGACTTTCAAATACAGACGGATCATCGTTTGGAACACAACATGCCAGATATCACGGTTTTCAAAAAATTATGATTGTTGTTGTTATTAATCATCACACAGCCAGATGTTCGGGTTTGACATTTTTTTCTACCTATTGAATCCTAACAAGGTCCAAGCAGAAGAAAAAGATAATGGCTTCAAAATCTAAGGGACTGGTTTGGACAAAACTCAAGAGTACTTTTTCGTGCAACTATCAATAAAAATAGGATCACCAACATGATCGCTGACGTCTGAAGACACATATAGCACAAGAAGAAGAAAATTGAGTCCTTACCAAGGACTTGGGATAGGCAAATCTGGATGTTTTATGGTGTTACAGATATTGTCGCAGGATGGAAGCAGTTCCAAGTAAAGCCGCCTTCTGCAATTGACTGGTGGCAAATTTGTTAAAGTGGTGCTCCAGTTGTTTTGGGACTGCACCCAAGGTGCCTACTACTATTGGTCCTACCCTTGCTTCCCTTTACCATAGTTGTTCTATTTCTATTTGTCGGTCTATTCTGAGGTCCCAGTGCAATTAAACATCTTCATTTTCTATGAGTTTTTCTATTTTATGGTCCCACCAGTTCTTGCTTGCAGGCAAATTATATTTTTTGCAGATCTTCCAATGCACCATTGTTGCTACTTTGTCATGCCGCTGCTTGTAGTCAGTTTGTGCAATCTTCTTGCAGCAGCTTATCAGGTTACTGGTACAATCTTCTTGCAGCAGCTTACCAACAATAAATATTATTATTGTTATTATTATTATAATAGTAACATCTAATACAAACTGAGCTTAGGGAAAGAGAATAGAAAGAAAAAATACATAGTACAGAAATATGATTAAGAATGTGTATGTGTGTGTTCGTCCCCTCCAACATCCATCACAACACATATAAACTAAGTTTCAACTGCCAGTTTAATAGAGCCAAACTGGATCTTCAGAGGCTTTAATGAAGATAGGAAGACAGAAGTAGGACAGAGAAGCCTTGAAATTAGATTAATAAACTATAAGGAACAACACGATTTCACCGCACACACTCTTTATCACAAGAACTTCCCTTCTAAGGGAACACTAGAGTCTGGAGTATAATGAGACAGAAGGTACACAGCTTAAATTTAATCACACAAGAGTATGAACTAAGCTAATTAAAAACCAAATCTCCAGTCTGAAAATCCAATCAAAAGCCACCAAGCTGATCTCTCTCTCCAACAAATATTGTCACTTGCAAGTTCGTGTCTGATTAAGATATTGGAGACAAACCACAGATCCGAGTGCTCACTCTCATAACTCTGTTTCCACCACTAAACACACTTCTCTTTCATTGCTTAACTTGTATTTCTGCATATTTGTTCATAAATCAATTCTGTGACTTTATTTGTTTATTTATTTATTTGTTATTTGTTAAATTTATCTGCTGCCCATCTCGCCATGGGGCTACTCTGGTTGGCTTACAACAAAATAAAATGGGAGGGGATGTCAAAAAAATGTAAACAGAACAACAAAGGAATAAAACAATAAAAATAAACAATGGAAGTACAACAATATGAAATTAAAATGATGGGCGGAAGAGAAGCAGGAAGTACAAGGTGGAGGTGGGGTCAGTTAATTGGTCCAGTAGCCACCTCCCGTGATGTACTCCCCTATTATGTCTCCAGGCCAACTGGCAGAGCATGTCTTCAGGTCCTTGCGGAAAGATAGGAGGGTGGGGCCAAACCTCACCCCAGAGGGGCAGGATGTTCCAGAGGAGTGGCATTAAAGCAGAGCAAACTTTGTTAGAAATCAACCACAGATAAAGCGTAGGTAGGGGTGGTATTCACTCATCTTCCTTACCCGTTTGCAAATGTGAGCACATGAATCACCTCCGTGCATGCATTAGCCTTCTGTGCATGTGCTTTTGGACCTAAACGTATGCCAGAGCAAGGACCGGGGGGGGGGGGCACCCGCAATTTCCGCTATCAGTTCGGGCGAACCAGTCTGAACCAGTAGAATACTAACCTCTGAGCATAGATAATGCATTTTTTTTAAAAAAAACACTCCTTCAAATCAGGCAACTAACTGCAAGAGCTCATCGTCAAAATTTACTTAGCCCTAACAGGCTAGTGTGCAATATTGCCTTCTTTTAGAATCTTTTTCAACTTCCCTGACTAAACGCTCAGTCCTGGTTTCTATCTGAGCATTAACAGTGGGCCAAATCCTGCTCACCCCCCCTTTTTGGGGGTCAATGTTAATTTATCTACTGCCATTATATTAAGGACAAGTAACATATGCCTTGACTCTAGTCTTCTAATCAGGTTCTTTTTTGACCATATGAGCAAATCCTAATAGAGAAGAATTGACTGATCATATGCCATCTAAACAGAATTTATATTTGAGGAAAAATTACAGTCCTGCTTGCATAACAAAATATGCTTCTGGGACATCAATACATTCATTCTTCTATTTGGAAAGGAAAAAAATCATTATCTCTCTGAAAGAAAGTCACAATCAAAACAGATGGCATATTTTGTAGAACTCTAAGCTTCCTTTTCATTGCATTCAAAATTGAGCACTGATGGTCGGATCCTATATGTCCAGGAAAGCAAAGACACACTGACTTAAATAACTTGATTTAATCAACACTGAGATGAATACGAATAGTTTTTCAACTAGTTTGACATGCTAGAGCATCTATTCTGCTTAAATGAGAATGCACGAGTATAAAAGAGAATGTGCACTAGCACAAAAGGATTTTTTTCTGATAGTAAGAGCAATTAATTAATTCAACAGCTTGCAGGTTGTAGATGTTCTATCACTGGAGATTTTCAAGAATACATCGGAGGACCATTTGACTGGGATGATAGAAGGCTCCTGCCTTGAGCAGGGGGCTGGATTAGAACACCTCTGAGGTCCTTTGCAGCCCTATCATTCTACAATAAGAGTTTTTTCCTTGCACTGAAATCATAAATAATATTGTTTTGGCTACTTCCATATGACACTTCAATCGTATTTAAAATTCTGTCCTACTTTTAAAACACAGCATTCCTTTAATCTAAATCTTGTTTGCAATCAAAGATTTTTTTCTTTATTCCTTAATCTCTGAAACCAAACTACATAGAATGTCTAAAAATAATCGTCTTTCAAAGACACTTTCTACACCAGATGCAACCAATTGCAAACCAGTTGAAAGTGTAGCATGAAATAAATGGCTGAAGCTGCTGCAAAGAGAACTGGAACTGCTCAGGAAACAGAGATCCAACAACTATTGCAACCACCTAGATCAGGGGTGTCAAACTCACAGCCCACAGGCTGGATGCGCCATGCCCACCCTCAGTTTAGCAAACAAGAAAAAAAGTCATGATACATCACATGACAACGTGATGACACCAGTTTGACACCCCTGACCTAAATCTTGATTTCAAAAAGAGCTGCAATGACACAGTCACCTATAATGAGCCACCTGACAGCCAATTCTTCAGAGTAGGCAAACATGAATAATAACTTTCATTGTGCCATAATGCAGTGAAAAAATATATAGAATCAATTGCTTTCACATGAATTTCCTTCCATATAAAGTTGGTCCATATAATTATGTCACTGTTTGTGACATAAGTGATGTACCGTCGTGGCACGACAAAACCGCGCTCCACTAAAGTGCGCCCGATTAAACCGTGTCGCTGACGTCATCAGCAGGGCGACAACAGCGACCGCGGAGAAAAAAGGGCGCTTTAAATAGTGCTTTGAACGCAAGCCGATTCAAGTAAACGTAAGGGTTAGGTTTAGGGTTAGGTTTAGGTTTAGGGTTAGGGTTAGGTTCAGGGTTAGGTTAAGGGTTAGGTTTAGGTTTAGGTTTAGGGTTAGGTTAAGGGTTAGGATTAGGTTTAGCATTAGGTTAAGGGTTAGGTTTAGGGTTAGGTTTAGGATTAGGTTTAGGATTAGGTTTAGGGGGGTTAGGTTTAGGTTTAGGGGTTAATTTTAGCTTTAGCGTTTACAGTGTGCTTTTTTCTCTGCGCTGTTGTCGCTCTGTGATGACATCAGCTACGCGGTTTCATCGAGTGCGCTTTAGTCGAACGCGGTTTTGTGGTGGAACCATGTACCATAGACTTTCAAGACAAATGAACATTCCCCTTTCCATTTCTTCTGACTGAACAAGAGACTTCTTCGCTATGTCAACTCATCTTCATTTAATTGTTGATGACAACAGTCAAGGCAGGCAAAAGTACAATTTCTTATCTTCCTCTAACTATCAGAAAGAATGTATTAGTAGTCTATAAATAGAGAAGCATTTTCCCAATATAGTTTTGCAAACAGATTCTATATGGTGAATAAAAATAAAATAAATCTTCATATAATACTCTGCCCCAACCAGGCACTTTCCAGTTCAGATGTACATGAGCTCCAGAGGGAGGGAGGGAGGGCACATACATAAATAATGGAAACAAAACCAAAACCACCAGCATGCTGGAATCTGCGATTCCAATATTTTCGAAGGGTATAAGATTGTCAAATATTACCTTAAAATATGAAATTTGGAACAGCTCCAATTTTCCATTTAGTAATTACATGTTTTATTATTAAGATAACGTATGAGCTGTTTAACCTAACTGTAAGACCCTCATTTGTTACACGGGAGTTTCTTTCGTATTCAGCAACTATTCCTTTTCTTGACACAAAGAATAAATCCGTTTCTCCCAAGGAAGCTTTTAAATTGATTTTGTTATTACTTCATATATAACTTTAGTCTCCTACAATAAATTATTCTGTCTCAGATAAAAGCTTCTATTGCAGTTGACTTCCAGAGGAGGTACAGTGAACGGAAGATAGTTCTGGGCAGTCGATGACTGCAGCAAAGACAAAGGAACCAGTCTAGCTCCTTGGAACCCTTGTGGATAAGGAGAGGGTGGGAGATTTCCTACATGGGCTCTGGACGGCTGCTTTTTCCAAGGAGACTGCAGGACAGCAATTTTCCATAGGTTTGAGTGCTGGGAGATTGACCGTTGGCTTACCTGAATGGTCGTTCTCTAGACGCAGGAGTGTCCAAGCATGGATTAACTTCAGCTTGCTGCCGAAGGACTGAGTTCAAATTTTGTGTAGCTATGCCTCCTGCTCCCCACAGAGGCTCTGGAGTGATTGCATCTTGAAGCGCTTGTACGCTATGTGGATGTTGAGTTTCTTGAGGTCCAGTATGGCTCTCACCTCTCCCGAGGCTTTGGGAACCAGAAAGAGGATCAAGTAGACTCCCCTGCCTTCTTGACTCTATGGCTGCTATGTCCAGTAGATGCTGGATCTCCGCCTGCATCATTTGTCGCTTGTGAGACAATTTCGGGATGGGACAACGAATGAAGGACCGAGGGGGCAGGGAAAGGAAGTTTAAGGTGAGGCCGTGACGGATCGTGTTCAATACCCAAGTGTCCATTGTTGTCTCCTCCCACTGGTCGGCGTAAAGCTGTAGCCAACCCCTGATGGGAGGCAACTAGTGAGGGTCACTTGGGTCTGCGAAAGGAGCGGTTGGAAAACCCCCATCGAAATGACCTGCGGTTCCCCTGCTGTCTGCATTTGTCCCTGAAGGACGCCCTATCCTGAGTGCAGTCCTGTGATTGGGAATAGGATCTGGTAAAACTCCCCGAAGTGGAAGGGGAATTATTGTTCCAAAAGGGCTGCCTATGAAAATAGGAGCAGCCTTTGAGGGCCGCTTTCTTGGTGACCGCCGGTAAGATCTTTTGTTTGTCCTTGGACTCAATTAAGTCCAAGGCCTCCCCAAATAGCTTGCCACCCTTGAAGGGAGCCGAGGCCAACTTCCACTTAGCCTTCATGTCCGCCTGCCAGTGGCATAGCCACAGCAAGCAGCGAGTGGTCACATTAGAAGCCATAGCCCTTGATGAAAATTTGGTGGCGTTAAGTGAAGCGTCGGCCGAGTGTGAACAAAAGACAAAATCAAATTTAAGCTTAAGAACTTAAAGAATCTAAAATAAAGAGCAAAAAACTAATTAAGATTTTGTTCTTAGAAAGTTATAAACAGGCTATGGGATCAGATAAATGTGAATACTGGAACTTTTGCAATCAGATTTTGTAGTTAATTATAAAGAACAATAACTTCTTGAGGACAACAAATCTATTTTGGTTTTTGGAAGACATAATAGATATAAGTAATTTCAAGATTTATAAACTGGACACTACAGAAGACTAAAGACTACACTTGATAGGCAGACTAAAGATTTAGTCTTTAGACTGCCTATCAAGTGTAAAATGTTATGCAAGCCTATCAAATGCAAAGTGATGTAACAGTGAGAATACTGAAGGAGATATTTGAAGAATGGAGTGGAAAATGTCAATAGTAATGTCCAAAAGGTTATTGAAAAAAATGGCAGATGTAGAATAAATTATCCAACAGGTTGGACTATCAACAATATATTTACTACTGACAAGCCAAAATATTGACTTAGAAAAGGATACTTCACTGATCCACAAAAGAAATTGGCTGATGTTTTAAAATTCAAAAAGCAAATGCAAATTATAAATGTTTGTGACTTGGAAAATGTTTTCCTATTGAGTTTACAAAGAAGATTTGTTGAAGCCTTCAATAAAGCCTCCATGTGATGGGACAAATATTTGAATGAACTAGATTAAGATTGTCAGAAGTAGAGAAGAAAGAATATTAAGTTGGTTAATTTGATCAAAATTAAAATAAAATAAAATATTGTTACTTCTGGCAATCCTTATGGATTTTTTACTGACACCAGAACTGAAAAGATTAAGCTTTATGGATTTGTTTATAGATAAAAGATCAAATATGGAATAAAGAAAAATATAGAATGAAGAGATAACTGTTTGTAACCTTAGAAAGGGTGAAGAGTCAACACATTTGTTTGGACTCATAATGAAGATTGGAAGTCACTCCTCTCTATATATTCTTTTTATTATATTCTTACTTTTTTCTTTCTTCTTTTTCTTGTAATTTTTATTCTTTCTATTTTTGTTTTAAAGTTTAGTTTGTATTGTGTTTTACTATTATAATCAAAATTCTTAATAAGAAATTATGTACCTAAAAATGGACTTTCCATCACAGTCATCAATCTTTTTGCTGTTCTCAATCTATTTAAGTTGCACTGCCACAGACTGAGAACTTCTAGCAATTGGCATGCTTCCATTTATTCAGAACTTGTGAAGTTCATAGACTGGTTTTGCTACTACAACATCTGTTTTGCACTAAAGGGACTAGAAGCATGTTCAGTGACTCCAGGCAATTAACTAGATGCTACAGCCAAGGTCACGCTTCAAAGTCTCAGCAATAGCACCTGTTAGCGCCATTGTTCCTTCCAATACCAGTTACATCAAATCCTGTATACAAAATATTGGCTAACACTTCAGACACAAAAAGCTGGCTTTAAACATTAAACATTGGCAATTTTGCTACAGCTGGAAAAATGAAGTTCATTTGATGGCATTTGTACAACTCTTTCACTTCAACTATTATACTGAAGGAAATAAAAATAAAGGTGCATCTCTATTTTTATCTATTATTAAAGATGTATATTACAATGGGTGGGAAGGTGCTCTTGACTAATCAGCAGCGCTGGAAGAAAAGCAAACATTTATTCCCTCCCTAAACTATAGAAAGGATGAAAACAGACCCACTGAAGCTGGCATCTGCCCCATGGGGAAAATTGCTAATGCTTTCCCTCTTGAAAGGAATAGCAGTTTAAGGAAAAGCAATCATTCTAGGGTACTGAATCCCTTTATTCGGCTAATTTTAATTCACAATATTTAACAAGATAAGGCTACAATTTGTTAAGATGTCTAGTGTAACCATGTCAACAGCAAAATATAAGTGTGCCCAATTTTGTCCTGAAAAACAAATGTATAGATCTCAAAGGCCTAATGGAATACAGTATCTATCCCAGGCTATATCATAATGCTGTGGTTCAATCATCACACTAAACCACAGCCAATTATAAAATGCATGAGCAAGAACAAGTTGCAACAAGCTCACTCTCCTCTTACTAAGGAAGGAGAAATTCAGATTATTTTGCACCCCTGTAAACCACATATTACTGTTTCATCTGGGCTTGGAAATGCAGTGAAGATAAACCTATAGTTATTTTAAGTAAGATAGACTTAATGACTAAGGTGGCTTTTCGAAACGGAACATAGCTAGCCCTAATTATAGCTGCAGAGTGCAGAATATAAACAAATGCAAAAGGAAAGAAGGTTGAAACAAGAGCCCAAGGTTTACTGTGCTCGTAAATGCTTGCATACATTGTGACATATAGATGCACTGTGTAGTTGCATATATTCACAAAAGATGGTTCACCTTTTTTACTTGAAGCTAAGAGTGGAAGAGGAACTAGGAACAGACCAGCAGTTACATTAGAAATCCCTGTTTAAATGCACATGGCACCAGCAGGCAATTGTAGGTAGTACTTGAAATGCCTACTGACCTGTTGTGGTCTAAGTACATCACTTGAGAGACGCCTACTGCCAATTACCTCCACACGACCTATTAGATCTCACCGATTGGGCCTCCTCCGGGTTCCATCTGCGGGTCAATGCCGACTGGCGACCACGCGGAGGAGGGCCTTCTCGGTGGCAGCTCCGACCCTATGGAACGATCTCCCCGTGGAGATTCGTACCCTCACCACTCTCCAGACCTTCCGCACAGCCATTAGAACCTGGCTATCCCGCCAGGCCTGGGGCTAAGATTCCCTAATGGTATGAATGTTGTGTTTTCTTTTAATTATGTGTTGTCGTATATGTAAAAGTCTGTTTCCCCTTTCCCTTTCGGATGTGAGCCACCCTGAGTCCCCCCAGGGAAAAGGGCGGCATACAAATAAACTCCTGAATTCTGAATCCTCCAACCAGGACATTCAGCTTTTGATTGCTTCTCTTACAACAGGTGTCTTTTACTTGGAATCTGACTCCATTGTTAGTTGCACATTTAACATTCTTTATCCTGTGATGGAAACTCTATCTCCCATGACACTGTCACTGATATTAGATGCAAAGTACTGTGTTCTCACCAGGAGCAAGCAATTTCAACTACCTTTCAGTGTTTTGCCACTGGCTAATGTTGAATTATTGAATACAATACATTCATATTTATGAATATGATATTTTGAGTAATGAAACAGCAAATTACCTAAAAAAATCAGGTTAGCTTGCTGGTTCTATAGGGACATCATCACTTCAACATAAAGTGACTCAGAGTTATGTTACTCATAACGCAAACCAGTCTTTCCAATCCAATGGTGTTGGGCCAACAGTACCCAGAATTTCCCCCTAACATGCAGTTGCAAGTTGTTCTAGAAGTTGTAGTTGAGGCACTCCAGATTGGGAAGGGACACTCAAACAGTTCTTTCAATCTTGTCTTTACAAGCTAGGGTAGTACAGTGGTTAGAATTCAGTATTGCAAATTAACTCAGTCCACTGCCAGGAGTTCGATCCCCTCTGGCTCAAGGTTATGCTGACTCTGTAAACCGCTTAGAGAGTGCTACAAAATACTATAAAGAAGTATATAAGTCTAAGTGCTATTGCTATGTGACCACTGACTAACCATTTTCATAAGTGACAAAAAGTCCTCCTCTTCCTTCTTTGCCATATACAAAATCAAGCCAGAAACTGGCTTCAGAAACACCACTTCAGTGTGGTTCAAAATTAAAAATCCAAAACATTATAAGGACAAGAGACAATCCTAAGAAGCAGATACGAATTAATTAAAAGCCAAGTGAAAGAAAGAGAAGCTAAAAAGAACACTTTTTTGTCCCTACCTCTTTCACTTCAGACTGTGAAGGCTCATGGAAAAATAGCAATAGCACTTAGACTTATATACTGCTCCATAGTGCTTTACAGTACTCTCTGAGTGGTTTACAATGTCAGCATATTGCTCCCCCACCCCAAAAATCTGGAACCTCATTTTACTGACCGCGGTAGAATGAAAGGCTGAGTCAATGTTGAGCCCTATTAGAATCGAACTCCTGGCTGTGGGCAGAGACAGAAGAATGTGCTCTTTTTCAGTACTGCTTCCCTTCAAGTAACCACAGAGATGTTAGTTTAATTCTAGCCTAACTCCACTTGTGCAGTTCACAGCTGCTTCCAAATTATAATTTTGTTTTTGACATTATCAACTGTCTGTCCCCAAGCTTTTCCATTTACCAAAAGCAGGCCCTACAATCAAACATGATGCACCAACAAAAACACATTTAAGAGGCTTGTCTTAATGTGCAGTATATTTATTTACTATAATTAACATAACATTACAGCAGCTGGAGTTTTAAAAGTTGAAGGGAATGCAAACACCCATTCAAGAAAACAATGTCAAATTTCAGCTGATTACAAATTTCAGATCTGCTAGGGTTTTTTTTAACAAATGCATCCTGTATTGCTCTAAAGTTAATAGATGGATAATTTCACATGTCCTTGAAGACAATTTTCATACAACAAAGAATGTGATGATTAACGGTGCACTGAAAGTACTTATTGAAGTACATATTCTTTGAAATATTTTCTGGATGGTAAGAAAGATAGCCATGACTAAATTAACCAAGTACATCCACTAGCTCTTGTTAATTGTTAAAGGATTAAACCATATGTTAATATAAAATAAATCAGAATGATTGTGTTTCTGGAGCTTGAACTTCACAACATTAGGTTCCCTTCCACACTGAAGATCAATTACAGTATATTAATTTCTTAAATTAGAGGGGATCTAGTCATAGAAGCACAACTAATTACTTGAAAATGCATTACGGTAGCTTCCAAGAGAACTCATCCTTTAAAACACAATACTGGATACTTCATTCAGAAAGAAAAGCATTATGGATGAATTTTTTAAAAAAATGTCATGATGGGATGAAGTATAATTGTCATTGTTGGGGAGAAATTTTGTGATTAAGATGAATGTTTTACCCAGAATGTTATTTTTGTTTCAGATAATACCTGTTTTGACAGCTGATGTACCATTTAAACAATGGCAGGGGGACATATCTAAATTTACATGGCAAGGGAAGATATGAAGAAATGAAGAGGATTGGACTTATCAGTATATTTGGTTGCATGCTGTTGAGTTCGGATGAAAGAATGAGTAATGTTAAGAAGAGGAAGGAGTTATTGGCTATAGACTTGAGATTTGGAAGGTATGGATGTCTATGGTATAATAAAGTTAAGGTGAATGTACTCTAAAAATCATTGTTAGACAGACTACATGAAACAAATATGAGCTCAGGGTTTGCCACAAAACAACCTATATGGCTTTCAGTACAAGATGCATTTTATAGACGAGAAATAAGTAAATCTAAATGGTTAGTCTACCAAGCGATACTAAAATTTTCTCAAGTGATTGTAAAATGAAATCAAGAAAAGGTTTGATAACAGAAAGTTATCCTGGTTTAAAGTTTTCTTATGTATGATTAACAGAAAGATCGACCATGTATAAAACATTTTATGGTTTTGAATGAAGCATGACTAAATTTGAAATAGAATTATGTACTAATGATGAACATGTTATTGCTAAAAAGTATAAACTTTTGCTAAAATATGAGACAGAAGAACTGAAAAATGCATAATAAAATGGGTCAAAAACTTTGCTAACCATATACAAAAGGACCAATGAGGAAATATATGGCTGAAAGGATTGAAATGTTGTAGCCTTCAAAGGAATTTTATAAGATGAGGTATCATTCATATTTATCATCAGAGAAATTGTCTACAATGTATAAAGGTACTTTGAATCTTTGCTAGGAAGGGACATTTTATCATGTTTGGTGGACATGTAAAAGTCAGAACATTTTGAATACAATATATGCACTAATTCAAAAGATTTTAAAGGGTTAAAGTGCAACTGAAACCAGAAGACTTTTCTTTTGGGTCCAATGGACAAGCAACTACAAAAAGTCATGGAACTTTGCTTTTATAAATGACAACTGCGACAAGACCATTGCATGTTGAAAAGTGGAAAGACTCAACACTGTCTAGAGTAGAATGGTTACTGAAGATATTTATTTATTAAATTTATTTGCCACTCTTCTAACTATTGAAATTAACCTCTGATTAGAGGAAAATAATATTTATAGTTGACTAGAAAATCCTGAAGATAAAACTCAAAAAACACCTTGAACGTCTAATGAGAAGGAAGGACTCGCTGGAGAAGAGCCTAATGCTGGGAAAGATTGAGGGCAAAAGAAGGGGACAACAGAGAATGAGGTAGCTGGATGGAGTCTCTGAAGCAGTAGGTATGAGCTTAAATAGATTCCAGAGGATGGTAGAGGACAGGAAGGCCTCAAGGAACATTGTTCATGGGGTTGCAATGGGTCAGACACAACTTTGCAACTAACAACAACAGAAAATCCTCATATGCTTTTTTCATAAAACAGAAAAAGTGCACTTATGATTTGTGGTTTTTATGATCAGAAAAAAATGGGATAACAAAAATGTAAGGGGGATTTTATAACAATAGTATAAGGAAGAATTTTTAAACAGTACTGATAACTATAAAGGAAAGTGGAAGTTTCTATTTTATCCCCATTCTCCCCCCACACTTTTGCTTTTCTTTATTGCTTTTGCTTTTTATTACTTTGTGTTAGTTTTATTTGTTTAATAACAAATTTATTTAAAAAATAAAAAATAGAAAAACTGTTAGAGACTAATCTTCTGGAAGGTCATTTTCTGTCTGCAGGAAAACAGATAAGAAATGCATTCGAAATGGCATCTGAAGCATGATAGGAAAAGAAAGTTAAAAACAAATGTGATGTTACATCAAAATCTAGACTAATTTTAAGATACACTTCTTTCTTTTTTACTTGGAACATAAAAATAAGTGATGCCTTTGAAACTGTTTACTTAGTACATCCTTTTTCCTATGCACTGTTATTTCCAAAATTATGATCCCTATGATCCTACCATGTTTCCCTGAAAACATGACATGTCCTGAAAATAAGGCCATGCCATTATTTTTCGGGTGGGCAAAAATATAACCCCTTCCCTGAAAATAAGTCTCTTGGGCAACCCCCCCCCCCCGCCTTCAGCCAGGCAGAGCGCCACTCACCAACCTAGTGGTATCCCAAAGGCGTCAAGCCAAGGGAGCCCGGGGGGGGGGGCAAAGGCACTCCCATTGCTTGGCACCTTTGGGATACCACTAGGTTGATTAATGGCACTGTGCCCAGCTGGAGAGGGGGGGTTGCCGGATAGCTGCTCTCTTGCACAGCCTCAGGGGCGAACTTTTTCCAGTTTGGAAAAAGACGCATATTCTTTGCACACTCAAGCACTGTTTACTCCCCGGTTTGGCAGCTGCTGAGCAGAGAGATTTGGAAGCCGAACTTTTTGCTTTGATAAATCCTTTGCCTGCGGATTGAAGAGGCCAGGTCTCACAATCACATTAACTCCCTCAGGGTGGCGGTGATGGATAGACAAGGGGGTGGGAAGAGTTCTCCGGTGAGAACTTGGGTGGGTAGTGGAAGACCACCAGTCTTCTGGCAGCTGAATCACAACCATAGAGCACACTCTCAGAGCGGCCGCTGCCGGAAGACACGGCAGCCGATCTCCGGAGTTTGGAAGCCGGAGAAGAAGTTATGCTAGGAGCGTGGCATTGGCGGTGCCCTGACCCTGCAGGTAGAGCTGGGCCAGGGCATGGTGAGGCTGGGAGGCACACGAGCTGGAGCGAAACAGGCACTCACGCAACCCCCCTCTATAGCCGGGCAGAGCCCCATTCACTGACCTAGGGGTATCCCGAAGGTGCCAAGCCATGGGAGCTGGGGGGGTGGGCAGAGCGCCACGCGGCTTGGCACCTTTGGGATACCCCTAGGTGAGTGGATGGCGCTCTGCCTGGCTGGAAAGGAAGGTTGACGGGCGGCTGCTCGTGCGCGTGGTCACTTCATGACCACTTCTTGCACTGCTGCGACAGCGCAACACAGCCGCTCACTCCTGAGGATGTGCCCGGCTCTTCGGGAGCCCGATCACATGAGAGCAGCCGCCCGGCAATCCCAAAACAATAAGGCCCAAGCCATATTATGAGGATCAAAAGAAAATAAGACCCTGTCTTATTTTTGAGGAAACACGGTATCTAAAGAACCCTGGAATAATATTGGACTGAACTCCCTCCTACAAGATACACCTAGAGAATAGGGGAGCATACTGGAAACAACATACTCCAGAAATTATGTGGAACTAAATGGGAAGCTTCATCTGCAACCCTCAAGTCATCAGCACTAGGGTTGATATACCCAGCAGCAGAATACTGTGCTCCTGTAACAGCTGCCATACTATTAAGTTAGACGCCAGACTCAACGACACCATGAGGATTATAAGTGTATGTATTAAAACCACTCCAACTATCTGCTTATAGCACTCCAGCTTTACAAAGGCAAGATGCACTAGTGAGAGATTACAGAAAAATTATGAACCACTCACTCCTACTGGTGATCAGCAGGTCAGCGGTTCAAATCTCACCGGCTCAGGGTTGACTCAGCCTTCCATCCTTCCGAGGTGGGTAAAATGAGGACCCAGATTGTTGGGGGCAATATGCTGACTCTCTGTAAACCGCTTAGAGAGGCCTGAAAGGCCTATGAAGCGGTATATAAGTCTACTGCTATTGCTATTGCTATTGCTATTGCATGCCAATTTACTCATTTAAGCTGAAAGACTTAAATCCAAGAAGCCCCCACTGTACTTGCACAAAGTCTGCCCAGCAACTTTAACATTGATTCCCAATGGAAAGCCAAATGGGACACTAAATGACCAGACATAATAAAACATAGAAATGGCCCCACAAAAACAGTGCCATGCTTTGAACTACCACATCATATGGTATCTGTGTAAATGGGGCATAGTATCCTGCCCTCAGTATGACTGCAGGGTCCCATGTCTAACTGTAGATCATATTCTGACTAGCTGGATATGAGGGCATATATAGTCCTGTATCTGTTTTTAAAAAAAATAAATATAAATGATATTGTGTTTCAATGGTTAGATTACCTAAATCCGTGATGGTGAATCTATGCCCCCACAAGTGGCATGCGGTGCCATATTTGCCAGCACAGCAACCCCAGCTGATTTTTGGCCTTCCGGAGGGCTGGGGAAAGCCATTTTCACCCTCCCCAGGCTTTAGGAAAGCCTCCAGAACCTGGGGAGGGAAAAAACAGGCCCAACAAGCCAACTGGAAGTTCATCCCCAAAGTTCCAGTTGGGTCGGTTTTTGCCCTCCCCAGGCTTTAGGAAAGCCTCCGGAGCACCGGGAGGGCAAAAAACAGGCCCAACAGGCCAACCGGAAGTTCCTTCCTAAAGTTCAGAACAATCCTTTTTTGCCTTCCAGAGGACCTCCGGGGGGCTGGGGGAGGCCATTTTCGCCTTCCCCGGGCTTCAGGAAAGACTCCAGAGTCTGGGGAGGCAATACAGGGGTGCGCAAATGCAGGGGGTGCATGCGCAGTTGGTTGGAATGCGCGTGCACATGATAGCATACACACAATTTTGACACGCCTTTAGAAAAAAGTTAGCCATCGCTAGCCTAGACACTGGTATTTGAACATAGATCTTTTTAACATGCATATTTTATTGTGTTTTACCAATCTAGATGAAATGTTAACATATATTGCTAGTATGATATGCCATACATTAAATAAAAAAATAAATAAAAGTCTAAAATTATAAATCTATTCACCAGATGTCATGCTCATCAAAATGAGTTCCTAATAACTACAGCATGTTAGGATAAAACTTTCTCAAGGTCAAAAAACAAAAGCTTAATTTTAAACTGTGGCCTACCAGTTGTTTTGAACTTCAAGTTCCATAGTTTCTACCTATACTGGCTGCAGCTTATATCATTATATTACATTTTTTTTAAATGGAACATTTGATTTTTAATGAATTTTCAAAGACAGGAACTTTACTCCGGAGGGGTATGTGGAAAGGAATCAAAATATTTTTTTCTGTATGATTATTGGATAAATTCCAACCAACCCTTTGATTATATGGTAATTTTCCTTTGTTGAGTTTGACACAAATGTTGTCAAGGATAGTAAAGCAGAATATCGATATTTTTTAAATTCACATCTGACTGTGCTATTAGATTTGGTGTCCATACAAAATTCCATGCTTACATACTTTATCTTTTGTTTCTCCGAGTTGATGATAATGCGTTCTAAACATACACGTACAATATACAGTAATGGACTTTTTTTCAGAGTGTCCATATTTCACTTATTTTTCTATTTTAAAATGTTTTTGCCTGTCTTACGGAAATGTAAAACACACACAATCTGTTCTGGAAGAGTTCCACATTTGAAAGGCCTCCACTTCAAATGTGGAAAAAAAAGGAATGTGTTCTGAGATTATCACAATCAGGACACTTTCTATGAAGTCAAAACAGCAATTTTTAGTTTGAAACAGGAAATTTCTAACCCCAAATGCTTTGCATTCAAAATATTTTGCACATCACTGCAGAAACAACTCCAGGCAACAATAACTACAAATAAAATGTGGAGAAAAAAGAAAGCATGCTAATAAGTAACACAAAGCCAATAAAAACCAGAAATGAAAGTATAACGAAAGAGAACATTCTTCAAGCAACTAGCATGATGACAATAGAGAAAATAGAAACCTAAAAGTTAAAATAAACCTAAGGTAAATCTGGCCAGGAAATAGTCATCACTAGAAATACCTGAATTCTATTACATGTATATGTATATGTATGTGTATGTGTATATGTATGTGTGTGTATACATATACATATACATATACATATACATATACATATACATATACATATACATATACATATACATATACATATACATATACATATACATATACATATACATATATATATATATATATATATATATATATATATATATATAAGCTAAATACCACTCACTCATCACGAAATCTCCAGAACTATAAAGCTTACAAACTTGAAATTTGGCACGTATGTTCCTCTTGGCTTCTAGGTGCTCTCTAAGAATGGATTTTTCAAAATGACCATCAGATCATTAGTATTTCTTATACAGTAATTAACATGCCTCCATCTTGGTTCTCCTTGACCTCTCGGCGGCTTTCGATACCATCGACCATGGTATCCTTCTGCGACGACTGCGGGAGGTGGGGGTGGGAGGCACTGTTTTGCAGTGGTTCTCCTCCTACCTCTCGGACAGGTCGCAGTCGGTGTTGATTGGGGGGGCAGAGATCGACCCCTAGGCCCCTAACATATGGGGTGCCGCAGGGGTCGGTCTTGTCCCCCCTACTATTTAACATCTACATGAAACCGCTGGGCGAGATCATTCGGAGGCACGGGATAAGATATCACCAATACGCGGACGATACGCAGTTGTATTTGTCCGCCCCGTGCCAACTCAATGAAGCGGTGGACGTGATGAACTGGGGTCTTGAAGCCGTTGGGGACTGGATGAGGACTAACAAGCTTGTACTCAACCTGGAGAAGACCGAGTGGCTGTTGTGTTTCCCTCCCAATAATTTGGCTAGTGTTCCATCACTCAGGCTGGGGGGCCAAATATTATACCCCTCAGACAGGGTTCGCAACTTGGGAGTCCTCCTGGACCCACAGCTGACCTTCGATCACCATCTGTCGGCTGTGACCAGGGGTGCATTTGCCCAGGTTCACCTGGTGCGCCAGTTGCGACCCTACCTGAACCGGGAGGCTCTCACAACAGTCACTCGTGCCCTTGTGACCTCTAGGCTGGAATACTGCAACGTGCTCTACATGGGGCTGCCCTTGAAGAGCATCCGGCGACTTCAGCTAGTCCAGAATGCGGCCACGCGAGTGATTGTGGGTGCTCCTCGGTTCGCCCACATAACACCTATCCTCCGCGAGCTGCGCTGGCTACCTGTTGATCTCCGGGTGCGCTTCAAGGTACTACTTACCACCCATAAAGCCCTTCATGGTAGTGGATCTGGGTACTTGAGAGACCGCCTCCTGCCAATTACCTCCTCACGACCGATAAGATCACACAGATTAGGCCTCCTCCGAGTTCCATCTGCCAGCCAGTGCCGACTGGCAACTACACGGAGGAGAGCCTTTTCAGTAGTAGCTCCGACCCTTTGGAACGACCTCCCCGTGGAGATTCGTACCCTCACCACCCTCCAGACCTTCCGCACAGCCCTTAAGATCTGGCTATCCCGCCAGGCCTGGGGTTAAAGATTAGGATCTGTCCCCACCCGAATGATGAATGAATGTTGCTTCTATTTTTTAATTATGTATTGTCTGTATATGTCATCACGTGTATCCCCTCCCTATAGGTTGTAAGCCGCCCTGAGTCCCCTCAGGGAAAAGGGCGGCCTATAAATAAAAGCAATCTAATCTAATCTAATATGCTCTGATGCTAAGGAGTTCTACTCCCCCTCCCCACCTGAAAAGAATTCTGTTCCAACTGCCAGTTGCCTTATATTAACACCCTGTGATGCTAAGGAGTTAGACATTCTACTCCCTCTCCCCACCTGAAAATAATTCTGTTTCAAGTGCCAGTTGCCTCATATTCCATTACCTCAGTTCAAACTGGCAGACATTCCACTCCTTCACTCAGGAGCGGTCTGGGGCTTCTCACAATACTAAATGTCGGTACATCACTAAAATGTCTATGCCTTCCACCTATGGAACTTCTTCCAGACTCAAGGTAGTGGGAGCGATATTCTCTTATGCGTTTCAATCACTGACCACCACTGAGCCAACGGACTGAACCAGAGTGAACCGGATTTCTCCTGCATTGCCCAATCACATAGTTTTGTCACGAAGCACAGGTATCCAGCTAGTATAGACTATAATCGACGAATCTTGAAAGCTTAACAGAATTTCCCCTTCCTTTCTCATATGGCAAAGAAATCAAGGTCAGGCAATGTTGAGTTTCTTTCTCATGTTTTTCTGTTTTCCTAGGCTAAGTTGTGTTCTAATGGTTGCCATATATTTTCATCAAGGCCATCTCTGAACTCCTTAAATCAAGTTGGGAGGACAGGAATGTTTATATTGGGACTATAACTACAAAAGAAGTATTCTCCTACATTCCCATCAATCACTGTTTTGAAAACCTTGAAATGTTATCAGAAAATCTGGAGGAGCACTCAGATTTACAGAGAGTGAGACAAACTAAGGATTATCTTTAGGACTATCACTATGTCTTGAATTACACCCCAAAATGAATGACACCCAGTGTAATTAAAAGCATAAAAGGGGAACCTAATAATAGCTGAAGCATATTGTGGCAACTGAAGTTTTAAATTGAACATAATATACAGTAGCTTAATAATTATATATCTAATGTATGTGCGATCATAACCAGACTGAACTATATTGAGCAAGATGTAATTCTAAGGCTAGTTAAACCTCCCGTGGTCATAGCTGCCTTCTAGACATCTAATTATATGACTTAGACCAAAAGAATTCTTAAATGTGATGCATTTCTATTTACAATATTTAAATGAGGCAGCTGGACAAGATACCTAAGCCCAACTTTACAAGAAGGTCAATATGTGGCTAAAGCCAGCAGTTGTTATAAAATGTATTCAAGATTAAATATAATCAAACTCCAAAGATATGCATAGATTTGCAGATGGTACCTCCATCATATGCAATAGCTGTCAACGATGGAGGATGGTATAAATGGGGATGGGAAAATACTAAGAATATACCTGAAGCAAAGCTCTAGAATTCAAGACTTGAAGTTAACAGAGCGAAGAAAATTGCCAACTTTTAGAAATATTCTTTCTCAGGAAAAGCTATGCACGCTCATTTCAAGCATAAATTGTCATCCAAAATAGAATAAGCATAGACTAATACATTTCCAGATTAGTCTAGTTCTAGGCTGAATGGAACATTCTGTACATATTCACCAAAACTTTAGATTTTTTTTTCTTTTTTGCACTGGTGAAGGGCTTGGGATTTAAAGTGGCAAACCCGTTTTTTTTTTAAAGCTTCATACTGATTAAAACTGCTGAAAACCTTAAATGGGCCTACCCACTAAGTATGGCTCTTGAGTTGATTTAGTTTAATTTTTGCTTTGGATCAGTTTTCTGACTATTCCAGCTTCAAAATTGCAGGAAACTAATATTAGGCCCAGCAATAAATTTAGAAGAACTCAAGGAATTTTTTTTTAAAGGGGGTGGGATTGGGGGAAAAGGCTATTTTTTCTTTCAGACCACAAGCAAATATGTATGTCACATTTTCTTTCTAGGCAAAATATGTAGATGCTCTATTGTACAATTTAACCAGCAGGACAGTGCACAGCTCTCTTTGCTCTTCAGTTTTCCAAATTAATATTCTACCACTATTGAGTTAAGGACTCTTAAAAATCAGAGCATACTGAGGGGCATAATGCACAATCTCACCTTGCTTTCTCTTTTCATTCATATTCATTTACATGAACACCAAAACAAGGACAGTTGTTTACATAACTTAAGTCTCCCTTTATTTCTTTGTCGGTAAATATAAATTCAACACATAACTTAAGGCCAAACTGACAATGATGCTTGTCATGTAGTTTGCCCATGCATGAATGATTTTCCTTTCTCAAACATCTGCTATGTGGGAGGCAGTGAACTGGATCAGCGCTAGAGCAGAGAGGAGAGTTGGTCCTGGTATAGAGTTTCACACCAAAACTGTCACTTGTTTGTGGGGAAGGAGGACCACCTGCATAAAGGCAAAGTGGGCTCGTCCATTAAGACCCTTCAAACTCAGAAGCAGTATGTCCAATTTCCAGCAATGGGACAAAACACTTTAGCCCAAAGGGTGCCTGATGCAAAGGAGAAGCTCATTTCCATATTTATGCTCTCCTTAGGATTTCCTTTACTAAATACACCCTCACATTAGCAAAGAGGGTGTTATCACTCATCACTCCGATTCCTATTTGGGCTGAAGCAATCTGTTCTTTCACTTTCCATAATTGCAAACTTGTCTGACTTGGCTATAATTACTGCCACTATTGTTACAACATTTGTTCATGCTTAGCCGACTGGCCCCCTCATCAGCAGTTGAGCAGGCCTGTTATTAGCCTCTTTCTATTATATTTTACTTCGGAGAAATAGACTTGCTACAGCCAAAGCGGCTCTCCCATGCATTTATTATGTTGCACTATTTCCACAGATGCAAAACGTCTGCTTCAAAAATCTTCCCCAGACAAATGCCAAATTATTAGTACATATGGACACACATGTATACGTAGGCATGTACATACAGAAACAAAATCAAGTAATGAAGACAACATTCAAGTTCTCCCTTTGTAGGGGCTATCAATCAAGATAATATCTGAGAATAATTGCAAGATAGACCCTTCTCTTATTGCACAGCTCACAATGTCCGTCCCCCCCCCCCCACACACACATTTTACCTGTGACAGTATACTTTCTGCTTCAGTGTGTTAGAGGGATTCTCCCCATGGCAAACAGTTGTGTAAGATTTACAGTGAAGTTATAATATCCTGGAAATTGGTGATGGGAAACCATTACAAGCTTTACATTTTTGTAATATATTAGGAATAAATGAGAAGTCCTGCCAATCATTCATTTTTTTTGTAGATCACCAAGACATTTTGGTAATAAGTGGCATAAATAAATAACATTTGGTTCGGTTTCACCCAAATGTTAGTTCTACTTTATAACATTAAATTTAAAATCTCTTTGATTCCCCTTGTGCAGTGAAATGTTGGAGCAAGACCTACATCCTTAATTTCACATGCCAGCAAAATAATGCTTAGGATCATCCACTGCAGATTAGAGCCCTCCATGGAAAAAGAGATGCCAGATGTACAAGCTGGCTTTAGAAAAGGCAGAGGAACACTGCTGATATATGCTGGATAACTGAGAAAGCCAAAAAGAAACCAGTGTGTGCTTCATTGATTATAAAAAATCCTTTAATTATATCAATCACTTCAAGCTGCGGAAAGTGCTCAGAAAAATGAGAATCCCAAAGATCTCATTGTCCTCATGAGAAACTTATGTACAGCTCAGGAAGCCACAGTGTGGCGGGAACATGGCAAAAAATAAATTGACTCCAGAGTGGTGAAGAAATTCAACACCACATGATCTCTCCTTCTTTATTCAATATTCTAAAAGTCAAAGAACACAGTGAAATATGGGATTAAATTAAATATAAAGAAAGTAAGGACAATAGGTAGAAAATACAGCCTTAGAACTGACAATGAAGATATCAAAGTAGTGGATAACTTGCCTTTTAGGATCACCATATACAGAAAAGGGACAAGCAGTTAAGAAATACACTACAGACTAGCACTTCGAACAGCAGACATGAAGGCCTTGGAAGAGATATTCAAATGCCAAATGAGGCGTCTATACCTACAAAAATCAGAATCATACAAGCCACCGTATTCCCTGTGATACTCTACTAGCCCAGATTGGAAGAATGTTGACGTATATCAACTATGGTGTTGGAGAATACGATGGACAGGAAAGAAAACAAACAAATGGATCATTGAACAAACCAATGCAGAATTCTCACATGAGGCAGGCACAAATAATCAGGCTTGAATTATCCTACTTTGGACACATTATGCAAAGACCTGACTCTCTAAAGCTGAGTAAGGCAAAAGGAAAGAGAAGGAAGATGAGCAAGAAGATAGATGGATCGACTCATAATAGCCATTGGTGCACAATTGGGAGATCTGAAATACCAGGTTAGGGATATATTATTATGGAGGAAATCTACTTATGTGGTCACTAGGAGTCAAAAATAATTTGATGGCACATAATCAAAATCAATCTGTTCTCTGTTACATTCACTTTTTCTTCCTTATATGCCCAGCACTATCACAAAAATTTCATCAAGTTTTACCTCTCATTAAAGTTTGCAGAAAGGGTGAGATGTTCCCATCTCCCACTACTTCTTTTAGATACCAATCCAGTTATCAAAATAAGGTCATGCAACATCCTCTACAAAGTATTTGTTACAGTTTAAAGTATTGGCTTAATCTACAAAGAAGCTCATTGTTCCAGGAAAACATATATGGGGGAAAGTGCATCCTAAGAACGATAATACAACTTCAGAAAATCTGCATCAAGAGTACCAGTAGCAAAAAATCTTTGCAGATTTTCCTTGCCAACCAAAGGAATGTAAAGCAGTCTCTCTCCCTCTCAAAATCACCTTTGCGCCTCCTTGTTACTTGAGCCTCCAGAGTGTGCAAATAGGTAATAATACAAGTAATTTATCTCCACTGAAAAAGGCCTGTTCCTGTTCAAACACCTCCAAACAGTGCACACACTGTGTGGCTTCATATGGAGGTGAACCATTTTCTATGTCAGCATGTCTGACTTTTGGAAGATGCACCTGTAAGATAGCAAGTGCCTACCATTCCTTGTATTCCTCGCACCTAGGTGAAAAGTTCCACAAGACCTTCTCACTGATCATCATCTGTGTCAGCCACACCAATACAGTACCTACCTATGATGCCATTGCCTAGCCCTACCTTACATGGATATGGAAATGTGCAATGATGATTGATGACCAGGCTTAGTTCCGTTTTCCATACACAGAAACCGTTCTCTCTGAACAGGAATTATTATTATTATTGTTATTGTTGTTGTATTATTTTAAAAAACCCGATGGCTGAAGCAAACCCCTCCAGCCTGGCTGATCTTCAGGCAGATCCCAGCACGGCGCAGCACCGGCACCGAGCCTTGGCCTCGGACCTGCGGGCACTGAACCCTGCGCCTCTCAGCGCGCGCCTTGCCACCTCCAGGAAAGCAGCAGAAACCTCCAAGTCTGTCCTCGGCCACGCCGGTGGCCACCGACCCCACTGCTGCCCTCGCCCATCCTTTGCCCCCCTGCCTGACCTGTAGGCGCTGCAGGTAAGAGGCCGGCACGTAGCCCGTCTCCCCGGAGCCCGCCCGGGTCACCAGCCACCAATGCTGGTTGCTCCGCTCCAGCAGCAGGAAGGTCTCGCCAACGGCGAAGGCCAAAGAGTTAGGCTCGGCCGACCGGAAGCCGTACAGGGCCCGGTACATGGCGCTGGAAAGGGGACGGAGGCGGGCCGGCGAAGAAGAAACTAGCCGGCAAAACTCCGGTCGGAGACCCCTCCAACCAAGTGGCGGCGCCGGCGGCTCCTGCTGTAAACGCCGCTCTGAGCGCTCCGCCCCTATCCCGGGCCTGCGTCAGCCTCCCGTGGCGCCAGGACGCAGCCTCGCCCCCTTTCCCACCGCGGTGCTGTGGCGCCATCTGCCGCGGCGCCGTTTCGCAAGAAGGGTGGCCCGTTCAAACTTTCCGTCCCGGCGGGAACGAAGCTGAGGCCCGTGGAAATCCCGCGTGCAACTCGGATTTGGCCAGGCTGCATTCTTCACACGTGCAAATCGGCCTTTGACTCGCCGAGGTCTTTAGCTTAGGGAAAGTTCTGGGTTCGAGCATGCAAAGCTAGAAGCATGTAAGCGGCAGTGCAATTTACAATTGTACAAAGTACAATTTACAAGGGGGGGGGGATACAATTGTATCCCTTGCATATATGTATACAACGCTATCAGCTGACGGTGGCTCCTTACTGGACTTCTGTCTGGGTTGTAAATAAAACCCTTTTTGTCATTGGTGAGTTGCTTCCCTAAATCATTTTTTTGTTGTTATCGCTGTCTATTTATTTCCAAGCGCACTTTTTTAAAAAAATCCTGTAATTGAGGAGTCACTGGAGAAGTGCCTAATGCTGAGAAAGATTGAGGGCAAAAGAAGAAGGGGACGACAGAATGAGGTGGCTGGATGGAGTCACTGAAGCAGTCTGTGTGACTCCGGGAGATGGTAGAGGACAGGAAGGCCAGGAGGAACGTTGCCCATGGGGTAGTGACGGGTTGGACACAACTTTGCAACAGCAACAACAACAATTGATGATAGATTAAGAAAAGGCACTCCTTTCCTGCTTTTACCACAAATGTTTGCTTTAGGAATCTTTGGTGATGGACTGTATCAAAAACCTTGTAAATGACAAAGGACAACATCACTTAGACATTCCTATCCCTTTAGAGTTGACACTCTCCTCGGTCATATAATCAGTCATAGAATGGTGACAGTAGGTCAAAAACAGCATTGAGTATGCAAGTTCATGTTTAAGTACATGCAAGTTCAAGTGCCTTTATTGAAGCTTTTTCCTCTGTCTCTCAGAAAGCATTTCTGCTTTATAGGTCAAAACCAGCATGAGGACCCAGACTGGGGGGGCAATATGCTGACTAAACCACTTAGAGAGAGCTGAAAGCCCTATAAAGCGGTATATAAGTCTAACTGCTATTGCTATTTACATCGTATCCAGGAACCACAAGGTAGCCATTGCAAGGCCTGTAACACAGGTAATACACTCCCATCATTAGGAAGGAGGCGCTGCATTCTAGATAAACTATAGTTTCCAAGTAGGCGTTAAAGGCAACCTCATGTACAGTGGATTGCACTAGTCTAATCCAGTGGTTTTGAGGTGAGAGTTATTGTAGCCAGATCCTCTTTTCCCAAGTAAGGTTGCCATTGGAGCATCAGCTGGAGCTGCACAAAGGTCATTCAAGCCACGGCTTCCACTTGCTTCTTGAGTGGAAGTTGTGAGTCTGGAAGGATCCCCAATTGTGAACCTGTTCTTAGAGATAGGGCTTCCCTGTCTAGAGATAATATTGGTGTTGATACAGAGTCCCAATGTACAAACAAGACTTCCATCTTCCTTGGTTTCAGCCTAGGGATGTTTGTGTGCTCTGAACAGAAATGATAACAGAAGAGGTAACCTCCAGGCACCTCTATCATGAATAAGATGCCGGCATCTAGTTTTGTAAAAGTTCATTTCTTTATATTCTTTCTTTATTAATCAAATTTACATGGCTACCTATCTCATAGAAAGTGACTCTGGGCAGCATAAAGGTAAAGGTTCCCCTCGCACATATGTGCTAGTCATTCCCTACTCTAGGGGTGGTGCTCATCTCTGTTTCAAAGCTGAAGAGCCAGCTCTGTCCGTGGTCATGTGGCCAGCATGACTAAATGCTGAAGGTGCATAGAACGCTGTTACCTTCCCACCAAAGGTGGTTTCTATTTTTCTACTAACATTTTTATATGCTTTCGAACTGCTAGGTTGGCAGAAGCTGGGACAAGTAACGGGAGCTCACTCCATTACGTGGCGCTAGGGATTCGAACCATCAAACTGCTGACCTTTCAATTGACAAGCTCAGCATCTTAGCCGCTGAGCCACCACGTCCCACCGGGGCAGCATACAACCATCCAATAAAAGAATAAATGTAAAACAATTGTCGCCTTCTATCAATGTAAATGAATAAGAAACATTAAAAACTATAAAAGCAAAACTTTTTTTTTAAACAGGACACAATAGGCAGAAGGATGTGAATAATAATGGATTCATCCCACAGGTTCACCTGGAGACCTGGGCTTTCCAGGTCTGCTTGCATGAACTATCCTGAGAGACCTTCATAAGCTTATCTGGATGATAAGACCAACTTCATCTCTGGTGGGGAGAAGATTCCGTAATGTGAATGTAACAGCAAAAAATATTCTTTCTATTATTCTTGAGAAAAATGGTCTGCTTCACAGTAGCTGCATAAGGGGTACCCTGATCAATCATGATCCATCATACTGCATTTCCTTTTTTAAAATTTATTTTAGGTGCTAACATCAGTAGTAAGGAAAAACTATAGGAAAAATAAAGGGGGTAAGAAAAAAGGAACAAATAGAATAAAAGAAATATAGTTTGGGAGCAGTAAAATAGCGTGACCCGTCAAAAGCGCGAACATCAAGCGTGCCGACAACACCGCGGCGCTAAAACCGCGATGTCAAAAGCGCACCGACAACAGCACACCGACAACAGCGCGCCGACAGAAGCGCGATTTCATTTAAGGTAAGATTTACAGTTAGGGTTAGGTTTAGGGTTACGTTACAGCGTGCTTCTGTCGGCGCGCTTTTGTCGGCGCACTTTAGGGCTAATTAGTCGCTCATTCGTCGCACGGTTTTGTCACCGCGCTTTAGACACCGCGGTTTAGTCAGGCGTGCTTTTGTTGTGCGCGCATTTGTGGTGGAACCGTAAAATAGATGTCAGTATTTACAGAGAACAAGTTGTGAAGCACCTATTTTAAATAAATCTATGAATACATAGCATAAGTTAAAAGTTAAGATAACTTATTAGGATGTAGCAAAAATAGCTTAAAAATGAAGGTCAAATCTGAGCGACAGTTCCTGATTGAAAGAGTTTTGTCTCAACTTTTTAAAAGTCATATTGCTTTTTCAGCTGGTGTGACTTCTCATACACAACAAACATGCTATTGTTCTTCGCTTTGTATTTTATTTTATACGTTTGCATAAACGTAAATCAAGATGTTTATGCAACAAAATACCAAAATATTTGAAATATATCCTCCTCAATGTCATGACAATGACATTGTTTGGGATATTAGAAAAGAACTTTTCATAAAATTTTGAATTTGGGCAAGGTGAGTTACAATTTTAAAAAATCTAGCCCTAGTTGCTGAATAAGGAGTTCTTGCTGTCCCTATCAGATTAATAAAAGTATCTAGAGATCTATGGAATTTATTTGCAAATAGCACAGTCATCATTCTGTCCCCTTTGCCAACCCAATATAAATTAGCTTCCTATTAGCAAATCTCACTTGACTTCTTCCTTTGGCCTTGGGGTGGAAAAGTGCTGAGTAATCTCTACTAATCAACTATTGATCTTCTTTGGTCATTGAAGTTCCATCACAATGTCAGGCCTGCAGTTTGTCAGGTCTTTGGAGGCACAATTTTTAGTTCTCTGCTATTAAAGGATAAGAATAAACCTGTGAGCTTTTGTTGAGATTAATCCCCTCAATCATTTAATGATTATTATTGAAATATTGATTCAGCATTTCATTCATATTGATTATTATCTATTGATAATAGGACTAGAAGACCTCCAAGGTCTCTTCCAACTCTATTCTATGTTCTATTTTATATTTTTCTGTAGTATAAACAAAAGACACATTCTGTTGCTGCACTTCATCAGTATAACAAATAGATATAATATTCTAGCAAGAAATGCATGACTTGGTGTTACACTAACTGACATGACATTTTGCTCATGTGATAGCACAACTCAAACTTAGTTTCACAATGTTCCCAGTATTTCAGCAATATCTAATGATTCCTAACCAAAAGAGAGAGAAAACCTGCATGATTTAATTGCCGTAAATCATTCTCTGGTTTAATTCATGATCAGCAGAGGGCGATCCTTACACATAAAATAGAGCTTTATATATCAGTAAATACCTTTACATAAAACAGTTTACTCCTTCTGAGCTTGGGCTTACCAGGAATTTAGGGGGAGAAGTATTATTTCAGCTTAAAACAAGAAATTGGAAATGCATATCTAGTACAGTGACATGAACTCCTGTACAGAATAAATTGTAAAATTATAGTGACTTAAAATAAAAATGGGCTGTAGGTAATATAGTCTACCTGAACTAAAACAAAGACCAATTAGGGATAATTTAGGGCAGTGGTGGCTAACTTTTTTGGCCCAGAGTGCCGAAAAAGGAATGTGTGTGTGCGTCAGAGCACCAAAACCCAGAAGACAACAGCTGGCCAGTGTGCATGCGCACAGCACCCAGCTGCACTTCTGAATTCCGCCACGCACATGAACAAAGACCAGCTGGTCTTCATGCATGTGCACAACAGAACCCAGAAGAGAGTGGCTGGCTCTCTTCTGCATGTGCATGTGTGTGCATGTGCGGCATCACTAGCTGCACTTCCAGGTTCTGTTGCACGCATGCACGAAGATCAGTTGGCTAGTGCGCATGCACACAATGGAACCCGGAAGAGAGCGGCTGGCCGCACGTGCACGCACAACAGACAAGCTGTCCAGTGCGCATGCACATGACGGAACCCAGAAGTGTAGCTGGTGACAGCGCACATGCCCACAGAGAGAGCTCTGCGTGCCACTTCTTGCATGCATACCATAGGTTTGCCAGATTTAGGGCATACTTGAAGCCACATAGGTAGCCCAGTTCTTTGGATAAGAAGAGGTCAGGAGATCACCAACATTTGCTCCAGACAGATGCTCCAGATAGTCCTTGACTTATAAGAATTAATTTGGTGACTGCTCCAAGTTACTATGGAATGGCACTGGAAAAGTCGCTTATGACCATTTTTCACATGACCGTTGCAGCACTCCTATGATCAAAATTCAGATGCTTGGCAACTGACTCATATTTATGATGGTTGCAGTGTCCTGGGTGTCAGTTTGTGATCTTCTGATAAGTCAATGGGGAAGCCAGGTTCACTTAACAACTATGTTACTAATTTAAGAACTGCAGTGAGTCACTTAACAACTGTGGCAAGAAAGGTCCTAAAATGGGAGTGAAAGGAAATTCACTTAATAAATGTTTCACTTAGCAACAGAAAGCTGGGCTCAGTTGTGGTCGTAACTCCAGGACTACCTGTACTTGCAAGGAGATTGCAGGACAATGAGCCCGAGAACTAGGATACGAAGGGATGAATCATCAAGTACACAACTGCAGCCAGCACCTTACATTAGGTTTGTTAGCCTAGCTTTTAATAGCTTTTGAAAATTGCTTATTTAAATGTCTTAAGGCTATTAGGAATATTTGGAATGACAAATCTGAAGGTTTACTTGATGAGTGTACCTCTACTTCTAAACAAAAGAAAGGTTAAGTATACCATTAAATATACTATATAACATTTAGACTGGAAATAGGAAATGTGGCTGTTGATTGCTTTTAAATTGTCTTTGTAGTTTGTTCGCTTGTCCTTGTTTTTTTGTTGTATTATCCCCTCCCCATGGTTTGTTAGCCGCCCTGAGTCCCTCCGGGAATAGGGCGGCATAAAAGTGAAATAAACCTAAACCTAACCTAAAGGTAAAAAGTGTGGATTTACAAGGTAGAGAAGACCCAAAAGAACAACCCTGATATGGACTTTCTACTGGATACACAAAAGAAGTTGGTTAAGGCTTTGAAAATCAAAGGAGAAATATAAAATACAAACCCATGCAATAATCTGGACAATTATTTTCTACTGGATTTATAAAAGAAGATTGTTAAAGCCTTGAAGAAGTCTTTGCAATTAGCAAGGCTGCATATGAATGAATTAAAGATCAAGACTGTTAGAAGTAAAAGAAATAAAGTTAGCTTGTTTGAACAAGGGTAAAACAAGACACGTTTTTATAAAGCTCTTTTAACCCTTTGCATAATTTTTGCTGATACCAGGACTGAGAAGTTGACAATTTTATGGTTTTGCATATAGAGGGATGGGTTATGATAGGAAGAAAAAAATATTTGTAACTTTGTAGGGAGTGATGAGTTATTTTGTTTTCACTTATTGTGAGGAAAACTGCAAGTCACTTCTTTATATATTTCTTTTTTTCCCTTTATTCTACTTGTTTCCTATTTTCTATTAACTTCTTTTTGTTTCTTTGTTCTTTTTATTCTCTCTTTTGTTCTCTATTTATTCTCTCCATCTTTTTTTCTGAGTTTGTATCTGCTTTTATTATTGTCTTTAAAATCTTTAATAAAATTACTTACGTGTTTGAGATATATGTATATATCTCAAAGGTGATTAGGTAGCTTACAGGACTTGTTTCATTCTTATAATAAACTTGTGAAATATATATAAGCTGAGAAATAGAGACTGGCCTGTGATAAGAGCTTTGTTTATCATTATCTAAGTAGAAATCTAAATCAGGATGTTCCCTGTTTTCCTCTGCTCTTTCCTGTTTGTGCTACCTCCTGAAGAAATACCTCCTGAAGAGGCCACATACAGGAGAAAACTCCATAACATGTTTTAATTTTGATCCAACATGAGGAGTGTGTGTAAGTAGCTGCTATTTTATATGCTTGTGTTCTTTATACTCCTATAATGGTACACAGGTATCATTTAGAAGGGTTTTCTGCTTTTTAAAGACCATTTTCTACAGAAGACAACCATTCTAAAAGGTGCTATAAAACAAAAATCAGTGAGTTGGCAAACCAGATTTGTGTCACAAATTTAAAGTTGAAGGACACTAAATAAGAAACAACAGCCTTTGGCAAAATCAAATGCTCCTCCCTTACTGTCTGCCCCCTCCCTTTACCATTCTGTGAAGTTGTCAATGCAACAGAGGACATTGCAACAGAGGACATTGTCCCCACACTTCATCATATGTAACAGTGAATTTCAGCAGTGTTATTTTCTTCCTGGCTGTTCCACAGTCTACACACACACACACACAGAGAGAGAGAGAGAGAGAGAGAGGGAGGGAGAGAGAGAGGGAGGGAGGGAGAGGGAGAGGGAGAGAAAGGGAGGGAAGGAGAGGGAGAGAAAGGGAGGGAGGGAGAGGGAGGGAGGGAGAGAGAGAAAGAGAGACCCTAATCAAAGAGGAAAAATGTGCTGGATTTCTCAAGGTTGCTCTGTTGACAGAGAGAAATTGTCATCATTAGACAGCAATCCAAATGCAAGTATCCCAATGTGTTCCAAAAAACCTGAATTCATCAGGTGACATTGTTTTGTAAAGCAAATCCCATTAAAGCTGTTGCCAGATCACAACCTAAACATTTCCTCTGTGTGGTGGGAATAGATCATCAGATTACTAGAGATTCTCCCTTAGATCAACCCTTTGCATGTCCTTTTCTTGGCTTTCGTGCTGCAGACCTGGAATCCAGGACTAAATAAATAGCCAACAAACAAACTAGAGGCTGAGGTCTATTGAAGAGATTGTGTTCGGTTGAGGACTGGAAATTTAGTGCAGACTATCTGACATCTCTTTCTATCTCTGATTAAATCTGAAGTCTAATCATCTTTCATTTTAAATTGCATTTGTCAGAAATGGTATAGGGTCTCCTGCTTGGGCCTACAAGGCCTACAAGGTCCCTTCCAACTCTGTTAATCTATAGGATTTGTAAAATTAAATTATACCCTGCATGAAGATTATGTACAAAATCTGTGTCAAGTGTGTAATAATATTCCATATGATCTGTGTTGATATTCTGTGGAGAAAGCTGGTTTATGATTTTTTGGACTTTGCAGCTCTATAAATATAAAATATACTTTGGGATATGGAAAGGGCGTGATTATAATTTGCAATAATATCCATAACACAACTTGGCTGAGCCCAAGGTAAACATATGAAGAGAAAAATAACTCCAAAATATAAAATGCCTAATTATTATTTTTTAAATGACTTGTCAACCAAGTAACTGACACAGGAACAGTCAAAACGTTACAATGAATATATGCAATTCAGATGAATTATGCACTATTTTCTTAGAACACTGTATGTTTTTTTTTATTTCCTCTGAGTTGTCATAGCACTTTCCAGATTACATCCAAGTTTGAATGATGCAATTTATTTCTTAGAAAACTTAGAACTTCTTAAAACCGGTTCTTATAGCAAGGACACACATAAATAACATTATTTCTTAGATAATTCTCTTGGTGCAAACATTACTCTTGCTCAGCAAAATATACTGCATTTGACTACCTGCAATTACTGAATTACCCAGTGATTCTCAAAATAACAGCCAACAATTCACTGCATTTTTGATCTAGGATGCAAGTTGTAGAAATGTTAATGGAAAATTACTGAATGGTATATCCATAAGGATATAGCAGGATACAACACAAGAACTTGCCATTTTCTCTTGTTTTGGGGATCCTCCTATGACTATCTGGCTGGCAAAAATGACAAAAATATCCTCATTTTTTAGCCAGGTGCTCTGAGATTATTGGAGTCCAAACCTGGAAGTGAGGGTCTAATGGGCAGCTGAAGTCAATGTCAATAGTTCCTCTGATGATGGTCACATCATATGTAAAATTGTGGCTTAAAATATGAGAGAAATGAGAGGTAAAAGGAAGAATGAAAAAAAAATGCGAGAAAGGGGGGAAAAATATGTTTGTGAAACTAGAAAAAAGGTGAAAGATGTAAGATATCAACATGAAACTGGTCTGATCTTGTGGAATGGACTTACATGCAAGGAACTGAAAATGTAAGTTTAATAGCAATAGCACTTAGACCACTACATAGTTCTTTACAGCACTCTCTGAGTTGTTTACAAATGTCAGAATATAGTCCCTAAAACCTGGCTCCTTATTTTATTGACCTCAGAAGGATGGAAGGCTGAGTTAACCTTGAGCCAGTCAGGATCAAACTCCTGGCTATGGGCACAGTTAGCATGCAATACTGCATTCCATGATGATGATGATGATGATGATGATGATGATGATGATGATGGAGGAGGAAAGAAAGAAAGAAAGAAAGAAAGAAAGAAAGAAAGAGAGAGAGAGAGAGAGAGAGAGAGAGAGAGAGAGAGAGAGAGAGAGAGAGAGAGATGAGTTTGGAGAACAATTGTGCAACTCTCCGAATGAATAAGATCCAGAGGAAAATTATTCTGTTAGGTGATGTGAATGGAGAAATAGAAATGAAATTAGGTAATATAGAAAAAGCAGATCAATTCTAATACAAGTAGTCACTTACAGCCACAATTGAACCCCAAATATCTGTTGTTAAGTTAATTTGACCCCATTTTGTGACCTCTCTTGCCTCGGTTGTTAAGTGAATCACTGCAGTTGATATGTTACTAAGCCAGTTGTTAAGATGGCTTCTCCATTGACTTTGCTTATCAGAAGGCCGCAAAAGGTGATCACACGACCCTGGGAAACAGCAACCATCATAAGTATGAACTAGTTGCCAAGCACCTGAATTTTGTTCACATGACCATGGGGATGCCAGAAAGGTTGTAACTATGAAAAAGGGTCATAAGTCACTTTTTTTAGTGCCATTGTACCTTTGACTTTTGTAAGTTGAGGTCTACCTATACAGAAAGCAATTACTGGGGTTTTTTAAAGTTAATTTTAGAACTTCTACTAAGGACACACATCTCTTTTTAGATTGATCACATTTCAATGATTATATCTCAGTTTAATAAAGTGAGATATGAAGAATGTCCTGGCTGCCCATGTAATTCTTCACTTCACATGAAAAAAAACATTATTCTATTAACGGTAGCTCTTTTTTTAAAAAAAGTCTGAAACGGAAATTATGATTAACAGGTCCAGAGCAAGCCAGGTTGCCAACAATGGCTTCAAAGCAAAATCTCATTTCCAAACTCTCTTAATGAACATGTTTCCATATCATCAGAAGACCAAAGATGCCTTCTGACTCCCCAGCAGCTCTTCCCATGGGACTGTAGCTCCTCTGGGTTGTTCAGAGCAGTGACTCAGCTTTTTCCAGAGTTTAGCGCAACGACGTACACTTAATTTGACTTCTTTTGTTGGAGTTCTCCCCCCCCCCCCCATCCCAAGTGCGGGGACAAAATATTTGCCTTCGATTTTGGGGTGATTTTTTTTTCATTTTGGAGTCTGCATAGAAATAATTAAAATGGGTGACTTAAGTCTAGCAGAAGCTGAAAGAATCATTTCATCCCTTAACAACCAGCTTGTTCCAGTCAGTGAGACAAAATATGGATTCCCCCCCCCCGACTTGTTTTAAGAGGAATAATACAGATTCCTTTGTTCATCCAGCAAATTGGATGAAGATATCCATGTCTGAGCACAGAAAAAAGCTGTTGTGCTGATGTAGTTTATAACAGTAGTGACTTACTGTTTTGTCTTTGTGCGCCAAAAGCGCACAGGTGCGCACCCATAATGATCCCCTGTGTGTGCTGGTGACCCCCCCACATGCACCCCCACACATGTGTGTGCAACTCCCATGTGTGCCCCATGCATGCATGGCAGAGACCCAAAAACCGGCTGGCTGACGGGAGGTGCGCGTGCATGCGCGGTGGACCTGAATTGGGGCGACGGCTCGCGTGTCCACAGAGAGGACACCATACCATACATTTGCCATCATGGGTCTATAATGAGGGTCTTGTAATGGGCGAACAGGATGACTTTGAGCATCAGATTTAACCATGGTAAATATTCTCAGCAAGACACATAAACAACTAGCAAAATGTTATTTTAATCTTGTTCCATGTTTTTCTCCCACCATTTCTTGAAAGCGTTAATTAAGGCTTATGATAAAATAATAGCCCAAGGGGCGCTTCATATCGGCTCTTCTTTACCTCCAAAGGGAAATGAAGTATTGTGAAGAACAGGTATCCCATTCATCAGGCAGAAATAAAAAGAGGACACCCTGAAGATATCTCTAGGTTTGCTTTTCTTTTTCAGTTCCTGATAAATATTGCCTTAACTCAGCTAAGACCCAGATGAGAGGGATATTAGAAATGAAGATTTCAAGGACATACTGATTGTGTGTCTACAATTCAAACCAAAAAGGAGGCGTCTAGCTTTTACCAATGTTTTCTTAAAGCAGTCCCTTTCGTATTGTTTAAAGCCTTAAGGCTTTGAGTAGAGACTGAAACACATCTGTTAGACTTCTAGAACTTTTTGACTCTGCTATCGCCTTCTGTTGGAGCCTTTATGTAGATGCTCTCCATCGTTCAGAGGAAGGAGAGTATAACTTGCCAGACAGAAATGAACCAGATCTTCACCTACTGTATTTTTCCACACTATGCAAAAAATGCACTCTAATCACTATTTTATAGTGATCTAAAGCTATGTTCCAGCCTCAAATTAACTGGGATTAAATGTAGACAATTTCAGCGGAGAAAGCAGAATGGCTCTGTTGATGTGTAACATGTTGTTGTCATAACTCCAGCAAAAGAGGTCAACATTAATTAAAAGAGACTGAAAGTTGGAAATAAGTGCATCTAGAATAACTGAAATATTTGGCTTAGTGGAACAAAATAAAGCAAGAGATAAGCCTAATAGGGCTCTGCCAAGAACATTTAATATTCATGACAAATACCTTTTATAACAAATATTTTGTCTAGTAAAGAGTCTTCCAATAATTAAAGAAATATTTTATAATTGATAACACCAGATGTGCAATAAGATCAATTTGACTATAAACGTCACAAGCAAAGATGAAGAAATTCTATTCAGACATAAAAGGCAGAGAACAACTGAAGAACTCTACTCAGACAGTAAAAAACCAAAACTTGAAATAGTCTAGTGTTCTGTTTTCAGCTGGCTAAACAGATGCGAACAGAATGCCTACAAGCCTCTTGCCTGTGTTCTCTGCAGCTGGGATTTGAGGATTCATTGCTTTTGTAGTCTGATACAGGAGCAGAATGCCTCAAGTTAGGCAGGCTATCTAGAATTCTGGAAGCTGTAGTTTCTAATTATGTAGACCCACTGAGTTGGGAAAGTTTACAGAGTCATATCATAAAAGCCTTTATCTCAACCACAAATTGACCAGACAATTTAAAACATGATTTTATCTGATTTTTTCCCCAATATGTATTCTGCCTTCTAAAAGGCAGCACGCAACTGTTTGATTCCCAACCTTGAGCTGCTCAGTCTTTGTGCTCCATGTGGCACCAATATATAGGTTACATCCCAAAAGGCTTCAACATATATTGACAAGAAGTTCGGATATGCTGGGTGTTCCTCAGTAGAGGTAAACTACTGTAACCCCAGAAGTTATAATCCTGAAGTGGAGGAAACGGAACAGAAACCTCACCTTGAAATCCAAAGGATTGACTTGACATTTCAACAAGTGAAAGAAAGCCTTTCTCTCTAAATGAAAAATGGAATAAAACACATGACCATGATGAAATAAAGGAAGGAATGTGATTCAAACATGTAAGTTACTGCCAAATCATGTTCAAACCGTTGAAGCAATTTTTTCAAGCCTTAAAAAGCTATACAAGAAACTTAATGGAAAATGTTCTTAGCAGGTATAAGGTCAGTTACCTAGACATTTTCCACTAATTTCCTAAACTTTGTTTTTACAACACATCACTTCAGCTACAGAATATGTATGTGGAGAAAGAAAAGGCATTTGGTACTGTAGATAAGTGTTCAGACATGCTTTGCCTCCCCAAATACTTTTCTTCTTCTAGGCAGTGGTGGGATACGACCGGTACACCCCAGTACAGGCATACTGGTGCCTGCTGTGAGCACCAGGTACCGTTCTGGTACAGTGCTCCGGAGGACCCACCCACCCGCCTGCCCTCCTTAGCTGCATTTGAGCCGATTGGGGTTTACGCACCCGGAGTGTATTGTGCCTGCATGACACTCCGCTGAACAGCTCCGCCCCAACTTTTTGGGCACCAGGGACCGGTTCTGTGGAAAGAGGTTTTTCCACCGATTGGAGGGGGCGTGGTTTCGTGTGCTGCCTGCATTCCATGGATGGGGCTTCACTTCTTTGTGCGGCCCAGTTGCTGGCATGTCGCAAATTAGTTCCGGTCCATGGACCGTGGGTTGGGGACCTCTGCTTTAAATGAACTGCATCACACTGCCTGTCATTCACAGCCCTGAAATATTGTCATCTGTCTACAGTGCTTGTTTTTGTCTGATTCATTCCAAGTATAAAACTGGTCTTCCACCCACTTATTTCCAATCTCTGGGCTGGGCTTCATGATTAACACACATCTACCCAGAATTCTTTGACTATGACACCCTCTTTCTTCCTTAAACCGGCAAAATTGTATTTTTAACCTAGCCAAGTCTTCCAGATATCTGGATTGTTCTATCAGGCATATTTGGTTTTTCTGGTCTGCAGGAAATTGGGTATTACCCATTTCGATAGTGCAGAAAAATTGTCCTGTGCATTTTTCCACCAATTCTCACAGAATTTTATAAGGCAAAAGTTTCAGGATGTGTATAAATTTCATGCCTTTCATTAAATAGTTATCTCTGGCAATCTGAAACTTCCCTGGTTTTTCACAATACCATTGTTGTGACCTAGGCTTCCCAAGAGCATGAAGCAAACTCCTTGTCCTGACAAAAGCCTTTTTTTATTAATGTACTGTGAATTCTGTTCATTCACATCCAGCAAATCCTTTCAAGGGAGTATTTACCGTCACAAACCTTATCTGGCTTGGGGAGCTGACAGGCCAATATCTGCAAAACTTGGCAAGGAGTCTCAGAGAGTCACGAACCAATTAAGCAAACTAATTCTCTCCTGCAAACTCCACTCTCCTTTCGCTCCTCTTTTATTTCCTGTGGGAGGGGCCATTCATCATCCACCTGTAGTCTTATTCCCAAGTCGACCCTTGTTCCTTAGCTGTTCCCTTCGTCTCGCAACCCTGTGCATGCACATACTGGGAAGAGGCTCCAGCTATTCATCTGCCTCACTGATGTCTGACTCTGAAGGCAGCTGGTAACTGGCATATGGACCTGGCCCCCTCTCTGCCTCTGATACAGAGCCCTCATCAGAGCCTTCCCCAGACTCCAGGACTGGCCCATCTTCCTCCCCAATCTCCTCACTGTCTGAATCTGCTGCCAACTCCGCTGACTGCTGGTGGACCACAACAACCATTACCATTCCAAGGGAAGACATCAGAATGCAATTCCTTCAAAGAGGCTTTTCCCATGAAACTATGTCAGCCACTGGTATTGGAGACTCCTGGGAGTAGTCTTTGTTAAACATCTCCTTCCTTGGGAGAAAAAAAAGTCCATCCAATTACTTTGGCAGAAATATTGAAAAACCTATTCCTGGATCTACTTCAATAAAGCACCAGTTCAGACTACAGTGTTTCCCTGAAAATAACACGGGGTCTTATTTTCTTTTGACCACTGAAATAAGTGCTTGGCCTTATTTTTGTGGAGATCTTATTATTTTTGAGGTGCAGGAGGCAGCGAGTGTGGTCGCCTCATGGCTGCCGCTGTGTTGCAATATTTTCGGGGGAGAGCTTATTTTAGTGCATGCGCTCACAAGCCCAATTGGACTTATTATCTGGGGAGGTCTTATTTTGGGGGAAACAGGGTTTCTCTCAGCTGATGTGGCCAGCCCTGCTTTTGACTCCAACAAGATCATTATTCAAGACTTATAGCATCTTCTCAAATTACACAGCTATCATTGTGCTGAGCTAACCGTAATGCAGGCAGCTTTGTATCACCTCAGTGATGGTCAGGTCAGGTGACATGAGAAGGGGGTCACTCGAGAAAAAATGGCCTCTTATACAAATGACACTCTATGTGCTTCAGACTGTTAGCGAACTCAACTGGTCTGCTGCACCAGCAAATTTTCTGTCTGTTCCTCCCGGGTTCCTCTCCATTCTGCAATCACTGTGCCAATTTCCTTGGCTGTGTTGCATTTAGTTTGGCCTCTATTTAATATTTCCAGAACTAAGCAACAGGAGGCCATGGCTGCCAGGTGTGCCTGGAACTTCTTTTGTTCTCTGGACTATGTTCAGCTGTTGTTTACACTTCAAGCCATTCAGCCATATTTCCATTAAGTCAGCCGTGCAAAAAGAAAAAAAAAGCCACCAGGGAAACACAATACACTTTTCCTGCTACCTGCAGGGCCACAGATGTGACCCAGGTTTCTCTATCCTTTGCTTGGCCTAGAGCCCAATGGTTTGTTTTGTGAAGAAGGCAAAGCAGGTGGTGCCATGCCATCCCCTTCCTCCCAGTGCTTTTGAGAACCATCTCTGTGCCAATATTGCAAAGCCAGTAAATGAGAAAATCTTCACTGGCTCCTTCCAATTGAACAGCTGGGCAAATATTAGGCATAACTGCATGGTGAAGTCAACATGGCCAGAGCATACACAAAGAGTTGGCCTGTCAGTGTGACCACTTTAATTAACAAGCCAGTCCAAGCCAGTTAATTATAAGACAAAACAGAAACTTCTCAGGCCCAAATCCCTTCTTGAAATCTGGGGAAACTACTGCACTGCAGAGTAAATAATAATGAATGAGGGGCTAGATTATATTGTCCTTTGTTTGGTTTTAATGTTTTACGTGAAATATTGTTTGTAAACCATGGTTTATGACTTAGCTAACTGTTTGACCCAATAAATTGTGGTATGTTCAATAAGTGATAACTAGCCCATCTGAAATGATGCACCACTTCCCTCTGGATCTATTATCGTCAATAAACCGACTATATACAGTAATTGAGAAATATATACTTGCATTCATTACTGGGTGGTGCCCCGTTATTCTCGAAATCCTGTACATATTTCATCATGGATTTCCAAATTCTCCTTTACATAATCCTTAAAGTGATTTTATTATGGATAAAACAAGATACGTACATAGATCAATCATTCTTCAATCATATGTTATGTAAATAGAAATTTCATCTGCTTCCTTGTGCTGCTGAGAAAGTCGTGCATACAGTCGTGGTAGGATTTAATTTACATGGGTTAAAGTTTGAAAATGTTTTCCAATGAAATGTTTTCTGATTTCTAATGACTCTGAATTCTGTATCATGGCTGACTTTAATGGACAGAAACTGGGCATAGTTGGGCATCAGTAAGGGTAAAGGTTCCCCTCGCACATATGAGACGGTGCTCATCTCTGTTTCAAAGCCGGAGAGCCAGTGCTGTCCGAAGACATGAATAAAAGCCAAAGGCGTACAGAACGCTTCCCACCAGAAGGTATTTTCCCCCCTATTTTTCTACTTACATGCTTTTGAACTGCTAGGTAGGCAGAACCTGGGACAAGTAATGGGAGCTCCTCTCCAGCGACGCCTAGAGCGCCGCTGGAGGGCCAGTAAATCCGAGTCAGACCGAGCACTCTTAAAAGCCTGCATCGGAGCATATCTATCGGCATTACAGACAGCCAAGAACAACCACATTGCCGCTCTGATTGCGTCCGCTGAGTCCCGCCCTGCCGCCTTGTTTAGGGTGACCCGCTCCCTCTTAAATATGAGGGTTGCGGGGAACCCCTTACAAGGTAGAGCAGAGGAATATGTCCAGTTCCTCGCGGACAAAGTTGCTCGGCTTTGGATGGACCTGGACTCCAATTGCGCAGAGCCAGCCGAGGTACCGGGGGAAGGTCTTGAACGACACCTCTGGACTGATTTTCAACCTGATGAAGTGGACAAGGCCATGGGAGTGGTGAGTGCTTCCACATGTGTACTGGACCCATGCCCCTCTTGGCTGGTCGTGAACAGCAGGGAGGTGACGCGGGGCTGGATCCAGGCGGTGGTGAATGCCTCTCTTCAGGAGGGTTTCTTCCCACCGGCATTGAAGGTAGTGGTGGTGAGACCCCTGAAGAAGCCATCACTGGACCCAGCCAGTTTGAACAACTACCGTCCAGTCTCCAACCTCCCCTTCATTGGGAAGGTTGTTGAGAAAGTGGTGGCTTCACAACTCCGGCAGTCCTTGGATGAAGCAGATTATCTAGACTCCTTTCAGTCGGGTTTCAGGCCTGGCTACAGCACGGAAACCGCTTTGGTCGCACTGACCGATGATCTCTGGAGAGCCAGGGATGGAGGTCATTCCTCCATCCTAGTGCTCCTTGACCTCTCAGCGGCCTTCGATACCATCGACCATGGTATCATTCTGCGACGGTTGCGAGAGGTGGGGGTGGGAGGCACCGTTTTTCGGTGGTTTTCCTCCTACCTCTCGGACAGGTCGCCGTCTGTGTTAGTTGGGGAGGAGAGGTCGACCCCTAGGCCCCTGAAATATGGGGTTCCTCAGGGTTCGGTCCTGTCCCCCCTGCTATTTAATATCTACATGAAGCCACTGGGTGAGATCATTCGACGGCACGGGATAAAACACCATCAATATGCGGATGATACACAGATGTATCTGTCCGCCCCGTGCCAACTCAGTGAAGCGGTTGACATGATGTGCCAGTGCCTGGAGGCTGTTAGGGTCTGGATGGGGGTTAACAAGCTTGTACTCAATCCAGACAAGACCGAGTGGCTGTCGTGTTTCCCTCCCAAAAACTTGGTCAATATTCCATCACTCAGGCTGGGGGGTGAAAATCTACGCCCCTCAGACAGGGTTCGCAACTTGGGGGTCCTCCTGGATCCACAGCTGACTTTAGAACACCATTTATCGGCTGTGACCAGGGGGGCACCCAGGTTCTCCTGGTGCGCCAGTTGCGTCCCTACCTGGACCAGGAGGCGCTCGCAACAATCACTCATGCCCTCGTGACCTCAAGACTGGACTACTGCAATGCGCTCTACATGGGGCAGCCCTTGAAGAGTATTCAGAGACTTCAACTCGTCCAGAATGCAGCTGCGCGAGCGATTGTGGGTGCACCTTGGTACACCCACGTTACACCTATCCTCCGCGAGCTGCACTGGTTATCGATCAGTCTCCGGATACACTTCAAGGTGCTAGTCGTAACTTATAAAGCCCTTCATGGTATTGGATCTGGGTACTTGAGAGACTGCCTGCTGCCAATTACCTCCCACAGACCCATTAGATCTCACAGGGTTGGCCTCCTCCGGGTGCCATCTACCAGCCAATGCCATCTGGCTATTACCCGGGGGAGGGCCTTCTCTGTGGCAGCTCCGGCCCTCTGGAATGAACTCCCAGCAGGGATTCGGACCCTCACCTCTCTCCAGGCCTTCCGAAAAGCCGTCAAAACCTGGCTTTGCCAGCAGGCCTGGGGGTAATGAGTTCCCTCTCCTCTCGACATGTATGGTTGTGCGACTGTTGCCTATTTTTATTATTTTTATTTCGTTTTTATGTTCCCCTTTTCCCCCTTTTGAATTGTTCGCCGCCCTGAGTCCTCCCGGAGAAGGGCGGCATACAAATAATAAAATTCTATTCTATTCTATTCTTTTATGCGGTGCTAGGGATTCGAACCTCCGAACTGCCAACCTTTCTGATCGACAAGCTCAGTGTCTTAGCCACTGAGCCACCGCATCCCCATCATTGCCTCATAGAAAAACGGGAGGATTTGTTCAGTCTTTTTGGACTATCCCATGGGATGGTTGAAGTCCAATAGAACTGAGTCTGTTGGTTGGGGGAATTCATTTTAAAAGGAATCCCCAGGGACCGAGGCTGGGATCCAAGGTGGCGCAGTGGTTAAATGCAGCACTGCAGGCTACTGCTAGATCAGCAGGTCAGCGGTTCAAATCTCACCGGCTCAGGGTTGACTCAGCCTTCCATCCTTCCGAGGTGGGTAAAATGAGGACCCAGATTGTTGGGGGCAATATGCTGACTCTCTGTAAACCGCTTAGAGAGGCCTGAAAGGCCTATGAAGCGGTATATAAGTCTACTACTGCTATTGCTATTACATGCCAGGCAGGTGCTTTTGTCACTAAGTTATAAAGACTCCCTCCACCGCTCCATTTCATTTCAACAACTGCACTGGCTGAAAATGTAGCATTCTTTTTTTAGAAACTGCCCACTATAAATCACCTAATGTAAACAAGGCGGTTGCAGAGAAAGGAGACTTGACTTTGCATTTCTCCCCCAGTGGCCTCTCCTCTCCCTTTCTCATCTTACAGTTCGAGCCTGTTTCCTGGTGCTCAGCTTGCCTGGGCCTTTTGCTTCCTTTCCCCTCTTGGAATGCAGTTGGCACAAGCCGATGCCTTTAGAGCCGCCGCACAAAAAAGAAACATCTCCAGCCAACAGCCGGGAAAGACAATCCCTGCTCAGTGAGAATAAATCAGCTCCCCTCCCGCTGGCTGAGGACACCAGGCTCCCTTTAGCAAAGCACTGTTAAGGCAAGCCCGACCGGCTGCCAAGAAGGAAAGCCCGCAAAACAGAAAACAGCCTGGGCCGTTTCTAACGCAGTGAGTGAGAAGTAAACAAAACCCAAGGCCCAAAGGGCAGTCTGCATCTGGGTGGCTTGCTGGAATTGTTGATCTTTGTAGATACAATGGGGCGTTGTTGTTGCTGCTGCTCCTTGCTTGCTCGCTTCCCCCTTTTTTTTTTTTCAAAAGAGCCGGTTACATAACCTGTTGTGCAGAGAATTCATTCTATAGCCTCCTGGCTGGGCCCCAGAGCCTCTCCCTTGAGGTTGCAAAGAAAGAACATTTTGCCACTGTCAACAGCTGGAATTCCTAGAAGTGAAGGGTGGGGGTGGGGGAGAGACAAAAAAGGTTGCGCAAGGACCGGGAACAAGAAAAAGCAACAACAGTAAAAAAAAATCATAATAATAAAAGGAGCTCGGTTCTTAAAAGTTGCTGCGCGAAGGATAGGAGGGTAGGAAACATAAAAGGACTCTCGGGGTCTTTGAGGGCAATTGTTGCCAACCATGAATTTATCCTGTCTTGGTTTTTCCTTCTTAAGAGAAGAATCCAGGACTGCTGTAGCTTGCGGATTAAGCATATACCATTTGTTATTTTCTTTCCTAAAGGAATTCTTCTTCCCCAATGTTTTTCTTCTCTCCCTCTCTTTTTCTCTTTCCTCCCGCCTCCTTTTACCATGTTATTCTTAAAGCAGAGATGGTAACTTCAAGGCTGAAGGGGAGAGTTCTTTTCTTCTGAGTGTACAATTCAGGAGAAAAGAGGTACCCCATTTTCCCTGAAAATAAGCCCTCCCCGGATAATAAGCCCAATTGGGCTTTTGAGTGCATGCGCTAAAATAAGCCCTCCCCTGAAAATAAGCCCTCCCAGAAAATATTGCAACACAGCAGCAGCCATGAGGTGATCATGCGTGCTACCTCCTGCACCTCAAAAATAATAAGCTCTCCCCAAAAATAAGGCTAAGTGCTTATTTCGGGGGTCAAAAGAAAATAAGACCCTGTCTTATTTTTGGGGAAAACACAGTACCTTTCTCTTCAAAGGCAATACAGGTGAATCAGTTAGAACATTCTGTCAGTCCTGGAGGCCATCTTTTTCTCTGGATCTTCTGGGATGCCACATTTAATGCCTGGGAAAATGGGAGGGGGGATTACAAGGAATTAGCAACAACAACATTCTGTTCTCTGGGACTCAAGGGTGTTCAGCCTGCACCTGGGTGGGAGTGACTGGAGGTTGTCTTCAGTTGGGACGGTGAATTGATTGGACCATATAATGGACTTGTGGGTGCAGGAAATGGATCTTTGACTTTATTTTGGGTGGGGAAATCCCGGTACTCTCAGATTAGGTTTTCCCAGATGTGCCAATATGGCATCTATAATAAAATGGAACTTTGAGGAAACTCAAGTCTCGGAATCTTATTTCATTGGGGGTGTTACTTGGAACTCTGGCACATTCATTAATACTCAAGAGTAGCAATGCGGGTAGTCCTTGATTTACAATCTTATAATTTACTACTTACAACTGAGCCCCAAAATTTCCCTTGTTAAACAAGAAAGTTGTTGAGTGAATTTTGCCCTACTTTAAGAACTTTCTTGCTACATTTGTTAAATGAATCAGTGCAGTTGTTAAGTTAGTAGCAGGGTTGTTAATCAAATCTGGCTTCCCTATTGACTTTGCTTGTCAGAAGGTCGCAAATGTGATCACATGACCCTGGGATCCTGCAACTGTCAAAAATACATGCCAGTTGCCAAGTGTCCAAAATTTTGATCACGTGACCAAAGAGATGCTGCAACATTCACAAGCGTGAAAAGTGTCATAAGTCACTCATTAATAAAATGCTTGTAAGTTGAGGACTACGCCTATATTAAGAACAACGCCGGCTGGGGAATTCTGGGAGTTGGAGTCCACACCACGTAAAGTTGCCAAAGTTGAGAAACACTGCTCTACAGAATTCCCTTGATTGCTAATCATGCCTTCTCTTCAAGATAATGAACAGTAGAGCATAAAACATTTTGCACACCTTGAAGCCATTGTTGGACATGTTGCAATATGGTGGAAAATGTTTTATAACATTCAGCTAACATTGATTTAAAAATATCATAGTGTCTCTTTCCAGTGGCATTTTGTCCAGCCCATAAATAGATACATTTAAACATTATTAACTGCATTAATGTTAAGAGATCATCTCCCTTTAAGTCAATAGCATGCAACAGACCTTACAAAGGATGTATATCAGTTGCTCTCTGCCTGCCACTATTTCTGAAAGCACAGTCAACTGACCAGCATTGGATGAGATCAGAGTGTGGCTTATTGGACGTTTTGGTTCATATAAAGGCATGGTTCCTCCTCTTTAGACCCTGCTCAGCTCTTGCCGTTTGGTTCTTCTATCCCTAAAGAAATAGATAAAAGCAGCTCTGTGCAGCTGGTCTATCAAAACTGTATAACACAGGAACTGTTCAGCCAGCAGTACCGCAAGTGCATCAACCCTGTGATCCTTATCAATCTAGCAAAAGATTGAAATAGCATAAGAGTGAAATGATGGGATTATTTTTTCTTCCTGACTACCTCCAAAACAGAGCATGAAGGAATGTAGATAGCAGCATATAAAGGAAGGAGGGAGGGAGGAAGGGAATAAGGAAGGTTAGGAAGGAAGGAAGGAAGGAAAAAAATGTAAGAAGAAAGGGAAGGAAGGAAAGGGAGGGAGGGAGGAAGGAAGGGTAAGAAAAAGGGAAGGAAAGAAGAAGGGAGGGAGGAAGGAAAGGAAGGAGGGAGGGAGGAAGGAAAGGAAGGGAGGAAGGAAGGATAAGAAAAAAGGGAAGGGAGGAAGGAGGGAGAAAAGGAAGGAAGAAAAGGAAGAAAGGAATGGGAGGAAGAAAGGTAAGGAAAGAAGGATGGAAGGAAGGAGGAAGGGGGGAGAAAGGGAAGGGAAGGGAAGGGAAGGGAGGAAAATCCTAAAGACAAATACTACTTGTGACTGAGCTCCCTATTTGACTCTGACAATCTCCTCCTTGTCCTCATCTTATATCAGGATGGAGGCAGAGAACAAAATAAATGGCTTAGATGTGGTGGAAAAATCCTGATGCATTCCTGTCCCAATTCTCCCACAATGCCATGATGGATGTGGATGTTTTCCTCCATCAGTGGTGATGTGAAGAAGAAAACAGGCAGCAAAGCAAGGGGGCAACAAACAATCTTATTGCTTATTACATGCTGCGCACATTAAAAAAAACACCTGTTCAGTCAAAACAGATAGAGGATAGTGATCAGCAATGTGGGCAGCAAATTTCATGCCGGCATTATTTTTCGCCAACTCAACATTAGGTGGTTAGCTCTTAACTCAGCAAGAGGCCCTTATTCATGGGCTAGTGATGAGTTAAGGGCAATGCCATGGGGTCAAAGGAGCATAATATGTGCCATCGGGATTCAGTTGTCTGAGATTATGTGGAAATACTGTAAGCACTTTCACAATCTCCCTGAAGATAGTTTGAATGGTTGACTCTAGGTCATAACCTTGCAAGGCATGGATAAAAACTCTTTCCACCTTTTCCACACCATGTTTGATTTTATATCTCTCTCTCCTGCCAGTCTGCCATCCTCGGCTTATAAAGGTGAGATAGTTAAGGCTAGTAGAGGTGCTTAGAATTGGTTTATGATTCAGAAAATTTTGCTATTAATTTGTTTGTTTTGGTTTGTTCTTCTGTTGCCAACAAGAGGATCACAAAGAGGGATTGCAATAATCCCATTAGATTTTATAGAACCGTGATGGCAAATATATGACATGCGTACCCAAAGTGGCATGCGTGGCATCACCCATTCCTCTTCCTGGTTTCAGGCATGCATGCGCATGCGACAATCAGCTGGCCTTGCTGCATGCAGCAGTGCTGGACACTGGAAGACCTTATCTTCCATTTTCTGGTGTGAGCATGCGTGCCAGCCAACTGATCATCACATGCGCACACGTACCAGTAACCAGAAGTCTAACTAGCCAGAAACCGGAGGTTCATTTTCTGGCATGCACATGCCCCCTGGGCAGCTTCTCTTCTGGGTTACGGCCCTGATAACGGTACAGGCACCCCCTTTTCTGCACTAGGTACTGAAAAGATTCGCCATCACTGCTCTAGAACAAACTGGCATTTTAAATAAAAATTAATCTATTGTGGCACAAGCTTTTAAAGAAAAGGTGTGCTTATAACATGGGACAGTGATGGCAATCAGCTGGTCGGTGCGCATGGTCAGACCAGAAAATGGAAGACCAGCTCTTCCAGTTTCTGCCGTACACACCAAGGCCAGCTGATTGTCATGTGTGCATGCGCACCAGAAAAACAGAAGAGGAACTGGTGCATTGGCTCCATGTGTCCCTTTGGGCACATGTGCCATAGGTTTGCCATTATGGCCATAGGAGATTGAACAGCATTTTAAGAGCAGTATATCTGTTTTTAAAATAAAAGTAATAAATACACCTTGTAAGTTCTGGAATATACTATAGATATAGTGATCATATTTTCTGGGTAAAAATAAAGGACGAAACTGAAAAAGGTGTACACGTATACACCATTTTAATTGTTTCAATTTTTCCTTCTTTACAAAAGAAAATTCAAGAGCAAAACCAAGAAAGATGGTAAAAAATATATTCTAATAAAAGTATCAAAAATCAAATTGTATACCTAATCTGTTTTAAAAAGTCAATTCAATGTTCATACTTTTCACATGAATGTGAATGTTTGTGCAGTAAGTGGTTCCATTTATACAGTAAAAGCTAAATAACCAAATAAAGGACAAAAATAATTTTTTGTAAAGTAAATGAATCTAAAGGGCAGCTTTATGAAATAAAGGATTACCTTTATAATAAAAGATGTAGGGTCCAGTATTTTCCTGTATAAGGAATTGCTTCTGTCACTCAACCTACAGCCGCATTGTAATATCCCAAAAGAATGGCACTTTCATGGGGGTGTTAAAAGGTTGTGTTAATAAAAAGGGCAAGAAAAGCCTATCAGCAATGCGGATACAATTTATTAAGGCTCAGATCTAAGTTTTAGGTAGTAAGCCTTTGGGGCAGTTCATTTCATTGTAGCTCAGATTAAAATCCCATTTGATTTCATCCCATCTAACCAATGATTTAACTCCTCTAATACCCTAATGTTTGTTTTAAATTTCATGTACCAGCCATAGCAGAACTGGGAGACAGAAGTAGTGCCCTTGAATGCAGAAGATCTCTACCCTCTTCCTTTTTCTGACATTAGCATAAAGGCTTTCAGAAATGTTGCTTTCCAATTTATCAGTGAAGCTGATCAGTGAAGACTTCACTCTCTTCTATCATATCTCTATACCTCTGTCAATCCTTCTCTCTTTTCTTTCTCCTTCAGGAGTTGCTTCAGCCAGAAAAGTAGGTGCCAAGTTGCCCAAGAACATAAAAGTACTCTGAAAATTACACCCTAGTTACCTACTGCCTTGTAAGAATATCGCTCTCTCCCAGTCTAAATGGTTCTTCCTTGTTTTTGCAAGGGATTCTTCTCTGACCACTAGATACTTTAAGGGACTAGGTCACTGGTTCAGAAATTAAGCTAAATATAAAAAAGAATGATCCCAGACTTTGCAGACTCTTCGAAGGGTTCTCTAATGATATCTCCTGGGCCCCAAGAGGGTAATTTTAAGGCTTTGCCCTCATAGCTCACAAGACCTGACATTCCACTTCAAAAAAACTTTTACTGCAGGAGTATAAATTATACATCATCATAAGAGAGAGATGGGATAACTAATTGGAGGGTGCTGAAGAAGATTGTATAAACACAGGCCGATAGAGGTGGTATTTTTATCCTTCAAAAAATACATAAAATTATTTTTACTGTGCTAGAGCTAAAAATAGAAGTCAAACCATCTTTTTTTTCCTTTTTGCTGTTCTGGACATGAAATAAACACCAGAGCATTTCTATTACCATCTAGCTTTCCCTGGGTGTTTTGCCCACATTCAACAGGCATTAAGAAGCTTCTTAAGAAGACAGGCAAAGGTTCTAATCCTGTAGCGGCCTTCAGAATGCCAGGCTGTCCATAAACATCTGAGAGTGAAAGAAGACTGAAATATCCCAAGAGCTTTATAAAATGTTCTTTCCATAAGCACTTTGAAAGGCTGAGGCCAGTAGTAGTAGTAGTAGTAGTAGTAGTAGTAGTAGTAGTAGTAGAAAGCAGCTCGCAATTCCTTGTTTGTAAAAAAATAAATAAAGTAGGAGCAGCTGAGGACCAGTGTGCTGGAAACAGCAGCACATGACACAACAGCATCCCCTCAATCAGAAAGATTTAGTAAACAGAAGGATTTAATAAACTTCAGATGAAAAACAAGAGACTCACCCAAGATTAACCCAGCAATATTCGTAGAATCACATCAGAAACTTGTTCTGGAACAAGAAACTTTAAGCTTGCAAAAGACATTTTTAGAAATTCAGAAATTATCAAATACATTTGAGAGGACAGAGAAGAAGTTGGAAGACTTAGAGCATCTAACAGTAAAATATGATGAAGAAGTTGGAGATGCTTATCAAGTGGAAAAAGTGGAGGTTAGAATCCTAAAAACCGAAGAGGAAAATGACCATAAAGAAATTAAATCTGCTGATATTTATGGTGATTGGTTTGTGTCTGGAAATGGAAAGAGTGGAATACTGAAAGAGGAATTAAATGGAGGGGAGCTCTACCCCAGATGGCAAGACACAGAAGAAGAAAAAACAAAAGAAGTTATGGATTTAAAGAGAGAAATTTTATTAGCAACATCATTGATAACACTACTGAGAATTAAAGATAAGCTGATTAAGGAAACAGAAGAAGGGCATCAGAATTACATGAGATTTTATAAGCAATGAGTTGCTAAGAGGAGTCCATACAAATTTGACTAAGGAGATCATTAGAGGACTGATACCACAAATGGCAGAAGACATGAGTCTGTTTTGCTACTGGAAAGATACAGGTTGATAGATGGAAGTGCATAATTTAAAACTAGTTAAACTTAGTGAAATTTAGTGACAATAGATATAGTCAAATAAATAATTGATAATGATAATAATGTATACATGTGTAGTGTTATGATAAGTAATAATTGGATATGAATATTGAATGGTACCCATGAAAGGAAGATTAGAAATCTTTTTGATTATATATAATGGTTAATAAAAAAAGAACTAAATTAGATTCAATTAAGTCTTGATTATTAGGGGGGAAATGTTACGATACACGATATAGGCAAATAAAAGAGGGATAATGATAACAACGTATGTATGTATGTATGTATGTATGTATGTATGTATGTATGTATGTGTACAACATAAGGAAACTGGATGTAAATTGTAAACAGTGATTTGGAAAGGAGGATTAGAAAATTTTGTTACTAAATATTATGGATTTTTATCTAGAATAGAACATAAGGATTCAGTGTTATTAGAGGATTTTAGAAATAGTAAATGAAATGCCAGTATGTGGTTATGTATTAAATCTTGTTATATTTTATAATGAAGGACGTTTAAACAATTATAGTCAAATGAAAATGGAAGTATGATGATGGTAACATGTATAAATATCTGAGTTAAAATACTTGAGTTAATATGAATTATGGTTGATGACTGCGGAAGAGATGCACGAAAGTCTTTTGTAACCAAGTGATACACTTTCTACAGTATGTAAAGAAGGAAGATTCTTTGTGATGTGTTTGTATTGAAAATAAAAAATAAAAAAAAATTATTAAAAAAGAAAGAAACTTGCTCTGGAGAAACTGCATGCAGAAGATACACATCTCCCTTCAAAAATTATGGGATGTTCTTCAGGCTACCACAGGCATAATTCCCATCAGAGAGTGGGATTCATCTCTGGGCTGCAAACAAGTTGGCCCAATCCTTCTGCATGCCTGCTTTCACTTTAGAAGAGAGGGAAGGAATAGGAAAGAAGAAACAGTAAACGAGAGGAGGATTGGGAGGGATGGGAAGAGAAGGAGAGAGGGTATGAAGGAAAAGAGGTAGAGAGGAGTAGGGGAGAGGAAGGAGAAGAAGGAAAGGGAAAGGAGAGGAGGAAAGAAGAAAGTATAGAAGGGAGGGAGGAAAGGAAAGGAAAGTAGGGTGGCAGTAAAACAAAATAGGTGTATGGGATGGTAAGCAAAGCAATCCTGATCATATATTTTATTTATTTTATATGGGAAAATGAATGTTTAAAAGTGTTAAAATGTGATAAGAATAATAACTATGAGAATGTATACTTGTAAATGTGTGTATGAGTCTAAAAATAAAAATACTTAAAAAAACATAGGTAGTTGGGCGAACTGATCCAATATTTGCTGCCATAGTAACAGAAATATAATAAATATTATTTGGCCAGTTTGTTTTTACTTAGTTTTTGTTTGTTTGTTTGTTCATTTAACATATTTTATAGCCTCCTTTCTCATGAAAATGTGACTCTGAGTGATTTAGAAATATAGCAACAATTAAAACTTCATGACAAGCTAACATAAATAAAATAAAAACTGTAGAATCCAAAAACGTGGGAGAACAACACTCATTTTATCTTATTCAGCCACCCTGCAGGCTCTCCATGAGATCTCCAAGGATGATGGGAAAACATGTTTTAATGACTCTCTAGAAGACTAACAAATGCAAACCTCATCTCAGGAGGAATGTTATTTCAGTAGGTGGGGGGGAGAGTCGCAGCAGAAAAGGCATGCTGCCAGATGGAGCTTCTTTGGAGATGAGACCCACAGCATACTCCTCCTACTGGGTCTGGTAGAATGGATAGATGTAATTGGAAAGAAGTGGTTGCTCAAATTATTTGGTCCCATACTGTGTAGGGCTTCAGAGGACAAACCAGCACCTTGTATTGCTCCTTAAAGCAAACTGGCAGCCAATTGGAACAGAACTGTAATGTGTGCTCTTCTTGAGACATACATAACTCTCCACTCCATCACACTCTGCACCAGGTGACGTTTTAGGTAACTTTTTAAGGGTAGCCTCGTGTAGACATCATCATAGTAATCCATTCTGGGTGTGATCAAGGTGCAAGTGACTGTGAGTAGAGCATCATTGTTGAAGAAAGGGCCCCAAAAACTTATTCTTGGAGGAATTTACCTGCCTCATAATTTTGTTTGCTACAGGTGTGTTACCTGGAACCCTGACACCTGCACCAAATGTGGCATCCAACTCGGGATGAATTTGAGTGATTTTTGTCTGATAGATGTTCTGCAAATTCTTCCAATGGCCTTGTAGGTAAACCTCTGAGTCCCCCTTCCTCGAGGTGGCTTGGATCATCTTAAACAAGGTTGCCAGTTGACTGTTTTTAGATACAACAAGAGCAGAGAATGACAGCCCTTAATGACACAAGATAGGACTTAATAGCAACTCTCATTTGTGTTTGATCCCTTCCAATGGTGTTCTAGACATCTCTCCTCCCGTTTCTCCTCCCTCAACTCTTCTATAAACCATAGAGATACATTTCATAAGAAGGGAGATGTTGCATGGGCATAATCCAATCCAAGGCTGTCTTCTCATTCCAAGTGATGGTCAAGGGTTTATTTAGATAATGCAGCCATGAAGAATAACCCCAGTTTTCTCTGGACCCTATCATAATTTATCAGTCAGTGGGGTTGGACTGATCTAATAGGTCTAATAGGTCCATCCTCCCTGAGACACAGACAGTGCCAGAGTGATTATTACTAAGGTATGATCTGGCCATTATAGGGTAGATATCAAGGTTTCTCCAATTCCAGATTGTGCTGCCACAGTTATGACAAGAAAACTCTTGCATCATAGATGCTTAAAACATTCTTAAAGTTTTGGTGACTTTGTACTACAAAAAGTAAACAAAAAAGAGCACCAAGAAAGCCCAAATTTTATGTAAAGTAGAGCCAAATTACAGGCCTCTAAGTGCCATTGTAATTGCCACTGTAATCAGCCTTAGACAGCATGGACAATCGTGGGAGATCCCTCAAGTCCAGCAAGTTGAGCAACCTTTAGAAGGCCATGGGTTCATGATTCCTAGATTACAGAAGGTGGCATCCAGATCCTTTGCAGATTGCAAAGATATTACCACTTTCTATTTGTCATCTTCATCAAGACAGGTGATGACCTACAATCACTAACTGATGCTGCAATATTTGGGAGTTCAGAATGGCTGTAATCTTCTAAAGTGAATGTATACAAAGTCAGGACCATAAACATTAGGACTACTTATACTAGGATCCAAATAGTTTTGCTTGCTCTCACATCTCACTGACAAAAACCTATAAAGTGTACCCTTTATAGGTCAATTAAAGTTACTTTTAATTGTTTAGCGTACGAATGACTCTAGCTTACGTCAACAGCTCTTGGGGATAAGGGGAATCCATAAATGGTTAATCATTAATCCAGGGATTGCTGAATATTTCAATGCCAAACATTTGAACGAGCCACCTTCACTCCAACGTAAGTTTTTTTTAAGTGCATTTGTGCTGTCTGGTGACGGTGAAATTCTTGCCTAATATTAATCACTATTTTATCAATGTATGCTTGCGTTCTGTAAAGTGTATTTTTTCATCATTCTGATGCCCTTCCAGGAAGCTGGAATTGTAACTTCTAGTCTGCCTTTTGCCTTTTGAGATAGACATTCATGGAGCTATAGTCCAAGAAAATTAAATTGGGGAACACTGGTCCAGTGTGAACTTAGTCAGGAAAGCATCAGAATTCAGTGAAAGGTCAAGTAGGGATCACTTCTCTTTAAGTGAACTATCTGCAAGTTTCCATCTATAAATAGTTTAACTTTCATACTTTTTTCCCAAGGGAACTCTAGAAATGGCTCTCTGCTGGAGTTAGGAATTATATAGTCACAGGGAACTCTTAGGTAAAGATAAAGGTTCCTCTCACACATATGTGCTAGTTGTTCCCGACTCTAGAGCAATGCTCATCTCTGTTTCAAAGCCAAAGAGCCAGTGCTGTCCGAAGACATCTCCATGATCATGTGGCTGGCTGGCATGACTAAATGCCGAAGGTGCACAGAATGCTGTTACTTTCCCCCCAAAGGTGGTCCCTATTTTTCTACTTGCATGTTTACATCCTTTCGAACTGCTAGGTTGGCAGAAGCTGGGACAAGTAAGGGGAGCTCACTCCTTTATGCTAAGGTGACCAGACATCCCGCTTTTGGCGGGACACACCCGCTTTCCAATGCATTTTCCCGCGTCCCGCCCGCTTTTTTAAAAAGCACGCTTTTTTTTGGCGCTAGCAGCTCCCGCCCATCAGCTGCTAGCTTGCTGGGCTGGCTCATCGTTCTGTTCTCTATCCTACCTCCTACCTACAAATTTAAGCCAGCCCAGCCTGCCGCTCACAGATTGGATTGGCCTGGACTCCAGCCAATCAGTGAGCTGGCTGGGATGGAAAATGCGGCGTGCTTAAAGTTTTCCATCCCAACCAGCTCACTGATTGGCTGGAGTCCGCTTAGCATGCCGCATGAGTCCCCCGCCCATCCGTTGCCGCTCGCATGGGCGGGGTAGCGTAGCGAGTGAGCGGGGAGGAGCTTGCCTTTCCAGCTCCACTTCCGGACAAGCTGTGGAAAAACCTCTGCGAAAAGTGCCACCTGCGGCCGCCGCTTCTTCTCCGAACTCAGAGTAAGTGACGGGCGGGGCAAGTGAGGGGGGGGTGGCGGGATCGCCACCCGCTGCACTGCAGCTGACTCACCCCGGGCCGGGCGGGCTGGGAGGCTCTGGGCGTCCGGGCGGGAAGAGCACAGAGAAAGGCAGAGCGGCGCTCGACGCGACTCTGCTATTTCTGCTGGAGGAGTCCCTAGATAGGGAAGGCGGGTGGCGAGGCAGAGCAAGGGAGCGCAAATGGCGGATCCCGGGCTCATATGCAGAGGGAGCTCTCCAGGCACAGGAGCGCTGGAAAAGTGCTCCGCTCATGCACCCACCGGGACGGAGCACGCTCGCTCCAGCCCTGCCTGCCGGCACGACTTTGAAGTGTTGGCTTGCCGCTTGCCTTCCACTTCGGCCCGCGCGGAAGGCAATCCAGCCCTTTCAAAGTCATGCCGGCAGTTTAGAACTCGCCCGCCATTCAGCGAAAGATGTTTCGCTGAATGGCGGCTGAGGGGCACGCTAAAGTGCCAGCATGAGTTTGAAGGGCTGGCTTGCCGCTTGCCTTCCACGTCGGCCCGCGCGGAAGGCAATCCAGCCCTTTCAAAGTCATGCCGGCAGTTTAGAACTTGCCCGTCATTCAGCGAAACATATTTCGCTGAATGGTGGCCAAGGCGCACGCTAAAGTGCCGGCATAGGTTTGAAGGGCTGGCTTGCCGCTTGCCTTCCACGTCGGCCCATGCAGAAGGCAATCCAGCCCTTTCAAAGTCATGCCGGCAGTTTAGAACTTGCCCGTCATTCAGCGAAACATATTTCGTTGAATGGTGGCCAAGGGGCACGCTAAAGTGCCGGCATAGGTTTGAAGGGCTGGCTTGCCGCTTGCCTTCCACGTCGGCCCGCGCGGAAGGCAATCCAGCCCTTTCAAAGTCATGCCGGCAGTTTAGAACTTGCCCGTCATTCAGCGAAACATATTTCGCTGAATGGCGGCCAAGGGGCACGCTAAAGTGCCGGCATAGGTTTGAAGGGCTGGCTTGCCGCTTGCCTTCCACGTCGGCCCGCGCGGAAGGCAATCCAGCCCTTTCAAAGTCATGCCGGCAGTTTAGAACTTGCCCGTCATTCAGCGAAACATATTTCGCTGAATGGCGGCCAAGGGGCACGCTAAAGTGCCGGCATAGGTTTGAAGGGCTGGCTTGCCGCTTGCCTTCCACGTCGGCCCGCGCGGAAGGCAATCCAGCCCTTTCAAAGTCATGTCGGCAGTTTAGAACTTGCCCGTCATTCAGCGAAACATATTTCGCTGAATGGCGGCCAAGGGGCACGCTAAAGTGCCGGCATAGGTTTGAAGGGCTGGCTTGCCGCTTGCCTTCCACGTCGGCCCGCGCGGAAGGCAATCCAGCCCTTTCAAAGTCATGCCGGCAGTTTAGAACTTGCCCGTCATTCAGCGAAACATATTTCGCTGAATGGCGGCCAAGGGGCACGCTAAAGTGCCGGCATAGGTTTGAAGGGCTGGCTTGCCGCTTGCCTTCCACGTCGGCCCATGCAGAAGGCAATCCAGCCCTTTCAAAGTCATGCCGGCAGTTTAGAACTTGCCCGTCATTCAGCGAAACATGACTTTGAAGTGCTGGCTTGCTTGCCGCGTTTCCCCGGAGCGCTCGGGCTCCTTCTCTGGGCAGAGTTGGAGCCTATCCTCCACCTCCTCCCAACGGAGGGGCGCCCTAAAAAAAAAAAAAAGGAGCCAAGCCGTTCCAAAGATTTGAAGGGAAGCAACCAGATCGCAGCGAGGAGAAGGAGGAGGAAGTAAATACAAGTATAATAAATACAAGTATTTATTATACTTGTATTTATTATACTGTGGATTTGGTCTGCATCAACCTGCCGCCTCCCCTCACCAGGCAAATCGCGGTGAAAACTCTGGGTGAGTCTCCGCGGAGAGCTTGGCGGGCAGCTGGCTGGACTTCTAAGAGGTGGGGGGGAGGAGCGGCAGCTCCTTGAAATGGAAAAAGGCTTGCTTCCCCCTCCCCAATGAGACGCCTTCCACGATAATAGGAGAGGAGAGCTAAGAGAACAGGGCGGGGGTTGGGAGAAGGCATGGCACCGGGCTCGGATTTGCCATTTGAGAGAGAGAGAGAGAGGAAGGGGGAGAACACGAGTGTGTGTATCCCTCCTTCCTTCAGCCCAACACTCTAGCCCGGCTTGGCTCCCGCTTCGTCTCTCCTTCCTCTTCGCTTCTCTGTTCGATTGTTGAAAGTGGGAGCCAAACCGGGTCATTCCTTCCAAGAGGCAAGTTTCCATTCTCTTAGCTACGTTCTGCCTTGTGATTGCTGTCTCCAGGCTCTCCTCTCCTATTATCATGGAAGGTGTCTCATTTGGGGGAGGGGGGGCAGGCCTTTCTCCATTCAACAGATCCAATATACAGAGTTTTATTTTTTGGCCCTAAAAATATTGTCACTGAGGATGACAGAAATTTCTTCATCATTGCTATTGGCCTCAAGTAGCAAATAATTAAACATGGTTTTTAGTGTACTTAGTTAGCTATCTGCTTTTTAACATTACATGGTATCAGTTTCAAGAATGCATGCAATCCTGAAAATTTGTAACAAACTTGTTGAAGGGCCTATGAATATTTTCTAGTTTAGTGTAGAATAAGTATTCTTAATAAAAGAAAAAGTCATTTTTATTTAATCATTGCATTCCTGTTTATAATGGCATTAATAACTAAACTGGAAATAAATCTATGTTTGCTAGAGTTTTAAAATTAAAAAACCTTACATTTTGTTGCTAGTATTTTAATCAGAGTTTTGCCAAGTGAAATTATATAATGGTTCCTCATGTCTCTGTAATTTTCTAAATCTCATCCAGAAGTACCACAGAATCTGGCATTTTCAGCAGAATGATGCTGATGCTAATAAAACATCCTGATTTTTGGTGAAAGGATGGAAAGAGGAAGGAAGGAGGAAGAGAGATCTAAAGAGCAGAAAGACAGAAGGCAGATAGGCAAGAGGAAGGAAGGAAGGAGAAAGAATGGAAAGGAAGGAAGGCTAGAAGGAAGAAAGAGGGAGGGAGGGAGGGAGGAAGGTGAAAGGAGGAAGGAAGGAAGGGTACTTCACTTGTAGGCCTGGGACTGAATGCAGGAGGAGTCTCTCCATAGGATCAGCTGCTCCTCTGATCATGGTCTATGAAAATGTTACTGCCTGCCTGATGCAAATTTTAGACAGATGGTGCTTTGGGCTGCCCCTCAATCCCCCCTTTACTCCTCCCCCTGAGAATTCAGCCCCCTGAGTTTTGCCTTTGAGGGCATGTGTGGTTATGGCGATGGCAGAGTCAACTGGAGGTTGAGAGGGGATTGGGGCTTTTGGAGCCAAGGTGGCGCAGTGGTTAAATGCAGCACTGCAGGCTACTGCTAGATCAGCAGGTCAGCGGTTCAAATCTCACCGGCTCAGGGTTGACTCAGCCTTCCATCCTTCCGAGGTGGGTAAAATGAGGACCCAGATTGTTGGGGGCAATATGCTGACCTCTCTGTAAACCGCTTAGAGAGGCCTGAAGGCCTATGAAGCGGTATATAAGTCTACTGCTATTGCTATATTGCTATTTTGTCCGCCTGTGGAGTTCTCCCCATGGACAGGATGGGATGTTGGCATGAAAGGGAATCCGGGCACAATCTCACCTGTCCAAGTAAAGTTGCCTTTTGCAATTGGCTACCGTAATCCTCGACTTACGACCAGGATTGATCCCCCAATTTCTGTTGCTAAGGGAGACGTTTGTTAAATGATTTTTGCCTCATTTTGCGACCTTTTATGCCACGTTAAGTGAATCATGGTGGTTGTTAAGTCAGGAACATGGCTGTTTAGGTGACCAAAATTAGCATGGCATTGAAAAAAGTGACTGATTGACCATTTTTCACATTTAGCGACCATTTCACACTTAGCGACCGTTGTGGCATCCTCATGGTTACGCGATCAAAATGTTGATGTTTGGCAACAGATTCGTATTTCTGATGATAGTTTGAAATGTGACAGTATAAATTATTGCTGGTGTAATACTTAACAATGGTTTTTAAGATTTCTTTTATTTATAGAATACCTTTTTTATTACTTTGGGGGGATTTTTACTTTTAAAATTGTTTAGAAAATGTATTTACTACAAGAAATGTTCCTTTTTGCAAATGTGATCGTTGCAAATCTTTGTGATGCAATATGTTCAGACCAGGTTTATTGTCTCAAGTGCTGCTATTCTATGGGCAGCCAGGTTGGTGCAAGGCAGCTTTGCCAGATTGGTGTGTTTCACCCTCATTGAATTTTATATCGTATAAAGAATGAAGGAGGAAGGAAGAGAAAAAAGGAGGAAGGGAGTGAGTGAGGAAAGAAGAGGATGGAAGGAGGGAGGAAGGAAGGAAGAGAGGGAAAGAGCAGAAGACAGATAAGGTGAAGGTAGATCAGCAAGAGGAATGAAGGAAGAAGTGAGGAGTCCTCGAGGAGGGGAAAAAACATTTAGTGACCAAAGTTACAATGGCATTGAAAAAAGTGACTGATGACCATTTTTCACACTTAGCGACCGTTGCGACCATTTTTCACACTTAGCGACCGTTGCGACCATTTTTCACACTTAGCGACCGTTGCAAGCATCCTCATGGTCACGTGATCAAAATTTTGTTTGGCAACAGATTCGTATTTATGCTGGTTTCAGTGTCCTGGGGTGACCTTTTGACAAAAAAAATTTTTTAATCAAGCCCCCCCCCCCCCCCCCGTCAAGGGTGTCCCTCTTTTCCAATCTGAAAATCTGGTCACCTTACTTTATGCGGCACTAGGAATTCGAACTGCCAAACCTGCCAACCTTTCTATTGACAAGCTCAGCATCTTAGCCACTGAGCCACCGCGTCCCTAGGGACCTCTTAACATTCCTTAAATAAAATCATATGGAGAAACTATGCTGTTGCCATCAAAACCAAACTAACTTCAATGTAATATTTACGATGCAAATGTTCAAAAATAACAAGTGCTAACTTTTCTACTTTCTACCGTGTTTCTCCGAAAATACGACAGGGTCTTTTTTTCTTTTTACCTACAAAATATGGCTTGGGCTTTATTAAGGGGGGAGGGTTATTGTTTTGGGGTTGCCAGGCGGCTGCTCTCTTGCGAGCGGGCTCCCAAAGAGCCAGGCTCAGCCTCATGGGTGAATGGCTGTGTTGCACTGTTGCAGCAGTGCAACACATTAGCCATGAAGCGACCACATTCACGAGCAGCCACTAGCAAGCCCCCTTTGCAGCCAGGCACAGCACCATTCACTGACCTAGGGGTATCGCCAAGCCATGTGAGCACCTGTTCGCCGCAGCCCGGCTTCTGTGGCTTGGCACCTTCCAAATGCCAGTGAATGGCACTCTGCATGACTGGAGAGGGTGTTGCGTGAGTGGCTGTCTTTCGGCATTGGCTGCTCTGAGAGGACACTTTTGGTTGTGGGCCAGTTGCCTGCAGAACATACAACCGTAGAGCATGCGCCCAGAGCGGCCACTGCTGAAAGACTCGGGTTGGAAGCCAGGCTGGGATGGCGGCGGCGTAAGTGCCCTTGCTCCGTAATGAGAGCTGGGCCATGCATCGTGAGGCTGGGAGGTGGGTGAGTGAGAGTGGAACAGCCGCTCGCACAACCCCCTCTCCACCCGTTCAGAGTGCCATTCACTGGCATTTGGAAGACGCCAAGCTGAGGGAGCCGGGCAACAGCAAACAGGCGCTCATGCTGTTTTTAATCTCTGTGCTTAGAAACATCAGAATAGGTAGATAGGAATCCATGATTTCATAAAATGAAGTTTCCAAAGGAATAGTTATATTTGATGACTGCAACAAAAACAAAGTCTCATGATCCATTAAAGTTAAGTTTATTATGGTTTAAGCTTTTGTAGACTATATCCATCAGACGCACCCTAAATGTAGCCATTATTGCCATTACTCGGGACATAATACAAATACAAAATGTACTCCCACTCTACTCCCCAGAAAAGTCTAATGCTTTTAATGAGTATTATTGATTGTTCGCTTCTTTTAATCCCCTTCCTTTTGACTCTGCATTCTTCTGGATGCTTGATTTATGTTTGCATCCAAATAGCAGCTGTCGGGAACAAACTTTAAGCATAAGAGATAGATACTAATCAGAAGGGCGTATTTACTCTTCACTTATTTTTATGATTATATACTATGTAAAATATTTTGGAAATTCAGTCTTAGAAGCAGAATGCCAGTACATTTTTTTTCTTTCTTTTTTCTTTTTAAGAGAACACTTGTGAGTTTAGTTTGAAGTTACTGGTATGAGCCAGAAATGGTAAGCTGCTTCTTAAGGTACATTGGTTGATTAATTGTTGTATATTTATAATTATTTTTTTAAAGTCTTGTCATAAATTTGCAAGTCTGAAACCTCAGTTGTATACATTTTGATTGTTTTGATTTTCAAATCACTGGGATATATCATGTCCTTTTGCATTAATTCTCAAAAACTTACTCTGTTCCTTGGCTGCTCTTTGGCACAAAAAGTCTAGAATGACATGTGAAGTGAAGCATAAGTCTGGTTATAACCCTCAGGTCATATTAGCTTACCACATTTTCATTAATGGAGGCCTAGGAATCTTCTATGGTAGGTTTGTAATTTTACGAGAACAGCCGGCTTAGACATGGTAATAGCTTTTCTGAGATGGTTCTCCAGAAATGTAATGACATCACCAACCCAGAGACTATGATGGAGAGAGGTCCACTTAGTCTCAAATACCACGTCAGACCAAAGGAAAATAAAGACTAGCTCATCAGTTTGCTCCCAGACATAGCAAAACAGATTACTAAAACAACAAAGCCTACATCAAATATAAGAAGTAAACAAAAACTATAATTCTACAAATGGCAATCTGTCAAATCAGTTTTAAGGATATTTTCAGGAAGCTGGCTAACAAACCATTCAATGTTGGAAAAAATATCCTAAGGCATATTCAAATCATCTCGTTTTAGAAGTCCATATGACTCTTTATTTCCATTTATCTTTGTAAATGGCCACTTCACAGGTGCTCCCTGTTCAGCCCGGTTTGGCCAGAGCGGTAGTGGCGGCAGTGGGAGGCTCCACCCACCCCCCGGACACCCGGACACTTCTGCATGTGCAGAAGCGTTGCATGAGCACTAGCACAAGCACAAGTGAACAAGTGGTAAACTTGCATTTTCAAGTGAAAGTGCTAGCATTCCCCCCCCCTTTTTAAGGAAAATGTCTTTCCTTCTGACTTTAAACAAACATAGTATAACATACAAAACACAATTTAACTCCAAAATCATATATCATCACACAATGTACAATTAGAAGACGTGAGATTAGAAGATGTGATTAGATGTGAGATTAAATTCCCTAAATTATAATGTGATATTTAGATTGTCTACATGGCCTGACTTTTGGTACACCATATAAAGAATAATCTTCAGAACCCTGTGGCTGGTATGCATATTTCTCAACCTAAGACCTCTATCAGAAGCCTGGGAGTTTGAGGGTTCTGTGCAGTGTCTTAGTTGTTCTTAGCATTTACTCTTTTGGACAAAGAGAGCTCTGATGTTGATCTTGGGATATTTTGGAGTCACTTTCCCAAGTGCTCCTACCACTAATGGGATCCCGTTGGCCAGTGGTGGGTTTCAAATAATTTAACAACTGGTTCTCTGCCCTAATGATTTCTTCCAACAACCAGTTCACCAAACTGCTCAGAAAGTTAACAACAGGTTCTCCCGAAGTGGTGCAAACTGGCTGAATCCCACCACTGTCATTGGCCTTTACATTCCACATCTTCTCTCTCCAGTTCATCCTTTAGACCCTGGTACTTCTCCAGGTTCTCACATTCCTTCTTCCGGATGTTGCTGTCACTTAACACCAGCATCACTACTGCTGACTTCTGATCCTTGCCCTCTACCATAATTTGTGGTTGATTGGCCAGTACCTGCCTGTCTGTCTGGATCTGGATCTTAGCCCTGTGGGGTTCCACTTTCTGTGGAATCTGCCATCTGGATCTGGGAGGATCTAGCCTATACACCGTGCCGATGTTCTTGTACACAATATCAGTCATTTGGTCATGCCATTCAGTGTATGCTATTCCTGCCTGCATCTTAAGCCCTGCCACTGGACTGGCTCTGAAGCCTCTCTGCATAGTCAGCACCTCCGGTATGTTCTAGTGTGGTACAACCCTGTTTCTATAGATCTGATCCTTAGTGTTCTTATGCTGCTATGATCAGTGCCTCAGTGCTACCTTTTACTCCAGCCCTTTCCAGCCACTGATAGGATTTCCCAGTGTCTGCCAACTCATCTATCTGGTGGTACACTCCATTTTGTCTTGCCATGGCATTGCTTCTACTTGATCTTTCTACCATACCTGCTGCTGCCTCAGGCATTCTCTCAGCAGCTCATTGTTGGGTGCCTTCTTATTGATGTACTCCTAGATGCTCTGGGTTTCATCCAGGATAGTGACTTTGACACTCAACAGATGCTGCTTACCCTCTTTGTGACTGGTGTACAGTCTATGGACATTAGGCTTGTGGTGGAAGCCTCTGTACATTGTGAGGAGCTTCCAGGTGTTCACATCATGAGTTCCCATATCTTACTTTGGCCAGCTCACTCTATCAGCAGGATATCTGATGACCCACCTGGCATACATGTTGATGGCATGGATCTTGTTCTTTCCATTAAGTTGACTCTTCAGGATCTGTCTTATCCTTTAGTGGTACTTTGGTGTTGCTGCCTTCCTTGTCTCCTCATTGCGGTATCCCATTGTGATTGTGGAATATTAAGGTACTTGTAAGCGGGACAGTTTGTCTGCTGTGTGACCTGCTGGTAGTTCTACACAATCAGTTTTAACCATCTTCACTATCTAGTCACACTTCTCCAGTATGAATGGCATCCCCAATATCCTTACTGTAAACCATTGTCAGTTGGTTCAGTGAGTTGATATCTCATTCACTGTTTATATACAGCTTGATGTCATCCATGTACAGTAGAATAGCTCACTCTTGAATTTGCATCCCTATTCAATTCTTGCAATTACCTGGCTGAGGGAGTTTGTATATGTGTGTACACACACATCTTGTGCTACCTCATTATTTGGACAGAGAGTAAGTGGAAATTGTTACGTCCTTCCGGATGCAGCCGGCAGCCGAAGCCAGAGCAGGAAGAAGATCTGATTGGCTCTGGTGTGGCTGCCGGCCGGCAGGAGAATTGCCGTTGCCTGATTGGTTCCCCACCTGACAGCAGTCAGTATAAATAGCTGTCAGGCGGCTGTTGGCGCTGGTTCTGTTTCTGTACTGTTCTTGTTAGATCTGTTCATTCTAGTTACTTGGCAATAAACAGTTTGTGAAGCAACGCTCTTCAGTCATCCATCCTTTAATATTTAAAAGAAATGAGGGCAGAATGCCAGGAGTATATGCTCCAAGCAGGGCCACAATTAAAATTTCCAGATGCTGCCTAATTCCAGATGATTCCAGGAAGCTCAAAATATATCAATAAAATACAATACAAATAATAAAAAAGAACAAGAGCAAGATGGCAGTCTAGCCAAGCACACACACACACACACACACACACACACTCCCACAACAGGCTTCATTCACCCTCTCCCAAGGCCTGAAAGAATAGCCAGATTTTTAAGGCCTTCTCGAATACCATCAGTGTGGGAGTCACATTGATTTCAAAGGAAATCTCATTCAAGAAAGCAGGTGCCATGACAGAGAAAACATATTTCCTCAGGTCACAAAATATAACAGTATCTAATCAAGGGACCTAAAGCATACTAGCCTTTTCAGTCACCATGGAAGATAAGCAGTCCTTGAATAAGGAGTCCCCGTGCCATGTAAGGCTTTATAGATCATAGCCAGCACATTGAATTGCATCCAAAAGCAAACTGGCAACCAGTGCTGCTTGCAGACCAAAAATATCATCTCACTGTTGCATACCCATCACTGCCCACCATGCAACAGAAGAAAAAACAGTAAAGGTTTTATGCCAGAAAATTATGGCCCTGTGATCATCAGATTGGAAGGGCCCAATCAACATGCCAATAACAACAACAACAAAGACCAACTATCATACAATATGCCTAATTTCATATGCTTGCAAACGATGCAGATTAGAGAGATTTACATGGAGATGCCAGGTGTTACACTGGCTTTGATGAAGGCCAAGGAAGATGAGGCATTATTGCTGAAGCATGCTGGATAATTGAGAAAGCAAAAAAAAAACCTCACCAAAAAGTAAATATGTGTTTTATTGAGTATAGAAAGACCTTCAATTGTGTTGACTGTGTCAAGCAATGGAGTGTGCTTAGAAAAATTGAAGTTTCAGAACATCTCACTGTTCTCATGCAAAATCCACACAAATTACAGTAGGAAGCTATTGGGCAGCTAGAACATGGCAAAACATATTGGTTCCAGGGTGGCAAACATTATATTATGTATTTATTCAAACTGTATGCTAAATATATATTAAAGGAAGCTGGATTGGAAGATGTGGAAGAAGATGGAACTAGAGGAAGAAATATTGTATTGGTATGGAACTGTACTGATGACAGTCTCTGACATTTTAGCTGAAAATGCAAATGATCTGCAAACTCTAATAATGAACATAAGCAGCATAACGGAAAATATAGGTCTAAAATGAAATATAAAGGAAACCAAGCTAATTGATTACAACAGGTAGGGTAACAAACCTTGTAATTGATTATGAAGATATTGAAGTGATGGATAGCTTCTGCTCTTTAGGATCAAATCTCAACAATAAAGGAACTAGCAATCAGGGAATACACTACAGATTAACACTTAGAGTGGAAGGTCTTAGAAAAGATATTCAAATGCCATGATGTTTCTACAGCTACAAAGATTGAAACTGTGCAAGGAATGGAAGCAGAGGTTGAAGTTTGAAAAAGCCAAGCAAAATAATATTGCTTTTGAACTTTGTGTTGGAGAAGTTTCCTGAGAATACCATGGAAAGCTGAGAAATCAAATAAATGGATCATTGAAAAAATCAATCCAGAGTTTTCATTTGAGATGCAAATGACCAGACTCAGAATTATCATGCAGAGGACATATTATGTGAAGACCTAGCTCTCTGGAGAAGGATGTGGTGCTGTGAAAGATGGAATGAAAGAGAAGAGGATAATGCAGCAAGGTCAATGAACTCAATTATAGTGCTGATAAATGTACCATTGGAAAACCTGAGGGATTAGATTGGAAACAGACCACCTTGCAAAAAATCTATCTGTGTGGTTGCTAGAATCCATATCAAATTGATGGCATGTGTCAATGGACTGACACATACATACATACATACATACATACATACATACATACATACATACTTAAATGCATACACACACGCATACACATACATACAAACACACACACACACTCAGAATAGGATCACTGTTAATAAGATTGAAATTCCAATAAATATATCTGACTGTGTATCTTACATTAACATTTAGAAATATTATGCCAATTTTTACCCCTTTAAGTCCCCTTTCTTGAGAGCCAGTTTGGTGCAGTGGTTTATGCACTGGATTAGAAACTAGAAATTCATGAGTGAGATTGATTTAAGTCATTCATCTGGTGTTAAGGTGGTATTTCTCTCTCCATCCCAAGAATAGACAGAGAACATTTTAACCTAGTAAAAGAAAAGTAACAGCGTTCTGTGCGCCTTTGGCATTTAGTCATGCCAGCCACATGACCATGGAGACGTCTTCGGACAGCGCTGGCTCTTTGGCTTTGAAACAGAGATGAGCACCGCCCCCTAGAGTCAGGAATAACAAGCACATATGCACAAGGGGAAAAGAAAGTTTCTTTTAAATTGTCTTTAAAAGAAAAGGGACCAGTTTGGTGATGTGGTTAATGCACCAGGCTAATAACTAGGAGACTGTGAATTCTAGCCCCACCTTAGGCACAAAGTTAGCTGAGTGATTTTTAGCCAGTGACTTTCTCTCAGCCTTAGAAAAACAGTCATCTGAAAAGTAGGGTGCCCTTGTGGCAGTCCATGATTTTAATATATTAAGATATTAAGATTGAAGAGAACTGTGCTGACAGAAGTGCTGAAGTTCATGGTTTTCAGGGAAGAGCCTGAGCCTTCAAAAGGACTAAGAAATGCACAAGCTACATGATATGAATTAAACTAATAGGTAACACTCTATCCTGGTTCCAGTATTATCCCCTTGATCCTTTGGCTTGCTTAACAAGAAAAATCTCTGTCCAGGGATTTCTCTAAGCCTCTCCCAACTGCTGAGTTGCAAAAATTATCCTTCACTCCTTCATTCTTTCCAAGTCAACAGAAATCTATCTTTGGCATAAAACTTGCCACCATCTTCCCACTTCAAATCCTGATCCTTCCATTGCTGCCTCTGTGCCCAGTCACTACATATACTTGATTTCCTTCCAAGGTAGTAAGTGACTTAACAGATTTTTAGGCATTCTGAGGTTGCTCTTGGAGAATGTCAGAATAAGGTGAAAGACGTACTTGAACACTGGTACAGGATGATCTGACACTGTCTCACTCTTGAGCAGGGGATGAGATAAAGACAATATCACGTAGGACAAAAATGATGTAACATTTGTGTCATGATCAGATGTAATTGGGGATATAGCTTCTGTCATCTGGCTGGACAAAAGATTCTGCTGATCCATCAGATTTCTTCAAGGCACTTAAAGAGTTTCCAGTTTTGCTCCCTGAGCTTCACAAACTGTCCAAGACAAAATCCTCTGAGAAGTAGATTATAGAAACACAGTTACATAAAGCTCTTTAGTACTCATTTGGAACTGCCAACATTAATACCAGGCTAGCTTATTACTGATTACTGACCCAGATCTCACCTTTGCTGGGCCTGTTCCTACCTTCCATTCTGTTCCAATGAAAGGCTGTTCCCAGCCTGGCTCCCTTCTTTCTTTCCTCCCTAAAGTTTAGGGACTTCAGCTTTTAAAATTTCCATACAGATCAAGCACATCTATAGGATGCACAATTGGGGGGAACTGCTTAAAGGTTTATTCTGTGGGCAACCTTATTGTATTTCTGTTGTGTGCGAAGAATCCAATTTCTTCTTGCTTTTCCTGGTCTCTGTCTGAAGTTAACACTCTTGAGGAAAGAACTGTAAGGACAAATATGTCAAACCCCCCCCCACCTACCCAATCACCCACTCACCTACCTCTAACCAATTTAGAGAGCTGTTTAATTGTCATTATGGGGGCAAGGGAAGCTTTCATGACACAGTGTGTGTGTGTGTGTGTGTGTGTGTAGGGGAGACTCTTAATGTATCTATCAAAGGCGTCCACTGAGCATTGCTCAAAAAGTTATGATGGTAGCTATGATGACATGATAGAAGGTGCGACACACCTAAAAAGCAGGCATAGCTTTGATGGTACCATTACAGGCACCATCTTGATTTGTATAACCGCTCCTTGTATACACTCCTTATTATCTGCAATAATTTATTCATTATTTTGCTGGAAGAGCGTGAAAAAAAGGAACACAATTTTTCAATGCCTTGATGTTGAATTTTGGCAGCGTGCCAAGCGTCTGGACCCTGAAAAAAAGAGAAACCATATATGACACCACATGGAGAGCCTGCGTAGTGGATTTGGAGTGAAGGCTGGAGAAGACTTCTGCTGCTCTGCACTGCATGGAATGCATGCTTTTGTTGTTCAGGGATGGTTGCATAGGTGTCCTTTTTATACATTAGTGAATGTTAACATCATTTCCTGCTACAGAGAGAGACACAGAGAGAGAGAGAGGGAGAGAGAGAGGGAGGGAGATGAAGAGAGAGGGAGTCTAGGGGAAGCTGATGCATAATGTATCTATCAGAGGTATCCACTGAGCATAACCCAAAAAGTTATGTTGGTGGCTATGATACATGATTCATCTCAGCAGGAAATTCGAACCAATTCATGTGCACACCCTCTGCATAACACACAATTGGGATTCAGGAGGTATGCATGCTGGCCTCTCTGTAGCCCTCTGCAACCTCCACATACACATCAACCTGCTCCCAGCATACATATGCCAGCAGATGTTGGGTTCCTACCAGTTTGCACCTATTCGGTAGAACCAGTTCGTCAAATCTACCGAATCGGTTAGAAGAGTTTCCACCAGTGGACCCGGAAAGCAGGCCACACCTACAGAAGAGGTTCCAAAAGTTTTTGAAACCCACCACTGGTCCTTGGATATGATTACTCTACACTATCATGCTCATATTTATAAAACTCAGTGCCTCTGTGAAAGGTAGGATGACTACTCTGCGTTTGGGTGCAATCAGAACATTGCGTGTGTTGAAGTTGTTTTAAAAATAACGCAAACCAAAGATGCCTTTTAAAAAACAGGTGTACATCATATTCTTATGCATGCCAGTGCTGTGTGTGAGGTAATTTAAGGTGGTTCTGACAAGTGTCGTTGGCACCTTCATATCCGGTCACATGGGCGGCAAGCCACTCCCATCCGGTCACATGGGCAGCAAGCCACTCCCACAAAGGAGGCCACACCCACAGAGTAGGTTTGAACAATTTTTGAAACCCACCACTAGTATGCAGCAACGTCTATTGGCTGTTCGGGCAACCCTAAATCAGCCTTTCAGAAGCCATTTAGCAGAGACGGTTAAGGCTACCAATACATCTACGGAAACATGAGCAGTGACGACTGTATTAGGCTATTTTCTCAACCAGCTGGTTTGAAAAGATTGTCTCCTAGAGCTCAATTGTGGGATTTCTCGGGTATGTCATCCATCTTAGTGACAAGAAAAAGGAAAACATTTCCTCACAGTGTTCCCTCATAAAATTTCACAAGGCAGCTTTAGTTTTCTTGTGGGTTGTGTGACACCATTCTTCTCTGGCTTTATCTTTACATCATGATTAACTCAGCCCAGAGCCATTGAAAGTATCCAAGAGAACTCAATGCATCTTTTGTCATGGCTGCATTTAAGCATCAAGCAGATAGAATATGTAGTACAAGTAGAAAAAGGTCAGCCTGTCAGGGTAGGAACTGTGGAGTCAAAAGAACAAAGGATCCCACATGTACTGGGTGAACTTTCCACATATTGAAGGAAGCACATGAGAAACTTTTTATTTCAAAAACACCAGCACCATCTTAATCTACCAGATTTAAAATAAAAAAAATCACTAACTGTATCATAGCAGAAGCTATGTTCATCTTCTGTTTGCTCCTTATAGAAGGAGAATTACTACCATAATCTAAACCTGGCAAACTTGGAGTGTATCGGAACTATCATTCCCAGAACGACAGGTGTCATTTCTTTCAACTGGGGATAGAGAATTCTGGGAAGTTGTGATTCTGACATATCTGAAGATCATTGTGATGGAAAAGCTGCTGAAAGGATAATTTGGCCATTGAGTCTCAAAAAACTACTGTGAGTTTTGTTGTCTCTGGCAAAAATAAGGTCTGGAGAAAAGAAATTGCTCAGAACACTGAGAGGACATCCACTAAAAAAACAAAACACAAAGAGAGCTAGGGATTTATTTCCTGCTTGCCGTACTCCTTCACAAAATAGCATTGTATTTCTGAAACAAAAAGTTCAGGCTTGTTTAATAGTGATATATTGTTGTTGTTGTTCAGTCACTAAGTCGTGTCTGACTCTTTGCAACTCCATGGGCCATAATATGCCAGGCTCCCCTGTTTAATATGCATGTCACTAAGTACAATAGCTAGGATACCCATGAGACAACTATGTCAATACAATGCAGTGACCCTTTTTAATATATATATATATATATATATATATATGATATATATATATATATATATATATATATATATATATATATATATATATATATATATATAATTTTAATACAAACATACCATCTTTCATTTCTGGGTACAAATATTTGTGCAATAACATATTCCTGATTTATCTATTCTTAAGTTAATACATACTATTGTAACAATCCCCTTCTTAACTTATTTAACTTATTAAAACAATTTCCCTATTTCATTCCTATGCTTTCATTACTAATTTCATATTTATTCTCTAACCATTGATAAAATAACTCCCATATATAGTATAACAGTCTATAATTTTCTTTAATTGCAAGTGTTATATATTCATTTCTCCACATTCTAATATTTTCTTAATCACGGTTTTCATCCATAGGGATCTCTTTACTTTTCCAATTTTGTGCAAATACAATTCTAACTGCAGTTATTACATGAATAATCAAATATACATTTTCTTTACTATAGGTTTCTGGTAAAATCCCCAACAAGAATAATTCTTGTTTAAAATTAATATGTTGTTGTAGCATCTTCTCCAACCACATATGAATTTTTCTCCAATATTTTTAGCTTCTATACATGTCCACCACATATGATAGTACAATCCTGGTATCTGATGACATTTCCAACATTTGGCTGATTTATCTTTAAACATCTTTGCTGGACTTTCTGGTGGAAAGTGCCACCTATAAAACAGTGCAGTGACCCTGATAGTAAACCAGTTAGTGGCTTGACCTATAAAATAAGTAGATTCTATTTCAACATCCCATTTTATCCTGCAGAGAAGAAAGACATGTGTCCTACTACATAATGTTGCAGGATAGGAAACTCTTGCTCAATATATCACTGGCCAGTCAGACATCCTCACCTTTCTGCAGGATGTTCCATTTTACTCTATTCCCGCTATTGGGTGGGAATAGAAATACTGTATTTCTATTCCCACCCAATAGTTATTCAGTATTTTGTAGCATTGGGTAGTTTACTCATATTAGGCTTTGCACATGCACACGCACAGCACACTTTCTGTACCCTTTCTAATCTGGAGATGTCTCCATTTTGTGGGTACTAGTTTGACTGTTTACATTGTCTGGAGTCATTTGGCAGCACCAAATTGAACAAAATAAATAAATTATAAGGATATGATACCCAAAGATTGAATACAAAGTTAGTGCACATAATATATCTGCCAGTGGGCCTGGGAAACTCAGAGCAGGATGGAGTCCATTAAATGGCTGGTATGAGTGTATGTTACTGCCGGAGTGGGCAGGTGGGGGGGGGGGGTTATTATTTTATTATTTTTATGATTTATTATTTTATTTCTTTTATGTTGTGTTTTTATTTCCCATAAGCTGCCTAGTCATCATAAGCGAGTAGGCATCAATATAAGTTTTCCAAATAAATAAATTTTCTGAATATAAACTAGAGTTCCAGTCTTCAACAGCAAGTCTGGAAAAACTCTTGGTTTTATATAAAGTTTAATGACACTAATTTGCCAGATATCTTGACAGGCAAAGGAGGGCATGAATTATTGGAAAGGGGGACCATTAAGGGGAAAAGAAGAAGATACACATACTGTTTAATTTTCTTTCAACAAAAATGACATTTGAAAAAAATCATAAAATACAATTAAGCATAAATGTTTATGAAATTACTTTTTTCTAGCATCAGAAAGGTTTGTTTTGAACTGCAATATTTTTCCATCAAATCTTTATTTGAAGAACAGATGCTAGTGAATTAATGATGATGCACTTTTCAAATTTCTCCATAGAAACATATTACAAGTCATGCTGTCTACAGTGGCCATAGACTTGAGGGTCTGGATTGAAGCTGGTTGCTGGAATCAGGAAATAACTTAAATAATATAAATGTAGGTTGCTGCTGAGAGAAAGAAAGAAAAAGACAATTCACAATACTTGAACGTTTGAATGACTATTGTTGTGAAAACATTAAAAAATTCCAAGATACTCAAGATGCCAGACAATGTTTTATTTTAAAGTTATTTATTAATCTATTACATTTCAATATAACCAGTCTCACCAAGGCGACTCTAGGCATAAAGCTAGAGCTACTGGACAGACATGTCAGACCAAAAGACCTGAGGATATAAAGAAGGATATGTGCTCCTTTTGCCAGATGTCTGGGGACTCTAAATAAGATGGGTTTCAGTCTAAGCAAATTATTCACACAATAGCTTAAACCCTGGCTGTTCCAATGCATGAATTGGCTTCCGTTCTTTCTGATCTGCTGAGTAATTCTGCTGAGTCCTAGGATATCGATAAGCTGACCAAGATGGTGGAAGTTCTTGATTTCATGATCACTGTATGTGTAACTTAGAATATTTAACCCTCTGTGTTCTTCTACAGCTTCTACATCAAATTGAGAAGGGTGAAAGGCTTCCAATACAATAATACCTCCTCCAAAGTTGCTTCACTAAAGCTGATCAGCCACCACAATCTTTACGCTACATTGTGCTACTATAAAGCTAACTCGGGACCATCTATGAATACTCCTGCAGCAGTTTTCTGAGGAAAAAAAAAAGTCTTTCCTATCCCCACAATCTACAAGTAATCGCTTTTGCCCGGATCTACTTCTTTTAGCTCTAATTTTCAAATGAAGCCCCTACCTAATCAATACTAGAGAGCTATAATTAGTATTTTTTAACATTCCAAGGAAAAGTTTCACAGGAAGGTTTTACAATGATTCTACTTTCACATTTGTTTTCATTTTAGTATTAAAAACAGTTAAAAAACAGAACTATCAAGTAAGACTAAAGGACATGGTGGCTCAGTGACTAAGACACTGAGGTTGTCGATCAGAAGGTTGGCAGTGCAGCAGTTTGAATCCCTAGTGAGCTCCCATTACTTGTCTCAGCTTCTGCCAACCTAGCAGTTCAAAAGCATGTAAAAATGAAAGTAGAAAAATGGGAACCACCTTTGGTGGGAAGGTAACAGTATTCTATGCACTTTGGCTTTTAGTCATGCTGGCCACATGACCATGGAAATATCTTCAGACAGCACTGGCTCTTTGGCTTTGAAACAGAGATGAGCACCACCCTTAGAGCCGGAAATGACTAGCACGCATGTGCGGGGAAACTTTTATCTTTTTATCGAGCAGGACAACAGTACTGATATAGGGAAGTTCACCTTTCTGTTTTCACCTTAAAAGCCCCTAAGAAAATACTGTTTGCTCCATTTAGAATATAAATATCTTTCCTCAGACCTCAGCTGATATCCATGGGACTCTCTCTCAACATTGTCCCCCAGAATAAGAACCTTAGGTAATTTGAGCTGAGAGACAATAAATGGTAGCCTAAAATTATCCAGAGAATTTTAATGGGTGATAAAAACAGATTCTGCAGATCTCACTGGTCTTCCCCAATCTGGTGACATCTAGATTGTGTGACTTGCAGCATCCATAATCTTCAGTTGTCATCTCTATTGAGATTTTATCGGGAACTCTCAAGAAGACACAAAAGAGCTAATGAATCAAGATTTTCTGAGACCAGAAAAACAGCATTCAAAAAGCCTCTGGAGAACAAAATACTTTTAATCTTCTGCATGATCATTTTTGATCCAAAGAATCTCTAAACAATGGATGTGCCTCCAAACAGATCTTCCACAATGAACCAAAAAGTTTAATTGCATGGACGTAACTTTAGGACATTTTGTCTTTATCATTTTAAATAATTAAATATGTTATTGTAGCAGGAGAGTTGTGTTAATCTATGACATCAAAAGTCTGATAGTATCTTTTCTGATTAACATCCTTAATTAAAATGTTATTAAAGGTTAATAAAATTTATTTGCTGGGGGAAAAGTGTTACCAGACTCATTTTGATAGGTTAGTAACTCACTGGTGCTATGATGTTAGGTAATCATCTAACTTTCACAATAACTGTGTTGTGAAAGGTCATTCTTCATCCATTGCCTGTGTTTTCACCTTCTGATTTCACTGCATATTAACTTGCCTTACTTCCAACTAGTTATATATAATTAAGAGCTGAAACTGAGAAAGGTACATCATGCATATGTGAAAACTGCTGTCATAATAAACGAACTATTGTTTAAGGTGATGCAAGCCTGTTGGTAATGCAGAGACTGAAAGGGGAAACAGAGCAATGATTCTCCTGGTCTCCTTCAATGACTTTGTCCCAGTTCGGATTGTTCCATAGAAGCCTTCTTGCCTTTGGCTGCATATTCACCCTATTATGTGGATTACAAATCCAAGCATTGTAGCTCAGCTCCGTTTGCGTCATTAGTGTGGGCACTCAGTAAGAAGTGACCTGGAGGAGCTGTACCGTCTTGGCAGATGGGTGAGCACAGTCTCCCACCCATCCACCCAATTCAAAGGAATGCTGCTGTTTTCTTCCTCTTTGCCTGCAGCGTAAAGAAGTCTAATGAGCAATTCTGCTGACCCAGCAAAAAGGGAGCACAGCAGCCAGGAAGCTGGGGAGAAGGGCTCCTAGCCAAGATGAAGTGGGGAAAGAGGAAAAGAGACAGAACAAGCGGAGTCTTTGCTTGGGAAATCTATCCTATTGGAAGGAACTGAACTTCCAACTGAACTGAAGGAAAGATGCCAAGATTTCCTTCTGCCCCGGGGTATTATGGTTTAGCAGTTCGAATAAACAAACAAAACAGCAGCCAATCTGTGGGGACAAAACACCCCACAGCAATGCGATGTGGTGATGAGCACACACTTTGCTTAGTGTTGCAAAGTGCAAAGGAGTAAAACAGACTGCAAATCTACTCCGATACTTAATTAGAAAGTTGTTTACCAAAGCATGCTGATGTGCTCTCTCTCCCCTTCCCCTTGAAGGAATGTTGAAAGGTGGACATGGAGGAGGACATGTGAATCAGAGCTGCTTTCCTGACTGATTTTCCCTGCAGCACAATGTTGCGAGCATTGTCGTAGGACAATCTTCCATAATCAGGTATCCCCTGATTATGGGGTATTACCCCTTTTAGGTGGCCTGCACTGGTTGCTGGTTGTCTTCCGGGTGCGATTCAAGGTACTAATTATGACCTTTAAAGCGCTCCATGGCTTAGGCCTAGGGTACCTGCGAGACCACCTACTGCCACCGGTAGCTTCCCATCGTCCAGTGAGATCCCATAGAGTTGGCCTCCTCAGGGTGCCGTCAGCCAGACAGTGTCGACTGGTGACTCCCAGGGGGAGAGCCTTCTCTGTGGGAGCGCCTTCCCTCTGGAATGAGCTGCCCCCGGAGCTTCATATAATCCCCGACCTCCGGTCCTTCCGACGCGCCCTAAAAAGTTGACTTTTCCAGCAAGCCAGCCTGGCCTGAACAAAACAAATCAAAGTATTGATTATTGTTAACTTTAATTTGAATTCTTTAAAAAAAATATGTCATTGTTAATTTTAATTGGGTTTGGAGATATCCTATTTAATTTCTTTTTAACTTTTGTAGTATGTGTTTCTTTTAATGTTGTACGCCGCCCTGAGTCCTTGGGAGAAGGGCGGCATATAAATCGAATAAACCTCAACCTCAACCTCAGGTATCCCTTGCATGCATTGGGGTTTTAATGATGGTTGAGGTAAGCTGTCATTTAAAACAACCCCACTTTGCAGCAGTGTCAATCATTAGAGAGCTCTGAACTTCTGATCAAAATTTGATGCAAGTACTCTATGGTGTCCTAAACAGAATGTTGCTTCTTCCATAGAGCAGAGGCCTATGCAAAGCAAGTTATGCAATACAGGGACATTGTGGTCATTGCATGAATATAGCAGAACAACTTCATGAATACATATGTTCTCTTAGCAGCAAAAACAGTTCAAGTTAGGACATGAAACATACACCCCACCCAGAACCTACACAAAACCTATTGTCTTTCTTGTTATACAACATTTCTGATTGAAATATTGCAAAGAGGGCACACCCTTGCGGGGGAGGGTGGGGAGACACAGGAATATTGGCACTGAACCGGACTTTTTATCTTGATAGAAAGCAAAAAGACCAAAAATAAATTGCTCATGGGAGAAAAACAATATGACAATTACCAGAATTCTGCATGGATTTGTCAGGAACAAATGATACTAGAATAACTTTGTCTCATTTTTCAATCACATAATTTTAGTTGATTTTGAACTTTAAGTTGATTTAGTTGGGAATTTTGAAGATATAGAATATTTCTACTTCAAACAAAGCATTTGATAATGTTTAGCAAGTAAGTTAAGTATGGGCTAGATGACATGCACATACATACATAACTGGCTTAAAAAGTATATGTGAAGAATGTGCATTAATAGTTCCTCATTAGATTGGAGCAATATATCAAGTAAAGTGCCACAAAACTCACTTCTGGGTTTCTACAATACTTTTATTAATGACTTGGCTGAGGATGGCTTATCAGATTTACAGGCTTCACAAAACTGTGTGTTGTAAAATATGAAATAAAATCCAAGCTTACCTTGAAACATTAGAGTGATTCTTTGAAAGTAATAGAAATTAAAAGGCAAGTACAAAAATCTAAATTTAGGAACAAAATCCAAGGAACAAATACAGCATAGAGAGAAATGTGGCTAAGAAATGGTATTTGTGAAAACTATATTGAAATGATAGTTGATAATAATAGTCTTTTTTCCTTCTACCGCTGCACCATAGAGAGTATTTTAACTTACTGTGCCTGTGTATGGTTTGCCAATTGCACAGTGGCAGATAGAACAGCGCTCCAGAGGGTTAATGTCATTGCCCAGAGGATCATTGGTTGCTCTCTCCACTCTTTGGAAGAGCTTTATAGCTGCCTTAAGAAAGCTCAAAACATTCTTAAAGATCCATCTCATCCTGGGCACCCTTTTTTTGAACTATTACCATCTGGCAGACAGTACAAGATAATAAAAACAAGGACAAATATTCTGAAAAACAGCTTCTATAACAGGGCACTAACTATATTGAATTCTATGGTATAGTGCAATATTAATACAATATCGGGGTTTCAATTTCAATTACTGGTATATAGAATGTGAAATATGTGTTTGTATTTTTTATTTTTATAGTTATAATGTACACTGATGGCATTTAATTTCGTTGTACGATGTGCAATGACAATAAACTAAACTAAACTAAAAGACAAGAGAGGCAAGGGAAGATGTTTTTGTGGCTTATTTTATTGAGACTCTAAAAGAATTAACTCCAATAGATTGACTAATTATGAGCCTTCAAGTGAGTATCTTTTCTAAGTGAATGCAAACTGAACATGAGTCAACCATGCGCTATTGCTGCAAAAAAGGCAGTGCAATTTTAGGCTGCATCAACAAAAGTACACTTTTCAAAGCATGGGAAGTCCCCACTGGATATTGTATCCAGTTCTGAGCACTATAATTTAAGAAGGATTCAGACAAACTGGAAGACGTTCAGAAAAGGAGAGTAAGGATGAACAAGGGAGACAAACAAATTCATGTGAAGGTAGAGTTCAGAGACTTTAAAAAAATATGCCGGTGGGAGAGACATCGCATTCTTCACATTTCTGAAATGATGTCAAGATATTTTCTCTCTCCAGGATGTCAGATAATGGATTTAAGTTACAGCAAGACAAACTTCAAAGAAAAGTGGAATCCATTAATCAGGAAAGTGGTGGGCTTCTCCTTGTTGGAATCATTGAAGCAGAGGCTAGACAGCCATCTGTTGAGATGGCTTAATCTGAACATTGCACTAAGCAGGGGGCTGGATTTGATGGCCTAAATTGCCCAAAGGTATTTTCTAGACAGCTCAGTCTGGTTTCCATGAAGCAGTTGTCAATTTGTTCCCACTCAACTCGGCAATGTTTGATCAGGGTTAGCAGCTGCCATCAGCAGCTGCACCAAAGCTGCATGAGCTATCAGCCATATTTTGGGTCCAAGGCCCACCTTCTTTCAGACAAGCTGTATAGGCGGCCATAGAGTCCCCATTTCTGATACTTGCAGCCTTCAACTCTGTTCTCCAGATTGGCAAGCTGCTTGACATGGGCTCAGTTAAAGGAAATCTAACAGTATAACAATCTGCCACAATGCTTTCATCAGATTGACCCCCCTACAGCCCCTTTCCACCACTGCCCCAGGATTCTGAACCTAATTTGGGGGTCTTTTTTTCCTGAGCAAGCAAAAGACAAGAGAAACAAAAACATCCTCTAGGATGTTTTTATTTTATTGAGCCTCTAAAATAATTAACTGCAGTGATAGATTGACTAATTATGTATCTTCAAGTCATTGTCACCTTCAATGCCTAGGCAAATAGCAATAGCACATAGACACACACACACACACACACACACACACACACACACACACACACACACATATATATATATATATATATATATATATATATATATATATATATATATATATATATATATATATACACCGCTTCACAGTGCTTTTATAGCCCTCCCTAAGCGGTTTACAGAGCATATTTCCCCCATATATATATGTATCTTCAAGTCATTGTCATCTTCAATGCCTAGGCAAATAGCAATAGCACTTAGACATACATACATACATACATACATACATACATACATACATATATATATATATATATATATATATATATATATATACACCGCTTCACAGTGCTTTTATAGCCCTCCCTAAGCAGTTTACAGAGCATATTTCCCCCAAAAATCTGGGTCCTCATTTTTCCCACCTTGAAAGGAGGGAAGGCTGAGTCAACCTTGAGAATTGAACTGCTGGTAGTCAGCAGAATTAGCCTGCAATGCTGCATTCTAATCACTGTGCCATCACAGCTCTTGATTTTCTCTATGATGATCTGGCCCTAACATGGTCTTTCAGGTCTTCCAGCAGTGTACCACTGTAAATGAGTCTACCCACTTTTATGCTGGTCAAGCTCTTCTTCTCTTTCCTTCCACCTTTCCCAGCATTTGCGTTTTCTCCAAAGAACAAGGGTGTTGCAGAATGTGTCCAGAGTAGAATAATACGAGCCTGTATTGGTGAACCAGTAGAATTGTACAGTAGCATTGGACTGCTCAGTCAGCGGTATTTTTAGGCTATAACTCTATAATTTTTTTTACTCATTTAATGCAGGGCTAAAATAAAGACATCAGTAGAATGAAATATATTCTGCCCTCCCCCTAACAAACAAGGAATCTGAATGTCAGCAACTGTTGTCTATATAATGAAAGGAAAGCAACAGGAGGGAATTTCTAAATAACAGCTCTACTTGTGACTCAGCTCATTACATGACTCCAATTTGTCTTGTGTTTTAGGGGGAAAAAACCTTGTTGTTAGAAGAAGGAGTTTAGAGATGATGGGCAGAATTCATCAATGAGTTCTGCCCAATTTTTCCTTTAGCATTTAAACTGCTGGAGGAATCAACTTGCTTGTTATGTGTTGCACATGCAAAATCAAGACAGCATCATTCCCTATATGAGGTTCTGATTATTTGTGGTCTGCATCTCTTTTCTCTTCATTTAATTTTATTTGGGGCGTCCTTCAGACGATTTATGATTTTGTTTGATTTCCAAAACATCCATCCTAAATAGCTGGGAATGTTCAACAGGCCTCCTCCTTATCCCCATTTAGTGAAAGAACTTTTTGTCCTTATTCAGTATGTTTGCTTTGTTTTTCCCATAGTCCCAAATGTGGTGGGTCAACTTCTCCCAGGCTGTTCCTCCCTAGCTATATTAGGCTATTTCTCTTCAGAGGCAAAATGGCTGGAAGGGAAGGGAATTGTATCCAATACATCTAAAAGACTGGGGGAAATTGCTGAAACTCTTCTGCGTTGTGGATGAAGAACAATGATCTTTTGACAATGGCTGCATGGGATCCAACACATTAGCAGATCCCGTGCTGTTCATGTAAAAAGGCCTGATCTGCTTTTATTATTTCTGCCTTGAGGTTTAGAAAGAAGAAGGAAGGGTGGGGGGAACAAGGACAGTTTCTTTTGCCTTTTGGCCCTGCTCCTTCATGTTACCCAGGGAGCTTCAGATTCCATCTATTTTCCACTGTGATTTCAGCCAAGAATAAAGTGGAAAGTAAGAAGCTTTATTGTGAGAAAGAGATTACTGTAAGCATTCAGTGAAAGCCTGTATTAAGAAAACAAGATTGAAACTCCAGGTCCCTGATATAAATAGCTTTGTGTATAGATTAACACTATGTAGTGTATATAGAATGGAATGGAATGGAATGGAATAGAATAGAATTCTTTATTGGCCAAGTGTGATTGGACACGCAAGGAATTTGTCTTTGGTGCATATGCTCTCAATGTACATAAGAGAATAAAACACATTCATCAAGATTAAAAGATACAACACTTAGTGATAGTCAAGGTTACTAATAAGCTATCAAATTGTATTAGGAAACAAATAAAAACAATATAAATTGAAAGATGCAAGCAACATGGTTATAGTAATAACCATGGAAGTTGGAAGAGATAGATACTAGTAAGGTAGAGAAGAATAATAGTAATTCAGTCTTAGTAAATATATACAGCATTTCTATCCTGTTGCTAAGTTATTTAAGAAAGTTTTCCTAAATGCCGTCAAACTCTTACCATATGGATCTATAGGTAGATGCTTTCCCCCCACCCTCGCATGGAGATTATTTGCTTTGACAGCCCCCTTTGGAATAAGAATGTAAAACTGGGTAGATGTACTTTAACAAATATCTGTCCAAAATTCAGAAGAGACAGTAATTTTCTACTTCGCCTTCTAACATAGCAATGTGTGCACAAATCCAACCAACTAAAAATTAAACATTTAAATATTAAAACAGCACATGATGTCACTACGTGCATGAAACTGAAATAAAAGCATTTGAGGGGTTAAGCCTAAGGACAAAATAACATGTGTAAATGTGGGTGTGTTTGTATAGATACATAAAATGAAAGCTAGATAGTAGTATTCAACTTTAGATTTTACAAATGTCATTCCATGGTGATCGTTATCACTCTGATTTTTTTTCTTTTTAAATTCCTAGCACTCAATTGTTTAATCTCCGAAACCAATTCAAAATCAGAAATAGGGAAAATCCAGTCCAGGTTCCTCCCTGGTTTAATTGGATGATTTGGTGGATCAGTTTTGGCCCATTAAGCTGTAAATTTCCCATCTAGAGAAGTGGCACGTTATTCAGATGTTTTATTACATTAATAACCAAGTAGCAAGAACAAGACACACCTTGGATTGTTCCTGGGTACAGAGATATTGCTACCAGTTTTCCAAATGCTTTTTAAAAGAGAGCAAAAAACACTTTTGATGGTTGTGCTATAAATAGACAATAAATACACAGAAACACTATAAATAACAGCTGGCATCTTGCTCTGATTCCCTTCTTACTTAATTCCTGTTCAAAAGTAAGCATGACCTGGGCAAAGTCTGAGAAGAAGTGACTTGTGAAATATTTGTCCAGATTATTTTGCCACTGGTTTACCTTTATTGATTTATACAAATAAATTGCAGCATAGACAAAAATATTAGAAGTGTAGAACAATACAGTGCCATGCAAAGTATTTTGTTCTGAGGTGCCCTAAAAGTTGGAGCTGTCCATTGTATTTCCTTGTGGCTACCACAAGGGAGTATCGTTGAGAGTCTATGGCAGGGGTGTCAAACTCAATTTCATTGAGGGCCACATAAGGGTTGTATTTCACCTTGGGGGGCTGGAGTGGCCATGGCCAGGGTGGGCGTGACCAGCTCAACGTCACTCGTGTCAGGAGTGCCTGTGGTGGCCCGTGTGCTCTGCCACAGTAAACAGACTTCCGAGCTCTGTTTTTAGCTGCAATGGCCTCCTGCAACCCTTGCTGGCAGACGCACCACTGGTTGGTCCTTTGCTGTTTCCAAGGCAGCCCTGCAGTCCAGATTTAAGAACCCTGCAGGCCAGATCCGACTCCCAGGAATTGAGTTTGACACCCCTGGTCTATGGACACTGGCCTGCAGGTTAACCCCAAAGTGAACTCTGTTCATGAGAAAGAATGCATGAACCTCACAGAAATGTGTTTTATGTTTTACCAGCTTCTGAAGGTCACTTTCTATTGGTTTACCAGAGGTCTTCATTCCTGTTCCAGATTTATTGGGGAAATCACCAACTTACACACTAAAGGACGAATGAGGGAAAAGACAACCTATCTAGGACGCAAGGAAAGAAGAGCAAAGAAAGAAACAATGAGTTTTGGCCACAATCCCAACTGATAGCTCCTGACATAAGCAACCTAGTGAAGAAAGTGTTTGAAAGCCAAACAAATGTTAGGTAACTTTCCCCTCCTACTCCAATAATGTTGTTGACCAACCCTGCATTCCACAATATCAGGCTATTTACTCTACTCATAAACATCCTTACAACTGTGCCAACCGTCCATACTTATCTATTCTTCAGCAGCTACAGCTTACTTGATTTGGGGCCATAATCTTGCGTCCTAGAATAGTCCTCTTTCTAGAATCACCTCTAGTTTCAGAAGGCATGTAATCCAAATTTCTCTGATGCAACAAAGGAAAATACTGTAAAACAGTGCTCCTTAACCTTTTAAGATTGATTCTAATCTTCATTTTTAGATTAATTTAAAATTAATGCTAGCCAAATGACCAGTGATGGGATTCAAAACTTTTTACTACCTGTTCTGTGGGTGTGGCTTGATGGGCATGGTATGGCTTGGTGGACATGGTAGGGGAAGGATACTGTAAAATCTCCATTTCTTCCACACTCCAGGGGAAGCATATTACAAAATCCCCATTTCCTCCTGATCAGCTGGGACTCAGGAGGCAGAGAATAGATGGAGGCACGGCCAGTCAGAGGTGGTATTTACCAGTACTCAAAATTTGTGCTATCGGTTCTCCAGAACTGGTGAGAACCTGCTGAATACCACCTCTATGAGTGACTAAAGAATTTGAGGGAGAGGGGTTGTCTTAAAATGGCCAAGGTTGAGAAACACTGCTGAAGAGGAAGTGGGTCTCTATAGATACCTATGCATTTATTTGACTTTAGATGAATTTAAAGGTAAAAACAAAGGTTTTCTGAAGCTTAATTGTGGGCCTGCTTGACTGGAATGCCACTCCTGTTGATCTGCTGTATGCTCTAAACTTTGACGAAAGCCCAGGTGGCTAATATTGAATATATGTATCTATTTACACATACTGTATAAATATTTCAGAGGAGGGAAATTATGTAAATGTTAATAAACTCAAAATGCATTCTATGAAGATTTAAAAATGTGAAAATTACAATCATCTTTTAAAAACATATCTCCCAGACATAATTGTCAGAGATTGGTTGCTACTGGTTCACACCGGTTCAGGCGAACTGGTAGTGGAAATTGCGTCTGGGTAGATGAACTGGTAGGGACTGCAGCCTGATCACACACCCAAATGGGTTTCCCGGTTGCCCATTCCATTGCTGACATGTTTTTTATTCCTTTTTTAATGTTCTGCGCATGCACAGAACACTTTATAGGCAACAGTACACGTGCTCGCAGTGTGTGTCTGGGGGGGGTGCACAAACTGGCAGTAATGCCAGCAACAACCCACCCCCTGTGTGGGATGTATTGCATTATGGGTGTGGGCACACACGCTGTCACATGTGTGCCAATGGAGGGTTCTGGATCCCATTCCAACCAGTACAGTTGGAACAGGCCCAGCATCGTCCACATGGACGCGCGCAGTGTGCGCCTGTGTTTTACCACCTACATGACACTCCAGCTGCTCAGCATGGAAGCGCTGAAGATTTGAAATACCAGTAAGGAGTTTGGGCAGGTGGGTGTGCCCTCCGGAGCACCATACCGGAACGGTATTAGGTGCTCCAGGCAGGCTCCGGTATGCCCGTACTGGAGCATACCTCCTGCAACCCACCCCTGGTATGTGCGCTTGATTTCGGCGCGCGAGGAGAAAAAGGTTAGCCATGACTGCTCTAAGGGCTTCCAAAACTGAATTCTGTCTTGCCTTTTTGAATCATCATTCTTATGCTAACTGAGAAGTGGAATCAGTGCTGGCTTCAACTTTCCTCTTCATAAGCATTAGACACCAGATTCTTCATAATCACCAGATTCTCTACATTGTCTCAGTTATATTCTTGTGTCAGTTTAGACAGCATTTTCATCCCCTTAAACAGCAGAGCAACTTCATCCTTTAGCACTAGGTGTATGATTCTATGATTGAATCAGAAGTTTTCACAAATGTAGGCTTCTTTATTCAAGATCTTTGTTTCCTTTTTCCAATTCCTTGTGGGTAACCTGGGAAAGTCCTCTTTTTATACTACTGATGAGAAGCAAACTGTGAAAGAAAGCTCTACACCTCTTTCTTTGTTTCCTTATTATAAGTGCTTTTACGCCACTTGAATCATGTTATTCTAAGGATCACACAAGCAGCAAAATACAAATACAATGATAATAATTTATTGTCATTTTAATCTAAATATATACAGTCATCATCCTAACACAATCAAACTGTCATAACACAGTAATCCTAAAACATAACACTGTGTATCATCAGGAAAAAAAATTATCTTATACCCAAGGATCTTTATTGTTGTTGTTAGTTGCGAAGTCATTTCTGACCCATCGCCACCCCATGGACATCGTTCCTCCAGGCCTTCCTGTCCTCTACCATCTTCTGGAGTCCATTTAAGCTCACACCTACTGCTTTGGTGACTCCAGGGAGCCACCTAATTCTCTGTCGTCCCTTTCTTCTTTTGCCCTCAATCTTTCCCAGCATTAAACTCTTCTCCAGTGAGTCCTTCCTTCTCATTAGGTGTCCTTTGAGTTTAATCTTCAGGATCTGGCCTTCTGAACAGCAGTCAAGGATTTTTAACCTCTCATATTTTGCTCACCAGACATACTGTACTCTGGGAAAAACCATGGTTTTAGGCATTTCCTGAATATTGCAAGTGAGGGTTTGTAAAACTTCTTTACATCTGGTGGGAGGGTATTCTTACAAGAGGGGACCTCCTGCAGAGAAGGGTCACCCACACTTAGCAATAGCAATAGCAGTTAGACTTATATACCGCTTCATAGGGCTTTCAGCCCTCTCTAAGCGGTTTACAGAGTCAGCATATTGCCCCCACAGTCTGGGTCCTCATTTCACCCACCTCGGAAGGATGGAAGGCTGAGTCAACCTTGAGCCGGTGAGATTTGAACCGCTGAACTGCAGATAGCAGTCAGCTGAAGTGGCCTGCAGTACTGCACCCTAACCACTGTGCCACCTCGGCTCTTATAATCACTTCATGTGGGGTGGACAGTATCAACAAGCTGTTTCAGCCAACATGACTTGGTGGACAAATTCTATTTGGACAGGTGGTCCTGGAGCCAGCCAGCCCCTAGGTCGCCACACCAAATAAGATTTTAAAGGTCATCACCAGCAACTGGACTTGCACCTGAAATTTCTTGCTATATTGAAGTGGCCTGACAACACCTGCTTGTTCTGATTAAGTTACATTAATATGAACTTTGGCTTTAAATGGATGCAGAGAAAATATGGACTCAATCGTGCCATTTGATAATCTCTTGCAGGGATATTTTACTTCTGAGGACTTCTGAGGGCCTATTTTCTGTTAAATCAATGAGTAAACAAGAAGGATTGTCTAGCTCATTGTCTGTGTGGACAGGTAGTCCTCGACGTACGACCACAATTGAGAACAAAATTTAGATTGTTAAGTGAGAAATTTGTTAAGTGAATTTTGCCCCATTTTACAACTTTTCTCGCCACAGTTGTTAAATGAATCACTGCAGGTGTTAAGTTAGCAACGTGGTTGTTAAATGAATCAAGCCTCCCCATTGACTTTCCTTGTAAGAAGATGACAATATATGACTCCAGGACACTGCAACCGTCATGAATATGAGTCTGTTGCCAAGCATGTGAATTTTGATCACTTGACTATGGGGATTCTGTAAAGATCATAACTGTGGAAAAATGGTCATAAGTCCCTTTTTTCAGTGCCGTTGTAACTTTGAACGGTCACTGAATGAACTGTTGTAAGTAGAGGACTACCTGTACTTAAGAACACTGACCCAAATCTGTGCATTTTTTGAGCAACAGAAGTCAATCCAGTTAAAAGAAGATATTTCTTTTGTATCATACATTTTATTCACTGGAAGATTAATTCACTTCTTTTCCCCGATCCTTTTTAGTAAATAAAATGCTCATCAAAATCAGACGATTTGCAGCTTGGTAAACTGAACAAATGTTTGTTGTAACCTTAATTATGGACTATAACAAAGAGAAAGGCAAAACTTCACTGGGGTAGGCCACATCTCTTTATTTGTTAGCACTTCAATCATTTCCAATGGACTTCTGAGGGGGAAATGGTGAACTAAAGATGGCTCCAGTTCCAGTTAATAGACTGGTTCTTTGTAAATCCACTCTGGACAAAGAGAAGACTTAAAATTGCCCACAAGTGCTCCATACAGTTGCTCCTCACACAGTGACCACAAGACAGCAGTTTCTATGTCAGTTTTAAAGCTCTGGGAGATGAGAGGGAATACCTGTCTTGTTCAACTCACTGTCAGCACTTTTAAAAGGACACCGAGCCTGCATATTTCCCATGCTAATCACTTCTGGAAATTGTTTGTTAAGTGCTTTTCGTTAATTGTATTAGGAACCTTTAGATGGACAGGTTTTTATAGGATAGGGGGAATTTCTTCAATCTTTAGCAAAAGAAGTTTCAAATGCAAGTTAGCTATTTAAAAAAATTCTGGAATAAACAGGGTGATTAAAATCTTGATTTTAGAAAATTATAATTAGATAAAGTTGAAATATGTTTAACAGTTCCCCCTGTCTGACTGACCCAAAGGGGTGGTGCTTTCTTCTGATTCTCAGTCAAGAGAGCCTGCGTTGTCTGAGAGATATGATGTCTGAGAGATGCTTCCACCATTATGTGGCCAGCATGAAAATATGGAATGATATAATCTTTTCCCACCTGGTACCTATTTCTCTACTTACATTTGCATGCTTTTGAACAGCTACTGGCAGGAACTGGTGTGAGTAATGGGAGCTCATCCTAACACATGGCACTTGGGTCTAAAACCCAAGTATCAGCTTTCCAGCTGACAAGGCCCAGCATCTTAACCATTGAATCATCACACCGCCCCTTAAATTTGAAATAAGATTTTGAAATTAATTATAAAAATCGTTCATGTGGAAAAAAATATTTTTGTTTTGAATTCCTTAAAAAAAAACCCAAAATGATAGGAACTTTGTATGTTGGCTATTAGGAGGAACTAGAAGGAACTAAAGACTTCAATTAAGGAGAAGAACACTTAAATTTGACGTAGTACTACAGACTAGAACAAAATATTTTAACATTTAACATACTGAAGAATATTTTTGAACAATGGACTCAGGAGTTAATTTTAAGATTTGTTAAAGCTTCAACACTTTTGTGAGAATGAACAAAGAAAAATGAAAAGAAGTTAAGTTCTAGGATATCATATGAAGGGACTAAAGTTCAAGATTGTTAAATCTTAAAAAAAAGGAATGTAAAGTTGGTTTATTTGATGATGGTTAAAGTAAGTATGTTATCTTTGGTAACCCTTAATGGGCCTTAGCTGATCAGGACTGAAATTATGAGGTTTTCAAGAATTTGCTCATAAATAAGAGTTGGGATATGAAAAGAAGAGGTAATTTGTTTTATTTTAAGAGAAGGTTGATAATTTAGTAAAATTATTTATACCTGTAATGAAGGGGAAGTAATTTCGTTATATATTTGTTTTCTTTTCCTTTATTGTACTCTTATTTTCCCTTTCTTTCTTTTTCTCCCCTTCTATTTTTTTTTCTTTTGTTGTTTAGTTTGTTTTTTTATCATTTTTCAGTAAAATTACTATTAGAAAAAGAAAGGAGGGAGAAGGAGGTTGGGAAGTGGCATTTCCCTTCCCTCACCATGGTTGCCAAGCCCAAACAAGCCTAAAGGGTGCTATGACCTTGCCTCAAGAAGGGCTGGAAAGTCACCAAAGAGGAAAAGACGAAGAGAACAAAATGAAGCCAGTGTAAATATTTGATTCCCAAAGGATAAGAGATGTGGCACATTCTCTCAAAATTATGCAATAATAAGCAGTCTTAGAATACCAATCAAGTTGTTTTCCATGTGGTGAACTGCTTTTTAAAAAAAGCATATTGGGCACTGATCACAAAACATTTATTTCAAAACAACAGAGCAGACCCTTTTGTGTGTCCTTCGGAGATTTTTTTTCTAAATAGTTTGGAAGTGTTGACGGGCTGGAATGTAGGTGTTCTGTCTACTTCGATATAAGTCGAAGTGTAGCTAGTTTTACATGGGCAAAAAAAAATGTACTGGGTTTGAAAGCAAATGGCTTCATTGAAATGCACCTTGTAAACAATATGAAGCAAAACTGCATTCCAGGTCAGCATTTCTAAACCCGAACTCATACCAAAAGATGTTGTCATATCCCAAGCTGCCCTTCTGCACTTCCCTGGGGCACTGGTAGGCCTATGACATAAAATAATCTGCTTTGCTTGGCTGGTTACCCTCCTGAGATACCTGAATTGTTATTGTTGTTTTAAACCCTTGACTAGCTCTGGGTCAAGTTCTCACCACCTTCTCTTATCACCTGTTCCTAAGGAAAGCATATTTTTTTAAAAAAATATATTTTATTCATTTTCACATTCCATTTTGCAATCACTTATATACAGGGTATTTGCTATAAGAAAAGAAAAAGATAAAAAAGGAAAACACAACTCATCATTCACAACCCCACCTGACACTTCCATCCTCCATACACCCCATCTACCCCCTCCAACTTTCCTTTCTCCCTCTAACACTCCCCTCCTACTTCCCTTTCCCCTCAAACCTTCCTTCTCCCCTTACTCCCAACACGCCCTCCTTACATTTCCCTTACTCCTTCCTTACTCCTCCCTCTTCTTTCCCTCTACCTCCCTCCTTGGTGTATGCCTTTATTCAAGTATTGTTTAATCTGATAAAAAGTAAAATAAACCAAGGAAAAAAAAATATAAAGAAAGAAAAGAGAAAGAAAAAAAAAACAAAAAAGGAAAAAAAAAACAACCGTATATAAGTACATTCTTGTTCTTATTGAGACTATGTTAACACACACCCACCCACCCCCCATGAATCCCCATCCCTAATCCCCCCGACTTCCCAGGGCCCACACCTGGCACTGCCTTCTGTCTAAAGTATCTTGTATACGTATGGATTAAAAATAAAAATAATATATTAAAGGAAAGAGAAACAAGAAAAAAGAAAGGAAAAAAAAGAGAAAAGAGAAAAAAGAAAAAAGAAAAAAAAAGGAAAAAGAACTCTTTGTGTTGAACTCAGCCCCCCATCTTTATCTATGCCTAAATAGTATAAGTCATTCTATCTATATTTTATTCTCGTCTCTTACTTCTTTGTTATTTACCCCAACCTCCTGTAGACTCTCCCGTTCCTCTTCCTTAGCCTTGTATTCAGATAAACATTTATACAGATTTGTGTAGGCATCAATATACAGTCTAGCCAAAAATAGTCCCTTCCGGTAAAGTTTAAGCAACGTGGATCATGCCACATATTCAAATATTACTTTACAGAGGAATAATCAAACTTTCCCTTCTAATAGAATTTAAACAGCGTAGATAATCTTTCTTAACCTCATTTTCAAACAGTAATTCAAAATAATCTAACCAAACTTTCCCTTCTTAGTAAAGTTTAAGCAGCGTGGATCAAGTATTACTTTACACAAAAATCAGTTTACAATCTATTTTAAAATAATCCCAACCGGCTTTCTCTTCTAATAGGATTTAAACAACGTAAATCATTCCGCATGCATTTTACCCTCATCCCTTGCTTGTCTGATATTACCACTATCAAATTTATACAGACATTAGTTTAAGATCTAGCTCAAAGTAATTTCAGCCAACTTTCCCTTCTAATAAGAATTAAATAGCATGGATCATTCCACATATTCAAATAAAACTTTCAACAAAAGTCAGTTAACCTTCTGTTTTAAAGTAATCCCTTCTAATAGAATTTAAACAACATAAATCATCCGCATTCATTTTACATATATAATCAAACTTTCCCTTCTAATAAAATTTAAACAGCGTAAATAATCTTTCTTAACCTCATTTTCAAACAGTAATTCAGAATAATCTAACCAAACTTTCCCTTCTTAGTAGAGTTTAAGCAGTGTGGATCAAGTATTACTTTACACAAAAATCAGTTTACATTCTATCTTAAGATAATCCCAACCGGCTTTCTCTTCTAATAGGATTTAAACAACGTAAATCATTCCGCATGCATTTTACCCTCATCCCTTGCTTGTCTGATATTTACCACTATCAAATTTATGCAAACATTAGTTTAGGATCTAGTTCAAAGTAATTTCATCCAACTTTCCCTTCTAATAAGAATTAAATAGCATGGATCAATCCACATATTCAAGTAATACTTTCAACAAAAATCAGTTAACCTTCTGTTTTAAAGTAATCCCTTCTAACAGAATTTAAACAACATAAATCATTCCGCATTCATTTTACATATATACAATCAATATCACCCCACCAATAAGTTCCGCTTTTTCTACCGGAGAAAGGTCGCAAACCCCCATTCAGTCCACAACTTTGGCAAATATTTTAAAATGTCTAAATCCTCGATCTCCGCTTTTCTGCTTCTCCAAGGGAGGAAAGGCTACCCCCTCCATCTTGCAACCACGCGGCCTGCCGCTTGCCTTCTCCTTCAGCTTGTCTCTCCTCTTTTCCGAGTGAATCAGGAAGTCCCGCCTTCAAAGTCTTGTAATAGAAATCTCGAGCCTCCGAAACAGAGTTAAGACGGAATCTTTGATTCTCAAATGTGACCGTAATGCCGGCTGGGGCCTCCCATCTGTATTGGATCTGTTGATTTCTAAGCTCTTTAGTTAAAAAGGCATAGTCTCTTCTTGCTCTCAACATCTGGAAAGGTATTTCTTTGAAGACAATCAGGTCCTGGTCATCAACTCGCAGACTGTTATTATGAAACTTTTGCATAATCGCGTTTCTGGATTCTTTTGTGGAAAAATATATAATTATGTCCCTCGGGAGCTGTCGCTGTTCCGCTACCAACGAGTTCTGGCGATAGATTTTCCGAATCTGCCAATCAAAGTTAAGTCCCGGGCTTCACACCGCATGGCTGAAGGCTTCAACAAAGGTCTGTTTCAAATTCTCTCGCTCCTTTTCGCGGAGTCCTCTGACTCTTATTGCAAATGCCTTCCTATTAAAATTTATCATCACGAGCTGTTCTTCAGTGTCTCTAATTTTTTGTTGTAATATTTGAATATTAGTAGTCAAATTAGAATTAGCCTCCTCCAAGCTTTCCAATTTATTCTCTATTTCAGCAGAGTAATCTGACAGGGCAGACACGGCTGCAAACGTATTCACCTTCATTTGGTCAATTTTAAACTTTAAATCATCATATAGCTCCAATACGAATTCCTTGATTTCTTGTTTAAAATCATTAAGCATTTGAAAGAAAAATTCCTGTGTTAAAAATTCTCCAGTAGAGGGCATAGGAGACAAGGGCTGTGATTCCAGTATAAATTCTTTAGATTCTTTAGGCACATTTGTAGAGAGACGCTTCGATTTTGACATGGGTGCCATAATAAATAAACAAATAAACAGCGCTTTCGCTCCCCTCTGTTTCCCAAAAAAAAGAGTTTATTTTGTTAAGGAGCGGTCTGCAGGAAGGTAAAACCGGCTAAGTATATCCCCTATCAGTCACCAACGGAGAGAAATCGCCATTTTGAAGTCCGTTTAAACAAAGAAGTCTCTAAGACAAATGGTGCTGGTATTTAAGATAGTAATAAAAGCATAAATCTCACAGGAGTGGGACCCGCCCGTATTAATCCTGGCTTGGAACAACTTTGCTTTGTCCTGGGGGGGGGCTCGCCTGTCTAGGGCTGCAAAAAAAAGGCAGCTGAGAAGAACTGGCTGGAGATAAAAGCTCCGCTCCCGCTGGATCTAATCTCTGTCCACAGCCAAAAAAAGAGAAAGGCTGTGGATTACGAATAGACCCTAGCACACAGAGCTACTCCCTGCCCCTTTCTTAGCCAAAAAGGGGTGATATCTATGATCTTATTTAGATATACAGACCAGATCTCTGAGAGGAGCTCAGTTGAGCCCTCCTCGGCAACAGGCTCCGCCCCCAGGAACCCTAAGGAAAGCATATTAACTGCCCTTTGTGATTCTACTGCCTGGGTTACACAAGTGTCTTCTCTGCTCCTATTTGAGTAAAATATTCTTGATCCCAAGAAATACTAAAAAACAAAACAAAACAAAATTTAAAAAATAAAACAAAACCCCAATACCCAACATGTTCCTCTCAATTTATATAATTGCTATATCCTGATTAATCCTTGAATGTTTCAGAATATCAATGTAAGTAAGTGCATCCCATGTTCACCCCCTCCTTCAGTATCTTGGAAGATAGTCTACCCTTGCAGAGAAGATGGACATTATTATCTTTCAATGGCAGCTATTTGTGGTTCCTTCTGACTCCAGAAGGAGAGTGAAAAGTCTTGGGGATCCATGGCCATTATGCTTTAGCCTGATGGACTTCAGCCTGGGCATTCAGTTAGCACTTGTTAGGCTCCAGCATGAAATTAGCCTCGGATTCTTGTGCAGCTGCAAGTGGTCCAAAACACAAACATACATTCAGGGGTGGGTTTCAAAAATTTTAGCAAGGGATTCTCTGCCCGGCTGCTGAGTGGGTGTGGCCATGGTGGACATGGCCTAGTCAGCCTCCTGCACTGGGGGGCGGGATTTTTGCCCTCCCTGGGCTCTGGAGGCTTTCTTAGAGCCTCCGGGAGGGCAAAAATGGCCTCCCAGGCTCTGGAGGCCCCCTGGAGTCTGGAAACGGGCCTGTTTCCCAAACTTCCGATAGGCCCATTTTTCGCTCTTCCCAAGCCTCCGTGCATGCCCTGAACTTACCTGCATCCAAAACAGGCTGCGTGGGGACTCCTGGGAGGGGCAGGGAGGGGTGGGCAGGGTCAGCCAGGAGTGGGATTTGGGGGTACTCCAAACTGCACAGCATCTTAACTAGAGGTTCTCCCAGCAGCCCACCCCCGCACACACACCTGAGTTCCAGAGAACTTACCTATTCCCAGGCTATGACTGGCAGTCTGGGAAATTCTTGTGTAATAGACTGAATATAATAAAGTAATGAGCTTGAACCTTACATGTGTAGTCTGATTACTTGTGCCCAACAACACCAAGATTCAAATATTGATATTCTTCTTTGGATTAAAAAGTGATTTTTGAAAAAGGTGTAAAAGCACACCAAAAGGAAAATGTTTCCTTCCTCGGTATTCAGCCACAACTATCTATTTGGAGATCAAGCTTTACGGGAACTTAAATTTCTTCTTGTTCCTTCATAGGTAAATACAGAACCAAAACAAACCAGTTTGAAGTTTATTTTTAACAATTATAGGTACATCCAAAGCATTACTTCGTTTCATTTTTCTCACTTCCTTGAGCAGCGGAGAAAGTGTGTGTTTATGAGAGGGAGGGAGAGGGAGAGGGAGAAAGAGAATGTGAAATTTACCTGGGTTATGAAATACTCATGACACAGAATAGATAGGAGAAGTGCTGGACCTCAAAATCTCAATTTTTTTCAAACAGGTTTCTCAAACTTCATTCCACCAGTGAGAATCTACTTTGCATTGTGCTCTCCTACTCTTCCTGCCCACCTACCCAGTTAAAACCATTCCTTTTGACCCAGATCAGGATACATGGTATGTGACATAAATTCCAACAGCTTGGAACAACCTACTGGCATCCATATTCTATTAATGGAACGTGTTGGCCACCTGCCAGTTTGCTATATGTCTATTTTTACTACTTGTTTCTCTTAGAATAGATAAGTAAGCTATAATTGAATTCTATGCGTACTCAGCACCACTCATTGTGGTGGGACGTATTTCCAGATAACGGGGCCCATCTGCCATCTCCAAATTGCTCCCTTCCAAATATTTTGAATTCAGCTCCTGTTCAATCAGGCCAATGGTCCCTGCCCACTCTGGTGGTTACATGGTATTTTTAGAGATGCTTTCAAAGAAGAAGAGGATAGATTTAGAGGAGGACCTTTTGAATGCAAAACATTTGTACGAACGTTTTTATAATGTATGGAAGCATCACGAAAGTGCTTGATCATAAATAGTACAGCTGAACCACATGAGAAAATAAATTCCAAGTTCAAGTGTCCAGGTACAGTTATAAAACTGTTGTTTAAATTACCCTGGATAGCTGCTATAAGTCAGCGAGGGTGCTAACCCTTATAATAATAAATCAGGAAATTTAAAGCAGGGTTCCATATGCCTACGTACTATGAATTTTGCAGCCAAAATGGAACTATCTAAGCAAAAGGGATGGAATCAGCAAGTTTGAGTTTCTGCCAACATCTGTATAAATAATAACAGTGCATTTTTGGGATGGTGGTGATAACCATATAAGAGCATGAGGAAAAATCAAAACAAAGCCTATTGTGAATTTAATATGTTTCTTGGCGTATTTAGGAGAAGCATGATGAAAGGGATAAAAACCATATATAGCCATACAAGGAGTTTCAGGTGTCTTCAACAGGTAAAATAGAACGGACACCTGTAAGGACCTCACTTGTGGAAAATTCTCCCCCAATGAAATAGACATGGCACTCACAGGGATGATCTTTCAGGATGAGGCTCCCTATTCCTAAGCATTGCTATAGTTTTGCCTTCACAGTTTAATTTTAAAATAATCTGGGGTACAGAATTATTTTATGATGTCTACAACTTCTGAGGTGTTTATTATTGGTGTTTTCGTGTTCTGCTCTTCTATTGACTTTTGAAAATGTTTTCACTTAAGTTTGGTTTTCAGGTGGATTTACAGTACAAGAAATGCTGTTTCTGCAGTACAAGAAATGCTGTTTGGCAGTCTGATTTAGACAGTCCATGCTAGAATGTTTGTTGCCAGTTCCCCAGCCAGTTGACCTGTACTGGATATGTACATTTTGAGACACTACACAGTACACAACAGAGGTGGTTTGCTGCCGGTTCGGCCCGGATCAGCCAAACCAGTAGTAGCAGTAGCGGGAGGCTCCGCCCACCCACCTGGACACTTCTGCACAGAAGGGTTGCATGTGCATACACGCTGGGAGCGCGCCAGAACCGGTAGTGATAAAATTAGCAACCCACCTCTGGTACACAGACTACCGTTTCCTATCATCCAAACTTTGAAGCACCTCCTGAAAGAGGAGACACTAGTGGTGTTTTCTTTGTACATCTTTAATCCAAAGAACAAACATTCTCTTGTCTTACAAATCTGCAAAGATAACCTGTTACTTATTACATGAATACATTCTTTCACCTAGGTGTAATTATATGGGTTGGGCAAGGACAGAGAACAATGAACAATGATCCTTATGAATAAGAATCCTACCAGGGTGCTCCCAATTTCACTTGCAATACCTTGGTCAGTCCGTAACACAAATAAACACAAATAAACTGAATACATTTCACTGAATACATTCCACTTCAATATTCTGCTCCAATTTGGTCCCTTCCATGTGACTATAACTCCCATAATCTGCATCCCAGACTTGTTGGGAATACTGGAAATGGTAGTCCAGAATGCCCAACAGGCCTGAGCAAAGCTGAGTTTAAAATACCTTGATGGTTGTGACTTGTTAAAAATGTCGGCCATTTTTATAGCTGTTCACTCCATGTAGGCATTTGTTGTTTCCCTGTTTTTAACATTCAAGTTGCAATCCTAAGCACATACTAGTCATATTCACACAGCACACTGACCCTCGCATGGGTGTCAAACTTGCCCTCATAACACACTGACCCTGGCGGGCCGGTTGCGTCACAGGCAGGCCACACCCACCCAATACGTCACATGACAGCAATGTGACACCTTGAGTTTGACACCCATGCTCTAGACGAATGCTGGCTGGGGAATTCTGGGAGTTGAAGTCCGGACATCTTCAAGTGGCCAAGGTTGAGAAACACTGCTCTAGAGGTAAACACTTATTTCTGCATTCATGCAACATGTTAACTTAAATTTGGCTACTGTTAACCACTGTTTGGTTTCTGGCAACAGACTTTTTGGTTACCATATCATTCAGTACTGGTCAATCCAGAACATAGATTCATTAATTTGTTCAGTAACTGGCCTAAGATGTTAAATGAATGCAGGCATTATTTTGAGTTAAGATAACTAGGATTTCTCTTAATTATCTAGCCAAAGAGAAAAAGAGAGCATAAATGTTTCATTGTCCTGCCAAGTAGGGTCAATCATCTCTGGCCATGATGGGTCCTCCTCTCTGCTTGGAGGAGTGGGAGAGTGGGGAGGTTGACCTTTGCAGTTTCTAGCCCTAGGAGAGTGGTCAAGGGCAGGGCGCCACTCTCATCCCTTTGCAATCTTGTTGCAAGAAATCTTGCCTATCACTCCCTGGTTCAAGACGGACTCTTCCCCCCTCCGGCTGCTGACCCTGCCCGAATTTGCTTTATAATACAGCAGCAATGAACAAGCCATCAGTTACCTTAACTTCCCTTAAAGCAGCTGCCTAGACAAACATGTTTTTTGCTCCTGGTGTTTTGTACCAGACAAACAGGTTAATGTTTGACTTGTACTTGGGCTAATGAGAGAAAGCCTCTAATTCTAAGACAATACAGTCTACAGGTTCCTGCTGAATCCAGCAGTTTCCACAGGCCAAATATCACAGGGCAGATACCAAACAGGCACCTATAGAGATCTGTAGATTCCCCTTACCCTGTTCCTGGAAAAGATTAAATGCATTAGCATTGGTCTTATATCAAGAGACTAAAGGAAATTAATATAAAAAAATAAACTACAAATGTTCTGGTTCTAATTCTGAATCACTGTTAAGTAAATTTTAGCAATTTTTTGTTATGCATCAAGAGTTTATGGTTTAATATCTACACATCTGTCCGGGGTGATGGGGAGGGGGGGGAGGCTTCCATTAAAAAATTCAAACATCCAAATGTCGCCGACGATCTTCTCCCTTTTTATTTTTGTTTCCGCGAGCGCTGGTGATGAAGCAACATTTTCTTGTAAGCTAATAGCACAAAATAAAAAATAAAAACAATCGGGTTTGTTTTGCTTTTGTAGCTTGGCAAGAAACCACATGGACGTAAGTTATGGGGAACAGAATAGTAATGGCTTGTGTTTACAGCAGGCAATAGCTAAAATAATTGCGCAGAACACAATTTAAAAATCATGCGTGCATCATCAGTAGAGGATTGCTGTGGTTTGAGGACAACATTTCTTTAAAGGGAAAACTTGGTGTAATGTTCAAGCAAATCTAATTACAAGTGAAGTTCAGGTCTATGCAGCTGCAGATACATTTCACCTTCACTCCTACCCTCTTCCCCCTCCCTCCCCTTCTTCCGAGTTATTGACTGCAGCTTTCAAGAGTGGGAATATTTAGAACGTGATAAGATCAGATCCTGTATTGCTGTTACTTACTCTTACCAGGAAGAGCTTCAGGCAGGGCCAGGGAAGAAGATTACTAACAGCCACAAATGTCCTTTAAAACGAGAAAACAAAGTAAACATGCTGTGGAGACTGTGAATCTGTAATGTGGCTTTTATTCAAAGACACCACTACTTCTACTTGGATTGCAATTATTCTCAGCCCACCCCCTTCCTTAAATAGTCCCATTGTTTCTCTCCCCCCAAAATATGAAAGTACTTTTCAGCCTCATTCAGCTGCTTGTCACTCAACAGATTAATAGAGTTGGGAGGGATCTTGTAGGTCATCTAGTCCAAACCCCTCCCCCCTGCCCAAGTAGACCCTACACCATTTCTGACAGGTGGTAGTCCTGTCTCTTCTTGAAAGCTTTCAGTGATGGAACTCCCACAACTTCTGAAGGCAAGCTGATCCATTGGTTGATTGTTCTCACTGTCAGAAAATTTCTCCTTATTTCGAGGTTGAATCTCTCCTTGATCAGTTATCTATTCCTTGTCTGGCCTCCGGGTGCCTTGGAAAATAGCTTGCCCTCTTCCTTTCTGTAGCAGCCCCTCAAATATTGGGATACTATCATGTCTCCCCTGGTCCGTCTCTTCACTAGATTAGCCATGCCCAGTTCCTGTAACTGTTCTTCATACGTTTTAGTCTACAGTCTCCCAATCATCCTGGTTGCACTTCTCTGCACTTTTTCTAGAATCTCACAAATGCTCTCAATATCTATATGGAGAGATGTTGTCTTTTCTGCAGTTTCAGGGGAATGAATCTTTGAAGGAATTCACTCCTGCAGAATTGGATTAGCACAAGGATGGCACAGGTATTAGAAATGGGGTCAACACAGTGGTGAAATTCATTTTTTTTTACTACCAGTTCTGTGAGCGTGGCTTGGTGGGCATGGTGTGGCTTGGTGGGCGTGGCTTGGTGGGCATGGCAGGTGAAGTATACTGCAAAATCTCTATTCCCATTCTACTCTGGGGCCAACCAGAGGTGGCATTTGCTGGTTCTCTGAACTATTCAAAATTTCTGCTACCAGTTCTCCAGAACTAGTCAGAACCTGCTGGATTTCACCCCTGGGTCAACATCACCCCTCCCCAGAAGAGCAAGAGTACAAACCATTATGGTTATGGCACAGTCTTGGGGTTTTGTTGATCCCCTTTGCTCCCACACTTTAGAAAGTAGATATCAAATTATTCCCAAGGCAAAAGGAAATGGCTGGATTGGTTTCACTGTCCATTCTAGAGAAAGCATATTGGAACCATTCTGGCTTCTCTGAGAAAGGGAGGGGATGAATGCAGTGGTGTCCTCGTTTCTCAATATACTATCCTTGGATCTTGAGCAATTATCAGCCTGTTTCCAACCTTTCCTTTTTAGGGAAGATCAATGAGAAGGTGGTGGAACTCCAGTTGCAGAGAATTTGGGAGGAAATTTATTATTATTATGGTTGGTCCCACAATTAGCCAGATGTATATCGGACATTAATACAATTGAGCAGCTCCAGAAGTATTTCACAAGAAGAGTACTCTACTCCTCTGCTTGCAATAGAATCCCTTATGCTAACAGGCTTGAAATTTTGGGCTTGGGCAACCTGGAACTATGCCACCTACAGTCTGACCTAAGCAGAGTACAGAAAATTGTCTGCTACAACGTCCTACCTGTCAATGACTATTTCAGCTTCAACCTCAATAATATTCCAGCGAACAATAGATACAAACTCAAGGTAAACCGCTCCAAACTCGATTGCAGAAAATACGATTTCAGCAACAGAGTGGTCAATGCCTGGAATGCTCAACCTGACTCAGTTGTCACATCCTCAAACCCCCACAGCTTCAACCTTAAACTGTCTACCATGGACCTCACTCCATTCCTAAGAGGTCTGCAAAGGGGGCATGCATAAGCGCAGCAATTTGCCTACCGTCCCTGTCCTACTGTCCCCATTTATTTGTACTCATTTCCTTTGTTCATGTCCATGTTTATACTTATACCTGTTATTTTGTACACGTTTGACAAACTAAAATAAATAAATAAATAAATAAATAAATAAATAAATAAATAAATAAATATTTAGAGAGGATTTGGCATTTCCAAATCCATGTCCTTCCCAAGGATCAGGGATAAGCAGATGTTGTTACTTAATAAAATTAAAAATATCACTACAGGCTGGAAGATGTTCCAAGTAAAATCAAATTGATTGATGGTGATTTTGTTAATGCCACTAATGTCCCAGTGGTGCTGTAGATATTTGGAATTGAACCCAAGGCATTTATTACTATTGGTGATATCTTTATCTTTCCTTTGCCACAGTTTTTCTACTTTTATTTGCATGTCTTTGTATTTTATCATTTTTCTCAAGTTGTTTTTCTTCTGTTCTGCTGTCTCCGTGTACTGCAACCTCCACTATCCAGATGTTTTGTCTTTCTTATTGACTATTGTTAAATCAAATGAGTTGTATGGCAGGTGCTTATCTGTTTGAATTCTAAAGTCCCAGAGCACTTTGGCAACTTTATTTATTATTGATTGTCTATTTTGTAATGCCAGCAGTTCTTGCTTGCATTATTTTTTTGCAGATGATGATTATGGCCATGATTATGGTCCTATTTGATGTGGGTTTATAACAATGTTTTTCAGCAGAAACCCATGCCCCCAAACCGGCTCTCCTACGGGGCTGACATCTTATTTTTCAGTTCTGAGCATGTGCAGAACAATTTTCAGTGGAAAATTATTGTGTTTTTTTTTTTCATTTTTAAAGGCTGTGTGCATGCATGGACCTTTTTATTTGCAAATGCACACAGATGCAAAATGTTTGAGGCACTGAACTGGCAGCAATGCCAGAAGCAACCCACCCCTGTCCTGTATCCAAGCTACACTTGTATGCCAACATTTTGTGATTAACCCTTTCCCTCCAGAAAAAGAATGTTGGTGGACATTCTATAACATCACAGAAACTTTGGCAGTAAGCAAGCAAAAAAGATAGCATCTGTATGTACATAAACTCAAGTGTGTATGTACAGAAAGTACTAGAACCTCACCCCACAAGCATGTCTCCCATTATTTAGTCCTGAATTACAGCACTAGGAAATTAGGATTGGTCAGGGCAAGTCTAATTTACTGGCACCTAAAAAGTTTGCATCCTTGAAATACTAACACATATGCTTTTAAAAGATAACGGCTTTAAAAGCATCATTGATCAATAGCATAAATATGCAAGCATGTTTATATTATAAGGGAAATATTGGAAATCTTTTGAAATAACTAATGAAGTTATGATAAATTACATGCAGTAACTTCAGAAACATTAAGCAAAGATCCAGCTTTCTGGAAAAGGCTCTAATGCTGGGAAAGATGAAAGGAATTTGAAGGAGAGGATCAAGCAAGGTGGATAGACTCACAATGAAGATAAGATGGCCTGTAGGAAGATTTGAAAGTACAGCTTAGGGATTACATTATCATGAAAAAGATCTATTTATGTGGTCACTCAGTCAAAAACAACTTGAGGGCACATAATCAGTCAATCACACAGTATATTACGAACTCTGACACGCTGATATTTTATAATAAACTTAGCTTCTCAGATGGTATGTTTGCTTTATAGAGTTTCCTTAGAATTTTCATAGTGCGACAGCTTGGTCCAAAACACTGGTACTCCAGTATGAACATGCCCATCCAATAACTGGCAGCCTATGGGCCAGATGCATCATGCACAGGCCACACCCAGCTCAGCTATGTGAAGGGGGGGGAAAGTCCCGAAACATCACATGACTGCGACATGATGCGGCAAGTTTGACACCATCCAATAGAGGATTCTTGCTGATTTCATTGAATTTCAGTGGTTCTTTTTGCTGAAATTAACAGAACCCAAGCTATGCCTGGGTGAAAATGTATGTATGTCTGCATGCAATACAAAAAAGAGACTCACAAATTGTGGTGAGAGATCTGCCTGTGGTGCCCAGAACCACTCCAAAACTGTTGACAGGCAAATGGTGATGTGGAATGAGGAGAATATTAATTACAGAGACAGTTCATTTCAACTAAAATGAAATATATTAAAATATAATATCTAAGATTTTAAACAAATATCTTCCTCTTATCTCTTCCATGAGAGAAGGCAACATGGGCAAGGTAAATGGGGAAACATCCTTAGTCAAAGCACTTATGTATTGTTTTTTTGGATATTGTTGCTTCCAGACTTAAATAGTACAATCTCAGGTGTCTCTCTTGTAATAGAACATCCTGTGAAATAAATATCAACCATAATTTCCTACCATCTATTCTACTATTTTTTTTTTAAAAAAAAAGGCTTCACAGATTCATATTCTATGTCTCCCTCCCTGAGCACTTGCAGCCACTCATATTTTCCAAATTTTGACATCTAGTTCTTATTAGAGAAGTTGAAAATTGTAAATTCCATTGCCAATATTGAAAATTGTAAATTCCATTGCCAAAATTAAATTATGTTAGTTTACATTCATGTTTCCTAAACTTGGCAACATCCAGAGATGTGGATCTTAATTCCTAGAATTCTCCAGCCACTAAGGTGATGATCTACATTCATCAATCTGCTTTCAGTGCTTGACAACATCGAGTTCAGTGATGAGAAGTGACAATGATGTGAAGAAGTAACTTGAAAGGAAAATAAGGTTCACAAACATCCTCCTTTCTCACTCATGAAATATTAGAAGATGTGGGCATGAAACTTGGGAATGTGGGTTTATCCACAAATAGGCCATTTCCTGGGAAATCATTCTTGGCTGTCACATATTAATCAAGTTCTTAAAGATGGTGTGGAGTGAATATGCAGGCTGCAAATCTATACTTCACATTCTGAAGTTTCAATTGCTGCGAAGAGAGATTTTCTTTCTGTCACGTACACAAAGTCCCCATCGGTATTATTGCTTCTAGTTTGTATTTTTCCTGTACAAGTAGAGCATTCTGTGTAATATTTGGCTGTGGACAAGATTTATTTTAATTGTTTATCACTTACTGAGCTAAAATCTATTATGAATGCAGAGAGCCTGGCATTGTAACAAAACTGTCACCATTTTGTGGTCTGTTGAGAACATTGTATGTGTTTTGTAAATCAAGTTTCATATATATTTAGTTTATTTTTATTTAAATAATGTTTCGTTTTGTTTATCCCTTGTGAGATTGGTCTACCTTCTCAATGTCAGGAAGAAGTTCTGATTCTTCTAATCACTTTTATTTATACTATCGGGCAGCGATGGTGAACCTTTTTGGCACCGAGTGCCAAAAAGGGAACATGCACTTGTCTAGGCCATGATCAAGAAGAGGAGTTGTCCAGGGGGCATGCGTGACATGAAAAATTAACTTCTGGTTTCCAGCACGCGCATGCACACCAACCGGCAAGTCTTCCGGTTACTGATGTGCATGTGCACACACCGATCAGCTGGCCAGGGCGCATTCTCATGCCAGAAAATGGAAGACCAGCTCTTCCGGTTTCCAGCACTGCCGCACACACAAAGGCTAGCTGATTGTCGCATGCACATGCACGCCCGAAACTCGGAAGAGGAACAACTGATGCAGCGTGTGCCAAATGAAATGGCTCCATGTGCCATTTTAGGCACGCGTGCCATAGATTCACCATCATGGCTTTAGTGCCAAGAGGTTGTACTGTTTGAGACTATTTATTTCCTTTTTTGGTGTTACCCTTACATGCTCTAGAAGGCTACTGGAAGTTGTTGGAGCCTTATATCTTTCAGACAAGGTTGGGAAAGGATAGAAGATAGTAATTATATTGCTAAACAGCTACAGCAGGACAGAAGTTGGCGTCAGAGAGTCTAGACCCAATGAGTCTCTGGGAAAGAGGTTTTGAACCTCCAGCTTTTCAGCTTCTATGCTCAAACCTGCTGCTGTTCAATTAAGTTGGAGTGTAATAACAAACATAGTTTAACTGGATACATTTTCCAAGCCCAATTTTGTGCCAAATTTATTAGCATCTAGTTCATTTCCAGATGCATGGTAATGGACAGAATGGATAACGCTGTACCTTAAGTTCACCTTCTATCCTCTGGTTGAGTCTCATTGTTAGGAATGTAGAAGTTAGTCAACATGACTATACATCTCCTCTAATTATACAAGTATTATGTCAAATATAAGAGGAAGAATGTTTAGACATGGTTGAACTACAGTTCCCAGCAGTCCAAAATAGGAAGGCCCATACCGAACATCTTGAGCAACTGAGTTTCTCCATTCTTTCTGGTTTAGGATTTACGGGAATAAAACTCTCAATATAGTAGATTTATGGCAAGGGCTTTTTAAGACTTAGAAAAAGAGCAGCTGTACACACACACACACACACACACACACACTCTGCAGAGAAAAGAGATGGGAAGATCCAGTGGTGAAATTCATTTTTTTTACTACCAGTTCTGTGGGCATGGCTTTTGTGCATCAAAGGAAAGGAAGAGACGAGAGCCAGGACGTCCAGAAAATCAGGTTTATTCCCTAGCAACTATGTACAGTGATTCAAATGTATTCCCCGCTTGACATCTATTTAAACAAGCTGTCAAAGCGGGGGAACCAATGGGCGCTCTCCCGGCATCTGGCAACTGATGACACTGCGCCCTAGCCAATCCAGGTGGCTCTAGCGGTTAGCAACAGGCTATGCTGCGCCCCAGCCAATCAGGGCGCAGCCTGGTCTGTTGCTGGCCTCCTGGTCGTAATTCGAGGACTTTATGAGTCCTCAACAGGTGTGGCTTGGTGGGTGCGGCTTGGTGGGTGTGGCAGGGGAAGGATACTGTAAAATCTCCATTCCTTCCCCACTCCAGGGGAAGGTTAGTGCAAAATCCCCATTTTCTCCCGATCAGCTTGGACTCAGGAGGCAGAAAATAGATGGGGGCGGGGCCAGTCAGAGGTGGTATTTACCGGTTCTCTGAACCAGAGGTGGATTGCTCCCGGTTCGGCCAGTTCAGCCAAACCGGTAGTGGAATTCAGATCTGGGTCGCAGAACAGGCAGCAACCCAGGCCTGCCACACCCCTGAATCAGTTCCCTTGCCACCACTGGGCCACCGCCATTTTGATTTTTAGTGACTGCGCATTCTCAGTTCACTGTAAATTGTTCTGCGCATGAATGAAGAGCAATTACATTGAACAATGCACATACACGCAGCAGATGCATGGCACACGGGGTGGGGTTGCGAATTGGTAGTAAAACCAACAGCAACCCACCTCTGCTCTGAACTACTCAAAATTTCCAAATAAAAAAAAACATATACATACATACATACATACATACATACATACATACATACATACATACATACATACATACATATATATATATATATATATATATATATATATCAGCTCTCAGTTATTACCTCATGATGAAAATACAACCCATCCGTTTTTCAAGCTTTGGATGTGACACTTCCTGTAAGTCCACTTTGGAGATGGGTGACTCATTATGGCAGCTGATGATCTCCAGGCAAAAGCCAAATTTAGACTTTAACTTTTCGATTGCCAGCATTTGAAATACTGGGTGCAGCAGTATTCTTCTGCTGTTTCAAAGCTACCCAAAGGATTGGCAAACTGAAATGAGCATCTGTGTTTGCAGCTAGCCCTGACCTTCGTGAGTCTTTTTGTCTCTGCTTTCAGTTTATGTTAGCTCTGCCTGAACTCTTTCCCAAGGGGAATAGATGTTCCTTAGTTAAATGCCCTTCCAACAGCTGGGAAAATTAAACTACATCAAATTCATGTATCTCATCTGCAACGTCAAAGACCAGCAAACAGAGGGGGGAAATGCTTCTTTAGCAGGCCAGCCCTTGTTATGGCTATGAAACAAATATGCAAATAAATGGGATAGTCTTTGAAGACAATATACAAACCATCCACATCTTGTACCACCATGTGGTTTATTTTGATCAGAAGAAAACCATGGGGAGGTGGGATTGTGGGGGGGAGGAACAGGTATTCCAGTCATATTCTGACCTGTGGAAGCTCTTTGCAAACTTATCCAGATGATACAAACCTCGGTGTATATCAGCATCCATAGGACAGAGACTCACACAATCTCCCCACCTCACCCACACACTCCCAGCACAATCAAACGGTACTTTCCTGCATGCGTTTTATTTTTGGATCTATTCCATTATATGAATCACACTTGCCCTGCAGTAATTTCATGTCCTCTGCAGTGCTTCCAGTGAGCAATTGGATAGATCAAAAGCAAAATATTTCCTTTATTTTTTTTCTGTGCAAAGCGTACATACAGGTAGAAGGCCCTTCACAAGGATTTTGATAAGGTCAAAAAAAGTTTCAAAAGTGATTTCATATTTTTAAAATTAAGCAGCCATTAGATAAGGGGACAGGATCTCCCACAGAGGGAAGGAAGGAAACGGCCAAAGAAGTAGAATTCATCCAAAGTGATGAGATTCAAACAATTTAACAACTGGTTCTCTACCCTAATGATTTCCTCCAACAACCAGTTCACCAAACTGCTCAGCAAGTTAACAACCGGTTCTCCCAAAGTGGTGCAAACTGGCTGAATCCCACCACTGAATATGCTGATAACCATGGCATAATAACTATTCTTAAAGTAATTTTATTTAAAATATTTGTAAAGCTACCAATCATAAGCCAAAATCTGGATGACCCATAAACAAAAATAAAACTACATGTACAAAATGAAGTCCAATAACCCCAAAACCAGAAAAACCTGGTCCACAGCCACACTCTCCTGATGCAAGTCACATGTTCTCTCCACCATGTGTCCGTAGGCCATTCCCACAAACAGAAAGATAACATTTATATTTGTTAAAGAAGTATTTTCCATCTTATCCTGATACAAATCTCAGATGGACCCAATTTATTGCATTTCATTGATGATATTAGACACTTCTAGAGATCCTTTTCAGTTCCTATAGGCTACTTTCAGCCGCTGCAAGAGTGTCTCCTTCCCTCCAATCGCTGCACGCTATGCCTCACGGTCAAACCACAGGTGGAAGGTCTGCAAGCAATCCATTCCTCCTCCACTCCCCTCCAAAAAAAAAAAAACAGAATAAGAGACAATATACGAATATTGGGCAACACATGTAAATGCAATCAGAATCATCCTTCTTAAAAGCTTCTATTCAATTTTTTGCAATTGCTTGATTCTGCAATAAATATCTCATCTAAATTACCTCTCTGCTGAGACTTATTTCTTATAGGGGAGCTGAGTTCCAAAACAAGGATTATATGCAAAGTGCAACTATCTGAAAGCAGGAGAGATTGAATACCAGGCACTCAGGAAGGGCTCTACCTGAGTCATGCTTCAGAAATTAATGGTCAGGCAATATGCAGGTTCTCTCTATATACACATTTGTAGCCCCCTTTTTTTTTTGAAGAAATGTGTCTACAAAATAGAACTAGCACTCCCTCGGGAGATCTCTAGTCTTGTGTTCCATAGGAGATTTGGTTAAAGTAGTAAAGAGATGCATTCTGTTACCTGTGTGCTGCTGATTTGGTACTAAATAAGTACAGCTCTTCTGCTTCTGAGAAGGGACTCTAACTGAGCACACACACAACTGTTAAGGACTTTTGCCTTGAGCTAGATGGATGGCAGGCCTCTGACTGAAATGCGTATATTAGTTGTATGCTTGATTGTTCTCTCCGAACCTGAATGTTTTTTTACCTTTCATACTGATGAAAGAAATGTCCTTCTGGGTTCGGCTCCAAGTGGGGAAAAAGACACTGGAAACATGGAGGCTGCTTGGAAAGATGGTTTATTGTTGGACAGGACCACGTGACTTGAGCTTCTGAGCAGAAAAGGTGATCACATGCTTCAATGTTGGTGGAGAAGAAGAGAAGGGCTGAGGAAGGGGCTTGCTAGGCTTTTTATAACCTGTTCAGTCCCACCTCTCTGTTTCCTGTTCCTGTGTAAGAAATGTATTCTGATTGGTTGTCAGACTCCCATAGGGCCATGCAGGGGCAACTCTCTGGGCTGTGTTTTGAATCCAGGTTTGGTTGAGTTCTCAGATTCCATGTGGTCAGTTGAGTAAAGGACCAATCTTATCATGCTTTAATCCCTGGAGCTGCAGTGGAGAAGTCTTTATTATGTAAAGGGACTAGCTTGGCCTTCTTAATGGCCCATTGACAAAGTGGGTGGGGACAGGAAACTACAGGCAGCTATTCTGTTTTTTAAAACATGTTTCTTTCTTTTCACATCTAGAGAAATATTCTGCCTTTTCAATATTTCCTAGGATATTTCATCCCACACACTGTTTTAGTGTAATATTGCTGCCCATAGTAGATGTGGAGCTAGGCGATATTATACATTTGATCTATGCCATGCTATTCTGGTAGTCCTCCATTTACATCCCCAACTGAGCCAAGCATTTCTGTTGCTAAGCAAAACAGATGTTAAGTGCATTTTGTCCCATTTTACAACCTTTCTTGCCACAGTTGTTAAGTGAATCACTGCAGTTATTAAGTTAGTGATATGGTTGTTAAGTGAATCTGGCTTCCCCATTGACTTTGCTCGTCAGAAGGTTCCCTTCCCCCCCCCAAAAAAAAGATCATATGACTCCAGGACACTGCAACCGTGTCAAGCATCTGAATTTTGATCACATGACCATAGCGATGTTGCAAATGTCATAAGTGTGAAAAATGATCATAAGTCACTTTTTTCAGTGTCATAACTTTGAACGGTCCCAATTATTGTAAGTTGAGGACCATCTGTACTATACTGTACTATACTGTGCTATGACTAGACTAGACTGTTAAATTTCCATGGAAATAATAGAACTAATTTTCCTTGTGCTACCCCATAAATGTAGGTTCCCTATGAGATAGGCTTTAGACTGGATCCAGGTAGCTAATTTTTATTTTCTTATGATGAAGTATCCTGAGGAGAATTGCCTATTTTCTTCTCATTGTTCTTGAAAATTAACCCATTTTCTCAAAAGGCCAATCTTAGAATCGGGTTTTAGCAATGTCAGGCATGCTAAAATAGCTTCAACAGGGGAGAAGGAAAGGCTGCCAATTTTTAAAAGATTGGTGAAGATGGGTGGGGAGCTAAGTGGAACTTTCCACTCTGCTGTCCCTTCAGAAGGTTAAATACCATGAAGGCATGAGAGATTGGGGCTTTTAGCTAGAGCAAAACGTCCTCAGGAGCGTAGCACTAACAACATTTGCCAACCAGGAGCTCAGATTACCACTCATAGCTGTTTGCAGATATTAATATTTTTCCTATTTCTCTTCCGTTCCACCAGCTGGTTGATAAGCCAGTACTTTTCCAGACAAAATGAAAAAAAAAAAGAGCTTTGTCTTGTTTTAGCTATGGCTGTATCATATTCAATCCAAGGGAGACCCAAATGAGCTTGTCACCAATAGAAAAACTGGTAGACCAGCAGGAAGAATTTACATAAATGCCGATGCTTATAGTTACAAAGTCAGTGGATGGTATCCAAACTTCTACCTATAATGCTTTCAAGGTTGTCAATAGATTAAGTCATGCTGGCTGGAGAATTCTGAGACTTGAAGTCCATACATCTTAAAGTTTCTGGGTTTGAGAAATACTGGTCTAGTACACAGAATTTGTCTGCACTAGTCATAGAATACTTCTGAAAGTGAATCTACAATACTTCAATTTTATTTTTCCTTATTATATGTCTATGAAACACACACATACACACTTCTACATATAATTTGTTCTGGTGGCTATCTATAAATTGATTCCTGGCATGGAGCCTAACTGACTATTCCTCATGGCACAGCAGGAACACAGTGGCTCAGTAGCTAAGACACTAAGCTTGTCGATCTGGTCGACCTTTCTGGTCGGTAGTTCGAATCCCTAGCACCTTGTAAGGGAGTGAGCTCCTGTTACTTTTCCCAACTTCTGCCAACCTAGCAGTTCGAAAGCATGCAAAAATAGTCTTTAGTCATGCCAGCCACATGACCTTGGAGATGTCTTCGGACAGCGCTAGCTCTTTGGCTTTGAAACAGAGATGAGCACCGCCCCCTAGAGTCAGGAACGACTAGCTCAAATATGCGAGGGGAACCTTTACCTTTACCATGGCATAGCAATGGAGTTCTGGTTTATGGTCTGGAACAACTTTTGTTAAAGGGTTTCCATAGTCACAGAGCTAAATCATGGAGCAAGCTTTCTGTTTCTCGAGATTAAAGAACCAGTCATGTGGTGGAGGGAAGTTGATTGTAAAAATTAAATGTTTGTGTGTTAGTAAATTGACAAACACATTCTTTTTCCAATAATTGTCACCCAGGGCTACCTTTTGCTACAGCAGCTAGCTAGGACAGGAGGAGGCAGACCTATGTTTTAACAGCGCATTCAGTACAGGAAAAGACCTCTATGGGGAAAGGGACCAGAAGAGACAGAATTATGTCCCCCTTTAATTTAAGAGTTAGGATGGAGTGTGGGAAGAGTTCTCAGTAATGCAAAAATAGACTACTCACAAAGTTTGCAAACCAATAAAAATAATAATTCAAAAAAAATGCCAGTTTTATTGTGGCTTCCAGTAAACTGACTCAACTCATAAAGCAGGCACGTCATGAGTTCAGTCAGTTTACATCATAGTTTGAAGAAATGCAAATTATGGATGTGGAAGTTATATGAACTAAAGCAGAAGCTTCCCGAAAACTATGAGACTTGTGATTGCAAACGATGATGTCCATTCATTGCAAAGAAAGTTTGAATTCATCCACTTTTTCTCTCCAAAGATCTCACTGTTCACCTGAGTTATCTGAGCATTACTGCCCCAGTTCCTGTTTAAATCCTGTTTCTAACTTTTTAGTTCATATATAACTTAACTCCCAAACTGTTACCCATTGGCATCAAATATGACTACTCTTCATCCTTGCCAGTGAACCTTTCTCTGTTTCTCTTTTAAAAATGGACAATCATGACTCATGATCCATCTGATAACAAATGAGTTAGTTATTTGATAGAGTACAATTTGGAAAAGCAGATTTGGCTCTGGGACATATCCCATCAAATCTGAACACATTTAATAAACCTCCAATGTGCCAAAAAAAGGGGGGGCATCCACCAAAACTGTGACACCCCATTTTTGAAGGATACAGACTTGCGGACTATCAAACTACCATAGTTTCTGGTTAGGTCAAAGTATGGAAGATAGAAATCAAAGGTAACCGAACCCTAAACGCAGCACTTGTAAACCCCAAAGGTCCACAGTCCAGCGTTCCTGCCTCTCAGCATGTCAAAGTCCCACGTTGGACTTTAGTCTCCCAGACAGCGTAATCGATGGGCTGTAATGCAAGTATCTGTGGCTGTGGCCTGACTTCAACTCTGTGGGCCAAAAGATAAGCCTTCCCTTTTCCTTTGCAACTGACAGGCACCTGACACAGCAGTTTTTATATCTTCTTCCTCTTCCCAGGCTATGAGGTTGTTTTCACTAGCAAGAAGGCCCTTGGCACAGCATTCAAATGAACCTTACAAAGAATGGCCTTGGCTTTCTTTGCTCTCTTTTTTGTGTTTTGCAGTACAGTATGGAAAACAGTGGTATAAGGCTGTGGAGCTGAGACAACCCTGCACCGTGCAGTGTCAGGTGTGCCTCACTCAATATCCAAGAAAGAAAACCCACAATTTCATTTAATTAGAAAAAAGGTACTTTTACTGGACATGAAATGAAAACCGTGAAAGTGAAGCAAGATCTGAAGCAAAAAAGCACAAACTTGTACAGATCAAATGTTTACCCAAATCCCTCCCCCCCGTTACCCCAACCCAATGTCCAATCCCCAGCTCCCAAAGGTGTCATGTGGGGCGCATCTTCATGTGGCTTCATTCAGTTGGTATGCAGAGACAGTTGACCTTGACCAAACCCAAACATGAGCTATCAGCATGCGCAGAAGATGGCGAGAACAAAGCTTCCTTCTTGAGATAGCTTCACTTGTACTTTTCCCCTCCCAAATACTATGAGTCCCCACCCTCCTTACTATGGCAGCCGATAGTAAGCATGCAAGGTAGAGGCTTACATGCAGGATTTGGGGGATAAAATTGGGGTGGCTAGGTCTTTCCAGTTATGCCACCAAACCTAAGGAAAAATGCTCCTAAATATGAGCTTATAAGGGGGAGTGGTGCTGAATGAATGTCAGAAATGCATAGCCTTCAACGGAATGATCAAGTTGTAGTCTTAAGACATCGTGAATATGACAAGTTGGAGAAGACTGAATTCCCTGCAGAGTTTTGTAATATTCAAAGCTTTTCTCCTATTTTGGTACCGTGTACAGATCTGCTTTGTTGCAAACAAATCCTTGAAGTGGAATTTTCCCATTTTGTCTCCAAAGTTGCCTTCAGGCTGCTGACAACTGATACTCATTTGCTCCGAACTCAGTATCTCATGAATTATCAACTAGCGGCTAGTTGATCTAACCTACAATTTATAGTGACATGCAGCACAGAGGCTGGGGCCGGAAATAGGATTAGAGCGATGTCATCCAGAAAGACGCAAGGCCTAGAATAAGGATGTTGGTTTTGATTATATATTCCTCTGACATTCTCCCTCCAGCTCCACGTAGCCCCTTGGCACAAGGCATGGGCAGTCGTGTGATTGCAGCTGCATGAGCTGAAATGAGCTCCCTCTCAAATATGTAGTAGGAATCATTGGTGCCAACATGCCTGAAGTGTCCACAGAAGAGGTGGTGGCCCTTCATCCTTTCTGCTAAGATACTGAATGATGGAACTAAATAGTAATAAATCCTGGTGCTGTTTCATCCATTCCTACCATCCTTAAGGTAAAGGTAAAAGTTCCCCTTGCACATATGTGCTAGTTTTTCCTAACTCTAGGAGGCAGTGCTCATCTCCGTTTCAAAGCCGAAGAGCCAGCAATGTCCGAAGACGTCTCTGTGGTCATGTGGCTGGCATGACTAAATGCCGAAGGCGCATGGAACACTGTTACCTTCCCACCAAAGGTGGTTCCTATTTTTCTACTTGCATTTTTACATGCTTTTGAACTGCTAGGTTGGCAGAAGCTGGGACAAGTAACGGGAGTTAATTCCATTACGCGGCACTAGGGATTTGAACTGCCAAACTGCCAACCTTTCTGATCGACAAGCTCAGCGTCTTAGCCACTGAGCCATCATGTCCTTTAGTCACTACTATCCTACTGTCAGGTGCGACTTCATTTAATAATCAGGAAAGAAACCACTCAACTCCATTTGTTTGAAATTAAGTGTACTTTTACTAATTACAAATGAACAGTTGCGAAGCTAAGCTGAATCTGGTTAATTAGGCGCGAAAGCAAAGAATATCATGTATAATTCAATCCCCTCCCTTGGCACCCCAGTCCATAGTCCAATTATAATTCACCCAACAGTCAGGTGGGAGATATCTTCAAAAAACATCACCAGGATGGAATGCAGGACAGTTAACCTTGGCAGGAAACTCCCTTCCTCCACATGCACAGTAAGATGGTCAGGTCAGCGTCTAGAATCTTCCTCCAGCACATAATGATTCCCTTCCCAAATACCATGTCCCCCCCTCCCCGTTTCAATGGCAGCCGAAGCAGCAGCAAAGCAGAGGCTGACACCTACTTAGTCATTACTAGCCAAACATTAATGATGAAGTGCTTCATGAAATCATAAAGCAAATGAAATTCAAAAGCTTTCTCTTCTCCTTCTCACTCCCCAGTTTTGGAGACTCAGTCCTTTTCAGCTCCAGAATTGTTCCCCAACATTCAAAGCAATTGTCCCACAGGCTCTGCTCCCAGTCAGAACCCAGAACAACCATCCCTGGTCCTGGTGGGATGCGGATTCCATGATTCATGCCATTCTCCGTCCCTCCTTTCTAACAGCTTGTGTCAGTTCTAGAGACAATTTGTGCCACCCGGATTCTTGTGTGATAAAAGTAGACATTATTTAAGCAATCACATTCTGTACTCCCACCCACAGACTCATGGTGCTTCTCTGAAAACTAAGATGCAGTTGTTATATAACAGGCATTCTGAATACATGGGAGCTCAGAGGCAAACACCCCCCCCCCAAATCTCAGTAGAAGGAACAAGAAAGAACAGCAATCTTGTATTTGCAAGAATCCTACATGATGTCATTTGCCACTCTCCAGGTCCTACTTGGACGGAAATGAATTTGATTCTCCACTTATCCCTTCTGTTTTAACATATACACTTCTGTATTTTATACAGTTTCATCTGGGAGCCATTGTCCTGGACTGACATGCAACGTCCAATTTTCATGACAAGCATCCAAAAACAGTTGGCAAGTTGCAGACACTGTACTCTGTGAAATCTGACATGAAGAACTGAGTTATTCATGAGGAAGAAATCAGGGCCTAGACCAGGGCCTCACCACCGTCCAGACCTTCCGCACAGCCCTCAAGACCTGGCTATCCCGTCAGGCCTGGGGATAAGATCACAATCTGTCCCCACCCGAATGAAGAATGAATGTTGTGTTCTATTTTACTCTTATGTATTGTTTTATGTTTATTGTTTACACCCCCCCTCCCTATTTTATGTAAGCCGCCCTGAGTCCCCGCGGGGAAAAGGGCGGCCTATAAATATTAATAAAATACAAATACAGTGATGGCTAACCTTTTTTCAAGGCATGCTAAAAGCGGGAGGAGCAGCGCGGGGGATCATGCGTGTGTATGCCCACCCCATAGTGCAATGCCCTCCCCCTGTGCATGCACACACAACACCCATCCATCCCCCACACATGCACACATGCGTCACTGAAGCCTTTGGACTTCTGGGAGGTGCATTGCTCGTTGGGCTGTTTTTCTCCCTCCGGAGGCTTGAACGAAGGTTTTCCATTTCCCATCATTGGAATTGGGAGTAGATTAATTGCTTGCATTGTGGCTCTCCCACCCACCAGCAAAAATATGAAGGAAGAAAACCTTATTCATGGATATGCTTTCACTTGTGCACTTTAAGTTTGTACATTTGCTCTAGTTCCAATCATTATATCTAGGGCTGTGTTAGAACTATTCATGTAATCATAAAGAACTAACTGATGAAATTCTCCATTGCAAGATGCTGCCATGCCCATTTGTTATAGACTTGTTATGCTTGTTTTTTTTTAAAAGATGGAAAGTTACGTTAAGATAATATAATGTAATGATTTCTGCTTCAAAGAATGAGAAATTATGTTGTCCATGGCACTTAGCATCTCCTAGACATAGACCTCTAACGTTCTCAGATTTTGAAAAACAGAATGAGAAAGAGCGGAGGTGTTAATAAAGTCAGCTAGAGAGGCAAATGCATACAAGATGTTCAGAATGAGATATTTCTAGAGTATTTTCTTCTACTGATTTTTTTTTAAAGCCAATTTGATAGTAGTGAATGGAACAGTATTGGAAAACCTTCAATATATCAACAGAAAACTAGTCACACAATATCCTTTGCAGCAAGCTGGTTTTCAATTAGATCCTATTATTTGCAGCAATTCCCCAACGTTTCCGCTTTGGGGACCAGCCCGGGGTGGGTGGGTGGGATGGTTTCAGGTAAGTGGTCACACAAGCATACGTGCACACGCTCACCCACGGCTTGCAGAAATGGGGATACATGTACATGCTCATCTGCTGCTTCTGCAGCCCAGTTGTAAACAGCTCATGGCCCACTAGTGGGCCACAGCCCAGGGATTGGGGGACCCCTGATTTGGTCTCAACATTGTAAGGTATTTTTTGTCTGTATGAGATTGGCTAAGACTTTTCTCACCTAAAATCCTTTCCTTTTCATTGACAGCAGTCCCACCCATATGGAGTCATAACATTTTAAGCAACGTAGTGCTGGGATTGCAATCCAAGGAGTGGATGTATGAAATGGTTTGCCTAACCTGTATTTATTTGCATGATTTTCATGACTGTTGCAGGCTCAAGTGGGAAATTTTTATTGTAATAAACAGGGAAATAACGAGAGGCAAAATATCTTGTTCTGAGGTGTCATCAGGCTGTTTTACATTTGTCATCCCCTCAGCCTACTCTTACTTCTTGGATTTTATAGATGCTGCCAGAGAACAGATAATTCTCCGTCCATCCACATCAGAAGCTAATATTGCATAATTAATTAAGCCATTGAAGATAATGCCAGTGGAATGTATGGGCCCACCACAAATGTATGGCTACATTCTATTCTGTATTTTTTTCATTATCTGGCACTTATTGAAAAAAGATATTTCTCTCCCATCAGGACCTCTTTTTAATAAGATTTCCTAAAGTAACTAAGCTCCTCAATAACTGAAACTATATTAAAGGTCATAAATGTCAACAAATCTTTCCACAAAATTATTTCTACTAAAATATTAGTTATATATCAATAAACTATGAGAAAAATGTAAAAGAATTTAGTACAGATCTGGTTGTATTGGAGGGATTTTTTCTGAGATGTTTTTTCTCTGCAACCCTGAGTTTGATATGGCAGATTTTCCAACTCACTCCTTTTTTCTTTTTTTTTTGCCAGTTCTCGCTGCACATCAGATTTGGTTCCAGAGTCCGAAGACACTTTATACAATTGCTTTCTACCATTCCATTGCACTGAACAGGAAAAGAGAGTCATAATTACACCTGATAGGTTTTCACTATTTTCAGCAGATTCACAGCTATTGACCTTTGTTTCTCACAATAGGCAAGCAGGAGTTAAAACTGGGAAATGCCGAATACCATACAGCCATTCTCTTATACCTTCCAGAGCAATGGGAGTTACAATCCATATATCAAAAATGAAAACTGAGCTCAAGTTTATTTTTATATGGTATATTTAAAATATAAATGGTTCGTCTTTTTTTTAAACTATATAAACCATACTTATATGGTGCAAATATATTTTTTTGTCAGTAAGTGGTTTGACTGCCTGTACATGGCTGCCCATCTTTTAAGACTGGCAAGCTGAGGATGCTGCTTTACAATGATTCAATTTTGACCTGTCAAGACACTTTTAAAAGTGGTGATGCGATCCCTGTTGTACCCAGTGAAAGAAATTCTATGGAACGGTGGGAAACTTTAACTTTTAAAAATCAATGTGGATGCTTTGGTTCAGAAAATTCAGCATACCCTTAATTTTTCACCGAATAATAAAGCAATGGTATCTTGAGGACTCACTGGAGAAGAGCCTAATGCTGGGGAAGATTGAGGGCAAAAGAAGGGGATAACAGAGAATGAGGTGGCTGGATGGAGTCACCAAAGCAGTAACATGAGCTTAAATGGACTCGAGGATGGTAGAGGACAGGAAGGCCTGGAGGAATATTGTCCATGGGATCGCGACTTGACTTCGCAACCCCATGGACAATATTCCTCCAGGCCTTCCTGTCCTCTACCATTCTATCATCCAACTAACAACAAGGTACCTTGAGCTTGTGTATGCCATTATGGGCAATTTCATAGCCTGAATTCAGACGATACAGGATGACTAGTTTTGGAGAATTACCTGGTGAGGATAGTAAATTTCATGCAGAAGTCCACTGCAAAGAGGTAGTGTTAAATTTCCAATACACCTACTCAAAAGTTCCCAAGTGAGGGCTAAGAGTGTCACGTGTCACTTAGCTGGGCAAAGCAAACTTCAAAATTATTAACCAAGAAGTAAAAGCAGAATTATTTGCAATTATTAGAATGATTAGCAAGATCAAGACTATGGGCATAGGTAGAAAGATCAAGACTCCAGAAACACAGATAAAAGTGACACCAAGTTCTAACATCTACCTGCGTCAAAATTCCCATGCTTGGTATTTTAACAAGAATGTGAGACGTCCCACGTATTACCCAATTACACATCCCACTTCCTGAGGAGGTGGGGGGAAAGTCAATTTGTTTTACTATATTTTTTGTGACCATGCAGCCCATGTACTAAGAATACATTAGTGTTGTGTTTTGAAAATAACTGTTTATTTTATAAGGACCCTCAATTTAAAGTTAGTGTGTGTAACGTAGTAGTAACATCCAGGATATTTTAATAAATGACTGACAGATTAGAAAGAGGACATCATCATTTACAATGAACAAAAATATTTTATTGATACATATACACAGAGGAATAACGGAGGTATCTGGATAATCAAATATGGAATGTTTACGAGAGTTAAAATAAATAATAAAGATACCCAGATGTATCAGTGCTAAATCTAGCACCACTAAATGGAAATGCCCTCTTTTGAACAGCTCTGACTCTGATGGGGTCATCCCAATACAGACTGTATAGGCTGCTACCACAAGAAAGTGGTCAGTATTTCTGGAATACAAAGAGTCATTATAGTGCTTTCTACAGTTTCGCATTCTAAATGTTTATTCGCTACTTTCGTCCCTTATTTCTTTAATAATAAGTATTAAGTTTTGAAGTCCAAAAACATAACCCGTATCTTGGCCCTCGTGCACCACGCTATCTTCTCCGTAATACCGGCATGTAGTGTGGGCAAAGTCTATCATTCGAACATCAACGGAACTAATCGTAGGCTTGTAGGCATATGCACGTGCCGATTCATCTGAAGATTCTTCTGAAAGACCTTCAATGTCTTCTGGGTCCGAGTCCACCACATCTTGTAATTCCTTCCCATCATAAATAATCAGCAAAGAGCTGGAGTAAAAGCGGTAGGATTCCTGCTTCTCTAAGACTGATTTTAATTCAGTTAGTTTCTTTAGAACAGAATCAAAGAGTTCTCGTCGCAGATATTTGCCATTATGAAAAAACTGGTAAAGTGCTTCTTTAAATCCTTGGACTGAAAGTTTTCTCCCATGATATTTATTCATAAACATTAAGTGGCCAGAATCTGGCTGATAAACCTGTAGAAAGAAAGAAAAAAGATTTGTTAGCACTAAACACAGTGGTAGCACTGAAATAAAATGGTACAATATTAACTGGTTTATTTGCAAGGTACTCTGCCACAGCTTAAGTAAAGTGGAGATTATCCCACTTGCTATCAATTCTCCAGTGCATTTCTTCCCCTGCGAAGTATTTTTTTCAGATCTATACTGTTTAAAAATAAGATATAACTAAATAACTTAAGTAGGATTATAAATATGTTTGCCCGCTGTTTTGAAAATCAAGTCCTTGCATGCATAATGTCACTCCATAAGTCAGCTCATAAATAGAAGTATCACGCCTGTGCTTGTTAACTCTGTTGGCAAAGTTACTGGTACTTAAATACTACTGCTTAGCATACTCAGTGGCCTATCTATGAAAGAGAAAAATAGTATTTAAAATGATACTTTTAATTAGGTGATCTATGTCACACCTAAAATAATACACAGGAGAAATCTATAGTTTGAAAGAATTGACCAGAATGCAATGATTTCTATTATTTTATTACAGTGAAGCTCGACTAGCCAGCCCATGTAGATGAAAACATAACTCATGTCTTGACCTCGTGCATCATACTATCTATCCACTGTAATTTCATACAATAGGGACAAGGTGTATTTTGCAACACAGCTAGCTGAAGAATCCTGCATCTGCTCAGGAAAGATGATGAAATAGTTCCATCATCTCTCTATGCAGGAAAATATATAGAAGAACAATCTTTCTACAATCATGAGAATGAATTGAAAAGTATTATACTATTTAACAAAAATGCTGTTTGAAACTCTAGTTCAAGTACACATGCAAATTGGGCTAAGTGCCTATCCACACAATTAGTCATATGGCCATCTTCTGGAGCTTTTTTTGAGTAAGATGAAGAAAGTATCAACTAGAAAATTATGAAGAGGATGGATTATAAAATTGTGTAGAAAAAAATATATAACTGAATTACTTATGCAGTTAGGATTCAAGGCAGAATAATTTTCAGATTGTCCAGAAATATTAATTCATACTCTCTTTCATTCAACTATTTCATGCCAGCTGTAACAAAAGTTCATGTTCCTCAAACAAACAATGTAGTGAACGAAGTGTGAGGGCCCTTGGTGCTGAGTGCTAGTCTGATACTGTTATCTAATTTGGGTAATGACATTTCTGCAAGGAAACAGTCAAGCTCAGAAAGCACCACCTACCCTGAGCTACAAATATTCTCCTTTATTGAACTAATAGTACTGTAAAATTGAAGTTCATTTATTTTTATTTGTTTTTTCACATTTCAAAACTGCCCATCTGTCTCACAGAGGGACCCCGGGCGGTATACAATACAAATAAGTAGATATTGGTTTCATGTGTCCCTTTTAATTGCATTATTCCTCCATTTAAAACTTACCTGCATACCACACACACGAACTCCTATAACTGCTGAAGTACTTTGCTGGCATTTCCGGATCTGATTAGCTTTCTTTTCTTCAGATGCATCATCTCCGTGCTGCCGGGTTCCCATCTTGAGATCCAACACACAAGGCACCTCATATCGTGAGGTTAGGTTTTCCAGTAAAATAAATTCTATTTAGTTAAGGAAAAATGATATAACTAGTAACTTGTTTACACTTGAAATAAAAATAAATCCTGTAAACCAGTAGTTCTCAACCTCTGGTCCGTAGACCACTGGGGACGGGGGGGAGCGATGTCATCACAAGAGGTCTGGGAAGGCTTAAAGAAATGTTATGATTCAAATCTTGAGTTACGTCTTGGGAGTCCGTGGCCATAGTCTGTGGTCATAAAAGATATTTAAAGAGGGTCTGTTGTGAAGAAAAGACTGAGAACCTCTGCTTTAAAGGACGACAGGAATTATCAATGAGTGAAATCTAACATGTTTGATGGGACTTTCTCCTCCTCTGGCTCCCTCCAAATCGGTTTTGAAGGTTTGGATAGCCATCTCTGCCAGGGGAAAGATGGGATCATGTCTCTGTGTAATTTGTCTTTAGAACTAATCCACAGGGTTTGACAGAAATGATTTACTGTTGTGCACCACATAGAGTAGAGCTCTTCGGTGAGATGGGCGGCTAGCTCATCTCATTAAATTTGATTAATAAATGAACAAACATTTCAAATATCTGCCTTCAACTGACGTTAAGCATGTTTATTACATTACATTACAGAACTACCATTTTAAACTCATCTGGCTGCACATAAACCATTTATAGCCTAGTGTCTTGATTGCTAAATTGAACAAAAATGTCCAGTGAAATGAAAAATGTTATAAGGAAACACAGAATCTTGTTCAACAATTGTTCTCAAATCTTAAAAAAAAACTCACAATCAACTAAAATATTGTGTACAGTCATTTCAACTAAACCCTCCCATCAAGATGTGATAAATTTACATAAGCTGGGTTTAAGAATGAAATGAAAAAGCTGTTTCCTAAAAATATAAAATGGAGTAAAGTCCATTTTATATAGCAAATAACTTCATCATTTAAGAAATGTGTGCTTTTATCATAAAATGGCAGTTCGTAATCTAGATTTGAACTATAGCATATTCTTAATTTTAAAATGAACTGATATAAACACAGACAACTTGTCTTGGAATGCCTTATGTCCTGACAAAGCTTCTTCTTTATTGCAAAAACCCACATGATAATCAGTCCTGTCCTCAAACAAAAGAGGACACAAACTAATCACAAATAGCGGCGAAGGCAGCTGACTTGCAAGGGGGTCTGCTAGAGGATACCTCCTAAGAAATATTACAACAGCTGGAATACTCAATAGCATTGTATGTCAGCTTTAAGTAATTTAATATTTCCTAGTTTTCTGCAGGCTTTGTACAAAATAGTATAAAACACATAAAGGATACTATATTGATTTCGATGTTTTGCATTTTCCTTCATTTGCTGGAGTTGCTGCTGATGGCACTTCATACTCCAAGGATTATGGTGCTTAAACTGTGAACTGACATTCCCCTTTTTTTCAACACTATAATACAATAGTTCCGATTTCTTAAGCAATTCAAATTCTTCCTCCAACTTGTGACTGAAACATAAAAATAAATGTTTGTGGTCAAATGCAAGTATCAAATACTTTCAAATATAAACTGCATTGTGAATTGAATAATGTGCCAAGCTTCATTTTTTTCATAATATATTTATAACTTAAATGATGACAACTATTGGTATTATCTAAATAATTCACTAATATTATTTCAAAGAGCGCTTGCATTTTATCAAGCATGGATATGTTACAGATGTTCATACAGTAAAATATATTTTATAGCTTTTAAGTGAGAATATACTCTTTTCTGAGCATCAGATTGATGTGACAGAACCCACAAATTTAACTCCGTATAAATCTGATACTGCAAAAATTGTTGAAGAACATTTTGTTACTTCAGAAATTATAAAGCATATTTTATGACATAAATCAATTGTCATAAAATTCCACTAATTTCATTGGGCTTATTCTAAGTAAGTACTTAGCACGCTCTCATCCTGCACAAAATTCCTAAATATAAAACATAGATTTATGCTCCAAATTAAATGCAGTGAATCTGCTGAAGATCTTTTATAATTATGAGTATTAATATTTTCAAAATGACTATTTAATGAGTATTTTAAAAAATGAAGAAGCAGAACATTTTGTCAATCACCTTTTCATTTTTTCTTCTTTTCTATGCTGCCTGACCCATTCTTTAGTTAGCTTTTCATTTTCTAGCAAAACAGTCTTTTTATTACTCCACCGCAGCAATTTATTTTTGGGTTCACAGTCAGAATTATCTATACTTTCCAAGTTATCGTGCTCTCCATTTAATGGATAGGCTATTAGACACAAGTTTCCATCTTCATCCTCTTCAAAGCTTACAGATACCACACCTTAAGAAGAAACATGAGATACTCAATTAAGCATAGAAGTAAAAATAAAAGCACCACAACACAACATAATTTTACACTAAGAATATAGCAACTTTGGTTTTTCTCTTACCCCAAATCCTTAGTTTTTTTATCTTGCCACAGGCCAAAACTCATCTGTCAACGTAACAAATATCAAAACATCTAGACAAAGTGACACCTCACAGAGAAGACAATTTATCATGAAGACAACACATTAATGATACAGAAGGTTCTTCTCTTTCTTGTGAGCACAGTAAGACTCAAATAATAACAGGAGACATTTTCAATTATTGAAAAATTTTATTATGTTTTAAAAATCTGACTTATCTGACTCTAGGAGAGATGTAAAACATTGCATATTTACATCTTGCAGGGGGATATTCCCTGCAGAGAAACACCAAAAGCTTTAAGTTTTGCTCCATAGCAAATCTAAAAGCATTCATCCAAAACACAGGCTTTTGGGAATTCCAGAGAAAAGGAAAAGCTTGCAAGAGTAGAGCAAAACAAGAACAACATCACACATTACAACAGACAACTAATTCAAAGGCTTCCACTCAGAATCACCACGTTTAATTTACGACGATTTATTTTTCCTCTGGGGAATATATTTTATTGGTTTCAGTTATGTAGCATCTCATAAATGAAATAACAAAATGAAGTACAAAACAAATTTAACTGAAGATACATCAAAACATGGTGAACCTTGAAAGCATTTTTGCCTCTCATCTCAAAGTCTCTAGAGCACTGCATTATGTTTTGAGAGGACAGTTCTGACAGGAATGTAGCCCCATGCCATATAGGAAAGTTACGGCCGAAGTTGTAACAACTGGCTGAATGGGGTATTTTTTTTTCCTCAGTTCTCTCTCTTTATCCTGAAATCAATCAATCTGCACATTCTTGCCGCTCATCACTAGAGTTCGTGGCGAGAGGCTGGCACTTCTGAGCAGGGCAGGCAGCTGTGGGGCCTACAGGAGCAAGGGTAGGGAGTGCAGAAGCTCTGAATGACAGTCCTGCTGCCCATACGAGAGAAAGAGCTACAGGAAAGGGGGGAAGCCAGCTAGAAAATGGCCTTTGGCTTTATCCTGGAAAAAACAACAGAAACGACCAAATAAGGCTCCTCCCCCCTTAATCCCTCCCATACATCTCCACAAGAGAAAAACCACATCTGCTAGTACAATTTATTACATTTAGTCAATATCATAAATCACACATTCATCTATTAATTCTGAAAGTTCATAATAAAAAACATTCAAATGTTCAGTAAGTATGAATGCCATTACAGAAATACAGCTAAAAGGCATTTTTATCTTAGTCTTTGGTCCAAATAATATAAAACAATTGGGAAAGAGATGGTTTATTAAATGAAGAAATAGAATACAGTATCAAAACTTCAGAATTTCAAATTCAAGTTATTGTTAATTAAATTCATGCAGGATGAATAACTAAATGTCTTGGTCAACTAATACAATGGTAAAAAGAACTGGAATATCCACTTCCACATACCATCAGCTTTTACAGCCTCATCAACAATTCTTCACCTTTTGCCTACCTATTGACCACAGTACTTTTTTTCCATTTCTTTAAGGTTAAAAACAAGCTGACTATGTTTAACAGTGATTCTTAGTTTTCATTACTATGACAACTTGTTTATATAGCATGATCATAATGTAAGCAGTAGAGATCATCTGAAAATCCTTGTTAAGCTTCCACTAGGCAGCATGCCTTCTGCAGTTTATTTAATACCAGCTTTTAAAAAAAACAAAACATATGGCTTAAAAATCAGAAAGAAAGAAAAATATTATTACTGAAAACACTTACAAGCTGTTATCAATATACTTACCTACCTGTGCCTAAGGGCGATTTATAGGCTATCAGCAGCAGTGTTGTTCTACTCTAATGCTGTTAGTCAGCCCAAAGACCCACTGGCAAGCATCTCCACCCTGCATCTCCACAGCCTGGCTCAGACAACATCAAAATATATGAAAAGAAATCTCCTAAAATCTCTTATGCAAAAGAGATTTTAAGGACAAAAAGAACATTGGACTTTAGTAAATGGATTAAACCCAGCCCCCTTCTAAAGGTGGCAACATACCTTCATACTGAGGAGTGAATTTATGCATTTCAGCAGGAAGAGTCTCATAGAACTGATGTTCTCTCTGAATAAGGGGCTTACAGATGGTCTTGTCATTAAACCGGAGGACACAGGAGTGACCCCCAACCTGATGAACAAAAGGCTCCAGGAGGACGCCTTTGGAATAATGCTCCACTTCCATAGCTCCAAATGCCGGACTCATCCTTGTAGGACATTAGATAGACCAATGGGACGGTGGTGAAAGCAACTCACACAGAACTGTTCCTCCAGAAAGTATTTATTCCAGGTTAGTAAGTCTCTAGAAAGAAAAAAGAAAAAAGAAATCCCCGTGTCTTTATTCTATTTTGTCTGGAACACCAAAGCTAAAGATTCTTTCGTTGCATCCAGAAAAGCAGAAATGAAACTCTCGGCACAAAAGCTGAAACTGAAAACAGACAACCGGATCTGAGCACTGAGACAAACAGGAGTGAGGTCATGCAAAAGTCTGTACACCACGCCCTACATAGTATTAGCCAATGAACATTAGGAGAGAGCTACTAGGTGTGTCTCTTGCAAAGCAGGGAGAACGTCAGCAGAAGGAGGGGAGGAGGAAGAGCGTTACTCACACTTCTCTCAGTGTTCATATTTGCTTTCAGCCAAGTTTCTTATCGCACAAAGGCACAGGGCAAAAGGAGATGTATTACCCTTTTCTACGTTTTTCTCTATATCACAATGTAGATAAGGAGCTAAAAAGCATTGTAGCCCACAGTTTCCATTTATTTTTTCCCTTTATCATCTAATACATGCACATAAGACATTCACATACTACTTAAAATTATTGACTAGAGTCTATCTAAAGCAACTCTTACAAAGAACAAAAAATATTGTTTAAATAACAGGTAACAGTAACAGAGGTGGAAGAGACCTTGGAGGTCATCTAGTCCAACCTACTGCTCATGCAGACCTATACTAGGGATTCAAACTGCTGAACTGCCGACCTTTCTGATCGACAAACTCAGTATCTTAGCCACTGGGCCACCTAGTCAAGTACTTTTTGTAATAGCTTTCCTTTAATTCCTTGATTTTTCAAAGTGGACATCAGACAAAAATACAGCACAGGACAAGAAGTAACAGATGGAAAAAGAGATCCAACCTAGAACTAAAAAGAAATTTCCTGAGCGTGAGAGCAATTAATCAGTGGAATGGAAGTCATGGGTGCTCTATCACTGGAGATTTTAAAGAAAATAGTGGGCAGTCATTTGTCCGGAATAGTATAAGGACTTCTGCTTGGACTGGGGGTGGGACTGGAGGACCTCAAAGTCCCTTCCAACTCCATTATCTTGTTTTTCTTGCTAAAACCTCTTGAGTCAAGCTATCAACTTTAAATTCAAAAGTAAGTTGAAAAACAATCTCAACCTTTCCAAAGATACTCTATGGAAGCAGCCTTAGGGGAAAGTCATGCATCGAGGTCACATTTTGAAAAAGAAATAGAGATTTCCTCATTTTTATGACTTCTGAAAACCTTCATCCAGTTTCACAAATATTTTTACCACTAACAAAGATGTCCAAAAAAGCATAAAAGACAATTTTAAGTTTAACCTAGCAAGAATTTATGTACATGCAAGCAAATGTTTTAAATTTTAAATAGTATAGCTAAAAATTGAAACACCCACTGTATTATTCAATATATTATCTTTTTAAAAAATAGAAGATAATGTCTCTTAGCAGTAAATATAAGGGGCTTTATACAAAATAAGCTACTAATTTTATCTTTTAATTTATCTATCTAAAAACAACTTGGTACTAAAGACCATTACATGAATAATAATTCACTTAATTCTAAGAGACCACAAAGTGTTCTAGGTCAGAAACCTATTTTTAGACATACTCAAATATAAGATCACAATGTAAAACAGTACAGAGCGTATTAAGTAAAAAACAAATCTCACAGAATTATGTTCATTTCCCAAAAAGTCCACACAGGATTGCAACTATCCTATAACTAATGCCAAGAGATTACAAAAGCTATTCATTATTTTGTTTATCAATGGGTACATAGAAGCATAGGGAGGGTGAGGAAGGGAGCTTTCAATATTGCATAACCAAATCTGTGTATGTCAACTTAGCAGATCATCATGATACCAAACACTAGAAATTCTACTATGTCAAATATATTATTTAAATTTATTGAAATAAATTAAATGGAAGAATGCTTACTGTAGCAAAACATTCATCTAAAAGTTAAGCAGAAAGCATATTTAATATTTATTCTTCTAGCTGGTTACTAGAGCCAAAAGTTTTCAATTACTGCATCAAGTTCATTTCTGTAGCAAAAAGGTGTCCAGAAGGTGGCACTGTTATTATTTTTCTGTCAAAGCAAATAATTTATTCTTAAAATGCAAGAGCTATGTGGTAAATCAAACACAGCCTGGTAGAAGGTAATGGGAAACCATTTCCATATTAATGCCAAGAAAAAAACAGACTTATCCATTAGGTCTCTAGGACGTAAGTTTAAAATGAAGACTTGACATTATTTATGCCTAATCAGCTGGAGCATAAGCTCCTGGTGGGTGCTATTTTCAAATAAGCAAAGATCTGGTTTTTAAAAAACTGATTTACATTGAAAAGTTATCAAATTATTGCTCAAACAATTCTGCCCTAACACCATAAAACACACATTGACAGCGAGGGAGAGCACATGTTACCCAGTAAAAATACCAAAATCATATCCAGAACTCATGTTCTTCAGAAAAAAGAATACACGTATAAAAAAGCATACTATTCTCATCTCACAATCATCCCTTGTGAGCTCATTATAAGTTGTTTTCTTTCAGCATACCAAACAAGGACCATAGGGAATTTGGATATCTGTGAATTTACAAACCTGAAGTCTCTTATGTATTAGCCAGGGCATGATTCAACAGATCTGCATCTAAACACACATAAATAATTAAAGTTCTGTCTTATGCCTGTGTAAGCAAAATATTATCCATTTTTCTCAGAACATTTGTAACAAAATATTTTGTAATATTCTAGTTAATGTTAAGGTTGCCCTTGAAAATGTTACATCTCATTCGTGACTGAAAAATGTTTATAAGGACAATATGACTTAAAGAGCATAAAACAGACTTGCTGGAATGACTCTTCTGAACTGGAATATAGGAGCTGAAGAATATAATTTGTTTAAAAAATACAGAAACAATAGGAAGAGAGCTGTTGCACTAATGTTAAATTGTCTAGCACTGCTCAAGAATTTAAGTGAATCAATAGCAATATTGCAAAGAATGCCTGAGATAAAAAAAGTGGAGAGTAAATAAAATACTGTTGCTGAGATCTACTCTCATTTGCCTAATGGAAGAAAATATATGGAGTATGTTTTGAAAAATCAAAATGCACTTCTTTTAAAGAGGCATGAAACATACTTTTTTTACTAGAATTGGAAGACACTCTGCCAGCTATGATTCTCCAGGAAATCTCTGACTTGTTTTCCTAACTATTCTGACTAGTCTCAATGCTGTTACTTTAAGAAGGCTTTGAAAACCTGGCTCTAACTTTGGGTGATAGGGCCAGGATATTGATAAACTCTCCTGTGAGGTTTGATGATGGGGCATTGCAATAGTTTCATTGTTGTGACTTTTTTTGGTTGTTCTTACAGGTTTTATTATGTCTATTCTTATTGCCATAAACCACCCAGAGTTTGGCAGTCATGTAAATTCTGTAACTAAATAAGTAACTTTTGTATTGTTCTTTCTTTTGTAGAGAATGAAGGAGGTACAAGAGGATCAGCTTGACCTGATATTAACCTTAGTCTATGAGGGAAAGAACAAATAAGTGATTGTGTAATCTTCTCCAGATTTTAAGGGAAACCAGAGTTAAGAGTAGTAAAACATGTATTTTGTAGGATTTTAATAAATTCAGAACAATTGAATTATTGAAAAAGGAAATAGATCTCAAGTTTTAGATCAGTGGCACCAGGGACCAATTCCATGGAGGCATTATTCCGCGGACTGGAGAGGGTGTGGTTTCACATGCTGTTGCATCCCACAGATAAGAGCTTCACTTGTTTGCACGGCCCCGTTTCTGGCATGCTACGGACCAGGGACTGGAGACCCCTATTCTACATAACAATAATATATATATTCCCAGTAAGGGTATGGCTAGCTGATGAGAGCTAAATAGCTTGAAATAGATCTATACTAGTCTCCCTTTATTTATTTATCAGCACAAATACAATATATATATTGTATTTATCTATCTATCTATCTATCTATCTATCTATCTATCTATCTATCTATCTATATCTATCTATATATATCTATATATATCTATATATATATATCTATATATATCTATATATATATCTATATATATATCTATCTATCTATATATATATCTATATATATATCTATCTATATATATATATATATATATATATATATATATATATATATATATATATATATAGAGAGAGAGAGAGAGAGAGAGAGAGAGAGAGAGATATTTTTATTAACGAACATGTAAAATGCACACACACAAAAGTTAGACGTACACATTTAGACAATACAGTATGAACAGGAACTTCCTGTTTTTTATAATAGCAATCATCACCTTATATTATTTCCCCTTCTACTGTATTTCATTTGGATTTCACCATTCTTAACCCTCTTATTTTACTCATAACTATTGTTTTTGAGTTTTGTTATATTCTTTCATTGATTTTTGTTTCTTTCCTCCATTAACCTATACCATTTATCCCATATCTGGTAGAATTTTGATTCTTCCTATCCCCGGATTTCTTTAGTTAGTTTATCCATTTCGGCACAGTCCATAATCTTTCTTATTATTTCATCTTCGCTTGGGAAGGCTGTAATATATTATTATATTCTTTTTTAAAAAATCTTTTTTTAAAAAAAAGAAATTATATACAAAGATTTTTGGGTTTGCGGAAATACCACCCCAAGAAAATAGAAATTAAGAGCTGGAAGAGACACCTGCAGCAATAGAAAAAGAAAGGAAGAGAGGAAAAGGAGGGAAGGGAGAAGGTGAGGAAAAGAAGATGGAAGGGGGAAGCAGAGAAGGTAAGAAGTGGAAGAGGTAGAGAGAAGTAGGGGAGAGGTAAGGGAAGAAGGAAGGAAAGGAGAGGAGGAAAGAAGAAAGTAGAGAAGGGGGAGAGGGAGAGAAAGGAAGAGAGGAGAAGATATGAGAAGAAGAGGAGGGAAGGAAGACAGTGAGGAGAGGAAGATGGAAGGGAGAAGGAGAGAAGGAAGAGGAAGAGAGGTGGAGGGGAGAGGTAAGGGAAGAAGGAAGGGAAAAGAGGAAGAAAGTAGAGAAGGGAGGGAGGGAGAAAAGAAAAGAAGGCGGTGTCAAAATAGGCGAGGGATGGTAAACAAAACAACCCAAATGGAAAGAACGCTGGTCCTTACCTGAACGTTTCTTTTATGTAGATTGGTGGGAGGGGCTACAGCTGGGTTTAGTCACAGCCTGATTGGTCCAAAGACTGAGGGAAATTTCTTAAAGTATCCTTCCTTCCCTATTGGCTCCCAGTTTCCTCGAGGTTGAATAGAAAGAGCTGCAAATACAATACAGGAAAAACAACAGACCATCCGACCACCACTCACCCGCTCTAACAACTATCTAGGGCCCCTCTCACCAATCTACATGTAGCCCCTCCCACCAATCTACATAAAAGAAACGTTCAGGTAAGGACCAATGTTCTTTTCCCCGTAGAATAGGCGAGAGGGGCTACAGCTGGGATATACCCAAGCTATGTCCCAGGGCAGGATGCTGACCTCCCAGGGGGAGTCGCCACTTGTTGGAGAATCCAACGTCCAAAGGACGCATCCGCAGAAGCGAAACGGTGTAGCCGATAAGTGTCGGATAAAGGGCATTGGAGATGCCCAAGTGGCTGCCCGAGAGATATCCTCCAGTGGGGCCCTTGTGGCCCACGAGGCTGTGGTAGCGGCACTCCTAACTCTGAGATTCATCGTGTTGAAATACGGCAATGAGAAAAGCCACCTTTAGGGATAAGAACCTGAGGTGCACTGTCCTTAACAGATCGAACAGTGGTCTTGTAAGAGCCCTAAGTACCAAGGAAAGGTCCCACGTGGGAAACCGATGCACCGGAGGAGGGCACAGGTTTGTTGCCCCTTTAAAGAACCGTTTGACCAAAGGAACTTGTGATAGGGAGAAACGGCCATCTCCCTCCAGTACGGAGGACAGTGCAGCTACCTGTCTCCGTAAGGTGCTATGAGAAAGAGCTTGGTCTAAGCCATGTTGTAAGAATTCAAGGACTTGTGCAACCGAAGCCTCGGCCGGGGAAAGACTGAATCTCCTGCACCAGAGAACAAACGTCAACCACGTTGCATTGTAAAGCCGTGTGGTCGACAGGCACCTAGAGGCCTCAATGGTGGAAATCACCTTGGCTGACAGATTAGCGTCCCTCAGGAGACACCACTCAAGTGCCAGGCAGTCAGATGGAGCCACTGGGGCTCCGGATGGAATAGGATGTATTGCTGGATGGCAATACAATTTGGCTCCCAAATGTTGGAACCACGTTGCAGAGCCAGGGACAACCACCACCGTAGAGAAAGCCGGAGGCTTGGTGATAAGGCGACTCTCCACAGGGAGTTGCTCAAATGCTGGTGTTGATAGGGAATCAATGTCCATTGGAGAAGCCGAGAATGAAGACAGACCCTGGGCACTATCCCTATGCACGACACCATCTTGCCCAGCAAGCAGGCCAAGGTCAGGATGGAAACTGACCAACTTGCGTGGACGTGATGTCCTAAGGTTTGTAGACTTGTGAGGCGCTCTGACAAGAGTCGAACAAATCCTGCTAGAGAGTCTATTACTGTACCCAGATGGAGAATTCTCGTCATGGGTGAAAGGTGACTCTTGGGGAAGGTGGCAGAGAACCCCAGGGACTGTAGCATCCAAATGGTCAGCTTTAGGTCATGAATCGCCTGCGTGCGTGATTGAGCCTGGACGAACACGTCATCTAGGTAACATTGGAGCCTTACTGGGTGGGATCGCAGGTGAGCCGCCAATGCTGCCAGGACCTTCATGAACATGCGCAGGGCAGAGGCCACACCAATTGGGAGAGCCCTATACTGGTAATGGAGCCCATTGTGGGAAAACAGGAAGAATCTGCGATGGGCCGGTAGAATCGGAATGTGTAGATACACTTCCGTCAAATCTACAGATGCCATGAAGTTGCCCCGCCGGATCCCCATGAGTATGGACCTGAGAGATGACATTTTGAAGCACTGGTAAACCAGATAAGAGTTGAGACGCTTCAGGTCCAAAATTCCCCTTCATCTCCCCCGAGCTCCTCGGGACAACGAACCGGTTGGAGTATAGACCCAACCCATACTCCTCTGCCGGGACCGGTTCTACTGCCCAAATATCCAGATGTCCAGACATTACCAAGGTGGACAACACCCGGGATGCAAACTTAATAGAGTCTAATGTAGCATCCGCCAAAAACTGCGTGGCCGAGATGATTTTCGTGAGGTCTTGATGAAGACACTCATCTTGAATTGGAATGCGGCCCTGTAACTGGTGAAGCCACATAACAGTGGTGTGATTAAAATAGGAAGCAGCAGCAGCCGATTTGATGGCCCAGGTGGAAGCGGTGAAATTTGTACGTAAAGTAAGCTCTGCACGCTTGTCCTCGGGCTTAGATTTGTCCACCATATCACCTGAGACTACAGTAGAAGCATTGGCGAGAGAAGCAATGGGAGCACCTACCATCAGCAATTGAAGGGCGTGGGAGAAAGCCTGCTCCATATTGTAGAAGTGGCAATCATTGCTCCCAGGATTGGCCACGGCTGTTATTGAAGCCACGGCACGCTTTTGCCGAGTTGCAGCGAGTTTTGAAGGCGAGGCGAGCCCTTGAGGAGTGGTACACCCTAAGGCTAGATTCGGGAGGGCGAAACAGCAAGGCTGTAGCAGAGTCTAGCCCCGCAGATGCCCTCAATTGCCTTCAGCTGCAATTAGGAGCCTGTCATCCCCGTGCACTCAGGGACTGGGCAGAGCTCCCCCAGGCCGAGAGGTAGGAGACCAGGGCAATCCTACCTCCTTCTGAGACAGACAGAGAAGTCTCTACGGCCAGCAGCTCTAAATTTATGATTTACAATATCCAATCAATCAAATTAATAATAGATAGCACAAATATCAAATACCGTGATGGACCAAAGCTAGCGCTTGGACCAAAGACTGAGAGGAAACTGGGAGCCAATAGGGAAGGAAGGATACTTTAAGAAATTTCCCTCAGTCTTTGAACCAATCAGGCTGTGACTAAACCCAGTAGTAGCCCCTCCCGCCATATCTACAGGAAAATATTACAATTCTATAAATGGAATGACAAATGTATTAAAATTATGAATGTAAAAAGAAAGAAGAATAAATATGTAAATGTATATATAGAGAACAAAAAATAAAAAACTTGCGCACCATTTTCTGGATTTTAAGGCCATGCGCTTAATCACTCATGCCCTGGTCATCTCTTATCTGGATTGGCGCGATCTACATGAGATCTACATGTGAGCTACCCTTGAAGAATATTTGGAAGCTACAATTGGCCCAGAATGCAGTGGCATGAATAGTTCTGTAGGTCCCTAGAATGGCACATGTAACACCTGTTATATGAGCTGTTATGCCAACGGGTCCAATTCAAGGTGTTGCTTATCACCTTTAAAGCCCTTTATGGCATAATCCAAGGAATCATTTTGACCTATGAAACTGGCCTGTCCCACTCATTCTGGCAAAAGGGGCTACAGTAGACCCCCATCACACAAGGAAGTTTGCCTGGAGGAGTCTAGAAGAAAAATATTTTCTGCCAGTCTTTGGAACATCTTGCCCTGGAGGTGAGATCTACTCCTATCCTTTCTGGCCTCAAGAAAGGGCCTTAAAACCTGATTCTGCCAGTTAATGTGGGGACCCAACAGAAAAGCTGTAAGATGGAGGTAGTTGGTGCAGTGACAAAAATGGCACCAACCTGTTCCGCTCTGAGGCCATGAATTTTTTTAGGTTGAATTTTATCCTTTTCAATTTAACTTTTTATATTTCTAATTTCTATATTTCTATTTTTATTACACTGTAAGCCATTTGGAAATTGAGATGGGCAGCATATAGATTTAATTACATATAGTTAATATTAGTAGATATACATACAATACTACATGCACAATGTTATTGTAGATATATATTAAGTTTAGGCAACAATGATGTGATTGTGTGTAGGCTTCTGTCCTTCTCAAAATAATACCTCATTAACCAGGAGCTTTTTTATATTTGCAAATCTATGCATCTAATCAGTAGTCCATTCAGTTGCTGCTACATGCAAGGATAGTCAACATTATACTAGCTAATTTTTAATAAAGTAAATCAGACTTCAATATTTCAAATAAGTTATAAATGTCAACAATGACAGTATTTAACTGATACTAAGCAGGTGTACAGCATCCTGATGTAAGAGAAACACAGTGTGAAGAATCTCTATTTGCCTGCACCCTGTATAAGGGCCATTTTCAGCAATTTAGATTTGAGCATATAAACCGTGCTTGTCAATCAATATTAAGTTTATCAGGTAAGTTGAATTAGTAAAGTGAAGATACTGATATCATTAACTAAAGCTATCCCATCATACATTTTAGTTACTTTCTTCCAATGGTTTTCATTTACCAAAGAATCTGAATTTAGTTAAGAAGGTGAAACACCTATACAACACATATTTTTAAATATGTGGAATCAACCATTCATTCTTTTTTCTTACACTCCTTCTTACAATACAATCTATTACAGCATCTAGCAGATTCTAAGGGGTCTTCTTCATATCCTTCTAAGTGCAATATAAAAATGCCTTGCTATTTTAGAGATCATATCCTCATGATTTCACCTTCAAATGACACCTGGCCCATCATGGAGACTGCTTAATTGTGTACCTAACTTCAAAGGATCATGTGAAAATCCTCCTTGGGAGAAAATAGGATTGATACCCATTTGTTCCACTTCTGTTAGCAATTCACCACAAAAAATAATAATTACCACTTTGCTGTAAATTTCTAGAATAGAACCAATTGAAAACAGGCTCCTTGTGAATGGCTGAAAATAGCTGGTGTTGGCCAATAAGAATAAGAATTTTCCTATTGCATAATACTTAACTGCTTGCATTTAATGTTGATCCAAGACTTATAGGAAAGACTTTCACTTGCAAACTTTATTTGTGGAAATGGTATAAAGAATATAACCCAGTTACCAAATTGACTCATATACAATATACTATAAATAGAACACTTGGACTGGATTTGCACAATGCATTATACTAAAATCTCATAGTCAGGTATGTAGTTCAATATGCATGAAGTCATAAAATTTGCCAATTTGTAAGGTTTCTATTTTAAAAAAAGAAAAATTGTTGTTTTAAACTCAGACTCAACCAGGAAATTCTACAAGTCAGCAACAATTTAGTAGAAGCTTTTCCTGCTTTCCCAAATTAACATAATTCCCATACCAATTATTTTCCTTCCCTTCTAAACAGCCAATGTTTAGATATCCTATAGACCTGCTTGCCACAATCATCCCAAGGCCTTCCCTTTGCTGTACATATATGGAGCCATAGTGGCACAGTGGTTAGAATGCAGTATTGCAAACTAATTCTGCCGACTGCCAGCAGTTCTATTCTCACCAACTCAAGGTTGACTCAGCCTTCCATTTTTTTGAGGTCCATAAAATGAGGACTCAGATTGTTGGGGAAAATATATAATGGTGAATTGTGCTCACTGCCACAAAATAACATGATGAATAATGCAGGAAATACAATTTCTCCTTAGATACGGGTTATATCTTGCATCCAATTATTTTGAGAGGTCTATGTGCAAAGATTAGCATTATCTGTGAATCTATGATGCAAATAAAATTATAACTTATTGCATATCCAAATATATTCTTATCACTTTCTTTCTCAGAATTGAACATTTAGATCCACTGAGATTGTTTACAATTAAAGCTTGATCTGACAGCTTTATCTTATTTGCACAAAATCTTGACACATCTCTTTATCAATACTAGTTATTTCTGTGATTCTGGTTCTAAGTATGTATTAGCTGCAAAACCTTCCAAGCTTATCTAAAAATGGCTAGCTTAAGATTTTTATGTTTTATTCTGTCCACTGGATAGATCAAATCAATAAATCACATTCTCTCAACATTGTGGAATGGTCACATTCCTTTTTAGTTCTATAAATTCTTTGCAACTGATACCAATGCAGCAATACTGTACCTGCTCATTACATCACTATCTTAACCACCTGCTCTTTGCAAGACTTTAGATTAAACCAACAGACGATTGTGCAGTCTCTATTTGACACCTCTGGTAAAAGGGCATTAGCTGTTTTATTAAACCACATAGAATGTTTTGCATTTCATACAGTAATACAAAACAATCACTGTGTTTATTTTATGGTACACAGATCTAATAATATTTGGATAGGGACCTTTATAAAATCCCAATATAGGAAAGAAAAAAAACAGCTCAGGAAAAGACAATGGAAAACCATTTCTGAATTATTGCCAAGAAAATGACATCATTTTGTCCAAGGAATTGAGCTCAAATCAAGTGTTTTTACCTTTATATCATATAAACACAGCCAATACTAAGCTAAGACAAAAAATTAAGCTGTCATGGTTCTACACTGATCGCATCTTTAGTTCCCTGAATGAACTACAGTTCCCATACATTATTTTTACTTATTCAACCTGTAATTAAATTCATTATTTTATTATTTGTTAACTAGATTTATATCCTATCTCACTAGGATTCAAACATTCCAATTTTTCTTGAAGCAACCTCAATGAAAGGCAGCATATTTGACATATATTAATTGAGAGATAATTACTTGCCTGTAAGTCAGTGAACTGTGCCCAAGAGTGTTCCTGAATCTAGGTTCACTGGTTCTACTCCACCTCAACTATACATGGTAGTTGCTTTTGCACTACTGATTACCACACTGAATCACACAAGAACTGAGTTGACAAAACCAATTTAGTGGTTGTAGTAATAATAATATATTAATCTTGCATGGCACTCAACTTTCAATTATTCTGTAATGTACTGGTATTTGGTGAACCCTAAAAGTTTAGCAAGAGCAAACATTCTTTTTATTCATGAGAAGTATTTTTATATGAAGGCTTTTACATCTTACAAAGTGGCTGTGGTTTTCTTTATTATTGCATATATACCTTTATATTGTTTATTTCACTGCTATGTATTGCTTTGAGCTTGTTCTGAAAAAAGGAGTACATATGCACTGTTATTAAATTAATGTAAAGAATCCAGCATTTAGTCTATGCATCAAAACTGAATTCAGAAAGCACGTAGAAACAGGCAAAACTACTATTCTATGGAATAGATTTTTTTAGCAAGGTGTCTTCCGCAGCACATTTTGAACATTTTATTGAGTTCTAACTATATTGAGTTGATCCCAAATACATGGCTGAAGGGGATTCTATTATTTATAACATGCCTATATTACTTAATATGTTAAGCACTCCAATATATAGTTCAGAAGAACCTATAAAAAGCAACATCAGTTTTAAAAGATCGAAGTAGAAATACAGAACATCATTAATGTCAGCAGTGTATAACAAACAATCTAATACAAAAAAAGACAGATCTGTTTTTATTTAAATGTAAAGTAGTACATTTTTCAGCATTTTATTTTAGGAGTCGGAAGTCAATTTAAAGTTATACACATCGGGTTGGGGGGGGGAGCTTTGTACTAAACACTTTCAAAGTGTTTCAAAACAAACACAATAGAGGAAGCGAATATGCGAAGAGAAAATGGCATAAGTGCATCTTTTAAAAATTCCCCAAGTAACAATGAGTCATCTATTTCCTATTACAACAGAAGCTTTGAAATTCATCATGCACATGCAAGTTTTAATTAACCCATCATCTCCTGACCTGCTGCTGCGCCAGAGCAGAGATTTTTATCCTCCCGGCTGGACCTTCTATGCCAAAAGGCTAAACTTTCAAAAACTAGGAAAGGAGGATACCTTTTTTTTTTTTTTGCTGGCCATTATTTTGACCACCACCACCTCGCTTCAATACATACATCATCTCCTCCGTTTGCTAAATGCCTTGGGTGCCCTTTGCGTCCCGCTCCTGAGCCGTCGTATTTGAACGGAGTTGCAAAGCCAAAACCGGCTGGCCACTGGAAAGAAGCCGGCGTTCAAGTCCCAAAGGCACCCGGGCAGACACAGGTAAATTGCTTTCTTAATTGCAACATCCCACACTCACACTTTAAACTTTCGCAGGAGAAGGATAACATTTGTACGCCTAGCATATTGGGATTTCACCAACCTTGGGAATCAAATATTGGGATCAAAGGCGGGATCAAATGGGCTGCCCCCCCACACACACACCTTGAAGTATGATACGAAGGAGCTAGTTTCCACTGCCTCCCCTCAGGTAAAAAAAAGGGGAGGGGGTGAAAATGATGCCCCAAACCGCTGCCAGTTTACAGTATTTTTAAGATGTACGAACGGCAGTTGCTCTGTTACGGCTCTGGCGCCCATTGCAGGAATCAAGGGCACCGGGTACGATGCGGCTCTTTCGGGTTTGTCTCCTCGCCGAGCGCACCCAAGGAGAGAGAGAGAGAGAGAGAGAGAAACAAAAATAAAGCCTCCTCATTTACCTTCCAATCAGCTCCAAACCAACGGCCACCTCAACTCTTTTGTTCCTCACGGGCCAAAATGGCGGTGCGAAACGGGACGGCCCTCCCCCCCCGCGGGTAGAGGGGGCAAGCCCCGCCCCAGCCCGTCGCCATTGGCTCAGGGAGAGTCAGCCTCTGCTGATTGGAGGCGAAATTAACCAGACTCTGTTACTAGGGGAGCCGAGGCGGGCTGCCAGGCATCGTGCGCCGCGTGATGATGGGGAAGGGGAGGGTTAGAAGAGGAGAGGAGACATGAGGACTTGGGGAGACCGGCGGCAGAGTCGGGACGGGAGGGGCCGCTCAAGAGTGGCGGGCTGCTGGTAGCAACCGCAAGCGGAGGGGGGAGCGGGAGGATGCTGCCTAAATGAAGCAGGAGGAGGGGGGACCTGGGCTTGCATTGAGACCTTCAGCTGTTGCCGATGCTATTCTCCCTTTTGATCATCAACATATGTTATCCCCGGCCTTAAGCAATCTCTCATCTCTGTTTGGGTTCAAAAACAATTGACGTTGGTTTCCTGTTCTTTTCCTGGAATAAAAGTATTAGAAGCAATAAAAATGCAATTTTCTATATATGTTAGAACACAGAATGCACTGAAGTGGTTAACAGGAAGAAATTTCTAGGTCAAATCTACACTGTGAGGCATCCCGATACAGGTACCGCTGGGATGTGGTGGTTCAGTGGCTAAACACTGAGCTTGTCGATCAAAAAGGTCAGCAGTTTGGCGGTTCTAATCCCTAGTGCCGCGTAACGGAGTGAGCTCCTGTTACTTGTCCCAGCTTCGCCAACCTAGCAGTTCGAAAGCATATAAAAATGTAAGTTAAAAAAAAATAGAAACCACCTTTGGTGGGAAGGTAACAGCGTTCTGTGCGCCTTTGACATGCCAGCCACATGACCACGGAGATGTCTTCGGACAGCGCTGGCTCTTTGGCTTTGAAATGGAGATAAGCATCGCGCCCTTGAGTCAGGAACGATTAACCCATATGTGCGAGGAGAAGGTGCTTGATCTCTGTTTGCCTACACGTTGTCCCTTGACTGGGACCTCAGAAAGCTGGAGCATTATTCTTACCCAGATTGTAGCACTGTGTCAGGGTACCTGATTGATTGTTAAACTTCCATCCCCTCAAATATCACAGGTAAAGCTACCCCCAACTGGAATGAAGACCAACTTCCCTTATCATGCAATCAGCCCCATGGCCTTAGCTAAGTCACACTGTCAGTTGCAATGGTGCAAATCTACCGATTCTTGACAATAGTGTCGAACATTGCCCTTTTGTACAGAACTTCTTCTGCAGATGCACAGTTTCCAATATGTTTTCCTGATGGGACCATATCTGCAGGTTGTAATGGTCATTTCATCCCTATTAGTTCCTGAAATCCCTCAGTGCTCTGAATTCCAAACAAGGCTTCCCCACTGTAGTGTGCTGCCAACCCAGAGAAAGCATGATTTTATGAGTCTAGGATGAGGTCATGGCACAGTTTCAAGACCATACTGGCCAACAGACCCTTATCTTCCTCTTCAGCCCACAGGTTTCTTACCTGGTAGACAGTGCTATCATTGCATCAGACTGAAGATCCATACACAGTATTTCAAGCGGGACTTTTGCAAGCATCATAGCAACCATCTTTTGCCCATTAGCCCCCAAGATTTCCAACCAGAAGGAAGTTGTGGGTGATTGTGACTAGCCAGTTTGGAAGGACTACCAAACTATGGGTATTGACACGTGCTCAGCACTGATCATCATAGCATGATATCTTCCTCCTACTTCATGCCACAGGCTGCTCGGGTCTTCCTTCTTACTCCAATTTAAATTCCCCAGAGGTGGTTTCTGTGTGAGGAGATAATGTACATGTTAAGATGCACAGCACAATTATTCACTGGCATGTGCCCAAGTTGCCCCTCAGCCCTCATGATAATTTGTTTGCCTCCTCCAAAGGACCAAGATGGCAAGGCAAACATCTGTGAAGTTTCAGGTGCTGGACAGGCTGAGCAGGGAGATCTATATGGCAGGATGAACATAGGTGACAGTACTCTTCATGACTGTGTTTACACCACTTCTTTTCCTTTTGCAAGGCACCTGGAAGGTGTTGAGCCACAAGAAAGTAAAGCGAGCTGATCAGCAGACAGCAAGTTTGGGGGGGGGGTGGTCCTTCACCTATCCATTCGTCTTCAATCATGTCTGGTTTGATATCATACAACCATTTCTTGCCTGGGTTGGACCACTGTGCAAAAGTGCAGAACTGGCTTCTCTACTAGCACAGAATGATCCTTCATAAGAGGCAACAGCTATAGATTGCCAGGACACAGTCATCAGCAAAGGCAAACAGCCAACTATAATTCATAACTGCCTGTTATTGAACCTCCATTTTATTTAGTTAGTGGTCATGTGTGATACACTAGGAAAACGTGCCTGTTGTATTATCAAATGTACAAATTGTCCTTTGCTGTTTTTAAATAAATGTTAGGGGACTAATATGAACATCATGCAGGAACTGAAACCATTCCAAATGTTGTGGTTCATGTATGCGAAACTGCCGAGGAACTGAAAGCAGCAGAAATTACAGAAGTAGTCAACAGTCCAAAAACAAAGTATTCCCACTAGACTCATTATACTGCAACACACTGAAGATAAACTACATAAAGCTTTCAGTCCCAAGCAGACGAGAGCTGAAGAGACACTAAAAAAAACGAACGTATCATGAACTATGATCTTTTAGGTGGAAGCAGACATTCTTACATAGATCCTTTTTAGAAAGCGAAGTTTTCCATGTGTTTGGGTCATCTCAAAGGACTTATAATGGATTTCTTGAACTTTTTTGTAAAATAATCAAATTGAGGCACTAGTCTATATACTTGGTGCTTAGGTATTCAGATATTTTAGATTTCAGTGCAAAGCATGGAGTCTTCCCTGTTTATGTCTATGTCCTATGATAAATTCTTCTAATTCATACGTTAGTAGTTTTGCATTTCTAAAATGCAATGAGTCATACAAGGCTAGGGACTGAAGCTGACATATGGCATTTGGAAATACAGAGAATGTTTAAAACATGAATTCTGCAAGAGTTGATCATTTTTCAGATTAGATTTTAGAAGCAAGATTGCCTTCTTGTAAGCCAGGCTTTGAGCTGTAAGAGACAGAGGAACCCAAAGCTGCATTCCTGAGGCAATCATCACCCCACCTTAAGCAGATGTAATTAGCAAAGCGTCTCCTGCCTGTCATGCTTGAGTATGCAGGTAAGAGAACTGTACAGTGCACAGAGGAATGTTTCAGTCCTGGCCATCATGTGACACTGCCACTCCGACAGCAAGGCTATGGTGGAGGATAACCCTTGTTTGAGGGGAAGAAAAGACATGATATTGCTCCCTTCCATGAGTGTCTAGTCTTGCATTGACAGGAATGATTAGGGCAGTGATGGCTAACCTTTTTCTCCTCGTGTGCTGAAGTCCTTTGCGTGCGACAGCACACGCCCCCCCCACACTCATAATGCGCCACCCTATGCATACACGCATGCCCCCTCTGCACTCCCCCCACACCTCTGGCCTAACAAGCCTCTCTGAAGCCTCCTGGAACCAAACATGGGCCGTAGGGCGCTCCACCACTCCCCCCACCTGCTGCACATGCTCACACACCTCCACAGCGGAGACCCAAAAATCAGCTAGCTGGTGGGAGGTTTGTACGCATGCGTGGTGGAGCATTCCCGCAGATAGGGCTCTGCGTGCCCCCTGTGGAATGCATGCCATAGGTTTGCCATCACCAGTCTAAGGAGAATGCCACAATTTGCACGTTTTCAGGCTAAGCGCTCCACCTCCCTGGCACCCTGTTTACCCAGTAGCCAGTAAATAGAATCCAGATTTTAAGCAGAGTAATAGCAATAGCACTTAGACTTATATATCACTTCACAATGCTTTACAGCCCTCTCTAAGTGGTTTATAGAGTGGCCGACTGGCTGCAGGAGGCTCGTTTTCGCATCTCTCAGTTTGTCTTGTGGGCCAGATTGCCTGCCTTCTCCCCCCGCGCCTCTACCTCCATTTGCTACTGGTGCCACCTCACAAAGATGAGCCTCCTGTGGCCTGCTACCTACTTTAGCCCACCAACTCTCGGCTTTCCCACAGCCTGTGTGGCGTCTTCAGGTCGCTTGCCTCCCCCCACCTCTGCCTCAATCTGCTGGTTGGACAGGTAATCAACTCATCTGCGCTGCACAGGTTGCATAGCCCCAGAGTGCGCTGACCAAGGAGCTGGCAGGCTGCAGGTGCTGCCGGATGCCATCAGCCCCCGCATTCATGCCCCCTCTTGTGTGTGTACTAGGGAACAGGGCACCAGCCAGGATGATCACCCTGATAATCATATTTCCCCCAAAATAAGCCCTATTTTGGAGCCCCCAAAAATATAAGACTGGGTCTTATTTTCAGGGGAACATGGTAGCTTCAAACCTCCCTATGAATAGTTTTCAGGTACAAAGCCTTCCATTGCATATATATACCACACATGTTCATAAAGCACTCAACAGGATTATTAGATAAATGGTATTAACTGGATGAGGGGGAAGTCACATGTTATCAGGCCACAGAACAGGTGTAATGTATGAGTTGCTGGTATTGGTGAAATGATGGAAATGATGAAGATATGTGCCTATATGGTTGTTCCTTATTACTGAGAGGGGCGTTAGTAAGTTGAGCATACCTCAAGATGGAAAGTTCCTACCCATTACTAATTAAAAACCTTGGTAAATCTTCAATCTTTTCTTTTGTTTTTAATTTGCCAGTAAGGAAAAAAAAGAGAGAAATTGGTGATTAGCTTCCAACTGAATACTGTAGAATTCTAGTGAAAACTGCATGAATACAAAATAAAAGCCTCCTGAACAGAAAAAGATGAGGAATATCTTTTGCCCAGTCACAAGGCATCCAGGTTTTATGGGGGGGGAGGGGTGTCTGTAGCCTATTTCCAGTTCCTGTGGGACTACTGAATCTTGTTTCTGGTGTGCTTAAATTTAGCATTCCCATGAACAGAATTTTGTTCACATTGGAGAAAAGGAACAGGAAGCTATTTTTTACCGATTACTCCCAATTTTGCCCCCCTAGAACCATGTGAGGAACAACAAAAATTGCTCCCAGATGGAACCCTTGCTAAATTGCAGTATTTTCTGTCAACCGACAATATTCCTGTATTCAGGGCCGAGTTCATGAGCATCTGAAGAGGGCAACAGCAGGAGTGGAGGAGAATGTGCACCATGATGTTGTGATGATGTCATCACAAAATGTAATGTGTGATTGCATCATTCTCTGAATTTGGCCATGATGTGCTTCATCACTTGATGTTGTCCTGGCTTTTAGGGACACTGCTATAAACCACAGTTTGCAGGCCACAATAGTTGCAGCCATACAGCATTCTGAGCCAGAAACAACAATATTACCTCAGTGTACATTCAGCCAATATGTTCCCTATGCCCTGATTTTTTTAAAAATTAATTGCAACTCTTTTTTTAAAACCTTGTCAAATTCAGCTACGACTCAGTGGCTGAAGGAAGGATTTTAAAAACAGAGGTCACTAGTGGCTATATTAATATATGGTGATTATATACTAATAACATCCTTAATTCTTGTATAATTAAAATATCCCTGCTATTTAATTCAGTGCAGCGTTAATTAATTTTTCATTACCCTAGACTTTTGTATGGATTAAAAGTTCATCCTTTCTACCTCTAAGGTCCTTATTGGTTTAATGAAGATGCTCATTTTGACACAGGCATACCTGGATGAATCTAAAGGTCATCATTTCTTTTTAGTTTCACATTTCTCGTCTTATACCAGGTGCAGTGGTGGGATTCAAATAATTTAACAAACGGTTCTCTGTCCTAATGACCAGCTGGGTAAGTGGGGCACAGTGGTCATGTGACTGGGTGGGTGTGGCCAATTCAATGTCACTCATGTCAATGGGCGCTTCGCATTGGTTGTTACAATGTAATAAGGGTTAACTGGAGAGGCAGTTTCTGTAAGCAGGGCAATAAAGATTAGGCTAGAAACCCCAGAATGTTTCCTTCCTGCCTTCCTTACAGGATTAGCCCTGCAAAGTGGGAAAAAAATCAAAAGGAGATTTCTTCCAACAACTAGTTCTCCGAACTGCTTAGAAAGTTAACAACCGGTTCTCCCGAATAGGTGCAAACCGGCTGAATCCCACCACTGACCAGGTGGTAATATATATCATTGGGCTTAGCAACAGCTATTATTTGGAGATAGTCAGAGACATTTATAGGAGAGGGGGGTATCTGTTGTAATATAGTTCCTTGTGTAGGTGTGTGTCACCCATGGCCCAGTTCATACCAGGGCTTGCATAGTCACGTTGAGCAACACAGGAGAAAACAAACTCCTAAAATGCCATAACATCCTGATAGTGCATAACATAACAGTCTGAGATGTGCCCTACCAATGACGCCCAGGATTTGACCATATATAGACAGAACTTTCCTGTGCAGTAGATTAGAAATTGTACTTTTACAGGCTGTTTTTAAGCACATGCTATTGCTCCTCCTGCCTTTGTCCTATCTCAATAAAAGGGGCTTTCAGACCCCAATCTGGGTCGCTCCATCTCGAGAAAGTTTGTGTCCTGTCTTTTCTCCACATTGGCCTCATGGACGAACTACGGGAACGTTACAGGTATCAAAAAAAATACATGAAAAATGATGGCTTCAACATGCCATCAAACATTTTAAAAAGTGTGTTTGTGAGGAATGTCTTTTATCCTGTAGCTACCATTTGACTTTTTCACTTCTCAGGGATGCTTGTGGGGGCAGTCCAGAGGTGGCATTCAGCCAGTTCTCTCTGGTTCAGGCGAACCGGTAGCGGCGGCTGCGGGAGGCTCTGCCTACCCACCCTGACATAATGTGTGAGCACTATGCATATGCAGAAGACGGTGCGCATGTGCAGATGAGGTGCGAGCGCACTCACATTTGCAAACCGGTAGGAAAGGTAAGTGGATCCCACCTCTGGGGCAGTCAGCTACCCAACCCAACCATTGTCAATTTATATTTTCCCTGCCGTTTTTCTGTCTTTTCTTCAACTGCATATTTCCCTTCCTCCTAGCCCTGAAAGACTGGAAGAGAAATTCAGCCTCCACACATTTCGATTCCTTCATGCTAGACTTTAAGTCTTTTTTTTTTTAAGGGCAGGTTTTGACATGGGCAGGGACAAATCGGGAAAGCTAACTTTACCTCTCGTTTATATTGGCCCTGAATTGTTAGCTCTGTATTGTAGGGGGACTTCAAAGCGCAGCTTTTAATATACAGTCTTCATGTCTCCTCGGTGTAATTGTGCAGAAGAGTATGTCCAAGTGATGTCATTTTTCCCCCAATTTTCTCCCTCTCCTGTTTTCCATCTATTTATATTTATTTATTTATTTTTGTCTTTCCTTTGAAAAGCACTTGTGAAGAAATAGCAAGGTTGAAACTCTATCAAATGTTGATAGGGGGGGGTGGGGAATGAAAACCTGACTGTGTTACCCGTTTTCAGATGCTTTTCTGGCTTGAAAAACCCTCGAAACTCAGCCTAGAATCTGGCCACTTTCTCTCCCCATCCAACATTTGCTCAAGTCCAAAGGGGTGGATGGGTGGATTGCACATGGGATATCAGCAATAAGCCAAAGTAGGTCTAATCTAGAAGTGGTCAAAGCAAACACCTTTTTCATTCCAGATTGTGTTATTTATACAATTAATTCTCTTTTTCTTAACTTTTGACTGTCGATGTTTGCACGATCTCCGGAATAAAAGTGAATATATTGCCTTTTATTAAAATGTGTTGGGTTTGTTTCTTTCAAAGTTCTTTTAATGCTCTATTATTCAAATCTTCTTGTGCACTTCTTTTCTCACCCATCGCTGTTCTCTGTAACCACTGTCGCTTTTGGCAACGGGTGTTGTTCACGAAGGTGTTAAATATGCTATTCTTCCTGAAACCATCTGACTACGTGCCAGGTCAATGCAGCTGTCATGAACAGCAGCTGCAAATATTACAGATCCGCTTGCCAAGTGCCAGGAATTTTGACAATTAATGTAATTACCCTATTCCACCCAATTAATCATCTTCATGGAATTGCTAGCTTTGTGGGCTAATATTAAACATCTCCAAAGTCAGCAGGGTAAAATGGGCTGAAGCAGAGAAATTTCCCTTCTCCCGTGTGGCGGGTTAAAATATTCAATCTGATCAGCAAGAATATTCAGACATCTTGAAGTATTTGCAAAGAACTGCTGTGTGAGTCAAGCACGAGATGGCGTTATGTAGCATGTTTCCAAATTTTAGAATAGAATAGAGCTGGAAGGGACCTTGGAGGTCTTCTAGTCCAGACCTTTGCTCTGGCAGGAGATGCTATAGCACCATTTCAGACAAATGGCTGTCCATTCTTTTCTTTAAAACCTCCAGTGATGGAGCACCCATGACTTCTGTTGGCAAGCTGTTTCACTGGTTAATTGTTCTCACTGTTAGGAAATGTGTCCTTAATTCCAGGTTGCTTCTCTCTTTGATTAGTTTCCAACCATTGTTTCTTCTCCTGCCCTCTGTTGCTTTGAAGAATAATTTGACACCTTTTTCTTTGTTGCAGCCCCTCAAGATATTGGAATACTGCCATCATGTCACCCCTAATTCTTCTTTTCTCTAGCCCAGTCAAACTCAAATCCTGCAACTGTACTTCATATGTTTTAGTCTCCAGGACTTTGATCATCTTAATTGCTCTTCTCTGAACATTTTCCAAAGTCTCATCATCTTTTTTGTAGTGTGATGACCAAAATTGGTTGCACTCTTCTAGGTGTGGTCTTACTAGGGTTTTATAAAGCTGTATTAATACTTCACATGATTTTGATTCTATTTTAACTCAAGATGGCCAGGGGGAAACAATTTAAAAAAAATAATAATCAAGAAGGCAATCACAGATGCAAGTTCAAGTTCTGCCATTTTTTTTCTATGTGGTACAAATAAGAGACTGCAAAGTGTGGCGGGTCTTCTGATGGCCATGGCCATCATCTTGACTTTCCCCCATAGAAGCAAATCTGGGGAAACTGCAAATATTTTTCCCAGGGAAAATTAAAAATAAGATGACTTGGATGGCTGACTTTTCAACAATAAATAAAATGTCAAAAGAATACTTCATCACCTCTTAAATAAAAGACAAAAAGTGTAACAAAGGCTGAGTCATTTTCTTTACAAATCCAACAAAAGGACTAAGATTGTTTCAGATGTCAAGTAGGAGATGGAAGATGGGCTGCTTAACAATTCCCCGAGTCAGAATATTTGTGTAGCTTATTAATCAATAAAAGACCTTCTGACTTCCTAAGATCTGGAATCTGGAATCTCACTACTCAGACATCAATCCAGGTCATCCCATAATGTTTTGTGGTTGTCCAAATAATGTATTCCTTAGAGTTCAATCTGAAAACTTTCAACTTGCAGATATATTATGAATGCTGATGAAAGTCCATCACTTGTAGTAGAGATGAGTTGAGCTGATGCCATGATTTGATATATCCTCAGAAAATATATAGAATAAAGAGACTAAAAGGTGCGGTAGCTTATTGTATAGAACATTGTTAATTCCATGATCACATCTTTAAAAAAATGGAGGCTTTCCAGGCTGTCTGGTATAAGCAGAGCATTCTGGTACATGAAAAATCAAGTTGCTTGGCTAATTTAAGATCTAAAAGGTGGTGGATGCAGGGGTGGGATTAATCCAGTTCACACCGGTTCAGGCAAAGTGGATGTTAATTTTGCATCCGGTTCGCCAAAATGGCTGTTGCAAGGACCGGCTGGGCCCACCCACTCCACCCCATCCTCCCAGGAGTCTCCACACAGCCCGTTCATCATGCCAGGTAAGCGCAGAGTTCTAGGAAGTCTGGAAACGGGCCAGTTTCTGGCCTCTGAAGGCCTTCCGAAGCTTGGGGGAGGCCATTTTTGCCCTCCTGGATGCTCAGAAAAAGCCTCCGGAGCCTGGGGAAGGCAAAAAATGGGTTTATCAGAAGTACTGGAAGTCCTAAAAGGGGTTTGTTTCTGGCCTATGGAGCCTGGGTGAGGCCATTTTCGCTCTCCTGGAGGCTCAGGGAAAGCCTCCAGAGCCTGGGGAGAATGAAAAATGACCCTACCAGAAATACCAGAAGTCCAAAAATGGGCCTGTTTCCAGCCTCCTGAAAGCTTCCAGAGCCCGGTGGAGGTCTCCTGGAGGCTCGAGGAAAGCCTCTGGAGCCTGGGGAGGGTGAAAATTCCCCCACACACTGGAGTGCAGGAGGCCGAGTAGGCCATGCCTACCATGACCACGTCCACCCAGCAACCGGGCAGAGAACCAGTTGCTTACATTTTTCAATCCCTCCCCTGGGTGGATGGATTGGTCATGGCCATGTTGTCCTGCACTTGGAATGATTATGCTATATATGAGGCAGATTAAATCAGTGTTTCTCAACCCGGATTAAAGGGTTTAAATGAGGTGCAATCAGGGAGGCAATGGGGCAAAATGGAAAGGATTATTGGTGTAGCCTTTATCTAATGTAATTTCTATTCTGCAAATCAAAGAACCCGAGACAATTTTTTTCTAGTATCGCCCTATTCTCTCAAGTGCTTCTGTTTCATGGGTCATCCACATCAAGATACTAACAATGATGAAGGCACTGAAATAGACCATATCACAGCTACTGTTTGGGTTTTTTCTCTCTCTCTCTTTCTTTTCTATTCAACTTCTACATCCCTTGCCTTTTAGAGGTCACTGAGAGAATTTAGGGTTTTTTTAAAAAAAGAAAGAACTTTTGGAAGAAGAGATTGCTGTTTTTGTTTTTATTTGGAAACATTTTGTATATGGCATGCCTCCGGATTCATCTAATTGTTGTTGGCATTCAACCACATGACTGTGCTATTTACAGAAATAATGATTGCAACGATGACTATGGTCCAGAAACACTTGAGAAAACAGCTCTGCGGTTGAAGCATGCATGCATTCCTGGCTTCTTGACATCAAATTCTTTGCTCTTCCCATTTGGCATTTCAAAATAAAAATTAGCCTAACTCTACAAAATATTTAAATGAATCTGTCTGTAGATCGGATTGTTTCCAGCAAGAACCTCTGATATTCACAGCCACCAGCTCTCATCTGTTATGAGCCAATATGTTATTGTTTCAAGACTATTTTAAGATCTTCCCATTCTATTACACTATTTTTGTAGAAAAGGTGAACACAGGGAGATGAAGCTGATTATCAATCCTTGTTGCGTTTACGACCTTGGCTTACTTTGTGCACATTTCCTTTTTCTTCCTTATTTTGTATTAAAAACAATCACTTGATACTTATTTACTGTCTGGTATTTAGTTAGTTTCCTTTTGTCCATGTCTTTTGTTACAACTATTAGTGTATGTGTTGAAGAAGTTATGTCTTTTAAAACAAATAAAATTTTGGAAGCAATCAGAGCTATTTTGGTCCTTGGGGGAAAATCCAAAATCTATAGTTAGGTGATATTTTATAAGCAAAAACCAAAATAACACAAAAAAACCCCACCATCATATCCTCATGCAGGAGCACCTATAAGAGGGGAGAAGTTACCAAAACTAAATGCAGGATGGGGAAAGAATAGAAGATTGCTGCTAATTAAACAAAGTATTTGGGAATGGTCTATTAGAAATCTCAGAATGAGATGAAATGCAGCCAGTTCAAATCACTGTATTAAGGGCTCACATTGTCATCCAAAACAAATAATAACATAGTAACATTGGCCATTTTTGAATACAATATCCCCTGTAATAGTAATCATGTAATATAAATATTCCTAGATTCCTGGATTCTAGGAATGGGTACAAGTGGCACACAACACAAAGCTGTGCAAAGCCCATCCTAGCCATAACTGCCACCTGCTCTTCAGCAGGAGTTGTGAATCCAGAAATCCCATCAGATTGTGCATCAGGTCTGTCTCAGGCAATGCAACCCCATCCAGGAGCAAAGATGGCATAGTCTTTGGCAGGCCCCCAAACCCAAAGCTTCTCAGTTTTGCTCAGGCTTCAGCTGAAGCCTGTTGTTCCTCATACAGACTCTCATAGCATCTGGGCATTAGGATAAGATGTTCCCAGCACTGGAAATTCATCGGGGGAAAGGATGCATAATTAAGTACTATGTTTCCCTGAAAATAAGACAGGTCTCATTTTCTTTTGACCACCAAAATAAGTGCTTGTCCTTATTTTTTGGGAGGTCTTATTATTTTTGAGGTGCAGGAGGCAGTGAACATGGTTACCTAATGGTGCTGCTGTGTTGCAATATTTTCAGGGAGGGCTTATTTTCAGAGGAGGGCTTATTTTAGCACATACGCTCAAAAGCCCAGTTGGACTTAGTATCTGGGGAGGTCTTATTTTCAGAGAAACAGGATATCATTAGCATACTTGTGATACTTCATCCCATGGTGATTGATAAACTCATCCAGCAGCCTCTTGTAGATGTTAAATGGGAGAGAAGAGGACACTAAACCCTGTGCACCCGAGATTTCCGGTGACGTCATTGGCTATGGCGGCAGGCTTGGAGATTGCTCCGATGCCTTGCTGACAAATCAGGGGTCTGGCGGCATAGAGAGCTGTCGTTCGCTGTCTTGGAGGGACTCAGCGAAGAATAGAGGTGCTTCTCTGCAGGCGGGGGAAGTGCAATCTCCTCGGCTAAACAGAGGCTCTGCATCGATCCCAGACTTCTGGAGAGGGACGCGTGAGCTGTCCCAGCCATGACACAGCACTTTTGTCTGGCGTAAGATTTTTGGAGTGAATCTGGACGCCCTAACTTTTCTTGAAGAGTAAGTTGGAGTTACTATTTGGTTACTGCATCTCTGGCAATCTTTTTTTTCTCTTTGATGGGACTTTTAGCGGCAATTAAGACAAACAGGAGTAAATGAACTAACAATTGAAGACAGATTTACATTATAAAGAGTCTTTGAAGGCGGCTTAGGTTGGGGGAAACAGAGAAGAGGGAAGCTTTTTTCTACCCAGAGGCATAGCTGAGAATACTCAGCGAATCTGCTCTGCTTGCTATTAAGACCTGTGGAACTTGCTCTGCTCGCTACTAAGACCTTTGGAAAACTTTTGCTGAGTAACCAGCGAACTTGCTCTCTTGCTACTAAGACCTTTGGAAAACTTTTGTGCTGAGGCTCCACGTGAGACAGTCAATATTATATCCACCGTGTGCATTGTTTTCTCTTTTCTCCTTTTGGAACTGATGTTGGATACTTGAAAGGGGAACACTTCGAGTTGAACCTTTCTTCTTTTTTATTCTCTCCTCTTTGAGGTCTGTTTTTTCTTTTTTTCTTTTTGTGTTGATGTATTTGCCTCCCCCTCTTTCCTTTCTTCCTGATATGAGCCCCTCCCTGTACTTTTTTTAGACCTTTCTATGGGACTTTATTTACATATAATTTTCTGTATAGATAGCAGCAAAATAAGTTGGAACATTGCTCAAACTGGTAGCAGATAGCTTATGAAGCAGTGGGATATTCTTAACTTAATTGATATGAGCTGGGCAAAGGTGGGAAAAAAAACCTCGACATTACCTACTCAGCCGTCCCCATCTTCAACTCCTCCAATATCACACAGAACTTTAGACAATATGGCTGGGGTAGAGAAGGCACCCACATTGCAAAGTATATAGACAACTTTGCTATCGATACAAAATAATATTGCTAGGAATCAAGAGATCACCGAAAAATCCCTGGCCGACATCAAAAATGAAATGGGAGACATGAGGGGTGAACTGAAACAGTTGAATTTACAGCAAAAGGAGATTTGGGCAAAAATGGAGAAACAGGAGGGTCAAATTCAAGAGTTAGGAGTAAAAATGAAGGAAAGTGAAGAGAATATGGCAAGGTGGGAAATGAGGCAGCTACATATTAATAGAAGGTTGGAAGATGAGATTGCTATGTTGGAATTAGAAAAGTCAGCCTTCTTTCTCAGATTTCAAAATATCCCAGAGGAAAGAGGGGAGAAACTGAAAGAAATCATGGTGGAGATGATCGCAGGGATCGCCCAGAAAGATAAATTGTTGATACAGAGCGACATCGATGACGTATATAGAGTCTATACTTCTTATACTAGGAGACAGAAACTGCCACGTGAAGTGCACGTGAGGTTTACTAAGCGATCCCTGAGGGAAGAAATTTACCAGAAGGCACGTGATCAGAATACCATGTGTGCAGGGGAGATGGTCATAGTACTAAAACAGATACCAAAAAGAGTGAGGGAAAGGAGGCAGAAATATCAGGACCTAACAACACAACTGAGGAAACTTCAGGTGATGTATAGGTGGCTTTTCCCAGAAGGGTTATCTTTTTTCTGGCAAGGCCAGAGGTTTCGGATTGAATCATTGCAAGATGCGCAAGACTTTATCGAAAGCCAGCTGAAGAAGGGAACTCAGAATAACGAGGGAGAACTGGACAATAAGAGCCAAGGAAAGGAGCGAAAGAATAGTGTCCCGGGAGATGAGAAAGGGGGAAATGAGAAACAAAGCAGAGATGAGAGACCGCAAACGAGGCAGACAACAAAAGCTAAAGCCTTAAACAAATAAACATGGCGGATGAACTTCGCTTAATCTCCTTAAATATAAATGGTTTGAATTCACTAAGAAAGAGAAATAAAATACTAAATGCTTTACGGAAAAAGAATTGTGATTTGACATGCTTGCAAGAAGTACATATAGCGAACCACCAGCAAAATGTGTTGTATTACCCCCGGCTGGGTATAATGTATACAAGCTTAGCAGATGAAAAGAAAAGGGGCATTGTGTTGTATGTTAAAGACCATATCGATTCTAAATTGGTGTATACGGATGGGGAGGGTAGAATCTTAATGGTCGAATTGAAATTTGGTCGATATAAAATCTTGCTGGTGGCCATATACGCACCGAATGACAACCAAAGTATCTTCTTTAGAAGGTTGCATTTAAAAATTGCAGAGTTAGGCTATGATCATATTTGTGTGGTGGGTGACTATAAAGCGGTGGCAGATAGGACAATGGATTACAACCCAGGAAACATCCAAAAGGGGGGGAAATTAAGAGAAAGGAGGAGAGTTCTCCCCAAAACCTTTGAAGACATGAGGGAGGAATATGAATTAAAGGATGTATGGCGTGAACTCCACCCACAGAAACAACAATTTACTTTCTTTTCACATAGACACCAATCCTGTTCTAGGATCGACATGGCCTGGTTGACACCAGAAATTGGGGACTTGATTAAGGAAGCAGCAATTGAGGTCAACACCTGGGCCGATCACAATCCACTCTTATTGGTGTGGAAGGGAGTAAGGCAGGGGAGGAAGAGAAGGTGGATGATGAATACAGAGATAGTGAAAGAACAAGAATTTCAGCAAATGTTTAAAAGGGAAATGAGGTTTTTTTTTGAAGAAAATAGGAAAGGAGTAACCCCACAAATACTTTGGGATACTGCCAAGGCTTATATGAGAGGCCTAGCTATTAAACATACAATAGGTACCCACAGGAAAAAATTAGAAGAGAGGGCAAAATGGGTAACTAAACTGGAGGTGGTAGAAAAAGCCTTGCAACAGAACCCACTAGACGACAGGAAAAAAGAAGAAATGGCTAGAATTAAGCATGGGATCTCTCTTTTAGAACAGGAGGATGTCGCTCGAAAACTCAGGGGGATTAAGCAAAACTTTTTTGAGCATGCTAACAAACCGGGTCGCTGGCTCTCTTATAGACTTCGAAAAGAAAGAGAGAGCAGACGTATAGCTCAACTGCAGAATAGTAAAGGGGAATTAGTAGAAACCAAGGGGGAGAAACAGGAAATTATCCAAGGCTTTTTTCAGCAACTATATAGTAGGGAAGAAGTTTCTGAGGTCCAAATTAAGGAATTTTTAGATAATGCAAATCTACCCAAGATCTCAAATGAAGCAAAAGGGGTACTGAACCAAAAGATAACATTAGAGGAACTAGAAAAGGCAGTTAAAAAAATGGGAAACAACAAAACCCCTGGCATGGATGGTTTGCCAGTTGAAATCTATAAATCTTTTTTGGAAATTTTAGGACAAGAGATGATAGCAATATTTAATGCTGTCTTGACGGATTCTATTGCACCGAAATCATGGGCCGAGGCTTATATAACCCTTTTGCCTAAAGTTGGAGCTGACCGTGCCCAAATTAAAAACTATAGGCCCATTTCACTTTTGAATGTGGATTATAAAATCTTTGCAGCTATATTGGCAGATAGACTCAAATTTTTCCTTAACAAATTTATACACTCTGATCAGAATGGCTTCCTGCCGTCAAGGCATTTGAAAGACAATGTCAGAATTATTTTGGATGCCTTAGAATATTATGAAGCTCGGCCAGATAAACAAGTGGCCTTTATGTTTCTTGACGCACAAAAGGCTTTTGATCGGGTAAATTGGAATTTTATGTTGTCACAACTAGAAAACATGAAGTTTGGAGAAAGTTTTTAAAATGCAATTCAGGCAATTTATGTACGACAAACCGCGACAATATTGGTAAACGGAGAAGAGGCGGGTGACATTGTGATTGGTAAAGGCACAAGACAAGGATGCCCGCTATCCCCCCTACTGTTTATCCTCACATTAGAACCCCTTCTTAGAATAGTGAGAAGCGATACACAAATTAAAGGGTTACGAGTTAAAGCTCAGGAATTCAAGGTCCAGGCTTTCGCCGATGACCTTGTTTTTATCCTGGAGGACCCTATGGCGTCTGGGATACAATTTTTATGTAAAATAGAAGAGTACGGTAGGATAGCGGGGCTACGTATAAACAAAGAGAAGACAAAACTGTTAATTAAAAATATGACTCTGAACCAGAAAAGGGAAGTACAAAGCCTGTTAGGGATCAACATGGCCCACAAAGTACAATATTTGGGAATTTGGCTGACGGAGAGATGTTCCTCTATCAAGGTAGATAACTATATGAAATTGCTACAACAGGTATCCAAAGATATGACTAATTGGAGTAGCAAACAATTGTCTCTGATGGGCAGGATCGCGACAGTCAAGACATATGTATTACCAAAATTTTTGTTTTTGTTTCAAACGGCACCAACTAAATTGGACAAAAATTTTTTTAAATCCTTGGAGACAATAGTGACACAGTTTATATGGCAAGGCAAGAAAGCACGAATCAAAGCCCAAACTTTACAAAAATGCAGAGAACTGGGAGGCTTCGGAGTACCCAACTGGGAAGCATACTATAACGCAGCAATCATGACATGGGTGAAAGATTGGGTGATGTTGAATAGAAGGCGCCTATTGGCTATAGAGGGACATGACCTCCCCCAGGGATGGCATGCCTCCCTCTGGCAAGAAAGAGACACCCCCCATAGGTACTTCATGGGACATTATATTCGGAAGATTTTGATGGGGGTCTGGGAAAAAATGAGGAAAAAATATTATCTTAGGGTTCCGTGTTGGTTGGCACCATTAGAGGCCTTAACGCATCCGAGTTTATTTAATTGGACAAGAAACATAACATATAAAGATATCATGACAGAAGAGGGCAACATAAAAACAAAGATGGAATTAGAGCAACAGGGCAGGAATTTGGAATGGTGGGAATATTTACAGGTTAGAAACAGGTTTAAAAGTGATAAGGCACATTTCGGGATCTACCCAAACCCTCAGGGGCTAGATAAGATCTTGTTTGGTGGAGACAAAAAAATGTTATCGAAGATCTACCAATTTTTGACCTGCCAAGATACTAATGAAGAGATGGACAAAAGCCTTCTTACAGTATGGGAGAGAAACCTAGGTTATGAAATTGAAATGGGCAAATGGTGGGATCTATGGAGTAAGACCATTAAACTTACAACATCTACTGCATTCAAAGAAAACATATACAAGATGGTTTATAGGTGGCACTTCCCCCCAACGAGGTTAGCTAAGATGTTTCCTGGGTTATCTCCATTGTGTTGGAAATGTGGAAGAAAGGATGGCACATTCTACCATACTTGGTGGTCCTGTACTGAGGTCACGAAATATTGGAAAAGGATTAAAAAATGGTTAAAAGAGGTTACCGGGGCAAACATTGAATGGAGACCTGAGAACCTGTTACTAAGCATCAAACCAGATAACATAAGCAGTTCAATATGGCACTTGAGCCTGCATATAATTGTGGCTGCAAGAATAACCTATGCACAATTTTGGAAATCCACCACTATACCGCCGGAAGATGCTTTAATTAAAAAGATCTACGAATGTGCAGAAATGGACAGAATGACGGGTTGGCTGAGGGACAAAGGAGAAACAGAACATTATCTTAGCTGGAACCTATGGTATATGTGGGCGACTAGGAGAACAGCAGGGACTTAAAATGGGGAAAGTTAACATAGGTACCGTAATAGATCCCTGAATCTTGCAATGAGAAGATGTGGCTTAGAGACCTAACAATGAGGAAAGAAAGAAAAACTGGGCTGTGAATGACTGTCACCGTAGGGGGGGAGGGGGGGTTGTATGTCTAAAACGGCATTTGTATCTGTATGTTTTACTTTATATTGTTATGTATGATTTGTCTTGCTTATGTCGTTGTATTTATGTCGCTGTATTGTTTTTTCTGTTTTTTAAAGGTAATAATGTTTAATAAAAATTATATTTAAAAAAAAAAAACCCTGTGCACCCAACATACCGTATTTTTCAGAGTATAAGATGCACTGGAGCATAAGACGCAGGAAGGTTTTGAAGAGGAAAATTTAAAAAAAAGTTTTTGCACTCTGTAAAACTCACAAAAACAACCCATTTTTTGTGAAAACGGGCCCGTCCCCCCCCCAAGGCATGAATAGCCTTTAGGGAGCTTGCAGAGTGTTACTGGGGAGGGCAAAAATGAGCAAAAAACAGTCCATTTTTCACGAAAACAGGCCCGGTTTTTGTATTAAAAAGGGGGGCATGGATAGCCTTTAGGAAGCTTATAGAGTGCTCCTGGGGGCTGGGGGGGTAAAATTGAGCAAAAAATGGGCCATTTTTTGATCATTTCTGCCCTCCGCAGTCCCAAGGAGCTCGCTAAAAGCTTTCTAGAGGCTATGCCCAGCCATTTTGGTGAAGGGGGTAGGGTTTCAGGAGGCCAAAAATGCTGTATTCAGTGTATAAGACGCGCCCAGATTTTCAGCCTCTTTTTTGAAGGAAAAAGATGTGACTTATAGTCCAAAAAATACAAAAGTAAGGGCTGAGGGTAGGACCTTTCTTCCCCAATCATCACCAATTAGTGTATTGCCCCTGGGAAAAAGAGGTGAATCAGCTTAATGCTGTCCCACCCACCCTCAATCCCTTGAGCTGATCCAGAAGGATGCTGCTATAATCAATGGCATTGAAAGCTGCCAAGAGGTCAAATAGGTAATGATAGATGCACAATCCCCAGCCCACCATTGCCAGAGGTCATTGAAAAGTGCCATTTCTCTCTCATACATAGGTTTGAATCCCAACTGAAAAGGATCCATATAATCTACATCTTCCAAGGCCCTCTGAAGCGGCTGTGCAACCACCTGCTCGACCAAACTTCTCCCGAGTTGGGAGGTTAGATATTGGCCCAAAATTGTGGGGCCCAGCAAAGGCTTCTTATGGAAGTGGTGAACCAATGTTCAGTAAATTCTCTTTGAAAATGATCAGATCTTATCCCACAGACATGTGCTGTGATCTTTTTTGAAGACTCTTTTCTGCTTCAGATTTTGCATAACAATGTGTGCTACTAAATATTCTGTTGCTATCTTTGAACCTGAAGATCTTACTTTACTGAGCCAAAACTGAAATGAAGCGCGGGCGTGCATTCACTCACATTCTGCATAAGCTCTTAGTCCCAGTTTATAATGCTGCCTTTACAAAACTATAAATTAAGTAATCATACCAAAGTGTTCATTTTGTTGTGTTCAACAATTAGTGGAAGGTGAGCACTAAGTTACAGCCCTTTGAAGCCATTATTGGAAGATAGGCGATTATCTTACTCTCCCATATGGCTTAGGATAATGATCATATTATTATAGTCGTATTACATTTCTTCAGACCTTACTGCTTTTTTCCCCCTCCTGCTCATTTTAATTAGCAAGGTGAGATGCAGTTCCAGCTTATGCAGGTCATTTGTTTTGATCTCCCATGCTTACTGATGATCAGTTTATCTACTGCTGTAGCTGGAATGAAGAAGATGAGTCAGCCCTTGGTCCAGAGATCGCCATGCTTTCCAGTTTGCCCAGCATCCTCTTCTGCTTTTCCTGAACATCTACTCTCTTTCCCCTAGAACAGTTGGGCTGATTTGTCAAGACTTAGCCATTCCAGGTTTGATCACACAGGGTAATTATAGCATGATACTGCATTAATAGAATAATCTTTCAGCATTGTAACTTTGAACCCTATATCTTCCTTAGGGCTTATCACTATATGAAGTATGTTGCTTCTCCTGGAATGCTGGAACTGGTTTATGGTTATGGTTAGCAGAATGTAATGGTGTCAAAATGTTGGTCTGTAATATGCCTATCTATCTAAGGGGTACAGAGGTGGGATTCACTTACCTTCCCTACCAGTTCGCAAATGTGAGTACACTCTCGCATGCTATCGCTTCGCTCACGCTTGCCTCATCTGCACATGCACACTGCCTCAGGCATTATGTCAGGTTGAGTGGGTGGAGCCTCCCGCAGCCGCCGCTACTGGTTCACCCGAATCAGAGAGAACCAGTTGAATACCACCTTTGAAGGGGTATATTATATTCTCATTTACCCGCTCCAGGGCCTTTCCATCCATCCTTAAGCTCACAGAAGACTACTCATTAGCCTGCTACTTTTATTGTCTCTGCAATATTCTGACATATTGATATGTGAAGCATCTACAAGTCACAATGGTGGCTGGATTCTGTCACCTCTAGGTTCCTATGCCCCTGCTTCTGTTGTACCCCATTCTGTTGTAATCTAAGATTAAAGATCTTATGATTTATCCCTTTGTTGTTTGTATGTATACTGACAGTTTGTTTTTATGTACACTGTATGTTTGTATCTTGTATGTACAATATATGTTTGTATGTACACTGAGCACTTATGGACTGGAGACAAATTCTTTGTTGTCCAATCACACTTGGACAATCAAGAATTCTATTCTATTTTCTATTCTATTCAAAAATGGTAATCAAATGCCATGAATAATACTCAGTCACAAATAGTATTCTTATTTAGGATTTCTCTCTTCTTCCTTTTTTTTCTTTACAGAGGCAACAAATCTTGACTTGCTAGCTAAGAAGTCTAGCCCTGCTGCTCCATTCTGAAGATCACTGCTGTATCCAGGTCTTTAGGAAGACAATAGAATAGTATTAGACTAAACAGACTGGGAACCAGAGGAGAGTCAGAAACAGCCTATAACCGTGATAGCGAATCTATGGCATGCAGAGCCCTCTCTGTGGGCATGCGTGACATCGCCAGCTGCTCTTCTGGGTCACGTTGCGCGCATGCGCACCAGACAGCTGGTCTTCACGCATGCAACCTCCAGTTTCAGCACGCTGCCAAAAAGATTAACCATCACTGGCCTATAGCTACCATGGTCCCACATACTATCTGTCACCTAACTTCTCTTCATTTCATAATATGTGGCAAAGTATAACCAATCATACACACCTTGCTACTGTCACTTGGGGAAAACATTATTATAATATCACTGCAGTTAAGGATGACTTGAGGCTGTCTCCTTCATGGGCAATGAAAATGATAGCAGCAGCACCATGGAAGATTCAGCGGGGGGGGGGGGAGGCTTGTGTTATGGTTCAATGCAAGTAGAGAAAGACCTTAAATGCCTTTAGCAAGTATAATCCACCAACCAGTTGAGATACAGCTTCTAGCAACCTTTACTCTTCAGCTTTTGGCTAAGGGATATTAGAGTTGCACTTCATAACACCTGGTAAATGATCCTTCCTCAGCCCCACATTTGCAATGTGGGACAGATAATACTTATCGGCTTCTAAAGAGTTTTTGTAAGGATGACTATAAAGTAGTCTATTAAGTGCTTGAATCATTGAAAGGATTATAATAACAATGCTTTGTATTTGTAAATGCTTGACAACTTCCCTTTGTATAATTGTGTTGATGATTTAAAGTACGTTTAAGGCATGCATTTCTTATTCAGCAAGATAAATGCTTAATGAACTCCCATTTAAAGGTTGCTTTGCTAATGGATATGCCACTTTTGTGTTTATATTATCTATGTTGTTTTATGCTCTAAATTGTTTTTGTGTGTGTTTTAGCAAGCCACTTTGGATATAAATAAATGTGTTAATGTCCTATGGATCTAAAATTGGCAGCCACTACAAAATACGAATATCTCTTTTCTTGATACTTAGCTATTTTGAGTGCTTGCAGAAACTTTTCTGATTGCTCTGGCTCATTTCATTTTGCTAAATTGTTGCTTCAAAGAGCTAGAAAAATATTCTGATACACTAGCACAGAGTTGCTTGAAAGTGGAATTCCCTTGGCCTGTGCATCTTAAACAGCCTTGTAATAAAAGCAATACTTGTTTGTAGCATCCAAATTACTTTTGCTAACCTGCTAAACTCAGGTAACCAGAGATTTTCATTCTGAAAGCAAGAGACAAGAAGTTCCTTTCTCAGCAACAATGCAGAAACACTAACTACTGTATGTTCACATGAAACACTAAGCCACAAATAGTCCATTTCTTTTCATTCTGGCATTTTACTAGAATCTAACCACATAGTTTGGTTTGGATTTAGTATATTGTAAGGCAACCTTTTGCTCAGTTGAGTTCAACTGGTGGATGCATAGCTGCCACCATGAAGTTTGCTTGGCAACAGTGTGGAAGTGGTTTGCCATGCTCTCTTCCACTGACTTTCTAATCTAGGGCTAATCTAGGTCTAATCTTGACCTGGCATTTCTTTCCTCTCCTAACCTCCCCTAACCAGATCAAATCCTACTTACCATTTTTAGTTCATCAAGGATCAACGATGTGCAGCCATACAGATGAGCATTTCAGTTTCTTTTGTAACCCCAGAAACTTAGTTACAGGAACTAGACATGGCTAGTCTAGAGAAGAAAAGGACCAGGGGAGACATGGTAGCAGTGTTCCAATATTTGAGGTGCTGCCATTGAGAGGAGGGAGTCAAGCTATTTTTCCAAAGCACCTGAAGGCCAGACAAGGAATAATGGATGGAAATTGACCTAGGAGAGATTCAACCTAGAAATAAGGAGGAACTTTCTGACAGTGAGAACAATCAACCAATGGAAAGCTTGCCTTCGGAAGTTGTGGGGGATTCATCACTTGAGACTTTCAAGAAGAGATTGCCATCTGTCAGAAATAGTGTAGGGTCTCTAGATGATGTATAAGGTCCCTTCCAACTCTGTTAATCTGTATCTGTATCTGTTTGAACAAACCATGCTACAACTAAACTGGATCATGCATTAAGTCTAGTCATGAATTATAGCTTTTTAAATTTATATCCCGCATTTATTATTTTCACAAATAACTCAAGGCAGTGAACATATCCAACAAACTTTTCTCCTTCTATTTTCCCACCCAGTGAGGTGGATTGGGCTGAGAGAGAGCAACTGGCCCAAGATCCCCCAGCTGGCTTTCATGGCTAAGGCGAGATTTGAACACACTAGCCTGGTGCCTTAGCAATAGCACATTCTGCTTCACAATGCTTTACAGCCCTCTCTAAGTGGTTTTACAGAGTCAGCATATTGCCCCCAACAATTTTGGTCCTCATTTTACCAATCTCAGAAGGATGGGAGGCTCAGTCAATTTTGAGCCTGGTGAGATTCGAACTGCCAAATTGCTGGCAGCCAGCAGTCAGCAGAAGTACCCTGCAGTACTGTATTCGAACCACTGTGCCACCATAGCTCTTAACCACTAGACCAATGGACCAAACAGACTCTTACAATCTTAATGTTGTGTGAACTCATTCAACAAAACAAACATGAATTTTAACATAGGCAAAGGGCTGTTGATTAAGACTATGCTCCTATCAAAAATGATTAAGTACTTCAAAACTTGCATGGACATGGCATTTCTGTCTCTTTGGCAAAGCCCGCAGACATGTTGCAAAATTATGGGTTTTTTCATGGCTTTAGTTAATCGAATTATAACTCCATTTTGGGATTCCCTTAAGCAGGAGAGGGAAGTGCAGCTGCTCTTCCCAATGAGCTAGAGAGAAATCAACAGGTGTTGAATTTGTACTTTTTGAGCTGAAGGCTATAATTAATGGATGATCATTACCTAACCTAACTTTAAGTTCATTTTAATTTGGCCTAATCATATCTAGCAAAACTCTAATTAATATGTAATGTGCAATTTAAGAAGTATTTGTTTTGCAAATTGCAAACTGGAAAAGATACAGCACCTTGAAATGTATACCCTGTGTAATATCCATTACCCAAAAATGAGATGGCTCAGCAAACTGATAATAAGCAATGGAATTTTGGTTTATCTAAAACATCAATTCTAATTCAACTGGGGGAGGAGAATGTTTTCTATGTACACGGTAGCAGCTCCTCTAAATGAATACACTTGAAATCCCTAATCCTATGTGAGTATATATTGGGTGGCATAAGCATTAAGTGAATTCTAAGGAATTAATCAAATGCAGCTATAAGTGTAAGAGAACAAATCCCAACCATGGGTTCATGCAATGCAATGAAGGGTAAACTATGGTAGAACAGAGAATAACATAGAATAACAGGGTTGGAAAGGACTTTAGAACCCCCTGCTCGAGCATAAGACCTACACCACTTCAGACAAATGGTTATCTAATATTTTCTTGAAAACCTCCAGTAATGGGGCACCCATAACCTCTGAAGGGAAGTTGTATTATTGATTAATTGTTCTAACTATCAGAAAATTTCTCCTTAATTCTAGGTTGGCTCTCTCTTTAATAACCCGCTACCCATTACTCCTTGATGTCAGTGTTCCAAGTAATGTACCCATAGGAAGAAGAACTCTGAGGCAGGCAAGTTCCTCAAAAAACAATTTATTGGAAACATCATATTGGCACAACTGGTGAAAACTGACTCTAAAGTCCCTGTGGCTTTCATTTAATTAAGAAGTAAAAGTTTCTCCTTTTCCCCAAGTCACTGGTTACAGTGGCTGGTTGCTTGGTTGCTGACTCCTCCTCTGGCCAGCCACCTGTGTGAATGTCCTTGGAAAGCTCTATTGTTTTACCTACAAAACCACATCTAACTATTTCCCTCTTCCTCTGTTGTATGGCAACCCTGAAGCCTCCAAGATGGCCTCAGCCATGTTCGCTTCAGGGTTGACACTTGTCCTGTCCTCAGGTGCTTTCAAAAATAGGTTGATCCCCCTCTTCTCCGTGACAGTCCCTCAAATATTGGAAGACTGCTACCATGTCATCCCTAGACCTTCTCTTCATTAGACCACACATACTTTGTACCCACAACTGGTCATCATATAGTTTAAATGTCAGACCTTTTATCATTTTTGTTGCTCTTCTATACACTCTTTCTAGAGCAGGCCTATCAAACTGGTGGCTCATGGGCTGGATACATCATGTGCAGGCCACACCCACCCCAGCTTCGCAAAGGCAAAAAACATTGTGATCCAGACAGTGAGACGATTGAGTTTGACACCCCTGTTCTAGAGTATCAAAATCTTTATGTTATGGTGACCAGAACTGGATGCAGTAGTTCACGTTTGGCCTTACTAGTATGATATAAAGCAGTACTATCATGTCACATGATCTTGATACTATCCCTCTGTTGATGCAGACTAGGACTGTATTGGCTTATTTGGCAGCTGCAGCACACTGCTGGATCATACTTAAGTGGTGCTCCATTAAACTCTAGATTCATCTCACAGTCAGTATTGATGAGCCAGGTAACACCTATTTTATTCCTGTGCATTTGGTTTTTGTGTATGTACAAGACCTTACTTTTCTCACCACTGAATTGCAGTTTGTTGACTAAGATATGTGCTGGTTCATATAACACAATGAACAAGAAAGCAATGTAATTGTACAATTCCAATTAGTTGGAAGCAAATTCAGGAAGATTGTAAGCACTACTTTGGTTTTACTACAACCCAGATTGGGTGTGGGGGAGTCCTGGATTAACCATTAGAGAAAAGAAGTCTATGATTTTCCCCCTAATTATCATGCCCATAAAACTTTTATTGCTCCAATGAATTTTGGGTGATTGTTCTTATCTGCTGGGTTCAACTTCAGTCTCCACTGTTAGAAAAACCATTTCCTTTAGCACTTTGAGTGACTAAAAACTGAACATTTGGTTTGAAGGTGTCATCAGATATCACATTTATTTCCATCTCATGGTATGAGAGGTTTTCTTCTGTTGAGTGTAAACACAGTGGGCTGGGTTCTAGCTGGCATTTAACTCATTGGATGATTTGTGTAATGGACCTTTAAGCTCTTTATTTTATTATTTCTATTATTGGTTTTATTAGTGTTAAGTAAATTTTATGTTTAATATACTGTAGTTGTGGGATCTGGCTTAGGAAAAAAAATCCAAATTTCTAATCTCTTATTTCATTTTTAGCATTTGATGTGATGGGATGTGTAGATTACCTTGGGGAGGGGACAAGGGAAAGAGATGCTGCCTAGGAAACAATCAATCAATCGATCAGAAATTCCCAAGAACTTAGAGGTTTTGGAGTTAATAGTTTCTTTCAGAGAAATTTAGGAAAGACCCACCCTAATTGTTCAACAGAGTTAAAAGTGTGAGTGGAAAGTTTTACCTTCAGACCTGCAAAAATGTGTTAATGTAGCCTTACAATAAAGTAGGTTTAGCTCATCTAGTCAGGTTTCTTTTCTCGTTTACTCAGGAAGGTTGATACCTATTGAGTTTTAAAGTCTTGTTGGTTAAACAATGGAAGGACCAAGGGACATTTTGTTGGGACATTGCTTAAGGCAGTGCTATCAAAATCACAGCCCGTGGATTGGATGCATCACATGCTGACCACACCCACACCTAGTTTAGCAAAGGGGAAAAAATCTTTCCTGCCAGCTTCCCCAAAAAGTCAATGGGGAAGACAGCAGGGGATGTTGCAAACTGCTGTTGCCTGCTGAAAGGATTCCCTCTCATGTCGGGTTGGCTGAAAAAGTTGTCTGCTAGAGAGAATCTCAACTCCATCTGCAGTTGAGATTTCTTCCCTTTGCCCAGGCTGAGTTTCCAATCCATTGATGGATTTCCCCTCCTTTTCATCCATGGGTGGGGTGGGGGCGATTCTTCATTGGGTAGCAGGAACTGAGTTAAACTAATTCAGTATATTTCACTCTGTTCCTGCAGCCCAACAAAAGATTTTCTCCTGGGGGATGAAGGGAAAGGGAAATCCTTCATTGGGCTACAATGTCAGTTTTGACTCCTAATAACTACAAGGAGAAATCCCTAAAGTTTTCTTGGCACTATTTCAGAAGTGATTTGCCATTGGATCTTTCCTGCAGCTGTGAGTTAGTAACTGGCCCAAGGTCATCCAGCTGGCTAAGGGATGTTTTTTTACATTGGTTTTTAGTACAGCAGATTCATTGGTTCTCCAATTTCCCTAAGAAATTAATAGCTACTCAGTCTTTGCTGAGCAACTTCTCACTGGATGATAATATGATTGATTTTCAGTTCCCTGAATGCATTTTAATGACATATCAACTGGCCCCATGTCACACTCATATGATGGACAGTGGAACTAAATATGGCATCACACTTGTCAGCTGAAACAGCTGTTCAACAAACTTAGAATGGGAAAAGCCCTTACAGTTATTCAATTTTACTATTTTAACTCCATAAATGCTAACCAGAAATGCAATTTGTACATATACTTCATTGCTTCCCATACATAATATGAGGCCATGTGAATCTTGCTTCAATCTCTTTAAAAAAAATTGATTTCTTTACATACAGCCTATACCCAGTTAAATATATATCTTAACATGCAGCTGATATGGAACTCATGATTTCAGATGCATTGTGGTGAAGGGATTGTCACTCCTTTGAAGGACCCAAGTCTTCAAATTATCTCTACTAATTAACCCATTTTTAAAATGTCAACTATATTTAATTCAAAACATGGTTTTTGTAGCAGATTACAACATTATTTGCCTTTTCAAAAGACAAAGAGTTTGCAGTAAAAATGATCCGTTTAAACCATACATTACATATGAAACTGATCCATACGGAGATCAATAATGCTCATGGAAATGTTCAGTTCACCCACAATAAAAATAAACCAGGATGTTTAATTAGACAAAGCCAGATACAACATTTTAAAATAGCAAAGCTGGTTTGGAAATACCCCCGGTTGTCCAATCCACCTATATGTTTCTGTCCATGGATGGCAGCCAATTACTCTTTTAGCCCTAGGAAACAACCGATGGCAAACCACTTCCAAAAAATACATTGCCAGGAAAACTGCAAGGATTTGTCAAGTTGGTTACTCGGAATCAAAACTGATTGAAAGGAACAACAGAGAAATGGGGAGGAGGAATTGGCAAAGAAGAAAAGATGTTTTTATGAGGCCTCTCTTTAGAATGCTAATGTTATATTATTTTTGAGCAGTTGGAGCTGGTCAGAGGGCCTCAAAGGGCATCTTTTTACTTATAGCACTTCAGTCTTATATTTCTGGGAGCCGAACTATTAGTTTGTACTTCCTATGGCACTGTTCTCTCCTGTTCTCAAAAAAGGCAGTCAACAGACAGGATTGTGCTGACATTTGAAAGCTTTAATGATGGCAGTAGCATCTCGTCAAGTTCTCCATTGACAGCATTGATGGTGTTCTGATATCTTATTACACATTCTTCCCTACCTCACACTATCTGGTGAAGTGGTGCCAGCAGAGAAATATACAGCATGATGCTGTGAGGCATATATAGGTTTGCCTAACTCTTGGGTGTACGGGGAGGGGAATTTCACTAAATCCAAAGCTACAGGTGGATAAAAATGCCAAATCCAGTGTAAACAACTGGCTGAATGCGCAACCAAGCATAACTACCTTGACATGGTTGAGAGGTTCACCCATGCTGGATAGATCTCTCCAGAGGAGCCAGACAAAGAGTGCCTCTCCCATAAACAATATGGTGAGATTATAACTTACAGACTGCTATACTGGATCAGTTGTCATCTGATAAACAAGGATTGCACTAGATATTGAAGTTACTTGATGCTTGGTGACAATTGAGCTACAGAACGCTGGACTATTGGCCCCTGCAGAACTACAATTAATCAGTGGAAAACTTGCCTCCAGAAGTTGTGAATGCTCCAACACTGGAAGTTTCTAAGAAGATGTTGGATAACCATTTGTCTGAAGTGGTGTAGGATTTCCTGCCTAAGCAGGGGGTTTGAATGTTTGTTTGAATGTTTGAATGTTTATTTCATTTATATGCTGCCCTTTCCCCCCGCAGGGGGACTCAGGGCGGCTCACAACTCAAACCAGGGAAGAGGGGATACAGACAAATTAACAACAACACAAAAACAATACATGATTTAAAAAACACACAACAATCATACCATTCGAGGCGGGGCAACGGTTCTTTAGCCCCAGGCCTGTCGGAACAGCCAGGTTTTAAGGGCTATGCGGAAGGCCTGGAGGGTGGTGAGGGTGCGAATCTCCACGGGGAGTTCGTTCCAGAGGGTCGGAGCAGCCACAGAGAAGGTTGGACTAGAAGACCTCCAAGATCCCTTCCAACTCTGTTATTATATTCTATTGTACTACATTTGAGTTATTAGATCAATTCCTCCTTGGCATCTCTCTATCCGTCAGGTTCCCTTCTGCATTCTGTTCACTGTGCAGTGATATGTGATATATCACCTGACAGATTACCTTCATTTGCAAACAGTCATATGCTGCAAAAATACGAACAGGTGGTCAAACAAAAGTAAAATGCTAAGCAAAGAAGGACTTCACAAATTTCCCATAACAAGGACACATAAAATCACTAATGGGAACGGAGCCATAATAAATATCACTTGGTCACCAGTGAAACAGGAAGTCCATGTAGTGGTTAGAATGAGAGAAAAAACATTGTTTAAAAAAAACACAGTGAATAAGGAAGCCTCTACTTAAAAACAAATGTTTCTAGTAGAAATTCAGCAAATCAATATATATTGATTAAGCTTTTGTTTTCTCTAATGTTAATGTTAATCCTGGTCAATCTTGACAGGGAACAGTTTTACTTTGCTACTGATACAGACCTAGATTCTAAGGGGCAAGTAAATCACATCCTATAGATATGAATACACATGACATCACTTTCCAATAAGGACAGTTGATTAACTTTAAAAGTTGTAGTTAAATATGCATTTGGGTCTGGTAATTATGTATGTGTATATATAGCTCTACTTTGATATTTATGTTATTTGTATCTTAAGAAATGACTATTAGAAGTAGGAAATGGCAGATCTATAGGTTAAATCCAAATTGAATCATACAGTTTGTAAGCCTAATGAAGTCAATGAGATATTGGTCATGAATTAAATAAATTCAGTGGACCTGCTCATTATATAAATATTCTGGATCTGCATTAATCTACTAAAAGAAAACTACACACATATTCAAAAATATAAACTCCAAAGATAATCACACAGAACCAGAAGCATCTACAATGAGCAATATCCTTCATAAAGCACAACCAAATGCCACAAAACTAAATGCAAGCTTTTGCGTTCCACACAAGTCACCATCAAGAGACAGGAGATGTAGCAAAGTTCTCGAATTAGGCCATGTATTGATAGAATACCTGTCTGTAATGACCTACAAAGCTTAGCTGATAAAATTCTGCTACCTGAGGGTAGAATCATAATGTTCTTTCAAAGGAACATCCAAATTTGCTCATATTATCTGATTTTTCTGCCTATTCTGCAACTATTGTTGTCTCTCTCCAAATGAGAAGTGGGCCTGTAGGGTTTCAGGCAGGAGTTTTTCCTACTAGGGATTGAAATCTTCTGTTAAGCAAGTTGACCCACGACAGCTGCCTGGCAGGGGAATTCCGTGATAAATAAGTGATTTGACTCCTTGCCATTCCATGATCAACTGTTTACTGTCTTTTGAAAAGAACCAGATGACTTCAAGGGGCAGAAAGAAATGTTTTGATAAAATGTTCTGTTTCATGTCATCATCACCTGAGGTCATTGGAAGATGTAAGCTGCCATAGCTCAGCAAATGTCCTGTCTGCATGCTTGGGAATCCAGTCACTCATTAACAGATGGCTTCATTCCTCCTGTTTGGATAGTTCAGGGGATGACCGTAAACGATACCATTTCCTACTGGAACTGAGAAAGTGTAGCCTCCTCTCAGGACTTCAGGCAGGCACAAGGGGAAAGTCACCAGCCAGGAAATGTTTCCAATTCCTCGCTAGTTGCTAAAGGACACTTATAATTGCGTGTGTCTCCTAGGTCTCTTTTCTGGGATTGCCTAACTGGACCTGCTCATTATGTAAATATTCTGGATCTGCATTAATCTACTAAAAGAAAATTACACACATATCCAAAAATGTAAACTCCAAAGACAATCACACAGAAACAGAAGCACTGACTTGAATCCTTTGCTTACTTTAAGGAATACTCCATTATAAAAATATCTGGTGCATTTTTTTTTTAAACCTAGGCAGAACAAGAAGACAAATTCCATTTCTATTCCAGGGCCCTTTATTAGATTTTATTTTCAATTTCCTTTTTTCTTTTTTGTAGATTTGCCCTTTATTTCCCACTCCACTATTTTTAAAAATATTAGCAGAAAGGATTGGAAAATGAAGCTTTATTTCCTCAGTATCCCAGTGTAACATGCAAGAGTTCTCTTTTAGATTAGTATAATTATGATTAAGAATCTTATCAGGATTATATTTATATAAATATATAATAAAAGCTATAAACAATTTTAAGGTAAAGGTTCCCCCACATATGTGCTAGTTGTTCTAGACTCTCAGCAAGGCCTGCCAAACCATCCTTCAAAGGAATATTTATGCCTACAGACCTTATCCATCTTGGAAAGCTGCCATGTAATTTTTTTCTAAATGAGGTGCTGTGCATGGAAAGACTGTTCACAGAGTCTCTGAGATTCACGGACAGATCTTCACACTCCTAAAATGAATCTAATGACTGAAAGAAAGAATTGTTTCCTGCAAAAGTCAACTTGCTCCTCTTTTATTTCCTATGGGAGGGGCCAATCACCTTCCACCTGTGACTTTACTCCCAAGTCTACCCTGATTTCTGAGTTTTTCTTCTCTTCTGGCAGCTCTGCACATGCGCACACTGGGAACAGGTTCTAGCTGTTCCTCTGCTTCACTGCTGACTAGCCTCGTAGGCACCTGATCACTGCCAGACGGCCTCCGCCCCATCCCTGCTTCCAATGCAGAGTCCTTGTCCGAGCCTTCCCCAACCTCCAAGACTGGCCCATGTTTCTCCCCAACCACCTCACTGTCCGATTCTGCTGCTAGCTTCACTGGCTGCTGGCGGGCCAGAACATAACTCGATAATCTGGTGTTGCTTTAGCAGCACTCAACTTCAGCAAGGTACAGATTGTTTATGAATATATCCTCCCCATGCAGTAACTGGTACATGATGAAAGAATTACATTTCAGTAATTGGTCCAGAGTATCTAGGAAACAAGCTTCAAAACATGCTGGAAGAAGCATTTACAGATAGACAATCAAAGGCTAGTCTTCCTGTTCACACTTCAAGTAGGGCAGTGCTTCTGAGAAAAGGAGGGTTAGTAGCATTTAACAGAGGAATAACAAAATACAGTACATGCCTTTCTTTAATTAAATCCATCTAGCAAAATTGTGGGGCAGGCTTTGGGAATATACCCTGAGATTTCTCTCCCTGCCCAGTCAGCAGGCATCCCCAAATCTAGACCATTCCCAGCATCATTACGATCATTAACTCGGCAGCTTTGTTGCTCTGTGGCCAAGGTTAAACTGGAAAGAGCATAAAAGCTACGTGAGAAACAATGCCATGTCAGCAAAGATTGGGCAAAGCAGCTGGCATGTGTTTTCACAGATGAACCCAGCAGGTACAAGAGTATTGCCTTTCTCCTTCATCAAGGGGGATTCAAGAGGCTTAACTCATTCATATTCATAAAGCACATGTTATTCCTCATGGAAGAGGCTTGAGAGATGACATTATTAATATCATTATCATAACCGTCATCATCACAATTTATACGACCATCCATCTTGCTGCAATGACTCTGGGTAGCGAGCAGTAATAAAGCAATAACAATCCAAAATAATTAAAAACTATTACAACAAGACACATTGTCTCACAGCGGAAGAAATTCCCTAGCGTCCAGTGGTGGGATTCCAAATCTTTTTCGACCAGTTATGAGAGAGCACTTTGCGTGCGTGCTCACGCTTTACACATGCACACAGCTCATACGCACTTCACGCACACACCCAGCACTCAAAGACCACCTTCAGTGTCAACTCTGGTGAGCTGAGCAGTTTTTTTTAGCTCAGCTAAGGTGTGGTAATATGGTCTGCCATGTGAATAATCAGATGATCTAATAAACAAGGGAATATAGGACAGGGAACGACAGGGGCAGGACTGCGGAGCCAACCATAAGTGGTATTTTCCGGTTCTCCGGACTACTCATAATTTCCGCTATCAGTTCGCCCGAACTGGTCCGAAGTGGCTGAATACTGCCTCTGCTACCGCCTATACACTACTGTAGTAAAACCCTCATGTTTGGAGCTTTTAACTGGGTGAAATAGTGCATCACAGGGCAAACCCTTTTCAACCAAGGTACTGCAAAAGAGTTAATAACACAATGCTGGGACCCATTACTGCTTAGTGAATGTGTGAGGAAAAAGTCCCATCTTCAGTGCCTTGCAGAAGCCCCAAAAGACTGAAGTTCATCCACATTTTGGGAAAGGATGCTGATCCAAGGACAGGTGCAATGACCGAGAAGGCACAGAGGATAGGGAGCTTATTATTAATTAATTAATAACTTTCCAGTCCTCTGCATTGCTGAACAATACTAACCCACAGTTCAAGGGTATTGTTCAACATGGTACTCTACAGACTGGCCAACAATTAAAAAATGAAATACTTGCTATGACCCAGATGGTCAAGGCAAGGCAAGCCTCTAGAGTAGGGGTATCAAACTCGTGGCCCGTAGCCCTAATGCGTCTCACACACTGGCCATGCCCATCCTGGTTTAGCGAATGGGGGAAAGGTTTGATACGTCATGTGATGATAACGTGACACCCCTGCTCTAGAGAGTAATTTCTCTCAATAACTGTTCCAACCAATGGCCCTCTAATGATCAGAAAAGCTTCACCCACACACTACCCAGAAAGCAGCCACCCACAGTCTCCCAAACACAACCCAGGTAGTACAAAACCCACAGAGTAGGAGCACACTCACATGGCAAAGTCCAGGGTTCCAAATCCAGTCCACAAGGCAGAGTCCAGGCAGAAGACAGAAGTCCTCAGGCCCAGGCATGAAGCAGTTCCAAAGCAAAGGCCAAAGGCAGACCACAAGAGAAGGAATAGGTCCAAAACAAAATGTGAAGACCAATCTTCCAAGCGAAGCAAGGCAAACAGCAACAGACACAAGTCAAAGCCATGTATAAGCCAAAGCAAACAATTGTTCCCAGCAACGACTAACTCTCCTTAAGTTGCTTCCCTCAAGGTATTCCTTGTGAGGAGGGGTAGCCTTGCAGCAGGGGTGGGTTCCGGCAGGCACTACTGCCGGTTTGCTTGTGTGTGCACTGTGCACGCATGCGCTGTGCAATTAAAATAAAAAACAAGATAGTGGTGCCTATGGCAGCACCCAGAAAACCAGTTCAGGGACCTGGCAGGCCCGGGTCACTGCTGGTTCCAGTTACCCAGGCTGCCAAACCACTACCAGTTCAGCTGAACTAGTCCGAACAGGTAGGAACCCACCACTGCCTTCTCTGGGCTTGGCTATGCTCCACTTTCTTTGCCCTTGGATCGAATGGAGTAGATAGCTGTTTCTCATCAGAGGAGATCAGCTGCCTATCAGCATCACCTCTGATCAGCAGCCGATCCTCCTCTGTATCTGTGCATTCAGGCAGCTCTCCTCCTGGTCAATCATCCCCCCCTCAATGCCTGAGGGGCCCAGGACAAGTCACCAGCCCCTGGTGTGCCTTCCCTGTCAGATGGTCCCAGTTCCAACACCTCCTTGTCCTCTGAACCAGGCTCTGATGGGGCCATGAAAACAATGTGATATGATGCCAGCCATATCTATTCTACATATCTCTGAATCACCTTTTCTAAAGCAATATAGATAGCTGTAGTCCTGGCTTTCCCACAAACTGAGATTTATTATGGATAATAACGGCTGTTCCATTATCAACAGACTGTGACTTAAACTGCCTCAGCAGTTGCTTTGATGTTAGCAACCTTTGCATCTCTACAGATAAAAAAAGCTTAGTGAGGGTAAAGAGTAACTTTCTCTTAATTTGCAACCGCGCTTATTTAGGGCACCTACTGCTGAAACATCGTAATGAAGGAGATCAGCCAAAGTTCAATAAACAAAACGTTGCTTTGTAGTGCAGGTCAAGAAAACTCAAGACCTTGAAAACATTTCAAAGCTTGTTGTGTTCCCTGAAATTATTGCTGGTCTCATTTCAGCTTTGACAATAAATTTATTTTCCTTCTTGAACAATATAAGCAGTGGAAATTTAGTAAAGCAATGGTGCAAATGATTATTTTGGAACTATTTTGGAAAAATAGTTCTAAAATAATTAATATTATTGGGGCTTTCTGAATGAATAATTTATCTATCTATCTATCTATCTATCTATCTATCTATCTATCTATCTATCTATCTATCTATCTACAGTACCTATCTCATATCCAATTTATATCTAATCTAATCTTGCTTTCTTATTCTTCTACCTTATTCTCAGCAGTCTTCTCCAACAAAAAAGTTAAAAAGAGTCAATACACTTCTTATCCTGCTTCTTCAAAGTAACTTTAAGGCATTGTAAACAAGAAAGTTACTAATATTTATAGTAAACAAGGGTAAGACCCTAGATTCCCGTATTGTTTAAACCAGAACAGGAAAAGGAAAGGGCAGTTTTAATTTGGACAAATGGCAGAAGCCGCTTAGGCCGCCATCCTCATTTGTTTGTACCTTCCTGATTTGAATCATCAAAATTGTGAGAGACGGGGTACCCATGGTGTGAGGGACAACAGTGAGGGGACAGTTTCCCAGGAAGACAAGAGCATGTTCCAGAAAGGATGGGGAGAGACAAGAGGCAGCCCAGTCCAGAGATGGATAGGAGATAGAGAAAGAAAGTTCAGATAGTCACTCCCTCGAAACTCCAAGGGTACATCCATTAGGCTAAGTGTAGAAAGGGTTTAGTCTGGCAAGATCCTGTCTATATTGTGAAAACAAATAAAAGAACTGAGCTTTGGCTGAATTGTTGCAAGTTGTTCTTGTGCTTAGTTTGACAAAAACTGTTTTTTTTTAAAAAAAAAAAAACCAATAAACATTGCATGTGGCGATTCACAAACATTGCCACACAAAAAATGAGAAGATAAGCAGGCGAGGGAACAGTTATTTTTAGCCTAGCTTTCTCCCTGACCTATTTCTGTGGAGAAATGATTGACGATGAGGTCTTCTTGCACATTCCTGGCTTTCCGGAAGAGTGTAAAAACTTGGCTCTGCCACTTGGCCTTTGAGGTCCCAGCATGGGCCTTCTGGGTTGTGCTTGGATGATAGGTAGAGAGGATTCCTATCCCGAGACCACCCATCATATTGGCTTTTAACTGTTAACTTTGTTGTTCAATTTTTCTAATTTTAATCACTTTTAGCACTTTTCAACTTTTTTATTATATAGCATTGGTGAGATGGGCGGCATAGAAATAACTAAAACAAACAAATAAATAAATACAATTTTAAGGACAGCCTTCTGTCACATGAGCGTCTGACATCTAAATTGCAGAGCATAACAGAATAGGTCCCAAGGTTCAACCTCATCAGTAAAACAAGGGGTTTAAATACCTGGAAATCTGACTGCCAAGCGTGGGAACATGCTATTGCCCTTTGATATGAGCAGTCATGCAGTTTCATCATGTCAAATGATGGTATGATCCAGTAAATGCAAGTAGGCCTTAGCCAATTATGGCATGAGTCAGGGGAAGTGCTTTTATGGAAGTTTGGGTGACATTTGTTGGGCAGTCTCCAGGGAACATACCAGGAGTTTCACAACAACTTTGTCTCTGTTCAGTGAGTCACTAAAAAAGTGAAGAACCCAAACTACCTTGAAACTATGGTTCTCCTGCAATGTCACTTCCTGGAAATATTAACACCTCAACAGAACACTAAAAAAAATTGGCTCCAATATTTGAGACAAGCCAGATTACTAAGTAGAAGCATTCAGACAGACAGACAGACAGACAGACGTACGTACGTACGTCTGTCTGTCTGTCTGTCTGTCTGTCTGTCTGTTACTTACCACTTACTGTCTGTTACTTACCACTTACTCTCTCACCAAATGAAACTGGCAGTTACAAAATAAGTTTACAGAGAATGTCGACAAAATATTTCCTTGGATTATGAAACAATAAACTATTGTCGGTTAAAACACATTTCTAGAAAATATTCCAAAAATGTTAATCTGTTTCAAAGACTATTTCTCTGAATAAGGAACTGTTTAGAATCCTGTCAAACATTTTTTTCCCCTGCTGAAAGTGTTGTTCTCTTGGGTACAATTTGTTGAGGTAGGGGAGGCTGAAGCAAGAGAAGCGCCTGAGCAAAATCAGATCTCCCTTTCTTCTTTTTAACTCATAGAATCTGAAGAGAAAAGATTTGTTTTACAGTTTTATAATATGACCAACTAAAAAGATTGTGTATGTATAGTTTTGTAAGAAAACAATGATGAAATGCCATGAGAGGAGTTTACGAAAGAATTTCTAAGTGTGAGGGTAGCCATAGAGCCATGTGCCTCTAACATCTTTATAACTGTTGATCATCATAATCTACATTCTACTAAAACTCTTGTCATGGCCTTTAATTGGGCAACATGATACATCATAGGGCAACAATTTTTGAACCAATCTATCTCAAATGGATTAACTTACAAATAAAACCCACGATTCCCAAGGGAATTAAATTTGGGGAAGTTATGATTGCTTCAATGCTACTGGCTGCTACTGTACTGATATTGCTGTCATGTGATCTTTATTTTCCATGAAAGTTTCCCAATCAGTTTTGCAATCCCTTATTCTCTCCCCTATCCAGTAGTAGCCACTTACCTGACTACAGGGAAGGGAAGGGAAAGGAAAGGCTGACAGAATGAGAGGGAGATGGGGAAGGAAGGCGGGGAGAGAAAAAGAGAGGGAAGAAGACAAGGAGACAGGAAAGGAAGGAAGGAGAGGTGGAGGAAGAAAATAAGATTTGTTATCTTCCCTTCCAGCTTCCCACAATGAATCTCAATGGGAAAGTTGTCAGGAAGTCAGAAGTCACTTGCACTGCTTTTTTTACCCATTCATGGTCATTCTGTACCTCTGTTTAGATAAAGAAATAATTCTGAAACAATAACCCAATGAGACACAGGTTGTTTAATAACTCTCTAAAACCTGAAGAGATAGGATCACATTTCCAGTTGGGAGAGAATAAAGTTCAGGTTTGAATACAGTCCAGTCCAGATCTGGCCAGGGCTATGAAGGTAAACATTCCAGGAAAACATTTCTCAATTCATCCCTACGGAGGAGGCTATCCGGCAGACTCTTGGGATATAGGTGATTGTTCTTCTTTGATCCCTGTCCTTCATTTCTTAGCATGATGAGATGTCCAACAGCCCATGGAAGAGTGGAGCAGGAAACATACTGTGACAAAAGAGACAGTTCATCCCAGGGAATGGGGAAAGCACAAAAAAGAAACTCAGAGCAACTCTGCCTTAACTAGTGGGAGAATTGCATCAACAGGTTTTCAAGAATCTGTTGTATTACCCATTAGCAATAAAGACATTTCTTGACATCCAAATGATTCTTGTTTCCTGAGTTTTCCAGCTTTGATGATTATCATGAGATCCAGGGCAGAGTGTGTGTAGCCCAGTGCACACATGCACACAAACACACATATTGCAATATGAAGAGTGAGCAGAAACATATCTGTTACACAGAAGAAAATTCAGGCAATTCCTGGTAAAGTGCTAGAAAGAATTCCAAAAACTCTGCTTTGCATGTTTCTGTATGTTTCTTCTCCTTTTTGAAATCTCTTATTCTAGTAATCGTTTTCAAGCATGCAAGGGGCTGCAAAAATGATTAGTTTCTTTTTGTTTAAAAATATGGTATTGCTCACTTGCTATTTTTACTTTGTCCTTGCATCATTGCATGCAGTATTTGTTATCTGTTGCACGGTCTTTGAGAACTGACAGTCATGTTTTCTTACTAAATAGCTTTTTAAAGTCTTTCCTAATACACAGAGACGGTTTTCTAGCATGGTTTGCTGTGTAGCCACAGCGGTTGATGGGTGGGGAGAAGAAGATAGATCTTGGGGGATAGTGACCGAATGTCAGCAATTTTAGAAACCAAAGGGTTTGCAGAATAGTAGAGAACTTCTCACTCAGGTTGTTTTAATGGTTGCTTTCTTGTTTTGGATCCCATAAACAGTAAGTAGAGAGCTATAATCTTGGCACTGTGCAATTATTGCTATTTTTATAACCTGGATCATTCCATCAAAATCTTCCATTTCGTTCTTAGCATACATTTATTGTAGTTACATAATAAACATGAACCAAAATCCTGAAACATAATATAAGAGAAGCGAAAGGTGTCACTGGACCCCCACATGGCCAACTTCATGAGCCATTGCCTTCCTCTGTCAATTTCTGGGAATGGAGAGTGTTCACAAATAGTCATTTCTTTAAACCTTTGATGCAGGGGATGGATTCCTCTGGCCAAATGCAGCCTCTACCAGGCCTCCTTATCAAATCCTCAAACCCTCCCTGTGTTTGGTCCACTCGCCAGCCCCCAAGTCCTCTTTTTTTGCTCCCAATTGTTTTGTGTAGTGCGGATGATACACCCATTGAGGAAAGACTTAGCGCACAGGTTGGCAACCTTAAACACAAGAGCCACAAAGGTCCTAATCAGAAGCCCCACATTCAATTCTGGAGCCAATCAGAAGTCTGGCTTCCCCACCATAGAATTTTGAATTTGAATTTAATAACATTTATAGAGTCTCCTCTTAGCACGGTGACCTTTTTCCTCTACTGTCCTAACTGAAAGCCCTATCAATTGTGGAGCTGACCAGAAAACCCGTTCCTTGCCATAGAGTCTCCTCCTGGCATGCTGTGTTTTCCCCACCTCTCCCAACCGGAAGCTCCTCTCAAAATTGTGGCGCCAAACAGTGACCGGGAGCTGACGCCTAACTTAAAGAGAGAGGTTTTAAAGTGAGAGCTTAAAGGTCATTGCAAGCTCTCAACCCCAATGCTCCAGTGATGGGTTTCAATTTTTTTTAGAACCTCTTCTATAGGTGTGACCTGCTTTGTGGGAGTGGCTTGCCAGCCATGTGACTGGGTGGGCATAGCCAACTTGTAAAATGTGATGAAACTCACTTAACAATGCTCTTGCTTAGCAACCAAAATGTTGGGTCAGAAACTCTGGCATTTGAAGCACGCAAGTCTTAAAGCTGTTTAGTTACAAGACCCTTGCACCCTTAACCCTTTGGAAAAAAAACCCAGGGATGTTCAAACTTGATAGCTTTAAGACTTGTGGACTTCAACTCCCAGAATTCCTCCTCTCGCTCTTCCTCTTGATGATGTGAGGCGGACGGGGGTAGGGAGCTGGAACCGGTTTTAAATGGCACTGTAGATTTGTGGAACCTCTTCTATAGAAGAGGTTAGAGGCAGGAACCCACCCCTGCAGTGCTCCCATTGTCTACGGAAACAGTTGAGCAGGGCAGGAAGTGGACAACAAAGGGAATTGGGAGCTAGTTATCAAGATGGAAACAAAGAGGCCTGGATTCTGGTAAAAACCAGCTTAATGCATTACCAAATTTAGGGTAAACTACTACCTCCTAATCAACCCTCTTCTCTTTGTGGCCTGGAAGGATTACAAGTGATAAAATACACATGGCTAGGCCAATACCTAGTCAATGCCAGGACAGTTAAGGGTTTGTCAGTCCTCAACTTACGAGCACAATTGAGCCCTACATTTGCATTGCTCAGCAAAATAGTTGTCAAATGAGTTTGCCCCATTTTACAAACTTTCTTTCCACCTTTATTAAGTGAATCACGGCAGTTGTTAAGTTAGTAACATGGTTGTTAAGTGAATCTGGATTCCCTGTTGACTTTGCTTGTCAGGAGATTGCCACAGTGATATTTTGCGACCTTCATGTGATCGCATGACGCAGGGGTATGTTACTGCCAGCATTACTGCTGATTCGGGGCGAGCCAAAAAATAAATAAATTTCTGCAATGAAAATTGTTCTGCGCATGTGCAGAAGCAAAAATCAAGATGGCGGCACCCTAGGAGAACCGATTCAGGGTGTGGCAGGCCTGGGTCGCTGTCAGTTCCAGCGATCCAGGCCACTAAACCACTACCGGTTCAGATGAACCGGTCCAAACCAGTAGGAACCCACCACTGGCATAACCCCAAGACACAACCATCCTAAATACATGCCAGTTGGCAAGTGTCCAAATATTGACCATGTGACATGGGGATGCTGCAATGGTCATAAACATAAAAATTGATCATAAGTCACTTTTTCCAGTGTAGTTGTAACTTTCAACTATCACTAAACGAATGTAAGTCGAGGACTATCTGTAATCAAAATGTAAATGCAATTCACATTATATTAAAGGCAGCAGATGATTAGCTTTATTAAGGCTTTTCCCCTTCTCCACGGCACATTAAAAAGAGCTAGTTGTAAACAGCTTTGAAATCTGATCCAAAGTAATCAGAAGCTACACAGATTTGGGGCCTCCAACTCTGCATTCCTGTATTATTTTTACTTTCATGTCCTTTTTAATTCAAGGCCCTTCTAGTTGCAAATGTGGATTCATTTTCAATATTGTCTTGGATGCCTGTTTTCATATTTGTGTAAAGATTAATTTTATTTTGTGCTATTGTATTTATGTTTGGAAACTATTACAGTGTAAAAGTTACTTTCAGAGGACTTATACTCTAAAGAGCAGCCGAGAATTACTTGATTTGAAGGTGATTAAACCAAATTGGCAACTCAGCTCCAATCTCCAAAACAAATCTCTGAAGTCGAAGCATTGAATTGAATTGGATGCCTCTGAATTGATCTAGAAATATACAAGTGAGACAAATGGGATCTGACAGGCTTTGCATATGTGCCAATGCATTTTTTTTTACCAAATCACTGTGAAAGTCTAAACAATTGGAACAATTGTTGATCCACATGTTGAATCAGTTTATAAATCAAAATCAGAATGATTCAGATACACAAATATATTTTTGTGCTGATCCTTATGAATTTCAGTGCAATGTTAAGTATTCTGATTCAGATCATTCATTTGAATGATTCAGATACACAAATGTATTAAAGAGCATCCTCTCTGGTGCAAAGCTACATATACTGTGTTTCCCCCAAAATAAGACAGGGTCTTATTTTCTTTTGACATACACACACACACATACACCCAAATAATGGCTTGGCCTTATTTTTGGGGAGGTCCTATTAATTTTGAGGTGGAGGAAGCGACAAGCATGGTCACCTCATAACTGCTGCCGTGTTGCAATATTTTCAGGGAGGGCTTATTTTAGTGCATGCGCTCAAAAGCCCGATTGGGCTTATTATCCAGGTAGGACTTATTTTCAGGAAAACAGGGTAGAAATGTATGGCTATAATAGCTGGGATAAGGCTGAATGAAAAACCTTAATCAGAATTATATTTAAGAATTAAAGTCATGGAAAAAAACAAGAATCTTCCTACTTCCATCCAAGCAGTAATAATGATAAGCTAAGAAGGCCCACCATGGGGCTGTCAACTCACGTCAGAACAAACCAGGAGAGACCAGGCATATGTAATCAGGAGCAAGGGGGGGACTCTATCATTCTACATAAATAAAAGGATTCTTGGGAGATGATGAGAGGAAAAGAGAACGGAAATGAAAGTGTTATCCAAAAAAAAATGAAGCAATATACACAGAACAGCTGTTGCAATGACAGAGAAAGCTTTTAAGCAGAGAGATACATGATGCCTACTCATAGTCTGGAATTATTATTATTAGCTTTTATTGTTGCAGGAGTGCTGGTATCACTCTGCTGTAGCTTTCCCCAATGATGTTTTAGATATGCAATCATCCCTACAACCCAGTTAGTGTAAGTAACAATTGGGGAGAGGGGGGGAGGGGAATAGTAATTTGCTCTATGAGTTTGAGATAAAATAATGTCAGTGGGGAAATTATTTATTTATATAACCTCCCATCTCACCCATCTGACAATGGGTGGTATACAAGATTATATCCAAGCAAAAATCTACAATTTAGAACTCCCCAAGTGATAAGACATCCAAAAATAAATTGTAAACTTATTCATGGGGAGAGGGGGCACAGCAACAGCTACAGAGTTCATCTAACCATCTCACCCAAATACCTGGTCTTCAGAACTTTAAAAAGTTCTAACTGTAGGAAGTTAGCACCCAACCCTCTCCTAGAAAAATGAAATATCCTGGGAAATATTGAAAAGGCAGAATTATGTATTTCCTTGGATACGAAATGGGGAAACATGTTTTTATGCAGGAAACAGACTCACTCTTAACAGCCCCCACCTTTGTTAATGGGTAATTTAAAAAGCCTGGGTCAATCTATTCTACCTCCCCCTTCAGATCTAGGATGATGGGATTAAGGCATGATAGTATTAGCCCTCTACCCTTCTCACTTCGGGGCACCTGGGAAGAAGCAATATTTAACCAAGTTTGGAACTCAAAAGGCACACAACCTACAAAGTTAGCTAAGACCCGCCGCCCCTAGGAGTCTTACAACCAATCAGAATACATTTCTTACACAGTAACAGGAAACAAAGAGGTGGGGTGAACAGAGAGTATAAAAAACTCAGGAATTCTCAGCAAGCCCCTTTTCTCTCCTTTGCTCTTCACCCAACATCTGGAAGCATGTGATCCCACTTTTGTGTTCAGAAACTCAAACCATGTGATCCTGTCCACCATTAAACCATCTTTCCAAGCAGCCTCCATGTTTCCAGTGTCTTTTTCCCCACTTGGAATCAAACCCAGAAGGACATTTCTTTCAACATAACAAAGTTGGAGCCGTCCAAATTTGCTTATAGGGCAGACAGGTCCTATCCATAGTTCCATAGTTCAATAAAATTATTGTCTTTGATAGAAGAGATTTGGAGCATGTCTTGTCTACTAGATTTGGTGGAGTGAGTAGACACAATGGCAGCAAGATAGTCCTGCCCAGTAGCCCAATCCAGCAGAAGTTGCTTTCCTACTGCCTGTTTCATAAAGGCCTAGAGATGGAAGAGAGAATTTTTGGCCATCCAGATACTGATGAAAAGTAACTCTCAGCTAAACACCAGTGAAAGCTGCTGAGAACTGTAATTCAGCAACCACTTAACTCCAGAGATTCCACATCCCTGCCTTAGAGAATCAGACCAATTAAACTTAATACATGAAGAAACCAGAAAGAAGTTAGGATGGGAAGAGAGTCATTGTCCTCCTAGCAAATTGGACAGTCCCAGACCATGTGAGAGCACTACATTTTATAATTAAGAGCTTTGGAAAAAGGAAAGTACAGAAGGAATGTTTTCTTCTGAGATCTACGCACATTGTGACCCACCAAATCAAAATAACTAGGTAGCCTTCCTTGGGTTCTCTGAGCCTTCTGCTTACATTGAAAACTTCTGCTTTTTTTAGCCTGTAAAATAGAGCATGGGATAAGAATTGGCAGGAACCTCATTGATTTCAGTGTTATAGGTCACAAGTTATGCACACCTATTTTGTTACACTGTAGTTATTTTTTTCTTTCTTTCCAACAAAATGTTTCCCCCCATTTGACTTCATTACTTTCACTGAAGGAGATGAAAAACTAGGGAAGCAGATTCAAAAGAGAGGCCAGCTTTTGTTTTCTTCCCTGAATGTAAGGCTGAGATTGTTAAACTGCCATGGATGCCAACGCTGGCAACGTCTGATCTTAGCACAAGTCATCGGGGCTTTTAGCTCTGGATTTCAAAATACACTCCTGCTGGCAGAAATTCAGTTGATGCAGTTATATAAAAAAGTATAATCAGCCTTTGGATACTTTGAAAGGGAGATCAAAAGGGTGATGGCTTTGTTTTCCAAAACTATGTTACCTGTTCTGACCCCCCTTCTTCGCTCGTTCAAAGACGACAGGCAGACAGACTTAAAAGGAAATAACTTTATCAGTCCTGGCTTCCGCTGGCTGTGAGCCCAAAATTAAACATAAATAAAGTCTCGGGCAAGAAGATAACAGAATGCAAAAACAAAGATCTCTTACGGCAAAACCAGGTGTACAGAACGAAAGCAAATCACTTCTCCAAGTGTTTCTTTGAATCAGGGTTACAGAAAGCAAATCACTTATCCAAGTGCCTCTCACAAACAAAACACGACCGATGAACAACGAACGAACGACGAACTTCTGACTTCTACAACCAGGGTGTGGCACCATCAGTCCTTTTATCTCCAGAAGACCACACTAATGAGCCCCAGCTGCATTGTTATTCCTGCATCCCGACTCAACTCACAGCAAACTTCTGCTGAGTCACAACAGTTACCTACTAACTTTTTATCAGTCTGTAGACTTTTTTTGCTGCCTGAACTCACCATCTTTTCCTGGTTAATCCAATCTATCCCTTAACCCCTTGGTTTATATTAAAAGGGCACAATTGGAAGCCTCACTATTTCATGAGGCCTCCCAAAGCATTATTTGCATTCCCCCACCCCCCAAACCTGGCACCAAATTGTGACAGAATGACGACATGTTTAAAACCAGAGCAATCGCTTTAATGTGCATCCTTTTTTTACATATCCATTATCCTGTTTCATTTTGGGGTAAGCAACATTATGGAGAAACCTGAAATGGTAAATAAGAAATGTAAGAAAGGGTAAATCAACAAAATTAAAGACCTTAGAAAAGAAAAGAATTTATACCGCTGTCATTCTCTATACCACTTCATTCCTTTCTAGCCATGCAAATCCATCCTTGCTTCCATTGTTTAATAAACTGAATTTTGCTCTTTAAACTTCACTCCTTTTGATCTCCAGGATTTCTACAATTTCATGACTGGTTTTTTTTTGGGGGGGGGGGAATCTTCCCCTTCCTCTCATCTATTTATTTTTCTGTCATGTATTTATATTGCAGTATACATAGAATCATAGATTGTAAGAGTTGAAGGGTTCTTGAAAATCATCTTCATATGACTAGACATCTCAGTCACATTCATAAATCCACTTTCAAGTCCATATTTATGCAAAATGTTACATAATTCAACCCTATTCGTTTTATTAAATCTTTTTTCTGAAACTTTTAATGCACAACAAAATGTTTCAATAAATTACTTAAATAAATAAGTTTACAATAAACTGTGTACTTTTTCATGTGAAATACATTTTTTTCATACACATTTCACATACATTTCTCAACAACTTGCTAAGAGCCTAAACTGTGGTCTTCTTAATAGGATGAAACTGCATTGTATTACACAAATTTTCCTCATTTTCACCTTTCACAGTCTTTCTGTTTTGCCATACACCTTCCCTGGAACATTTAACAAATTAATCTTGCTGTAATTTTTTTGGTCATTTTTTGCTCACTTTCCGTTGGATAAGAAACAATGACACTCTTCAATCATCAAGCATGAGTTTAATCTTCACATACACTTTAAGCAAATTACATAGCTGCTCCATAAGCAACCTGTACCTATATTTTAACACCTCTCCAGTTACACAATCACATCTTTAGCCTTACCATTTACAATGTTCTCACTGCATTAATTATTTTCATTCCATCCATTTTTATATGTATTTGGGCTACTTGTGGGAAGGGAAGGGAAGAGAAATCCAGTGTTTCAATAGTGCAGCAGGAGACTTTTATTAAAAGTCCCAATGGAAAAGTACCGTATATACTCGAGTATAAGCCGAGTTTTTCAGCCCACTTTTTGGGCTGAAAAAAGCCGCCTCGGCTTATACTCGAGTCTACAACTGGATCCGGCAGTGCTGTTGCCTGTTGGAGGAGGAGGAGGCGAACCAGCCTGCCATTGCCAGCCACCGCTAGCCCCGCCGCTCTTCCCGACCCCTTCCAAGCCCCACAGTCCAGCGGACGGAGCAGAAGCAGCCCCGGGGCTTCGCTGCTGCTCCCCGCATTTTCTGCATGGGGATCCCTTGGAGAGGGGATTCCAGCCTGCCATCGCCAGCCACCGCTAGCCCCGCCGCTCTTCCCGACCCCTTCCAAGCCCCACAGTCCAGCGGATGGAGCAGCGAAGCCCCGGAGCTGCTTCTGCTCCGTCACCTCACCTCACCTAAGCTGACTGTGATTTTCAGATGTGTTGAAGCTATAACTCTTTGAATTCCCAATAGAGATTATTAAATTCGAGGGGGTGGCAATGACTGAGGCAAGGCAGGACTCGGATAACAAGGCTTTATAAGAACAGCTAACGCAACAGCAACTCCAGAATCAATGAGCTTAAACAGTTCCCGCTTGACAGCAATTTATATGCAGGCAGTCCCACAGTGACTTTCCCGCTCTGGCCACGTGTGCGCCTTGACCAATGGCGAGCCTCAGAAACGGAGCCACTTCTCCGAGGCTAAGACATAACAGAGATCATCAGAAATGGGGATTCTTAAAACTGAAATCTGATATATCCAAAGATTATTAAGCTGGAGAAATGAAACTCCATCAACACTCAGGAGTTAACAGTAGAAGTGTCAGTAACAAGACATGAAAGTTCTCTAGTTCAATCAACTTGTCTACTTTTGGATGCAGGGCCAGGGGGACCCTCCTGGGCTTGAAATGGATGGGAGCGATCAGATGGTCCAAATTAAAACTAATGGGGGTTCCCTTATAATTACCTAATGACCCATCAAAAACTGCAGCAAACTCCTTCATCAGGCCTTCAAACTGATCAAGGCCCGCCATTGCATGCACCCCAGCGACGCTGAGGACCAGGGCATTGAACCAGTCCAGGCCTAGTAGACTGGGGAGGTTGCCCTGGATGACGATGAGGGGAAGCCTGCCCTTAAAACTCGGAGTGACCACTTGGAACCGGCCACTGCCGACTACTGGAATATAGTTGCCCTGATAGTCCCACAACTTAATAAAACAAGGTGACCTAGGGAAGGCACCAAATGCTTCATAGTGGACCAAGATACAATAGACTTTGAAGAGCCAGTGTCCACCTCAATGCGGCAGGGCTTGCCCTCAAGCTGGGCGCTGAGGTAAATCTTATTCCCCAATGTCGCGTTGGTCTAGCTGGTCAGCAGAATGGCCTGCCACTGTTCACAGAAGATTGCAAAACAGTCCTCCGAGGTATGGTAAGACCATGACTTTGGCTTACGGTAAGATGAACAGTCAGCTGGTTGACCTTGAGAAGGAGATGGTGCGCGGCACAAAAGGACATTAGCCAAATGTCCTTTTTTCCCACACTTGTGGCAAATAGCTGATTTGAAATGACATGGTTCCCACCACAACCAGCACAATGGCTCTGAGATAAATTCTTTCATGAACGCCCTACTCTGCCGCCTGCTGTTTTGAGGCGGTCAACGCCAGCCTCATCGGTGTTGGACGAAGAACATTCGTCTACCTCCCTGTGATGAATAGGCACAGTCTTGGTAGATAATAATGCAGGGGGCGCCACAGCTTGACCCCTTTCAGTCTCAGTGGAGGACTCATTGGACATCTCAGAGGCACAAGCCTCATCTAACGCCGCTTGCAGGCTGAGTTCAGAACAGGCCAACAAACAGCGATGCAGCCTCGAATTGGTCATCCCGCACACAAATTGCTGAAGTAGGGAGTCATCTAGATTAGGAAAATCGCAGTGCAATGCCACAGCCCTGAGGGCAGCCACATACTTGTTCACTGACTCCCCCTCCTTCTGAAGCCTTCGTTGGAATGCATAGCACCTAGCTATGTGAGATGGAGCTGGGGCATAATGATTCTGCAGTCTGGCCAACAAAGTCTCCCATGAAAGGGACTGGACTGGTTGCGGGGCGGCCAAAGCCCTGACTATTCTGAACATCTTGCGCCCCCAAGCATTCAGTAATTGGGCTCTCCTTCCCTCACTAGGCATGTTAGCCAGATGGTTTGCCTCGAGGAAGCATTCGAAATGGTCAATGTACGCCTCCCAAGACTCTAACCCTGGTGCAAACGGTGTGAAATTGTTCAAAGTGGCCATTCTGAGGGAGACACGTTCTGAGGAGATTGCTCAGTGATTAGCCGGAAGCCTTGCGTTAATTTAAAAAAACCTTTCTTATGTGATACAGCTCTCCTATGCCTGAGAACATCCCACCCTCGTCACCAGTAATAAATTTGAGGGGGTGGCAATGACTGAGGCAAGGCAGGGCTCGGATAACAAGGCTTTATTAGAACAGCTAATGCAACAGCAACTCCAGAACCAGTGAGCTTGAACAGTTCCCACTTGACAGCAATTTATATAGAGGCAGTCCCGCGGTTCACCAATCAGAGGAGGGTGACTTGAAACTGAAATCTGATTTATCCAAAGAGTATCAAGCTGGGGAAATGAAACTCCATCAGCACTCAGGAGTTAACAGTAGAAGTGTCAGTAACAAGGCATGAAAAGATAAACTATCACAGATACAAGAAACCCCCATAAGAAAAGATATAATTTACTACAAAATCTAATAATCCAACCCAATTCAGAGTTTATAAATCCCAGATTTCTTTCCCTCACCTTTACATAATAACAGAATCACCTTGAGGCAAGGCAGGTGGCAAATACATTAAACAAACAACAAACAGAACAGAATTTTCAACTCATGCTTTGATAACAATTGTGCCTTATCTCAGGGGCTTTGATTCCAACTTTGGTGACTTCAGCCCTCACATGAGAAATGGCCATTAAAATATTACAGGACCCTGGAAGTGGATGGACAGATGGATGACAGAGAAGGAAATGCCAAGTTTGCTATTCATACCACTCACCAACCCTGACCACCAACAGTCAGTGAAACCCAAACAACAAAACAAAAGACTCCTTAATGCATTCTGCCTATAGTAACACAAGCTGAAATAACTACGCGCATCTCCAGTTAGGAAATTGCCAAATATCAGCAACTCAATCAAAACCATAGAAAATCTAAAACTGTAGGAATTGGTCCTCAAAACATTTATAATATTGACTTCTGAAAACATCTGGACACAGAAATTTGTCTGTTTTCATGTTTTAATAGCGTCTGATATTTCAAGAGTACATATACAGATTAACAGAGTTGGAAGGGACCTTGTAGGTCATGTAGTCCAACCCCCTGCCTAAGCAGGAGACTCTGCACCACTTCTGATAGCAGTCTAGTCTCTTCTTGAAAGCTTCCAGTGATGAAGCTCCCACAACTTCTGAAGGCAACTTCTGTTCCATTGGTTGATTGCTCTCACTGTCAGAAAATTTCTCCTTATTTCCAAGTGTTACTGGTTCATGCATAAATTATCTCTGTGCTTATGAAAACTTAAGTAAAGGTTGTCTTTGTAAATAATCATCTTTTTTATTTAGTTCTTGTTTCAAAATTATAAAAAAGACTTTTTAATGAGGTCAGTTATTATCATATCACCTTTTGGGGTTTTCTCTATCATTTTCTTTTCTCTTCTTTTTCTCAATTTGTGTGCCAGCCATCTTCCTGGTTTATTTCACATTCAAAATGCATCTGTTTTGCATCATTCAGTTAGGTTTCTATTTCTTGGACTGTTAACAGAGGCAATTGCTGGCATAGCAGTTTAATCCAATGTAAATTTTTAGAACCATTTATGTCTTTTGCAATTCAGGTTTTTTATTTCTAATTTCATCTAGTATCTTTGGCATGTTTTCCTCAGATTTCTTCCTCTCTACATTATATAAAGTAACCCCTCTTGAACACTTTCCCAAAAAAATCATTAAATTTTCCCTTTGTCCAAATTATTGTCAAAATGGTCATTTAATCTCTTTTTATAGCACTTTATAATTGTCTTCTTTTGTAATATATCACTTTATACAGTATTTAGCATTATTTCCTTTGATGGTGATCGTGAGCAATGTTATAATCACTGAAGCACACGGGCATCTGCAGGGAATGCCAGAAAATTAAAAAATGGCAGCCATGACTACATAATTGAAGCTTTGCCCCTTTCTTGCATGAATCATGCAGCCATCATCTTGCACAATTGTAGCTGCCATCTTAACTCTTTTGATCCTCCTGCAGACATGACTTCTGATTAAGTGCAACATCAATGTTAACATTTTCCTAGCTTTGCTCTGAAAACTGTTACATAACCGTATTTTTCTCCACAAGGACTTTGCCTGACAGTTTGAATGACTCTATTTTTAGTCTCTTTGCCAGGAAAACAACTTTGCTATGGTAATGAATTACTCAGATATCAAAGCTTTGTCACAAAAGGGGTGCTATGGGAATTGAAGGGAACAGCATCACTTTGTTCAGTAGACTATACACAAAGCAATCACCATTCAGATCCTGGAAAAGAAAAGAAAAAAAACAAAGACAGTAAAATAGGAAAGTACATTAAAGCCAAAGGGAACTGAGGAGGGTGATTTAATTGGACTGTGTCATGGAAAGGATCATGCCCTGGTGTTGCTAGAAGACTCTAGAAGCCAGCAAAGTATCCCCAAGCTTCAAGTGCCATGCAGGACATATTTTGGAATATCTCCAAGCTAGGGAAAGTTTCCTTTTTTTGATCTGGAATTGGAAAGAATAAAGTCACCCGCCACAACTATGGGAGCACCATCAGGCTTCCCCTGGGTCCTTTCCATATGTATTTTTTGGTAATAATACTCTACTTTTTAAAATTAAGAGCCGAACCAGCCAAATGAAAAAGTAGTCCGATCCAGTTCTCGTAAGCTTTCAGGTTGTTTACACCTCTGTAATAACTTCAGCTAGACCACAGCACCTGTAGGCTATGGGACTGAGAATGCATTGAAGGAAGTGCTATTTTTTTGGATAAAGTCTCAGTAAATCCTCCACCAAAGCTGCCAGAATTGCCAGGTGAAGTGCAAGGCAAGGCCAAGGCTTTGTTGACCAAAATAAGCCTTGCCACTTCAGCTCCACGAAGAGAGTCATGTTGCTTCATTTCCATGACACAGATTTCTTCATTCTGGCAGACCCAGCATTTTTTCCTCAAGCTTACTGCCTTTCATCCTTTAAAGAATAAGGGCTACCTAGGCAACCTAGGCAAAGTGTGTTTGATTTGGCTTGATCAGAATTTTGGGTAGGGTGTTTTAACTTTAAGAAGCTTAGGAACAAATAAGAAAAACAATAGCACCCCTTACATTTGCAATAATTTACAGGTACAGAAGGGAGTTATCTTGCTTCTCAGGAATTGTATCACAGAAATGTTCAGTAGCAACCTCTGATACAAACCAAGGGACTTGTCTCATCTCTGAACTCCTTCAAAGTAAGTGTGTCTGTGAGGGTAGACCTGGGTCACAATCAGAGTGCTGGCAGAGATTTTATTTCTTCATCCAAATTGCCTTCTTCTAGCTTCTGTTTGTTTTGTTATGTAGTGATGAAAGAAATGTCCTTCTGGGTTTGGCTCCAAGTGGGGAAAAAGACACTGGAGACATGGAGGCTGCTTGTAAAGATGGTTTAATGGTGGACAGGACCATTAAGCTTGAGTCCTGAACAGAAAAGGTGATCACATGCTTCACATGCTGGTGCAGAAGAGAGAAAGGAAGCTGAGTCCCTGGTTTTATGCCCTCTCTGGCCTTTGATCTTGAGCTTGAGCCACGCCTCCATCCTGGTGCTCCTTGAGCTCTCGGCGGCTTTCGATACCATCGACCATGGTATCCTTCTGCGACGACTGCGGGAGGTGGGGGTGGGAGGCGCTGTTTTACAGTGGTTCTCCTCTTACCTCTCGGACAGGTCGCAGTCGGTGTTAGTTGGGGAGCAGAGATCGACCCCTAGGCCCCTAACGTATGGGGTGCCGCAGGGTTCGGTCCTGTCCCCCCTTCTTTTCAACATCTACATGAAACCGCTGGGTGAGATCATTCGACGGCACGGGATAAAATACCATCAATATGCGGACGATACTCAGTTGTATCTGTCCGCCCCGTGCCAACTCAACGAAGCGATGGATGTGATGAGCCAGGGTCTGGAGGCTGTTAAAGACTGGATGGGGGTCAACAAGCTTGTGCTCAATCCAGAAAAGACCGAGTGGCTGCTGTGTTTCCCTCCCGCGAATTGGCCAAGTGTTCCATCTCTCAGGCTGGGGGGTCAAATTATACGCCCCTCAGACAGAGTTCGCAACTTGGGAGTCCTCCTGGACCCACAGCTGACCTTCGAACACCATTTGTCAGCTGTGACCAGGGGAGCATTTGCCCAGGTTCGCCTGGTACACCAGTTGCGTCCCTACCTGAACCGGGAGGCCCTCACAACAGTCACTCGTGCCCTTGTGACCTCTAGGCTGGAATACTGCAATGTGCTCTACATGGGGCTGCCCTTGAAGAGCATTCGGCGACTTCAGCTAGTCCAGAATGCGGCCGCGCGAGCGATTGTGGGTGCACCTTGCTTCACCCACATAACACCCATCCTCCGCGAGCTGCACTGGCTACCTGTTGATCTCCGGGTGCGCTTCAAGGTGCTACTTATCACCTATAAAGCCCTTCATGGTAGTGGGCCTGGGTACTTGAGAGACCGCCTACTGCCAATTACCTCCACTAGACCGATACGATCGCATCGATTAGGCCTCCTCCGAATTCCATCTTCCAGCCAGTGCAGACTGGCAACTACCCAGAGGAGAGCCTTCTCGGTGGCTGCTCCGACCCTTTGGAACGAACTCCCCATGGAGATTCGGACCCTCACCACCCTCCAGTCCTTCCGCGCCGCTTTAAAGATCTGGCTGTCCCGGCTGGCCTGGGGTTAAGATTGTAGCCCCACCTGAACTGTGTGACTGTTGTGCTCTTTTTTTAACATGTTGTATTGTCTACTGTTTGTCTCCCCCCCTTTTTGAATTGTGAACCGCCCTGAGTCCCCCCAGGGAAAAGGGCGGCATACAAATAAAGGAAACTAAACTTGTGTTCTGATTGGTTGTCAGACTCCCATGGGGCCATGCAGGGGCAACTCTCTAGGCTGAGTTTTGAATCCAGGTTTGGTTGAGTTCTCAGATGCCATGTGGGGAGTTGGGTAAAGGGCCAATATTATCATGTCTTAATCCCATCCCCCTTTACTCTTTATTATGTAAAGTGGACTAGCTTGGCCCATTGACAAAGTGGGGATGGGCAGGAAGCTACAGGGAGATATTCTGTCTTTTAAAACACGTGTCTTCCTTTTCACATCCAGAGAAATATTCTGCCTTTTCAATATTTCCTAGGATATTTCATTTTACTGGGAGAGGGTTGGGTGAGAACTTCCTACAGTAGAACAGGTGCATTTGAGTATTTCTTTTGTTTGTTTAAGTGAAATATAATACTCTATGGTCCACCAATCCATTTCCAAGCCAAGCTTCTAACACTACCAAACTTGTAATCAATGGTTTTGCTTTAACTGAAAGTAGACAAACTCAGCAGCTATATCTTCTTTTGGGTATATGTGTACTTTTTGGCATCATTTGTAATAAATCAAGAATTATGTATATTTTGGGTGTGAGACATGTTCAGAGAATGATACACACAATTGGAAGAAGAATACTGCACCTAATTAGCAGCAATACATTGCTGATAAGTATTATCAAAATTAGAATTAGATTTTTTTTTATTTAGAAGGACAGGGAAGAAAACCTGAACAATAAGGATCAACTTTTAGGAGTTGTTCAGTTTGCAACATAATTTCCTAGCTTTTCATTCTTTCTTTTTTCTTTTTTTTTTAAAAAATGTGATAATTAATATTGAAAATAAGATTGTTGATACCATATGTGTATACATTTTCTTCTGTTAATTAGTTTCACATTCAAAATTTATGCATTTGTCTACCTTCATTTTCTGTTACATCTTTCCTATGCTGTTTATTAAACCTTTTTTTTACTGCTTTTACTTTTTAAAACAACAACAACAACCATTTGCAATAATTTCCTAATCCATTCAGGAAACTTCAGTCATTGAACACATTTGAAGCCTAATCACTCTGCCAAAAAGAGATTCATTCATAGCACCATTTTGATCGAGGAACCGGTGAAGGGAGCATTCTGGTAAGAAAAAGCGGTAAAAGTCAAAATGATCTTATGACACCGCCACCCCCATTACAGCTTAGCCCTCCAGGAGTCCTCTACCAGCATGAATTACAGAGTCACAAGTTTTTAAAAAGAGGCTGCACTCAAGTGATATTACAAATGATTGCTTCCTAAGCAGCATTTTGTTCAGATCACCAGGCAAGGGGAAGTACCCAACCAGAGTTTTGGCATACAATGAACTGTAATAGAGAAGCAGTGAAAGGGAAAATGTAAAATATAACTTCCTGGGAGTTCAGCTTTATGACTGTGACAATTTCCCCCATGAAAAGTAATTCAAGCAAGAGTGCAGCTGGATTCCCACAAATAGCAACGTTTAGGATGGGCAGTTATAGTCCAACCCTTAATGACTGCACCATGCTGGCTTTTGTGCCTGCAGTCAAGCACAAAAACATGTGTCATTTCCTCCCCACTTATATCTTTTGATTTTTGCCCTCTGTATAACAGTAATCTATACATACTTACCTGGGAGTAAGAGTCTCTTAATTGTACTTACTACTATAGAGTAGGCATGTGTGGGTTTACTCTTTGTCAGCCCAGATTTCTGCAATTTTTCTTTCTCTTCATGATCGCAAATGTGTATATGTGGATGTTCAAGAAAATGGCTTACATTTGTGTGCATGCAATAATTTTTATAAATATAGTACTTTCTTCACTGGCAATTTTTGTCCTGGATCTGTCTTTTCTTGCTCTATATATGTATATCTATATGTGTGTGAAAATACATATGTACGACAGTGGTGGGATTCAAAAAAATTTACTATGGGTTCTGTGTGTGTGGCTTTGTGGGTGTGGTGTGGCTTTGTGGGTGTGGCTTTGTGGCCATGGCAGAGGAAGGATACTCCATTCCCTCCCCACTCCAGAGAAAGGTTACTACGAAATCCTCATTCCCTCCTGATCAACTGGGACTCAGAAGGCAGAGAATGGATGGGGGTGGGGCCAGTCCGAGATGATATTTACCAGTTCTCCGAACTGATGAAAGAACTATCCTTCTGGGTTCAGCTCCAAGTGGAGAAAAAGACACTGGAGACACGGAGGCTGCTTGGAAAGATGGTTTATTGTTGGACAGGGCCACATGGCTTGAGCCCTGAACAGAAAAGGTGATCACATGCTTCAATGTTGATGGAGAAGAAGAGAAGGGCCAAGGGATGGGCTTGCTAGGCTTTTTATAACCTGTTCAGTCCCACCTCTCTGTTTCCTGTTCCTGTGTAAGAAATGTATTCTGATTGGTTGTCAGACTCCCATAGGGCCATGCAGGGGCAACTCTCTGGGCTGTGTTTGGAATTCAGGTTTAGTTGAGTTCTCAGATGCCATGTGGTCAGTTGAATAAAGGGCCAATATTATCATGCCTTTACTCCCATCCCCCCTGGGGCTGCAGTGGAGAAGTCTTTATTATGTAAAAAGCCTTCTTAATGGCCCATTAACAGTGGGGATGGGCAGGAAGCTACAGGCAACTATTCTGTCTTTTAAAACATGTTTCTTTCTTTTCATATCCAGAGAAATATTCTGCCTTTTCAATATTTCCTAGGATATTTCATTTTTCTGGGAAAGGGCTGGATGATAACTTCCCACAGAACTACTCAAAATTTCCGCTACCGGTTCTCCAGAACTGGTCAGAACTTGCTGAATACTACCCCTGATGTATGAATAAAAATGTGTCCTTTATACACATTTATTAAAAGAGGAAGAAATCTCCAGATTTAGTTTCAGTGGGAGTTGGAACTCTAGCTGACAAAATTGGAAAACAAAATGTGTGCATTGGTTATGATTTTTCAGATACCTTTCATCATTTTCTGTCCAGACTTTCTTTACAAGAAAGTTTTATCTTTATTTCTTTTCAGATAAATATATCTCTTCAACTATAATCAAGAGAGAACATCACCTTAAAAACATTATCTGAACCTGTATATGTTGGATAAGGGAGAAAGTTATAGTAAACTGTATTGATCAGTAACTATTATATTCATACAATAACTTAATTATCTGCTACTCCGTCTAACTGGACTTTCATACAAATTCAAAACACAATAAAACCTAATGTAGAAAAAGAACTTGCAAACCATCAACAATACTGACATTAAAATATAGCAAAGGCCAATGTGCAAGAAAGTTAAGTTTAGCCTGGTGCAAGTGAAATCAAAGATTGCTATTTACAAATTGCAAGAGAGAACAGGGCGATCCCCAGCATTTTGGCCTAGATGAGCACCAAGGCTTCATTTTTTAAGCCATTTCAATACTTTTATTTATTCTGTTCCTACCATACAGGGTCTATTTTGAATTGGGTTGCTAGGTGGCAGGGGGATTTTTAAAGAGGCATTAAGCAGGTCACTTCTTTTAACATCCATTTTCCTCTTTTCTGTTTTTTTCGAGCACCCAGTTCCTTTCCTCCCTTCCTCTTCCTCTGGGAGGAACTCCCAGGAAAAGGATCAATTGTTCTTGTGTTCTTGCAGCAGGCCTGAACAATACCTGGTTCCTGTTGAATAAGTGTTGGCTAGGCGTTGTTTGTGAACTCCTCCCTTTATTTCAGAGCCTTGGAACTTGACATCTAACTCCATGCCATGAGTTTCAGGCATAAGTAAGTTTTTAAGTAAGTAGACTAGATTAGAATCCAGTTATGCTTTCTTAACTACCTTGGTTTCATTTCTTTTTAGCAATAGAAGTAGCACTTAGACCAGGGGTGGGTTTCTCGCCGGCAGCGTCCTCGTGCACGCGCGCAGTGCACGCATGCGTACTAGCGTCTTTGCGATGCTCCAGCTGCTCCTGGAAGATCGCGCAGGCGCTGTATGCGTCCTGCGCATGCATGGAAGCGCAGAACTCGTCAAAACCGGGTAAGAAACGCGGGCGGGCGGGTGGACCCTTCGGCGTTCCCGGAAGTTACTTACTTCCGGGTTTGCCGACCAATCGGTTCGCGGGGACCGCCGCGAACCACCTGAAACCCACCCCTGACTTAGACCTAGTGCTTTACAGCCCTCTGTAAGCAATTTACAGAGTCAGCATATTGCCCTCCTCAATCTGGATCTTCATTTTACCAATCTCAGAAGGATGGAAGGTTGAATCAACCTTGAGCCAGTGAGAACTGAACTCCCAACAGTGGGCAATACTGCCTGCAATACTGCATGCTAACATAAGGTGACCAGATTTTCAGATTGGTAAAGAGGGACACCTTTGACCGGGGTGGGGGGGTGGGGGCTTGATTAAAAATTTTATACGGAGCAACAAAATTTTTCATACAACGCAAAAATAGTATTGTAATATTTTTTTTATTTCAACATAACTACAATTTACAAATATAAATTGTAACTGTTGCCAAACATCAAAATTTTAATCACGTGACCATGAGGATGCTGCAACGGTCGCTAAGTGTGAAAAATGGTCATCAGTCACTTTTTTCAATGCCATTGTAACTTTGGTCACTATACCACCTTTCTTGCCACAGTTCTTAAGTGAATAATTGCAGCTGGTATTTTGTATTTTGGATAGAATCTTTTTTTAAATAGTCTAAGACAATTTAAAAAAAGAATCCACAAAGAATAAATTGAAGTAAAACATTTCAAACTATTCCACACAGAATAAATTGAAGTAAAACTATTTTTAAAAATTCTATGCACAATATATTTCAAAGTATTGTGCATAGAATTTTAAAAAATGGTTTTACTTCAATTTATTTTGGATAGAATCTTTTTTTAAATAGTCTAAGACAATTTAAAAAAAGAATCCACACAGAGTAAAACTATTTTAAAAAATCCTATGCACAATAAATAAAATATTATTTTAAAATACATTAAAAAATAAAAGAAAAAAACCCAGCTCACTTACCAGCAGGCACAAGTGAGCACTCCAAGTCAATCCAGAATGATGTAGATGTTAATACAAAGAACTGGGCAAATTAAAATGGTGAAATTAGTCAGGGAAATATTTTTCAAAGAAACTTTGCCACCATTTTTTCCACACGAGCCTACCTCCAACCTCTGTACCCCTCCCCTCCGGAAAATCCAGGAAGGAACACTCGTGACTTCTCTAGCCAAGTATTTCCTGCAGCTCTATGGTACTGGGTCATCTTTTCTTATAAAATGAGGTAAAAGGGGCGCAGTGGGGGTCCGTTTTCTTGCTTTAACGTTTTAATATCTTCAATGAAAGTACTGAGACAGAGAGAGGGTTTAGACAGAGTGTCTTTTGTCTTGCCCCGGTTAGGATTTCTTAAGCAAATCCACTGGGCTTTCAACATGAAGCCAGAAAATTGGGACTTTTTTAAAATGCCCTGGGACACGGGACAAATTGTTATAAATCATGAGTGTCCCACCAAAATTGGGACCTCTGGTCACCTAATCCTAAAAATATTTTTCTAGCATAACTTCTGAGTGGAAAAATCTATGAAGTTCCCAAGATGCCATGCTTGCTACTTTGCTAACCAGATTCTATTTTTCTTTTCAGGGTTCATTTTTCTTCTTGAAGTTCATCTTCCTAGAATGTAAAGGGGCAGAGGCTTTGTAAACAAAATAAAAAAAAGAAATAAAGAAATAAAAGGATGAGACTGCTGTGATGAATAAGGCAAGTCAGATTCGCTGCTATGATATACAACATTTGGTTTTCCAAATGGTGACATGTTTTTCTATTATGAAATGCTACTTCTGTTTAACTGGCCCAGAGAACAGACTGCATTTTAATATCTAGTAATTTTTCAGGCAGTCGTCAACCCCACACCCTTGCTCCATTTTGGGGATCTGAGATTGCACACCAACCCTCTTTAAAGCAAGTTTATCCAGTGATGCCTCTGGAACAATGTGCCTCTGAGCATTTGTGGTCATGCAGTCACTTGAATGATGTGCTTGATTCAGATTAATTGTAGCCAACAGAGCCCAGTGAATCCAGGTGAACCCTAATATATGCTATTCATACACTTAATCGCCAGCTACAAATGTTTCTGTAAAAATTAGGCATATGAGACTTCTCTTTCTTATTTGTTACTTTATCAAACAATTTTTAAAAATTATTACATCCTGCAATAATAAAAATGAAATCAGCACCATAAAACCCAACAGACCTAAGGTAAAAGAAAACAATCCATTTAAATGTAAATAAATATCTACTTTTTAGAAAAGACAATTGTGATTTGACAGGGAAGAGAATACAGGTAGTCTTCAACTTACGACCACAATTAAATTTTGATCACCTGATCATGAGTATGCTACAATGGTCATAAGTCTGAAAAACAGTTGCAAGTCACTTTTTTCATTGCTGTTGTAACTTTGAACAGTTACTAAATGAACTGTTGTAAGTTGAGGACTACCTGTAGAGTTGGCACCGGTTATTATTCCCTTCCATAGGACAATGCAAAGTTATTGCATTCCAACAGAGAAATATCTCCATTTTAGAATCTATAATGGGCTTTCTACTAGCAATGAATGGAACTATGAACAAGGCTTCTGATGGGTAGGTGGGTGGGTGGGTGGGTGGGAGGGAGGGAGGGAGGGAGGGAGGGAGGGAGGGAGGGAGGGAGGGAGGAAGGAAGGAAGGAAGGAAGGAGTAGTAAAGGTTCTCCTCAGGCACCTGGTGTAAACCATTTAACTTAAGGCTTATGGGTTTCCAAGGAGACATTCAGAGACAACAATATTCTCCTTGATAATTTCTTGGTGCTCACCAGGCTATCTGCTCTATTTATGTTATTTTATAACTACTCCTTTATTTTAAAGCATGCATAGGAAGCCAGATGCTGCAAAGAACAAGCCTTAAGCACACTCTGTGTTTCCAACAGGATCTATGGACCCCAGAGGTCCTTCAGACAGAAAATAAAAATGCAGCCCAATGTTCTGTTTGCAAGTATGCCCGCCTACCCAGGCAAAAGACAAAGGGAAAGTTGAAGCACCATCCTCAGATGCTAAAGAGGCTGGTGAAAAACAGCTCACTCTGAAGTGCCAATGTGCTCTCACAGTTGCTTCTACACATAATCCATATGTGTCACAGATGTGTTGTAAGTGCAGTATGTGCCAGTGATGTAGTAAGAATGAGTTGGACTATAAGCTCAATACATGTGTTCAATATGCCAGGATATAAGTGAGTTTACTTATTTGGCATATCGGTAGGATTCAGTGTGGTACATGGAAACCAAACATTTGTACCTGTTGCCCTGGATTCCAGAAGAAATAGATCCTCCTCAGATTATTATGCTTTGTCATGAAAGAACTGAAGTCTGACTCTATCATCCTCTACATTTCCCAGTCCAAATCTTTCCCCAAAAAACCATTAATAGCAATAGCAATAGCAGTTAGACTTATATACTGCTTCATAGGGCTTTCAGCCCTCTCTAAGCGGTTTACAGAGTCATCATATTGCCCCCAACAATCCGGGTTCTCATTTTACCCACCTCGGAAGGATGGAAGGCTGAGTCAACCTTGAGCCGGTGAGATTTGAACCGCCGAACTGCAGATAGTAGTCAGCTGAAGTGGCCTGCAGTACTGCACTCTAACCACTGCGCCACCTTGGCTCTTGTTAAGACTTGTTTTCAAGAGGAGTCAACTTTTATATGGCCCTTCATTTACTTCTCCATAAATATTTTCTTCAGCAGAGGTGGGCAAGAAAAAAATGCCTACATTAGTGATAATCAACCAAAAGAAAACTTCAGAGAATGTGTCTATAATCCTGTTAAATCCCTCACTTCATGATACCTTTCTAATGCATTCATGGGTGCTTTGGATAAAAGCTAATGATAGAAAACTGTACCTCTCAGTCCAAATGTTCTTCAAATATCAAATTCTGAAACTCAAAGAATAGTAGTAAGTGCAATATTGAATCTGGGAAATATTCTAATGAGAATTTCCCTATTAAATATCACCAATTATAAGTAGTTTATTTAAACATCTGATAAGGCAGAAAAACACCCACCCACAAAATCCAAATAAAATACGTTAGGCAGCTTATTCACAGATCATTGTGGGAGAATAGTTTGAGCCTCCTGCATCTGGGCCTCCTGCTTGGAGGTTGTTAGGTAGACCATTCTTTTTCTTTTTCTTTTTTTGTTCTTGAGTACGACCAATTTTATGGAAAGTTGAGAAAAGTAAAAATCACTTTTTTTGGAAGACTTAAGTATTACTTTGCCCACTGAAACAAAATTCTTCAGTGTCCTGTATCTAATCAGTACATCAAAAAGTATCTACCGTGTTTCCCTGAAAATAAGACCTATCCCAAAAAATAAGACCTAGCTTGATTTTTTACACCTGCACCCAATATAAGCCCTACCCACAAAATAAGCCCTAGTTAAGACCCCACCAGCTTCATTGTCTTGAATGAGACCAATGACTCAACAGTCATCTACAATCTTCAGTACTTTAACAGAGGGATCCTTCAAGATGCAGTCATTGGTATAGGAAGAGAAGAGTAATGGAGAGAGCACACAGCCCAAATGAACAAAGGGCTGTTTTTCATCAATCAAGCCATTGTCTAAAATTGATTTTGTGAGAAAGGATTTTTGAAAAACACAACAGGAATTCTATTTATTTAGGCTCTCAGCATATTAGACGGTTTAGAGATAATATTATGCACATCAAAAACTTTGGCAATAACATTGGTGCCCTATCTTTTTGTAGTCCTGTGGGCCGTTTTCCCTACTTTTTCAATTTTCCAATTCTGTGTTATCAGAGAACCTGATCTAATAGATGTCATCATCTTGTAGTAACTAGCTTATGAAAAATGATTTCGTGTTTATATAAAGAGGACTCTGTCTTAGTAATGCTCCAGAAGTAAACTAATGCATTGGAACCCATTATATTTGGCAACTGGTGGAAAATCTGCCCACTCAATACAATTAAAGCATTGAGAGGGTGGGAAAAACATGAATATTGTAAGGAAAATAATACTAAGAAAATGAGTTGGAGCATGTCTTAGTTGATAATGTGATCAGATATAATGCTAACACATGTCCACACATACTTTCCTTTCCAGTAATAACTAGATTTTCCCTACCAAGGAGAACAAGGAAGTCAATTCCTCGTGTCTGGGGTTGTTGTTTTTAATTGTTCTCTCTGGCAGCCTCAGTTTCCTGGTTGGGCGGTTCCCCCTCCCCCCCCCCCCTGGTTATACAACGCTAGACGGGATTAGCAACTACTTCACGAGGAAAATGAATACTGTCTGCTTTTTGATAATATTTAGTACCTATACAACTCCAAGTCTAAAAAAGGACTATAGATAACTGGTAAAGCATAAGTATGCATGGCTTTGTCCCTGTTTGATCTATAAATAGGTGGGAAACATTCTTGTCTACAATCCAGTAGTACTTCTGCCAACTGATGATCGCATAGGGCAGCTTCCTACGCACCCATCATCTTTTTGTTTTGTTCACCTTATATATGAGCATGTAGGCGACCATATATTTTAATAAGGAATGCCATCAGATCATTTCACATTTAGCACATAGCATCCCCCAGCATAACACCTTGCAATGGCTGGGATCTTTAGATCAGATTCAAAGAACACAAAGGATTGTGTTACATGTGTGTTACACTTACTTAAATCTTTTGCTTCTCTACCTTTTTACTTGTCACATGCCATTCTGAGATGTTGTTCATTCACCTTTCTAATCCCCCCTCCTACTCCTCTACCCTCTCCCTCCTCCTTCCCTTCTTTCTATTGACATTATCAACCAGGCACACATGGCACTCCAGTTTAGTAGTCTCGACAATGGTGTGCATCAATTATTCCTTACCTGCAAAAAGGTCCAGGAACATAATGGGCATCTTCTTATTGGGACAACTTGACAACTGGACCTCTTTGATCTATAAAGTATCTATTCTAGAAACAATACTGCTTCCCTCCTCAATATCAGCATGTACAAGTGGCATGGTAGCTTTTACCCAATCAGAGAGTTTGAATATATCAATAATTCTATTGTTTTCTAGGGATAATCAGGTCTTTTGAGACAACAGAAGAATCAAAGGTCCATTAATTATGCACCCTCTTTGAACAAAAGAGCAGTATTCCCAAAAGGCCAGGCCTGCCATTGTTTTATCTTAGGTAGCAGCTGTTTATTGGTACCTCAACCCTCACCGCTGATATGGGCAAAGCTGGGAGTCATGCAACATCCCTATTGTCTTTCTCTCCCAGTAGCAGAATAATTAAGGTGCTGTGTAGCCAGAGAGATCCAGGTTCAAATAGACACAAAGGGGATAATTTTAGGCTACTCACACACAGTCCCTGTCTCTCAGATTCATGTCAGGGTTCCAAGTAACACCCCTAACAAAAGAAGAGCCCAAGTCTTGAGTTTCCTCAAAGTTCCATTTCATTCGAGATGTTATATTGGCGCATCTGGGAAAACCCGAATTTGAAAGTCTCCAGGTTTTCCCCACCCAAAAGAAAGTTCAAGTCCTTGCCCAGCACCTACATGTCCATCACAGGATCCAATCAGGCACTATCCAAAACTGGAGAAGCCTCCCAGCCACTCATTGCAACTGCAAGGCAAGATGGCCTTGACTTTCTGAGAAAGGAATGTTATTTTGACTATATATCACCCACACTCTGAATAATCCCTCCTCCCATTTTCCCACAGTATAAAATGTGGCAGGCCTGAAATCCCATAGGTAAAAGATGGCTTCCAAGTCTGACATTCATTTACTTCACTTCAATATTGTTGTGAGCATAAAATGTGAAGAGGAAGTATTATGTATGTCATCTGTATGAGCCCCTATAAGGATGGCAAGGATTACAGCAAATAAATAAAATATACAGTTGGTAGATTTTCAGGGCAAACTGGTTTGGGGAAAGTGGGAAAAGGAGTTAGTCCACAAAAACATTTTGTTTTCTACTAATATTGAATTCTGTTTATAGAATCCTGAATCCAAAACAAATAAATCTATGAATAAAGTGTTTCCCTCTTCTGATGATTAGCATGATCCACATACTGATAAACTCTAGGCCTGCTTCGTTTCTGTATCACTGGTGAGGAACAGATGCAGGAGGTCTGTACAGGTGACATATCATAAAACGCAAAGATGCAAAGTGAACAGAGAAATCCTTCCTTCCTTCCTTCCTTCTTTCCTTCAGTGGTGGGTTGCAGGCGATACGCCCTGGTACGGGTGTACCGGAGCCAGCCCAGAGCGCCAGATACCGTTCCAGTATGGTACTCCGGAGGGCCCACCCGTCCACCCGCCCAAGCTCCTTACCTGTGTTTTAAGGCTTCTGCGCTTCCACGCACGGGCATGGTGCATACATCACCTGCGCAACGCTCCGCAGGGCAGCTGGAACATCATGGAGTGTCGTGGAGGTGCTAAGCTGCATATGCGTGCTGTGTGCATCCATGAGGATGCCGCCGGGCCCGTTCCAACCATACCAGTTGGAATGGGATTTGAAACCCATCACTGCCTTCCTTCCTTCCTTCCTTCCTTCCTTCCTTCCTTTTCTCCCATCAGAAGCCTTGTTCATAGTTCCATTGCTAGCAGAAAGCCCATTATAGATTTCAAAACCGAGATCTTTCTCTGTTGGAATGTAATAACTTTGCATTGTCCTTTGGAATGGAATAATAACTGGTGCCAACTCTACATGTAGTCCTCAATATACAACAGTTCATTTAGTAATCGTTCACAGTTACAACAGCACTGAAAAAAGGGACTTACAATCATTTTTCAGACTTACGACCATTGCAGCATCCTTTTGATCACGTGATCAAAAATCTGCCACTTGCAACTGACTCATATTTACAATAGTTGCAGTGTCCCAGAAGATTTGTTTCTGCATCTCTGTTGTATAACAGATGCAGGAGGTCTGTACAGCTGACAGAACATAAACCACGAAGACGCAAAGTGAACAGAGAAATCCTTCCTTCCTTCTTTTCCTCCCTCCTCTCCCTCCCTCCCTCCTTCTCCTCTCCTTGTATTAGACTTTGTAGGACCTAGTCTACAATTTTTGCATGTTTCTGGATTTAAAATGTCAATTTAAGTTCCTGATTTTTAGAAATAGATACATCAACATTTGACAACATGGCGAGAGCAACATTAGGAGGCCAGAAAGGGATTTGAGAATTGCAAATTATTCATCCCAGCTTTATTATCAAACAATGTCATGCCTTGATTTTTGCTTTTGATTTGTGCCTGCCAATCCACTTGGCTTCTAACCAGGAGTCCTTAACCTTTTGGCAAATGAACCCTTTTGAGAGGCTGGTTAAACCCACGGACTCTATTTGAACACATAAAATAAAATACATGTAGATTGCATTACAAAGAAAGCCAGTTATGCTCAAATACAATTGTGAAAATATTTTTTGAAAAGTACAAATACATAATATAGTAATAAACGTGCTTCTTTATTAATCCATTACATCTCAGGTTTGTTTTTTCTTCAATCTAATTGTGACCGATTCTTGGAGACTGCCTAGACAAGTTCCTGCAGGCTTTTGGCAAGGTGTCAGAGGTGGTTTGTCATTACCTGCTTCCCAGGTCTGAAGAGAAAATAACTGGCCAAAAGTCACCCAGTTGCTTTTGTGCCTAAAGTGGGAGTAGAACTCATGGTCTCTCAATTTCTAAGCTCCTGTTTTTACCATTACACTAAACTGGCTCTCATTACAACAATTAGGGCAGGGATTCCCCACCTGGGGTGTGAGATGTAATTTCAGAGGATTCGACAAAGTATGACTTGTGTCCCTTAGTGATGAGTCAAGTCACAATCACTTTTGTAGGGGATGCAAACATTAATCAAACATATCCAAGGGCATTTGGCATAGAAAAGGTTGAGTACCACTAACTTCTTGTTGTTGTTGTCAGTTATGAAGTCATGTCCGACCCATTGCGACTCCATAGACAATGTTCCTCCACGCCTTCCTGTCCTCTACCATCCTCTGGAGTCCATTTAAGCTCACGCCAACTGCTTCGGTGACTCCATCCAGCCACCTCATTCTCTGTCGCTCCTTCTTCTTTTGCCCTCAATATTTCCCAGCACTAGGCTCTTCTCCAGTGACTCCTTCCTTCTCATTAGGTGGCCAAAGTTAGTTAGTACCACTAACTTAAAGGTAAAGGCAAAAGTTTCCCTTGCACATATGTGTTAGTCGTTTGTGACTCTAGAGTGTGGTGCTCATCTCCATTTCAAAGCCGAAAAGCTAGCACTATCCGAAGATGTCTCTGTGGTCATGTGGACGGCATGCCTAAATTATCTTCCCACCAAAGGTGGTCCCTATTTTTCTACTAGCATTTTTACATGCTTTATTGCTGCTAGATTGGCAGAAGCTGGAACAAGTAACAGGAACTCACTCCGTTGCACGACGCTAGGGATTCGAACCTCCGAACTGCCGACCTTTCTGATTAACAAGCTCAGCGTCTTAGCCACTAAGCCAGCACGTTCCATTACCACTAACTTAGGAGATAGTAAAAATAAAGTTGTCACTTAGGGTTACATTTTTTTAAAAACCAATGTGACCCCAACCAAATGGATAGCAGAATTTAATTGAAAGAGTACTTCGAAATTCCTCCCATAGTAGCTGAACTACTTCTGTTTATTTTATCAACTGTGCTATTCTTTGTATGTAGTAGCAACACAAGTGCGTTGTTCCTATTTTACAGCCCCTGGAGGGGATGACACAGAAAGCCGCCTATGCCGGAAAAGGGTTTTACTCTGATGCTGGAAATGGGTGTAGCTAAGATAGTGAGGCAGAGCTGCCTAGTCCATAAAAGAGTCATTTGAACTATTTATAGTAAGCTTTCAGAAGTTCAGGCTCCAGCTGCTTACAAAGCAATAGAAAAAAAGTTTCATACAGATAACAGATAACATTAGATATCATCCATTTTATGGGCCTTTCCTTACAGCTAATCTTTGTGAGCTGCATTTTACACAGGGTTTACTAGCTGTAAAGTAGGAAAGAACAAAGTACAATTATCCGACGTCGGCATCAAGGTTGATAATGGCATCTAAGTATTTCCTCCTAATAAATATTTACTTCAGGTCTCCCTGCAATAACTGTGTTTCTGTGCTCATGACCTTGTGAGAAGATGAGACATAGGTCACCCTAGAATCCTGAATAGCCTCGGGAGAAAACCTCCACCATCCTGTCTCGTGGCACGACCTTGGAAGATTTTACTGATATCTCACACCTGACTACTACATCACCATGACAAAATCAAGAGGAAATGAATAGAAGAATGGGAGGATTGCAATAAAATACGTCAGGTGCAAATAGGAAGGGATGGTCAGGAATCAATAAAAGGAGGGCTCCTTGGGGCTCTCTGAGCTTGCTTCTTTTCTTGCAGACATTTCATTATCCAAACTAGGCAACGTCATCAGTGCTAGTAAAGAGTGCTGTTTATGTCAGTTTATTTTACTTGTTTAATAAACAAGCTCAGAGAGCAGCAAGAAGACCTTATGTCAACCCTGAGCTCTAAATATTCTCCTTTAATAGTATCAATAAAATGTTTTATTATTAGCAGATGTTAAACATCAAAGCTTCATGTTCAATTAAAGTGGTAGGTGCTGAATTCTAGAAATGTCATAACTGGAATTTGCCTTCCAGACAGTTGCAGAAGGTTACATTAAAAGGCCACTGGTATTTTCTTCTACCCCAGATCATTCGCAGGATATCAGATTAAAGTAGGTTTTACTCTAAGAGTGCTAGTGGCAGAACTTGTGTCTCTCTTGACACAGGAGGAAGAAAGGAAAGAGGGGGCAAGTAGGAAGAGGAGGAGGAGGAGGAGGAGGAGGAGGAGGAGGAGGAGGAGGAGGAAGAAGAAGAAGAAGAGATGATCTTTAACACCAGCGTGGAAAAGAATGAGCAAAGGTTGTGGAATATCTTCGCACTGTTATTATTGTTGAGCTAGTTATCACCTATTACGTACCTGTGCATTTGATTTTTCTTGCATAAGTGTAAAACCTTGCTTTTTTCATTACTGAAATATATCTTGTTATCTAAGGCCCAGAGTTCAAATCTGTCAAGAGCCTTCTGTATTTTTAGTCTACTTTCCAAAGTGTTGGTTATTTCCCCCAGCTTGATGTCATCTGCAAATTTGCTGAGTTTCCCTTCTATCCTCTCATCTAAATTGTTTATGAAGATATTGAAGAGTACTGGGGTAACCCACTATGTACTTCCCTCCATGTAGATGCAGTTCCATTGAGGACTACACATTGAGTGTGGTTTATCAGCCAGTTACAAATCCATCTGGCAAGGACGCTATTTATTCCACATTTTTCCATTTTACAAAGAAGTAGGTTATGTCTACTTTGTCAAATGCCTTATTGCTATCTCCACAGCAATTTGCTGATCCATTAATTTAGTCACTTTGTCAAAGAACGCAATAAGGTTTGTCATGATCTGTTTTGACAATAACAATACTAATACCAGTAATACTTAGACTTATATACTGCTTCACAGTGCTTTACAGCCTTCAGCGGTCAGAATTTTGCCCTCAACAATCTGGGTCCCTGGGCCATTTAGAATGGAAATAATGCAATGTTTTTACTTGCCTTTATTGATTTCATCGGGTTCATCATCCCATCCATCAGAGTAACATTTCAGACAATGAGTCATCATACTTGCTACCCAGATTGCTTGGACAACTTGAAGAAGAAGCAGTTCCAAGGAGAGGAAAACAAGCCATTCTAAACAGGGAAAGAACAAGAGAGAAGTGCAGATGGTTGCAGATGATAACCTCTTCCCCAGTAAAAGGAGTTCTTACTGAAAGCTTATTTGGGAGCACTTATCTCAGTTAAGCAAAGGCCAAATTCAACTAAGACTTTGTCATCCACCTTCAAATGCTCACTCAGGCATGAAATTTCTGAACAATTTTAGAACAAACCCTATTTCTAGTGCAGAATTTAATTACTGGACAACCACTAAATGTCAGCAAACAGGTAGACGTCTATGCATTTTGTTTTTTTGCTGACATCTAGTGTCCATCCCAATTTGTGCAGTCCTGATCTGGTTTTGCTATTCAGTTATTCAATTACTTCTGGATCTTTGTAACACAACATTCTACCAGGATCGTCTCTCAGTAACTTCCTCTTTTAGTGTTTGTAAGATTTTTCTTGTGGCTTGAAAATACTGTGACCGTGTCTCCCATCAACCTCTTTTTTCAACTGAATTCCATTTTTTCAAGTTCCAGGAGCTTCTCTAGTCATTCTTACCTTCATGTTATATATCCGAAATAATCTACTTGATTTTATTTAAGTCAATAAATAAATTGTACTTTTTGCAGTTCAAGGCACAGAATGCATCATTTTTTTCTTCTTACAGTCTTTCTGATTATCTATGTTTCACAGCCATACGTTGCAGTTGGGAAAACCATGGATTGAAGCATATGTAATTTTATGGCCAGGTTTTTGTTTAGATCTGTTATAGCTTTTCTCTTCATTTTATAGTTACCAATCAACACCTCTGGGGATTTTTTACTCAAGGAAAATACCACCTATTTGCACTGAAGTGGCATTGCCTGTTATCATCATGGTAACAAAGTTTTGTTTTGTGTCATAACAAAAGACTAGTTTCTGCACACTGTTCTTTCACTTTTAATAAGAGTTTCCATAAATCCTTCTTACTTACAGCCAGGCTTCATAGGTTGCGATTCCACCCCACCCCAGCAATTTTCATTTCGATTTCTATTACTTCTACTCCAGCATTTCTCACAGTGTATTTCTACTTTTAAATTAAACAAATAAACTGGCAGCATACAACTCTGATGCACTCCTTTCCCAGTTTGAGCCATTTAGCCACTCCAAGTTCCATTCAAACTGCTGCTTCCTGTTCATCTTAAAAAATCAGGTAGTTCTTGCTGAAATGACTTCACAGGGTAGCTATGATAAGTAAGCGGCAGGAGAATCTTGTCATCTAGTTTGCATCCTTAAAGGAAAGTCAAGACAGTGATGAGTATGTGGTGTTGCAATCTCAACAAGTAGTAGTAGACTAACCTCGGTTAATCACAGAAGAAAGCAAGATTGGTCCTGATTAATGTTGGATGACACAATTCCTAAGAGTTTGGGGGATGTTAACTTAAAAAACCCTAGAAGAAGGCAATGGCAACCCACATCCTTAACACTGACAAGAAAATGGGACAGATACCACCAAAATCAAACCTCTGGAAGCATGTAGGGCAGTGGTGAAATTCAAATTTTTATACTAACGGTTCTGTGGGCATGGCTTGGTGGGCATGGAAGGGGGAAGGATACTGCAAAATCTCCATTCCCACCTGACTCCAGAGGATGGATACTGCAAAATTCCCATTCCCTCCCCGCTCCTGGGGGAAGGATATTGCAAAATCTCCATTCCCACCCCATTCTGGGGCCAGCCAGAGGTGGTATTTGCTGGTTTTCCGAACTAATCAAATTTTATGCTACCGGTTCTCCAGAACCTGTCAGAACCTGCTGAATTTCACCCCTAAAAGAGGGGTAAGGAGCAACTCTAGTTTGACTTGGTAAAGGGACATGCAGAGGCAAAAATGTTGCACCTATTGGCAACCCCTTAATGCAGTGGGAAGAACTTGATAGGTAGACAAAAATGCCAGATCCAATCTAACTATCAGGCTGACTGTGTGACCAATCATAATAACACACCAGATTTAACTATGGTTGAAAAAAAGAAATTTCAATAATGGATATGCAATACCAGAAATAATAGAACAGAAGACAAATAATTGCAGATCACAAGATCTGGAAAATCAAAATTGAAAGATTATGGTATAAACTATTGTGGTGGTCCCAGTAGTAATTTGCATGATAGGTAGCATGCCTAAAAATCTTGGACAACATTGAGAAAAATTTTACATTGATAAAATTTCCATCTGTCCATTACAAAAGACCACCCTGCTTGAATCTGTACATATACTATACCAGTTCCTTATGACATCCTAGATTCTTGGGAAAAACTCAATGCAAATGAAGACCAACCCCAGTAAAAGAATTGGCAGGTTAGATTTTACATTGTTCTATATATAAGAAAGACAAAAAAAGCCTGGATAGTGGACATTGCAATACCTGGAGACAGCAAAATAGAAGAGAAAGGACTGCATAAAATCACAAAATGCAAAGACCTGCAAATAGTAGTAGAACAACTGTGACAAAAGAAAGCAAAGAGGATACCAATAGTAATAGGCATCTTGGGTGCAATCAGAAAACATCTGGAGCACCACTTGAACACCATCAGCATTTAAAAATTCACCATCAATTGCAAAAAGCACCTTTGTTTGGAACAACTTATACCCTGCAACGATATCTTTAACACCATTGAACAACAATATCTACCTATCCCATGTCGTTGAGAAAAAGGAACTACCCCAGGTACTTGATAGATGGAAATGACAAATGTAGTCCAAAAATATGGCTGACTGTGAGACCAACCATAATAAGGATGCCTTTCACACCATCACACAACATCTGCCTATCCCAGATCCTTGATAATGTCTTGATAAGTGGATAAAAATGTTATGTACAGTCTAAACATCTGGTTGACTCTGCAACCAATAATGCTAAATCCAGTCACCTCTGGCTGACTGTGCAATGAACAATAGTAATAATCATTTTAGCCTTAATTTTCCTTAAAATCAAGAATTAAAAGGGTCACATTCCCCCAATGGTTCTGATACTTCCATTACCTCAATTAAGTCTCCTTATTGATTACTGTCAAGATAGATGATCTTCTTGACATTTCTTCCACCCTCTGAAGGAGAAACTTGCTAGCAACAGGGATCAGAAATTTGATTGAAGTGAGCCCATTGCCATTTTTTTAAGTTTATTATTTGAAGATACACTGCTTCCCCACATGACTTGGTGGAAGGAATCTGTGCTTTCTTTGACATCCAATTCATGCTAATGAAGCTATCCTTTAAATACTTATTTTGAATGAGGGTCATCTCACATCCCTCCTATCTAGGCAGAAGTGCTGCCTGTGGGTGTAAGCCAACTTCTTTCCACAAGGGGAATGCTAGACAGGCAGTTTATTTCAGTCATTACTAATGCTGTGAAAACCAGCTGTGAATTTTGCTTGCAACACCAAGTCTCATGCTAGAAGTGGAGAAATGCAACAGTACCTGGAACGTGTTCTAAATCCAAACTGATTCTAAATATATTTGTTTTGTTGAAAGTGCATACGATTCATAACACTAAACTCAAAGTAACTGCTAATAAGCAGCATTACAACTTTGTAATGAGAGTTGTAATAAGAAAGATGACCTTTCTCTTCGAGGAATTTTGGATTGTTGTAATGAGCCTAGGACTTCATGCACACACACTCCTACCTAAGATCCTTTTTATTACTCCTGGATCTCTCCTGACCAGGCTACTGAATTTTGGTATTGTGATAGCTGGAGTTTATTGGTGAAATTTGCTGCTGTTTTCGAGATGCAGCCTAAGTCCCCAAGTAGGCTCAACAAAGTTTAAGAAAATGTGAGCAAAAAGAGGATTCTTATTCTATCCACAAGTGGCATGTCTCGTTAGAAACATGAAGTGTGTCAATTTGCCACTAAAAACTTGTTTATCCATCCTTTACTCTGGTTTACTCAAACCCTTGGGTTATACTGTTCTGCTGTGTCTATAGCATTTACATCTATATACCGCTTCACGGGGTTTTTACAGCCCCTCTCTAAGCGGTCTACAGAGTCAGCCTAGTGGCTCCAACAATCTGGATCCTCATTTTGCCCACCTCGGAAGGATGGAAGGCCGAGTCAACCTTGATGGTGAGGATGTTGTCTTGCTTTCACCCACATCCACTTCCCTTTGTGAGAGACCTCACTGTTATCCCTTTCAAGGAAGCCAGCACCAGCAGCAGGCAGAAAGAGACTCCCCTCACACTATGTACCCACACCATGACTGTATATCAGCAAGGCAGGTCAAGATGAGAGCCAGAGGAAGAGGGATCACTTGATCTTGTCTGCATCCTCCAACTCCAACTACCACAACAGAGACCAGAAAGCCTGAAGAAGGACAGATCTGGAACTGACAGTGTTCCTAATGAGATATCAGGAGCTGTGGAATGGATTGTGTAATTATGATTTACTGCATTAACCCAGTGGGTTGGAGTCATACAATATGCTGTCCTAAACTAACTTCACTGCAGGTAGTCCTCGACTTATGACTGGTCCTTAGCGACTATTCAAAGATATGGTGGGCCCCTCACTAGGGACTTACAACCCAGTTTAAAGGTTTTGATGTCTGAAACATCATCATCCTGGTGGTCATGGGATCATATTTTGGATGCTCGGCATCCGGTCCACATTTATGGCTGTTAGCAGTGTCCTAGAATCATATGACTGCCATTTACATTTTTTTGCCAGAAACTAATGTTTACTTTGAATTTTTGACAATAAAAAACCCCACTCCGTAACAAACAAGAGATTTCCTTAACAACCATGGTATTTGCCTAATGACTTCCATGTTTAATGACTGCTGCAAAAGCAGTTGTAAAATCAGGCATGGTCACGGGGTAGTTTGTTTTACTTATATTTTTTATTTATTTATAAAAGTTTAAACCGACATCAATTGCGACCAAACTTGCAGGCTCAATTATCGTTGTAAGTCGAGGACTATCAGATGATGCACTGAATCACAAACGAGCACACTGCATTTTAGCCTGGTGTGCTGTGAAACCCAGGCCAAAGTGCCATGTCAGATTCATTACAGCAGATGACAGAAAATGCCAATCCTGTTCCACTAAGTCAAATTTTGACAAGTTCACTATAATAAAGTGTTACTTTTGAGCACGCATCAGTGGAAAGCAAAGACAACTTTTGTTACACCCTTCTTACCATACTGGAGGCCTCATGATACAATCTCACTTCTGTTCAGTCCTGCTGGCTAAACCAACTGATTCGCGAAATATTTGAGGGAAGTGGGGAATATATTTAGCTTTTCTCTCTCCAGACAAGTCCAGAATTTCCTATCCCAACCTCCTTCCCTTTCATGCATTATTACTTTGAAATTTCATCAGCATTTTTATTTGAACTCTAGGCTTTTCATAGAGCAATTTGCTTTTCCAAATGGGATGAAGGAGAGGTCCAGAGACCACAGGCTGAAATTTGCAGAATTTGGACCTGAAATGGCTGTCAATTGGATTTTAACCTTTGGAGCATTCTTGTATTAAAAAAAAAAAAACAATACGCAGGAACAGGCTAGCAATTGTTTCAAAAAAATTTTTTTAATGAGCAACACACAGTTTTACTCCCACTTTCAGTAAAGCAGATGAAAGATAAAATAGAACATGAACTGGCTCAGGGACAGCTAGAAATTAAGTCTGGAATAAATTTTGGTGTTTTGAATTTAGAAAGTGTGGGAAGGCAAGTTAACTGATGTCCATCTTTAAGGTAACTGCAGTGACAATTTTCTAAGAAAACAAACTCTAATGTGGCTGAGCTTGTTGATCAGCTTGTTGCTGAGCTTGTCAATCAGAAAAATTGGGAGTTAAGCGGTTCAAATCCCTAGTGGCAGAGTGAGCTCTGTTACTTGTCCCAGCTTCTGCCAACCTAGCAGTTCAAAAGCACATTAAAAATAGAATAGAAAAAAAGAAAAATAGAGATCACTTTGGTGGGAAGGTAACAGTGTTCCATGTGCCTTCGGTGTTTAGTCATGCTAACTGCATGACTACGGAGATATCTTCAGACAGCGCTGGCTCTTTGGCTTAGAAATGGAGATCAGCACCGCCCCCTAAGTCAGGAATGACTAGCACATATGTGCGAGGGAAACCTTTACCTTTGCTTTTAATGCCACCACCAAAGCTACTCTTTTTGTATGTGTATTCAAATCACAGTTCACAAAAATGAGCTGCAGAGCATAATATCCTCCAGCAAATAGTTGGTGGGGTGTTGTGGTAAACTCCAATGTCAGAGGGAAATTAAATGAAGAGATTATAAGTGATGCTTATTTGATTATGCCCATTGACTAAATATTTATTTGATGTGTCGCAGAAAATCTTGCATTGGTGAATCAGTTAGCCCAAAGATACTAGTGCCATACAACCTGTTTAACCTGTATGGGATTAGGGTCAGCATAACACAATTAGCTCCATGGCAGAACAAGGCAGGATCCTTTTTAACCCAAAATATTCAGAGGTGCAGAGGTGGTATTCAGCCAGCTCTGACAGGTTCTGGAGAACCGGTAGTAGAAATTTTGAGTAGTTCGGAGAACCGGCAAATAGGCTGGCTCCGGCCTCACTGCCTCCCAGCTGATCTTCTTTTGTTGCGCTGAACAGAAGAACAGAGCTGGAAAGCAGGTTAGTGGGGTGAGGAGGGAATGGGGATTTTTCAGTATCCTTTCCCTGCCACGCCCACAGAACTAGTAGTAAAAAAAATTGAATCCCACCACTGCAATGGTGAAGCAAGTGACAATTCCCCTAAAATGGGGTCCTTGACCCAATTGATGTAATTCCAATAAAGGAAAACATCTGTAGCTCTGGGTTGAAATGAAAGGTCCTTTGTGTTCTCTGAACTTGTTGTTTTCTTGCAGATGTTTCATTACCCAGACTAGGTAACATCATCAATGCAAGCAACTAGCATTGGTGATGTTACCTAGCCTGAGTAATGAAACATCCGCAAGAAAACAACCAAGCTCAGAAAGCACCAAAGGATGCTTGGTTTATGTGATTATCTATCACCATCCAAAAGCAACTAGCTATGACTGGATTAATCGTGTTGTGTGAAAGCAGCCATGCTGTTTCTGTTTCATCCATGAAAATAAAACTGAATCACTTGATGAACCGAGACTCAGCCGTTTTGCTTTGCTCCCTTCACTCCCTTTGAAGTCAACCCTGGAGGGCTTCTTCTGTCCCTGTCAAGTATGTCATGTGTCATCTGCTTATGGGAGTATAATTGCTTCCATGGATTTTGTCTGTATATTTGTAAAAGGAGCAAAATAAAGAAACAGTAGTGTAAATAGAAATCACATGAAACCTCCTTTAGTTTCTCATTCAAAGGAAACGAAACTTTGTACCATTGATCATGGCCTTCTGCTGTGCCCTTTTGAGGAAATAGGAAGTGACTAACAAGATCTAAGGCAAACATATGAAGTAGCATGAAGTAATCCTCTGTTCTCTATTGAAACAATATTTTTACAAAACAGTTTTGATCAAATATCTCTAGGAACAAACATCTCTGAAGATATGGGGAATCCTAAATAACAGCCTTTTTGAAGTAGTTGAAACAGTCTTTAATTAATTTCGCATGGCAAACACTGGGAAGGAAATATGCCATTTTGCTGGAACAGCTGTTATTGCTTTGGTGCAGAATTATCCAGAACTGTTACACTCAGCTAAATTGCTCAGTTCGTATAGTGGTCTTTGAACTGGAGATAAAATCCTGGAACTCCTCATGAGTGACTAGCGAAAGAGTTGCAACATCCCCTTCTGAGAATGAAAATATGTTATAGTGCCAAATTTAACAGGGTGTAGAAGGGGTGGGAATCCAAATGAAGACAGTCACTCTCCTAGACAATGATTAAAGACACAAACCTTTTTGTGATAATGGTCTTCCATTGGCAAGCAGATTACAATCCACCCTGTGAGAGTCATACTATTAAAACATTTTCTTTAGGCTTATTTCAACTCTGTTTCTTTTCTTTAAGAAAATACAATGGGGGAAAGACAGGGGGAAGGAAACACTAATAATGAAGGGACGAAATCTAAAGTTCAGTGCAGAATCATTGTTGTTGTTAATTGGGAAGTCATGTCCAACCCATCGTGACCCTATGGACAACATTCCTCCAGGCCTTCCTGTCCTCTACCATCCTCTGGAGTCCATTTAAACTTATGCCTACTGCTTCGGTGACCCCATCCAGCCACCTCATTCTCTGTTGTCCCCTTTTTCTTTTGCCCTCAATCTTTCCTAGCATTAGGCCCTTCATAAAGGCAGAATCATAAAACACCATAAAGAGCCATGGTTCTATCGAAGGTGACCTTCAGGTTTCCATTCCGATTGGCAATTTACCGAGAGAGAGAAAATTGCTCTGCTGAGACTAGATCTAGAATGCAAAAATCCAAACCACAGCTAGTGTTGTATTCATTAGACCTGAAGTCAAGCACTCTTGCGATGTTTTTAAGGTGGAGGGTGGGTGCCAAGCACAGGCACAAAACCAGCAGATTGTTTTTTGACTTTTCCCTGACATACTTAATGCCCAGCTTATGCTGATGTTTTCCTGTAACAGTTCTCAGCTTCCATTGAGCTCTGCCAGTTTTTTTTTAATTCCTGCTCTCCTTAGGATAGCAGTGCTAGTCATTCTTAATCCGTCCCTCTTGCTCTTTAAAAATGGTTCCAGAGCACAGAGCAATCTGGGCCCTTTGAAGGAAAATTAGCCTTGTCTGTAAACTGTTTCTCCTCCTGGCAGTTCTGTGATGGGAAAACCTGCCCCAGATTAAAGTCAGCCTCTTCTTTGCAACCTTCCACATTCCCCTTAGGCTTGGCCAGGGTACATGTTATTCATTGTGATCTGACTGCTTCTGGTTTCAGGGAAGCTCAAGTTGGGAAGCCTCAAATGCTCCTCGAGGAAAAAAAACATTCTTAGGAAAGAGTTCTCAACCATATGTACGTCAATTCATCGTGCTGGTTTTTTTTATTCTCAAAGGATATCCTTTTTCATTTGTCATTGGAAATTTGTTGACAATATACGAACATTGATAAGTCAAAAGAATTTTGGCTGTAGTCCTGTCTGGTTCCATTTTTTTTCTTTCTTTATAACTAAATGAATGCAGAGACTTTGTTTCTAGGATAAGCAGTACCACTTGAAAACAATTTGTTGCAGAATAGAATAGAATGGAATAACATGGCATGGTATGGCATGGCATGGCATGGCATGGCATGGAATGGATGGCATGGCATGGCATGGCATGGCATGGCATGGCATGGCATGGAATGGAATGGAATGGAATGGAATAGAATGGCATGGCATGGCATGGAATGGCATGGAATGGCATAGAATAGAATAGAATAGAATAGAATAGAATAGAATAGAATGGAATGGAATGGAATGGAATGGAATGGAATGGAATGGAATGGAATAGAATAGAATAGAATAGAATAGAATAGAATAGAATAGAATAGAATAGAATAGAATAGAATAGAATGTATTATTGGCCATGTGTGATTGGACACATAATGAATTCGTCTTCGGTGCATATGCTCTCAGTGTACATAAAAGATATAAGTGATAAATCATAATCACAGTCATCATAAATACATTCATCACAAATCATAAGATACAACACTTAATGATAATCATGTCAGGTAAATAATGTCAGGTAAGCTAATTTATTCTAAATAACAATAAAACCATGTTAATTAACCATAGGACTAATTAATCTAAGCTCCTCTTGCTTTAAAGAAAACATGAGAGCAATAAAAATTCGTCTGAATCTTCCTGAAAGCATGGGAGCCAGAGATCAGCCCAGAAGGCTATTTTTAGAGTTTCCTAAGGTGTCAGACAGCTGAATGATCTGGAAACTTGGCTCAGCTTGTTATTCTTGGATAATTAAGAAGCCAGATCTTGGAATTACTTATTGTCCGTTAACCTATCCTGAACTGTCCAAGAGCCAAGAAAAGCCACTTCCTGATCCCTTTTAAGGACCTATATTTTGATGCCAGTAAGCTAAATGTAGTCATGATACATAGATACCTACTTTCAGCCCACCCTCATTATTTTTGTTTTACCCTGTAAATTTCAAATAATTCTTATTTGGAGAAGGGGAATGTCCTCCCGTTGTTATGATTATTCTCATCAAATGTTACTGTTGTATTTGTGGATAAGCTCTTGCCTCTGCTTTAAAGAAACTAATACAGTTATGGTTTTTGCTTTTGCTGTTTAAAGGGGAAGCACAGGTGTTGCTTGGAAGCCTAGGTTAGGAATTCAAAATACACAGGTGTTTCTAAAACAAGACTCTGAAAGCATGTTAAGAAAATGTGGTCGTTTTTCATTTGTTATTCTGCAGTATCTGCCCATCTCTCCTTCTCATTACAGAAAATCTGGTTGGGGGAAAATGTGGAATATCTGCATGGGGTGTGTGTGTATCTGTATGTGTGTGTGTGTGTGTGTATACACAGACAGACAGACAGACAGACAACCTATCTGATTGGAAACCCCTAGAATTGAACAACTGAAGAGACTGAATGTGGGGCCAGTATGTCCAAACAGAGATAAGGGAACAGTAGCTGCAGGATCAGAATCTAGAAGAGAGAAAGTTGCAGAAATCCAAGAGAAATGAGAATATTGCAAACTAAAATGATATGGAGGACTGGCTCTACATTTTGTAATATAAAGGCAGAAGTAATATGACATGGCAATGGATTTAATAAAGGGATTTCAAAATAGATTACAGTGTAAAATAGAAAATTGAAATAGAAAATAGAAATAGAAAAGTGTGAACCCATAATGTTGATAAACTATAGCTCCTGAAAACTTTCACATGGACTTCATACTTGGTTTTGTAATTCCATAATGATGGGAAAGCCACCATTTCTCCCAGCCTGTTATAAATACACCCTTATGGAAGATAATCACAGACAGCTGTGATTTCTGAAATAATGCAGAATTCCCTTCTGTTGGTTCAGGGAAGCCAAATAAAAGACTTCGGCGCAAAGAACATTTTATTTTTGGTCCTATTTCATTATTACATTGTACAGGGAATACGACATGAAACAAAAAGACACTTCAGTGGGGGAAAGGTAAAAGAATTGCACAAGATTGATTATGTAGGCAGAGGTCTCAAAGAGAACTGATAGATAAGACCTCTGTGATCTTATAGCATGTGCTGTGGGGTTTGTTTGCCTAGATTGCCAATTCCAGTGCCATAGAATATATTTAGTAGAAGACTTTTGCAACCGGATGCTTTTTTCTGGCCCACCCACCAATTCCCTGGAACACATCTTTTTGTGAGTTTTGATCTTTTGATATTTGCCTCTTGATTTCTCTGGCATTGCTTACACTCTCAGATTTTGCACTCTACACAGGCATGTTTATGCAGCCCACCCCATCCCATTACAACTATAATATTCACTTAAATTCCTGGATGAAAAGTTCCAGGTATTGTTGACACATCAATTAGGACAATTCCTTCAATAGGCTATTGAAATTAGACAGACAGACAAACAGGAATTGTTTTCTTATAGACTTCTTTAGAGAACCACCAAGAGGTTTTGAAGAGACTATAAATGGAGGATTTTGCATCTGAAATGCGTAATTATGAATATCTTTATGGATATTCCTTCGAAAACACCATCCCTATTCTGTGGCCTTGTAAGCAAACAACTAGGCCCAATTATGAACAATATAATAGTTGGAAATTCAAAGCCTGGGAATGTCCTAATTTTTCCAGCTAATCCTTTCACAAGGAGTGATAGGAATGGCTAAAAACTGTACAAAATTGTGTAAGCTGCGTTGGACGACAAATCACCATCAGGCTACATTTTCTTTTGTAAATATTATTTGTCCTGTGTCTCTAAAGACAAGTCAGGTTAAAGGCCTAACAAACAAGCAGTGCTTTCATCAGCGCACTTGATGAAGAGGTTATTCTCAGGACCGGCCCTATCCTTAGGCAAGTTGTAGGCGTTGGGCAGCAGTAAGGGTAGGAGGAAATAGCACAATGCCTCGTGGCCATTTTTGCCTGGCCCTCTAAATTAGCCTGCTCAGGTGCTGTGGAGATTCAGCTCAGGCAAATAAATGTCTTGGTAATTTCCAGTCAATTATTGTCTTTTTAACTAGGACAACTCTTTCCATTTAGATTAATCCTCAGGCCACTAGTGACGTGCCACATTTTAGTTTCATGTTCAGGAATCATCTCTGGTCCTTCCCTTCTGAGACATTCTTCAGACTGAGACTGGCAGAAACATATACCAGCATGACCTTTGCTGCACCCAGTGTGGCCTTTTTCCTATTACTACATCTGGTTGGATTTGCTATCATGTGATAGTGTCCTAATTATGCAGGTTCAGGGCACTAGCAAACCATTTGACTTAACCCTTAAGAATTGAGAACAGCATCAGCCACTAGAAAAACATCCTTTAATCTTTAAACTTTGATACAACAGTGGTGTGGAATTTCGCATCTTTAATTCTTTAATAACACTTCATGTTGTGCTATTTCACTGTACACCAATAAAGCAGTGGTGGGTTTCAAAAAAGTTTGGAACCTCTTCTGTAGGTGTGGCCTGCTTTCTGGGTCCACTGGTGGAACCTCTTCTAACCGGTTCGGTAGATTTGACGAACCGGTTCTACCGAACAGGTAGGAACCCACCTGTGCAATAAAGGCTAGGCACCAAGAAGTGATTGGGACCACAGCTATGTTACACAAGCACACTTAGAGTTCCATGAATATGCAAAAGATATCAACTTCCCCTAGTTCTGGGCAGCCAGGTGACCATTGGCCTACCTTTTATTGTTGCACAATCACAATTTTGTGCAATGCTAGCAATTTATGACCCTTGCTCCCATTCCTGTCCATGGCCTAGGGAAGGGAACAGAGTGAAACTATTGTCTAGCAGGACTACCAGTTTCTGTAACAAGTTTGTTCCTTATGCTATCCGTCTGGTAAACTTGCAATATTTGTTTTGTTCGCCATGTACATGTACACATCCGAACTAGATTGTGTTGTTTCTCTGTGTCATATAATATATGTTGGTATGTGGGTATATGCATAATTATTTAAAGGTAAAGGTTCCCCTCTCCCATATGTTCCCGACTCTAGGGGCGGTGCTCATCTCTGTTTCTAAGCCGAAGAGCCACCGCTGTCGGAAGACATCTCCGTGGTCATGTGGGTCATGACTAAATGCAGAAGGCGCACAGAACGCTGTTACCTTCCCATCAAAGGTGGTTCCTATTTTTCTACTTGCATTTTTACATGCTTTTGAATTGGTAGGTTGGCAGAAGCTCGGACAAGTAATGGGAGCTCACTCCATTATGCGGCGCTAGGGATTCGAACCGCCGAACTGCTGACCATTCTGATCGACAAGCTCAGCTTCTTAGCCGCTAAGCCACAGCATCCCTTATTTATCTTATTACTTATTTATTTATTACTTTTCTTAGCCACTAGCCACCACATAATTATTTGTTCGTTTGTTTGTCATGTTTATGTAGGGTATTTTGGACGTGATGACCCTTTGAGAACTGTATGCAATGAAATTTCATTTCAATGTATGCCAATTAGTGTACATTTAAAGTGACAATGAAATTAATCTTATGTCTTTAGTGTTGCAGAGTAGAAATGCCTGCGCAACAGTAGAGAAATATAAGGGGTAAAGATGCCAAGCGCCATGCACCTCTTTCTCTCTGGAACAGGGACTGAAAACAGAGCACATTGGGAACATGGAGCTCTAGCCATTTTGTACAAATCTGCAACATCACATTGCATACTTTTGGCCTCCTGCCAAGTCATCACAAGCATTAGCATAGTAGCATTGCTTTATGCAGTCCTGCAGAAGGCACTGCAGTGCATCCACCCCTTGCTGAAAACACACAAGGCTGGATAGTCATCTCCAAGAGAAAAGAAGCCCCTTCTAGTGAGTAGCCATGAAGTGTGGCTGAAATCACTTTATATGGTAGACCGAGCCCAATGCCTTTGGGAGGGAGAAGGAGAACAGAATGGCAATAAAAGAGACCATTTGGAAGCAGGAAGAGAGAAGTTTGTCCACAAAGGCTGGAATGGACAATAAAGATTAAGCTGATCCTACCCACTACAGGTCATTTTATACATCCAGCAACTGCTACTGTTTGTTGCTGTGTCAAGAGAAGAAAAACCAGCTGTAACACTGGTATAGCTAAGGACAACTTAAATCTGTGTCACTTGTGGACTGCTGACAAGATGAAGGCAACATCATGGGAAGAAGGCAAGGAAAAACACTGTTGTTAATCACATCCATATAAATAAAATAAACATCCCTTGACAGAGTGTTGCACCCTCTTTGGCTTCCTGTAATACTGGGACATAAAGGAAAAGGGGTGCCTGCAGAGAACTGGGTGTACCTTAACCCTCCTTGTTATTTCACGGATAAGCCTTTTTAATTCCACAGGAGCAGCTCTGACTAGAAAATAACAAGTATGCTTTAGAGAGAAGCTACTTAAAAATTATGCACACATTAAAAAGCAGGGATCCGCCGTCACTTGGGAAATGTCCTGTGAGAGCCTAAGGCGAAATATGTCTATTATGTGCCTTACACTGGGTGTGGGATGTTTGGATTGATGACCATGTTTGAGCCAAGTGTTTCTCTAGAACGTGAGGCCCAAGATGGGAAATGGGCAAAGCCAAGCTACAAAGGCTGGTTCCTTCCTTCCTTCCTTCCTTCCTTCCTTCCTTCCTTCCTTCCTTCCCTCCCTCCTTCCTTCCTTCCATCCATCCATCCATCCATCCATCCAATTTACAAGTTTGATGTATAAGTTCCCCAACTCATAAATATCTCTTTAAAAGCAAGATCCAATGCAATTTTTTTTAAAAAAGCAATATGCCAGGGATTAAGATACCTGATCTACAGTGGTAGGTTGCCAATTTTGTTACTACCGATTCGAGCGAGCTCCCACATGGGCTCCCACGCATGTGCAATGTTTCTGCACATGCACAGAAGCATCCAGGCGGGTGGCCATAGCCTCCCCCACTCCCTCCCCTCCGCCACTACTACTAGTTCGGCCAATCCGGGGCGAACCAGCAACAACCCATCTCTGCTGACATATTGATAAAATGTCCATGAAGGCACATATTTTCTACTTGAAAGCCTGGGGAAAGAGCCATGGATTCAAGACTCATTTAAAAGATGTCAGGGAAGAAGAAACTCTAACCTCTAGCAAATGAAGGCAAGTATACGTGTCCCAGGATAATGTTGCAGGATACAATCTGACCAGAGATCCAAAACAAAGCACTTTGGCCATGTATGAACTGTGCTTTACATAATCCCTCCATATGTGTTTACAGTTTTCTAACCCATTAAAATGACAGTCTGATGGCAACCTGGTATCTATCAGGGTGGAGTGGGGCATCCTGTTTTAGTTTCTGAATAAACAACTTGCCTTATGGGATAACCCCTTATTCAGCAGGAACCTCGAAAACGCTTGCTCGCCCTGATCTCTTAGCTCTACAGTGCTCTCTAGTGCCATCACCAACAGCCTTGGGATCAGTATCAGAAAGATACTGTCCCACGGCATTTGACCTCCTTGCTGCCATCTTTTTAAGAGCTCTTTTCTCCATTTCCTTTCAGGATATCCACTCTGACATGTGAATTTATTAATAGAGCGAGCTAGCATTGGTTTAAAAGAGGACAATTGTTGGGTTGCTGTTATTTTAGGCTTATCCTTCAGCCACAGAAAAATGAACCTAAGCCTAGGAAATATCAATGTACTGAGATGGCCTCCAGTCCAAATTACTCACTGACCTGAACTGAGGAGAAAAAATATATATGATGGAGGCCATTTTCCCATCGATGTTTAGCAGGTTTCTAAGATCACCCGTCCATGGCTGAGGTGATAGAAAGCCTGTCCTCATTGCTATTACATTGAAAGCTTGTTACTTCTAGTTTTTATTTAGAATATTGTGGATTTTATTGTTTTAAGATTTATGATACTGATTTTTATATTGTATGTTTACACTGTAAGTTCTGTAGGCCTTTTAGAGTCCATCACATAAATAAATAAGGAAAAGAGATGTGATGTGCTCCCTATGATTTACACTCTCAAAGCAAACTAAAGATTCCTGCTATTTCCCAATTCCAACCTGTTTCCAGACACCCAGACCCAGATTAACGCTGCCTTTATTGATAACTGAGAACACAAGGTTTATCAGTCACAAACAGAGGATCCTTAGATAACCTTTTGTATCTGCAACTCCTTTCCTTCAGCTGAGATTCTATTCAAAGTTACTACACAGTTGTATTTTTAGACTTTATCAGATAGCAGAACATCTTTGGAAAGTTTCCATTGCTATAGGTGCACAATCTACAGCAATTCGACAATGTGTTGGAGTCTTTTCATTCCTAAGGCTTTGCTGTGTTGGGTTGTTGTTCCAAGAGTAACTTCATCTCTATGGATACAGGCCAATGAAATAGCACAACTATTCATTGCGTTTAGCATGAGGGAAGGGCTAATACCCTAAGCCGTGATGGCGAATCTATGGCATGCCTGCCAGAGGTGGCACACAGAGCCCACTCTGTAGGCACACTGGCTGTTACCATCTGCTTTTCCGGTTTCCAGCACACACATGCGTGCCAGCCAGTTGATCTTTGCGGGTGCTGGAGCACTGGAAAATGGCCTGAAAATGGCCTGAAAAATGGCCAAAACCAGCCATTTTTCAGGACATTTTTTGGGAAAAACAGCCTGAAAAAAATGGCCAAAAACCAGGCATGTGTGTGCCAGTCTTCAAGTTTTCCAGCGCTCTGGCACATACCCATACACACTTATGCATATACATGCACGCACATTCTGGTTTGGGCACTCGGTGCTGAAAAGGTTCGCCGTCACTGCCCTAAAGCAATGCATAAGGTTAATACAGCAGGGGAAATAAACAGGTGAAAAAGGATCGTGTGCATTTTACTATTCATGTGTTTTGTGTGACAGCAAGCTATCTCTAACACTGCAATTATAAGTGAAATGGGAGGTCACATCCTTTCTTCCTGTTTATCATGGTGATTACGTGAATACTTTTGGAAATGTGCGGGAATGCAGGTTGCTTCCTATGGAAAATTTTGCCTTTGTGGGTTTATTTATTTTGTGTTGGGCTCCTCTCCTGATGACCTCATGAATGAAATATAACCACACAATTTCCTTGGCATCAGCACAGAAATGGGTTGCCATTACCTTTTTCTAGGAAGTCTTGACTAAACTACAAACCTGATAGTTCCTGAGGTTTTCCATCCAAATAATGTAAAGGTTCCCCTCGCACATATGTGCTAGTTGTTCCTGACTCTACGGGGCGGTGCTCATCTCCGTTTCAAAGCCAAAGAGCCAGTGCCATCTGAAGACGTCTCTGTGGTCATGTGGTTCCTATTTTGTACTTGCATTTTTTGCATGCTTTCGAACTGCTAGGTTTTCAGAAGCTGGGACAAGTAATGGGAGCTCACTCCCTTACGTGGTGGTAGAAATTCGAACCGCCAAACTGCCCACCTTTCTGATCAACAAGCTCAGTGTCTTATCACTGAGCCACTGCATCCCATTCCATCCATTCCAACCAATTATAGCCCAGCATAACTTTTTGAGATTGGCCACATTTGGCTAAGTGCTTGAGTCCAGTGGGCTCCAGTTAGTTCTGTTTTATTTCTCCCTCCATTAAGGAGTCCAATGAATCCATAGCTTTCATTTCTTTAACTGTGCTACTGTGAAACTGTGCATTTCAAGTCATTTTTGCTTGATTTTCTTGTTTTAAGTCTGGTAAATGCACACGCTCTTTTCTAAATGTATTTTTGAAAATAAGGACCAGGAGGAATGTGTTGTTGTGTAAGTTGAGGAAGAAAAAATATTAACAGGTGCCATATGTTCTAAACACTGGCTGGATTCACACAACACAATATCTCTACTCACTGATGGTTCTTTTCTGTAGTTCTGAGGTAATAAAAGGCAAGAGCTGGTTGGGCAGATCCTGGATATTCTTGGAAATATAAGGGGCTTTTTACAGGGTTCCATCACTGGTATAGTGAAAGAATGAGGAAAATTTTGTTTCAGATGAATGGATTATCCAAACGTTTGTCATTCTCTCCTCCAGCATTCATGCAGAGGAGGAAAGGCAGTGTTTAAATAAAAAGTTAACTGTGGCAGAGCTGTTTTATGTCAGACAAGTGGGAAGAAAATGTTCCCAGTATAATTCTTAAAGTATTGAAGCTGAAGTACCATCTGTCAATCTCTCTTGGGGGGGAAACTGAAAGGAAAAAACAACTTTTGGCTTTAATCTGCCTCAGGGAAAAAAGAGACATGATTCTTATTGGTTAGACTCGCACAACATGCTAAGTCCACATTAGTTAAGTCCATGCTAGGCCCAAACTGCCATACTATACTTGAATAAAATAGCATCATACATATATCTCATTAAAAAAAATGATTGGATTCCCACAAAGCACTGGGCCACAATCTGTTCGACTCACTTTTAGCCTAGTTTGTTGTTGTTAGTTGCGTGTTAGTCATGTCCGACGCATTACAAGACCATGGACAACATTCCTCCAGGCCTTCCTGTCCTCTACCATCTTCTGGAATCCATTTAAGCTCACACTGACTGCTTCAGTGACTCCATCCAGTCGCCTCATTCTCTGTCATCCCATTCTTCTTTTGCCCTCAATGTTTCCCAGCATTAGGCTCTTCTCCAGTAAGTCCTTCCTTCTCATTAGGCCAAAGTATTTGAGTTTCATCTTCAGGATCTGGCCTTTTAAACAGCAGTCAGGGTTGATCTCCTCTAGGACTGACCGGTTTGATTGCCTTGCAGTCCGAGGGACTCCCAGAAGTCTTCTCCAGCACCATAGTTCAAAAGCCCTAATCCTTTGGCACTCAGCCTTCCTTATGGTAACCTAGTTTAGCAGGTTGCCAAAACTCAATCATTTTGTGTGAATCAATAGTCTAAATCTGCACCTGAGAATGCCCTGACAATTCTGCAGTATTATTAGTATTATTATTATTATTATTATTATTATTATACAATTGTATCACAGCGGCCAGTTGTTTCGCCGGATTTGGCATTGGTTACTAGTCGGGCCCCACCCAGGGGCCTAGGACGTCGTAACGTATTTTCTTAATATGCGTGCAGATCCAAGCAGTGCGGCTTTTTGCATTTGACTGATGGTGATTTTGTCAATTTTTAACTGTTTTAAATGTAATTCCAGTGCTTTTGGAATAGCACCCAGTGTGCCAATTACCACTGGAATTACCACTGCTGGTTTGTGCCATAGTCGTTGAATTTCGATTTTTAAGTCCTGGTATCTTGCGATTTTTTCATGTTCCTTTTCGGCGACCCTGCTATCACCTGGTATTGCGATGTCTATGATTGTGACCTTATTTTTCTCAACCAGTGTGATGTCTGGTGTATTATGCGCCAGTATTTTGTCGGTTTGTATACGGAAATCCCACAAGATCTTGACCATCTGATTTTCGGTGACTTTTTCAGGCTGATGTTCCCACCAGTTTGTTGCTGTTTTAATATTATAATTTTTGCACAAATTCCAATGGATCATTTGTGCTACTGAATTGTGCCGCAATTTATAATCAGTCTGCGCGATTTTTTTACAGCAGCTGAGTATGTGATCAACAGTTTCATCAGCTTCTTTGCAAAGTCTGCAATTGGCATCATCAGAGGATTTTTCAATTTTGGCCTTAATGGCATTTGTGCGGATAGCTTGTTCTTGCGCAGCCAGGATTAGTGACTCTGTTTCTTTCTTTAATGTACCTGTTTTTAGCCATAACCAAGTTTGTTCACTGTCCACTTTATCTTTTATTTTTTCCAGAAATTGTCCATGCAGTGCTTTGTTCTGCCAACTCTCCATTCTTGATTTTATCACATCTTTTCTGTATTCTTGTTTTGTCTGTTGGGCCTTCAGTAGATTTTTGTTCTTTACTTCGATTAATAGATGTTCTTGGGTGTCTTTTAAATAATCAGCCAGTGCATGTTTTTCTTCTTCAACTGTTTGCTTCACTTGTAATAATCCTCTGCCACCTGATTTTCGGGGCAGATATAGTCTATCAGTATCACCACGTGGATGTAAACTGTAGTGCATTGTCATTAGTTTCCTGGTTTTTCGGTCCAAAAGGTCCAAATCAGCTTGTGTCCAGTTGACTATGCCAGCTGTGTATCTTATAACTGGTATTGCCCAGGTATTTATGGCCTTGATTATTATTATTATTATTATTATTATTATTATCATCATCATCATCATCATCATCATCATCATCATCATCAGTCGGCCAGTTTGAGGCAATCCTCTGATGCATTCAGTTGACAAATTGTTTTAAACTGCAGTATTTCTTGCATTTTAGTGGTAAATTGGAAAAAGAAGAAGCTGACCAGCAAATCCAACATCCAATATCTGAGTAGGAAGTTGCTTTTCTTCTCAGGCCATTTGTCTCACAAAGGTGACAGGTGAATCTCATCAGGAGCAGGAAGGAGGGAAAGGAAAGCAAATCTCATCCAATAGATGCTCTCTTCCAACGTGCAGGAGGCTGATATAGAGAAAGTTATCTAGAAGCATTTTTTGGTGAGAAATATCCTGAGAACAGGTTGAATGTTAGGAGAGCTTTGGCTAACACATGTGTCATGGATGACTGTTCTAAGCCGTAAAACCAACTGATGATAACAATAACTCCTACGTGTGTTATAGCTGTTGCTCTCCAAAAGTACCCAAAGGTTTCTGCTGAGTCATGTTATAGTCACATAGCGTCATACAAAAATAAACTGATTGCTCTTACGCACGCCCATGCATGGATGTGTTTCACTCGCTCACCCATCCAGATATTTATGTTTGGCAAGCTGAAATAGCTGGAGAAGGAGTGGTAGAACTTAGTTATTGGATCTTTGCTTTTTAATCAATAAATTTGCCGGACACCAACCTTACTAAAAAGTCAAGGTAGCATTTTCAGGCAATAATTGCATCTTGGAATAGATTGTAATTTACAGAGTTTGATAATGTCTATATTTACTTTAAAATGGCAAGCAACCCAGCTCTCTTTAGAGTAAAATCCCATGAGCAGACGCTACTGTTAAAATAACTTGTACAACTTGCAATACCATTCATGTATATGCATCATTGTACGTTTTCTTTCATTGTGCTAAATGCAAATGAGCATGATTATGTAATCTAAGCCTATCTTTGATAGAATATACTACTATGCAGTTAAATGCAGAAGAAACTACTCTTGGGAATTAAAGGTATGTGTATATTTCCCTTGATTCATCCTGTTGAGAAAATTGACTGCCTTAATTAAGGGAGTCTTAATTAAAGAAAGTTACAAATCTCAGCTAATGCAGGATATTCAAGACAAGCAATTTGCTCTTATTTTTTCTTTGCCCCCTACCAATGATCAAGTCTCATGGCCAAAATATTTTGATCCATCACAGAAATTGAAGAATATGTTCAAAATTTTATTGATGACTATTATACTGGCAGCAGATACATATGCACAAAAAAGTTATGCAAACTTTTATCGATCAACATCTTAGTTACAAAACTATTGCACAGATATTTCATGTAGAATGCATTTGAAGCAGTGGTGGGTTCCGGCTCCCGTTGCAACCGCTATGCTGCAACAGGGCCGAGAGTCAACCACATGCATGCGCACAGTGTGCGCATGCGTACCCACCACCTGTGTTGCTCCAGCTGCTCGGCGGAGCATCATGCAGGCGCCATACGCCTCGGGCGCATGCACAAATGCCCCGATCAGGTCAAATAGAGGTAAGGAGAGCAGGCAAGCGGGAGGGCCCTCTGGAGCATTGTACCAGAATGGTGCTCCCAGAAGGCACCGATACGTCTGTACCGGGGCGTACCGGTTGTATCCCACCACTGATTTGAAGGTATCTTTGTGCATTGTTATTTATGCATGTGTAAATTAATGGATGGGTAAAATTCACTGGCAGAACTCATTCATGGGCAAAAGGTTTTGGCAGACCAAAAAGGAACACAAGTCAAACAATTTAGGGGATCTTTTTTCAGTTTGATCTCCTTGCACTTTATTGAGAATAGGATCAGTCTCTAAATCCATTCTTGGATTGCAATCACGTGAGGATGTGATGGATAAAGCAAAAACTGCAGACCTAAATTCCCTAGGGGTAATTCTGCACTGCATCCTAAGCACTTGCCTTGCATGCTCCTTTCTGCTATTTCTTAATCCAACTTCAAACATTCCTGCCAGGCTCTGCCACTAGATCTAAATAAAGTTCTTGAGAACATCCATTTTGAAGGATTTAAGGCAGCTCCTGTCAGGACAGAGCAGTGTTTATTTTAACCCCGAAATCCCTGGCAGGAGATGAACCTGTGATGAGCTCCAAGTGGATGGAGGATAATGTCCTATGTTCCTGCAACCAGGAATTGTTGGGTGTTACATATTGGCCATGGGACAAGCATAGAGCCCAGAGCTGTGCTATGCCTTATCTCTCTTCCACTTCATGTGTCTTTCATAGAAAAGAGAACATGGAATCATAGGGCTGGAAGGGGCTTCAGAAGTCTTCTAGTCCAACTCCCTACTCAAGGCAGGAGACCTCATACCATCCTAGTCAAGTGGTTGCCCCATCTGTTTTTGAAATCCTCCAGTAATGGAGCACCCACAATTCCAGGACTGGAATTCCATTGATTCACTGTTTTCACTGTCAGAAAATTTCTCCTTACTTCTAGATTGGATCTCCCTTTAACAAGCTTCCACCTGTTGCTTCTTGTCCTGCCCTCTGGTACTTTGGAGGATAGGTCAATCCCGCCTTCTCTCTGTCAGCCCTCAAGTGCTGGAAGGCACTTATCATGTGCCCACACCCCACCCCATTCCACGTGTCCCCCAACCCAGTGTGGTATAAAATGGTATAACCATAATCTTGATGCTATCCTCTGTCAATGCAGTCTAGGACTGCTTTGGCTTTTTTTGGCAGCTGCAGCACATTGCTGGCTCATACTTAAGTGGTGGTCCACTAGAATGCCTAGATCCCACTCTTATTGAGCCAGGTGTGGTCTATTCTCTAGCGGTACATTTGGTTTATCCTACCTTACTTTTCTTACCACTTAACTGCATTCTTTTTTCTTTCTTTCTTTCTTTCTTTTTTGCTTAAACATGCTTGTGGGGAGTGGTAGATTGCAGAGTCACTGGGAGTCAGACAGCACATAAATTCAATAATTTATTATTAATAATATTCAGTCATAGTTAGACAGCCGTCATTGAAATCCAGCCCTTCCTGAACTACACTTGTAAACAACTCACGCCATTTTCTTGATAGAAAATTATAGTTTCTTCATAGCATCATCCAGCCATCATTAAGATGATATAAAGCCTGTCTTCGTTGGCTTGTTATTCAACACAGTACAAATTGGGTGACCTAGAAGTCACTATACAGTGGAAGGCCACAAGTTCTTAGGTCAGAAGAAAATAGTGGCATGCAATACATAATCCCCATTGGTGGTCCTTGTTCTGCAACAAAAGAGGATTAGTGAATAGCAATAGCACTTAGACTTATATACCAGTTTACAGTCAATTACAGTCCTCTCTAAGCAGTTTACAGAGTCAGCATATTGCCCCCAACAATTTGGGTCCTCATTTTATTGACCTTGGAAGGATGGAAGGCTGAGTCAACCTTGAACCTCGTGAGATTTGAACTGCCAAATTACAGGCAGCTGGGAGTCAGCAGAAGAAGCCTGCAGTACTGCACTCTAACCACTGCACCACCATGGAAGGAAGTCCTGTTAACATGCCTTTTATGGGTCAAGTTAAGGAAAAGGATTGCTGGATACCTCTGGCTTTATTACCCTTCATACCACCTATTGCTCTCTAATTGAAAAGCCACCACCAATTATTATCTCTAATGTACGATGGGGAAAATAGAGACCCCTGTTCAGAACTGTCCCATCTGTCAAGTGGCCCAACTAACAAGTGCAGGGGTGTTTCGTGCCAATTGTCCGTCAATTCAGCTCTTTCTAAACACAGATCTAGTGAATATTATGCATTGGTTGGATGCTGGAATGCAAACAGGCAAAGGCTATTCCAATACCATATGGCACAATGATTCATCCTACATCTTCTCAAATCAACCTTTTGCCTGCATCAGAAATGGGCAGCTGTTTGGAGCAGAAGCTCATTTGGAATGTTGATAACATAGGATAGACGCATTCATGAAATTAATAACCAGATTATTCACACGGTGGCCCTGGCCAATTACGATACTCATGACAAATTCTTTGCCCATCATATAAGAGTTGAACAATTGGCATACTCCAGCTCCCATCTATCAAGAAATGCCACATTATAGGCCCTAGAAATGTGCCTTCTCTGTCACAGATCTGCCCTCCGGAAGAGCATTGCTCCAGAGCAGTTTCTCAAGATTGACAGCTCTGTCAAGTCCACAACTTGTAGACTTCTTGTTGGCTGGAGAAATCTAGGAGTTGAAGTCCTCTCAGCCTAAATTTGCCATGAGAAAGACTGCCTAAATGCTGGAATAGCCCCAACCATGTTTTCCTTCAAGCAAGTCTGCCCCAGGCCCTTGGAAAGGGCATGGTATCCCTAAGGGATTTATTGTCTGTTTGAATAAGTACCTAGGCTTCAGCAGATGCTCAGAGTTCATTATATAAAATATAGATGCAAAGATATTATATGGGTTTCCTTCGTGGAAGTTGATAGGCAGGTTCTTCTTCTTTTTCCCCCCTTTCTCCCTTCCCCTTTTCTGAACACTGTCCTCACTTTTATAGAACCTTGTACAGAAGACAAATAGGTAAAGTCTTTGGAGGCCTTTCCCTCCTGCTGACTTGAAGTGCTATCTATCTACCTACCCTAAAGTTGCTAGATAACAATACTCTTATGACATTTACTCTCCCCATTGGCAATAGTACCTATCCTGGTTCTGCAGTCCCTGCAGTCATCTGACTTTCTTCCAAGATAACAGATTTCAAAGACTGACAGATGTTCTACATCTGGAGGTTGCCTGATAGTATGCTATAATAAAGGAAAACATAACTTTAATATAGATTAATACAGGTTTAGTTGTGGAAGCCCTGATCTTGCCTCTCCCATGACTGGAGATAAAAACTGTGTCATGGACAACAGCAAAAAGGTTAGTAATATGGTTGTTTATTTTTAGTTAGTTAGTTAGTTTGTCAAACATGTACAAGATAACAGGTATAAGTATAAACATGGACATGAACACAGGAAATGGGTACGAGTAAATGGGGACAATAAGACAGGGACGGTAGGCACGTTGGTGTGCTTATGAACATACCCTTACAGACCTCTTAGGAATGGGGTGAGGTCAACAGTAGACAGTCTTAGGTTAAAATTATGGGAGTTTGGGGATGTAACAAACAGAGTCAGGTAGTACCTTCCAGACGTTGATCACTCTGTTGCTGAAGTCATATTTTCTGCAATTGAGTTTGGAGCGGTTTAGGTTTTGGTGAGGTAGAAATAGGAAAAAAAGCCCTAAATGCTGCTTAAGAACATCTTCTCTGATGCACCAGCAGTAGCCAATCAGAAGCTCTCTAGTAGCTAAACTCACACCTTTAATGAGCCTTGATAGAATGATGAAGTTGCAGGACAGTTTTCTCCAGTTGTGCCATTGTATAAATAGGATTACATAGGAAGGGCTTTGGGAGAAACTGAACATCATTGATTAAAGTGTCACAGCATGGGATCTTTACAGGGCACTGCTGTGACACACCAAAGTCTACGGATTGACATATGTTACTATGAAGAAATTTGCTCTGGATTGTATCTCCTAACTCCAGCAGGCAGGCTTCCTGTCAGGAACAATTCCTTAGCCCACCTAAATATGGACACCCAAGCTTTAAATAAGGCATCACCACTTCAACCATACAGCTGTCTTGGGACCCGACTTAATCAGTAATTGGCAAAGGCAACAAAGCTAAATAATCCCTTGTCTCCTGCAGTGCATGCACCCAGCAGCTGAAGAACATATGGGGAAAAAAATATTTCCAATAGCATGGCTGTTCACATGTTGTTGGGGAGTTGGGGGGAGGGGGGAAATGGAGGATATAAAATCTGTTCCCTTCTAAAGGACAAAAGAATACCAATTTATCTAAAATAACCTGTACAATCACTGAGCTGTATTTAAAGGAGGTTTCAAGTAGGGGACTATTCTCTGACAATCCATCAAATAAAATTGATTCACTTTCCTTGGAGAAAATCATCAGGCATGACTGTATTCACACACATGATTTATTGCAGGGGTGTCGAACTGGAGGCCTGCAGGCCGGATGAGTCTTGCGCAGGCCACGCCCACCCCAGCTCCACGTAGGGGGAAAAACACGGTAGGTCACATGATGGCAATGTGACGCCGCAAGTTTGACACCTGTGCTTTATAGTGTCAACTAAAGATCTAACAGATGTATTCTCATAACATGCTAAATTTGTAAACTGTGTGTGTTAACCAGTTTTGCAAATCCAGGTTCTTTGATTAATTTATGGTTAAATGTATTTGCAACCAATATTGTCGGAATGTAACTAGTACATATTTGGTTGAAATTAAAATGTAAGTTCAGTCTCTTTTAACTTTGGCTTTATAACTGATCTTTTGTATACTTCTAATTGTATTTAGCTGAAAGCATCTCCCATGCTTTCCCCCATAACTCACTCTTACGAACATTTAAGATTGTGATCGTATATACATAGTACATGACAAGTCCCAACAGATAATTGTCCACTCACTTGGTAACTTCTTGGTAACAGTGTACTTTGGATTGCAGCCTTCAGTCTCTAATTGCTAGAGGGAAAAGAGAAGAAAGAACTTGGTAAATTATTGATGGGCACTTGTGTGTAGCGATTACTCAGATATTACTTACTGTTCCCATTTCTCTACAGAACATTTTAAAATCAATGGACAGTTCTTTACAGGAAAAAAAATCTCTGTATTGTCATATAGTCAGAAGAAAAAGCAATAACTCTCATTATTTTGTCATTTGTGCTGTTATTTTGAAAAGAAGGGACAGTGATTTCCTACAGCGCACTTCACAAATGAACATGATGTGACTGTCTGATAATCCTTGGGTATTCAAGTCCTTCTGTTTGTTTGTAGATTTACCTCAAAAGTCCTGCGTTTCTGGTCAGCTTCAAGTGCCCTAAAAGAAACTTGCTTCTGAGATTGGTCTGGTTGCTCAACAGTATTGGTATTCCCAGATGAACTCCTACATCTCAAGGGTGGAATATCAGCTTGGGATATCCCAAGGAGATGGTCTGAAACTCTTGAGCCAAATCCTTCTCCAAATGCCAGCTCAAATTATAGAGGCAGAGGCAGGGAATCATCATATCTGCTGCTCTACCAATACTCTTTCAGGTGGATCTATTGAAGTCATATAGACCAAAAATCAGCAGAGTATAGGATCATGATTTTAATTTAGGTACAATCATTTACCTTGCAATAAGACTCTATTAATTCAGTGGGGTTTACTTCCAAGAATTGCACAGGATTGTGCCGTTAATCTTCACTTTCAGAAAATACTCCTAAATTATACTTGGGCATATGATGGGCATCCAAATCTCTTTAGATGTTGGGAAGATCAGAGCAAATTAGAACACAGAATAATAGCATACACATCACATTGGCAAAGTGAACTTTAGGCCTTGGAGGTAGAATAGTGTAGGGGTGAGCTCAATTGGCCTGCCTTTCACAGGGCACTGGTTGAAGAAAGGGCATCTTACGGCATCTAGTACACCTGTGAATTGGGCAAAAGTTTCATCCTCAAAATAGCAAAATGGGGACACTTGATTCACTCTCCTCATAGTTTTTAGTCCAAACTTGAGTCATTTCCTAAAATCCAAGGCATTCTAAGAATAGCAAAGAGAATAGCAAAACAGCCACATTCAGACTAGTTTTCTCCTTCCACTCCTCACATGGCTAATGGTAAACAGTCTTCAAGCATTGCTGACTGAGTCTTTCTACATAACAAGTGAAAAAAAGTATGCAATTTCCATTGTACTGCACAAGCTCAGATCCTTTGGAGCAGGGATCCCCAGCCCCCAGGCTGCAGAGCACTACCAGTCCATAGCCTGTTAAGAATTGGACCACACAAGTGGCTGGCGAGTGAGCAAAGCTTCATCTGTGCATGCATCGAGAGATGAAAACATCTCCCCCCCCCCAAGTCTGTGGAAAAATTGTCTTCCGTGAATACGGTCCCTGATGCCTGAAAGGTTGGGGACCCCTGCTTTAGAGCACTGTTTTCTCAACCTTAGCAACTTCAACTCCCAGAATTCCCAGGACAGCTATGGTTGGGAAAACACTGTGGAATGCTAGAAGAAGAAGAAGAAGAAGAAGAAGAAGAAGAAGAAGAAGAAGAAGAAGAGGAGGAGGAGGAGGAGGAGGAGGAGGAGGAGGAGGAGGAGGAGGAGGAGGAGGAGAAGAAGAAGAAGAAGTAGTAGTAGTAGTAGTAGTAGTAGTAGTAGTAGTAGTAGTAGTAGAAGAAGAATAGTGGGCAATGATATTTGTGATACATTTTTGAATGTTCAGTTGACTGAGTTTCATGTTTAATGAATAAAAAAGATAATAACAATAATATAATACTTGGAACAATTTCCATTCTGCGACGAATATATTTAACATTGTCAAACATCCAGATTCGCCCAGCCCAGGTCCTTGGCAAGGACTCAATAGGTGGACAGAGATGCCAAACCCAGGTTGAACATCTGGCTGACTGTGCGATGATTAATTGCAGAATAGAATAGAATAGAATAGAATGGAATGGAATGGAATGGAATGGAATGGAATGGAATGGAATGGAATGGAATAGAAGGGATCTTGGAAATCTTCTAGTCCAGCCCAGCAGAAATTCCTTTAGTTCACTCTTCTGAAGTTAGAGAACAAATAAGGTCAAGAAGGCCCTGTGCAGACTCAGAGTGTCAAGACCTTTAGACTGTTCAGAGGACAAGCAAAGGTTTTGCTTCAGTTAGAGAAGCTGGCAGCTGCAGCAGAAATACACAAACATACATAACGTTCAGAACAAATGACTGTTACCTGTTCGCAGTGCAATTCGGGAATTGGTCTCACACAATATATCTATGCATTAACTCATCTTCTAGGTTTGCATATTATATTTTGCCACAAAGTAGCCAAACTGGTGGGCTTACAAATTATCGAAAGTACTAATCAAGGTCAAAAAAGCTTAGTTTTTCTGCTAATTCAGCTGTTTGATTAAACTTGTGAAAACTCAGCCAAGAGTCTTAAAAGATTGTTCAACAACCTTTGGACTGAAAGACAATAGTTTGATCTCTGCTGATATCCACATTCTTCTGCTACCAGAGCCATCCAATCTCATTCTTGCCTGAAATAAAAAGTTTCACAAAGTATAGTCTTATTGGGGAAGCTATTATACACACAGTGCATTCAGAAAGCATCCAGACCTCCTTCACTTTTGTCAATTTCGTTAGGCTGCAGTTGTTGAAATTCATTTTTTTTCTCATTAATCTACACTCAGTACCCCATAATGACAAAGTGAAAATAGAATGATAGAAATGCATGTACATTTATTAAAAAGAGCAAAACTGGAATATCACATTGGCATAAGTATTCAGACCCTTCACTCCGTACTTTGTTCAAACACCTTTGGCAGCAATTACAAGATATGATATTTTCACTTTATCATTATAGGGTACTGAGTGTAGATTAATGAGAAAAAAAAATGAATTTCAACAACTAGAATCAGGCTGCAGCAACAAAATAACAAAACTGACAGACGTGAAGGGGACCTGGATACTTTCTGAATGCACTACGTCAACTATGATTGAATTCATATATCCTAAAATGCTACAGTTTGCTTTAACCATTTTTTGTTGAAAACTTGCAACAGAGTAACAATGCATTCTTTGCCGAATGTTAATATGTTTTAATTGGTTTTGTGTTGCATGTTATGCATTATGGATAGTCCTTGACTTACGACCTATTGCTTAACAACCAAACAAAGTTACAACCAGGGGTGGGCTTCAAATATTTCAGCAACAGGCTCTCTGCCCAGTTGCTCGGTGGGCGTAGCCATGGTGGGCATGGTGGGCTTCCTGCATCACAGTGGGGGAGTGGGGAATTTTGCCTTCCCCAGGATCCAGAGGATTTCCTTGAGCCTCTGGGAGTGTGAAAATTCCCTCCCCTGGGCTCTGGAGACCCTCCGGACGCCCGTTTTTTCCTCCTCCCCGAGCCTCCGCACAAGCCCTGCACTTACCTCACATCCAAAATGGGCCACATGGAGACTCCTGGGAGGGGCAAGGTAGGGTGGGAGAGGAGGGATGGGAGAGGAGGGAGGGCTGGAAGGGGCAGGGCCAGCTGGGGTGGGAATTGAAGGTTCTCCGAATTGGCCATAACATTAGCTAAGGGGCCTCCTAAACCTGGGCAAACCTGTAGCAGCCCACCCCTGGTTACAACCGATAACACACCCCCCCCCAAAGTTACTTATAACTCAGTTTTAAAATTCCAACAGTTGCCTACCCATTCATGTGGCCATATTTGGGCAGACAGCAACAAGGCCACATTTATGTCCCATATTCATGTGACCACATTTTATGACATTTTCACCAGAAACAGGCATTTCTGGCAAAAAAAAAAAAAAAAAAAAGCCACATAGTGAACAATGGATTCAATTTATGACCACATTCACTTCATGATTGCCATGTTTGCTTAAACACTGCCACAAAAAAAGATCACAAAATCAGGCATTGTCATGTAATTTACTTAACAACCATCACTACTTACAGTTATAAGTTGAGGACTACCTACAGTTCAAATCATGTGTAAAAAACAAATGCATCCTTATTTGCATATCTCCTGAAGCAAAGCCCACATCAATAAGCCACAAGCCATGCTTTCAAAATTTGCTTCACTCTCTTTTTTACGTCACACTAAATAAAAAAAACAAGCTTATTGCTTGAACACCATATCACATACACAAGCCTTAATAATCTCTTGAACTGACACACTTCTCCCAGCATGAACACAAGAAGCAGATCAAAGGTTTTTAGTTCTGTGTAATCTCAATATCTAATCACATCCAAACCAGACAATCACAAGTTAACCTTAATTTAATGGACTAAACCAACTCCAAAAATATGATTTGTATAATGTCTTAGGGACACAATGACTCAGTGGCTAAGACGCTGAGCTTGTCGATCAGAAAGGTCAGCAGTTTGGCGGTTCGAATCCCTAGTGCTGCGTAACAGAGTGAGTTCCTGTTACTTGTCCCAGGTTCTGCCAGAAGTTGCTAGAACTGCTAGAAGTTCGAAAACATGTAAAAAATGCAAGTAGAAAAATAGGGGCCACCTTTGGTGGTAAGGTCACAACGTGCCATGTATCTTTGGCGTTTAGTCATGCCGGCCACATGACCACAGAGATGTCTTTGGACAGCACTGGCTCTTCAGATTTGAAACAAGATGAGCACCACACCCTAGAGTCGGGAATGACTAGCACATATGTATGAGATAAAACCTTTACTTTTACCTATATAATGCCTTATTTTTTATAAATGAGAAATATAAAATATTGTGCCTTCCTACTAATAGGAACCTATAAAGCAATGCAATAACCTCTATGAATAAAATGAATTCTAAAACAACAAAAACCCTAGGAGCCTTTAGACATTGAACAAAATCATCTTCAGTTTGTACCAAAACTTCACAAGGACCCAAGGAAATCATTTTGTGTAAGAATCGAGTCTTTGTTAGTAGACCTATGATTGACATCACTGAGTGTGAACACATGGAGCAGAAATTCTAAGAAACATCTTAAAATTAGAGGCAAAAAATAGAGCTGCACAGCCTTTCAGATTCTCTTCCTACCATTTGTCTGCAATGCTTTAAATCCCTTCACAGCTGTCATTCAATCTCGGGGGGGGGGGGAGACACACACAGACAGAGGCATGCCCTTCACTCATGCTTCCACATCAAAGGTGGTATTCAGCCATTTCTGACAGGTTCTGGAGAACCGGTAGCAGAAATTTTGAGAGTGGGGAGGGAATGGGGATTTTGCAGTATCCTTCCCCTGCTACTCCTACAAGGCCACGCCCATAGAACTGGCAGTAAAAATTTTTGAATCTCACCAATGTTCTACATGCTATGAAGCTCCTTTTTGAAACTGGATCCGAAGCATTGCAAACCCTACCTGCCTTTTAGGTAACCTACACTAAATTCTTAAGATTGGTGGAGAGGATTTCAGGAAAACAGTCCTTACGGACTCCAGCAGAAGCTGAGAAAGGTGACGGTGGACAGAATCTTGCTTCTTCAGGGTGAATCTTTGTTTGTGATGATCCTGATCCAAGAGTGTTCCTGGGTTTCTCCTCTATCTTCTGAGGCATGGAGAGGAACGTGCATCATTTCTGCTACTGGTAAATCAACAGCAGTTATTAATATCAAATAATAGGAAAAGTAGTTCACTTCCACTCTTTACTTCAGAGAAGAACAAAAGAATGAAAAGGTTGTCTTGGAAATATTGCTTGACTCAGAGGTGGGTAGCTACCAGTTCGCACCTGTTCGGGTGAACTGGTAGTGGTAATTGCAACTGGGTCGCCAAACCGGTAGGGACAGCAGGCTGGCCATGCCCCCAAACCGGTTCCATGGTTTTCCATGCCATTGCCAGCATGTTTTTTTGTCATTTTATAATTTTCTGTGCATGCACAGAACAATTTACATGCAACTGTGCATGCGCAAGCAACACACAGTGGGCGCACAAGCGAGCGAAGCTAGCAGCACATGCGCAAAGTGCCCACAAAGCAAACCAGCAATAATGCTGGCACAAACCCACTCCTACTATGACTGAGTATTTGCTTTCTCAAAGCACTCCCCCCCCCCAAAATGAGACATTTGAATTAAACTGGAAGTGAATAGAATACCTTACCTTGATAGGTGTCTGCAACAAGCCACAATGACATTACATATGGCACAAATGACACAACTTACATCATTACCCCGGTGTCAGGATACATGAGATATCTTGTGCTCCCCCCAATTTTTTTACCCATCCTCATAACAATAAATGTTGAGCTAAAACTTCTATCATAAGGATTTTAGCAAATGTTAAGATCAGCCATTTTCCAGCTCATCACCATTCTTGTGTCTTATATAATACAATATATATTATCCATACCAGCAAAACTTAAAATATCCTATTTAGTGCCTGTAACACACAACACACACTGATCATATTTTACAAGTTTAAAATATTTGTTTGGCAAACGTATATGACCATCTATCTTAATCAATATAGGGATGCGGTGGCTCAGTGGCTAAGATGTTGAGCTTATTGATCAGAAAGGTCGGCAGTTCAGCAGTTCAAACCCCTAGCGTCATGTCACTCTGTGAGCTCCCATTACTTGTCCCTACTTCTGCCAATTTAGCAGTTTGAAAGCATGTAAAAATGCACATAGAAAAATAGGAACCACTTTTGGTGGGAAGGTAACAGCATTCAGTGCACCTTTAGCATTTAGTCATGCCAGCCATATGACCACAGATACATCTTTGGACAGCGCTGGCATTTCGACTTTGAAACAGAGATGAGCACTGCTCCCTAGAGTCAGGAACAACTAGCACATATGTGCGAGGGGAACCTTTACCTTTACTTTTATCTTAATCAAATAACTGGGTAGCAAACAACATATCCAAACAAAAAAGTAAAAAGAACAAGAAAAGACACCTGGTTCAAGTAATCCTCCATCATCCTCAACATCAACCTATTTTTTAAAAAAGGCTACAATTGAAAGTGACTCTAAAGAAACAAATGGAATAATAATCATCTCACCCTGGACAACTCGATTTGGGACAACTCATCATGTCCAACTCAATCCAGGACAATTTGATGCAGGAAAATTCAATGCAGGATACTTGAACGCGAGATTATTATTATCCACTTTTGTTTCTTTGACATTATTTTAATTTTTGTCATTCACATTTCATTTTGTCCCTCCTTGGCATCCTTTATTTAATGATTCTATTCCACCATTTATTCAAGGTTAGTGTAATTCTTGTATTTTGTGATTCACTTAGTTCTTTTTATAAAAAAGGGAATTAAGTGAAGTAACATGTTGAGGCTCCAGACCCACTTGTAGATCCCCTAAAATTTTGAATATTGTGATCTCCAAAACTAGTTGCAAATTTGAATGCACATTCCTATGTTCATACATCACCTGTAATTAGGCAATTTCTAAAGCTAGAGACTCCATTGTAACAGTACACCACACTTGGTTAGTTTTAATCTCTATTAGATTTCCTATGGCTTCATGGATTATCTGAACCAGGCTGTTTTATGGGTCAATGTACACACTCAGAAATGGATTAATTCAGTCATTAGTTTAAGCATAGTCCATAAGTCCAGCTTAATGTGAAGTAAGACTAAAGAGAGAAGTGATTAAATATCTTTGGGGTAAATGGAGTCCAGGGATAGCATAGGAAAGGAAGGCCTGGAGGAACATTGTCCATGGGGGTCACGATGGGCCGGACACAACTTCACAACTAACTAACTAACTAACAACAACAACAACAACAACAACAATCATATAGTCTATATGTAATTGCAATTAATTTTAAAACACAGCTGATGTCATGTCAAACATAATATTCATCCTCATCCCATAAACTTCACACAAGGATGGATTTCATCTTAACAAAAATTAGATTACAAATAGGATGTAGTCTACAAATAGGATGTGTGTGTCCTATTTTTAGAAAATGAGCTCTATTTAAAGAACAATCAGAGAACATTTCTGTGTCTAAAGACATCCTCCAGTCCTACTCTAGATTAAAATTAAATTAATCCTAAGCATAAAATAATATTAAAAAGGAAGAGTAGCCTTGAAATGGTCCCATCAGCGTCTTAGTTACATCCAGTTAGAACTTTTCCTTGTATTAAGAAAGTGTGTGATATTTTAAAATCCTCTGAAAAGGGTTGCTACACCCATAGCTCTTCAATATTTGAAAGATCAATCTTTATCCATTTAATTTCATTGATTTTGGATAAAACTCTGTATTCTGCATCAGTAAAAATTAGGATTGCAGCCTGACATTATTTTATAGTCAGAGTGTCTCCTTGTTTGGAGAGGGGGGTGCACTTTTAAAAAAATCTTCCTCCAGAGGAAACTAATCCACAAAGAAAGTGTTTATTCAAGAAGAAAGTTCTACAGCAGGAACATTTTGCTTTCTTAATCCAAAATAGGAAATGAATGAAGATCCCTCAAGGAAATTCAGTGCATTCTTTTCAATCTTTGTCTTTTTCTGTGTTTAGGTATGGCAAAACTCCAGAGCGGAACCTGTCAGGCTGAGAGCCAAACTAAATGCAATGATGCATGTTATGCCTCTTAATGTTGAAAGTGGGGTGCAAGAGCGCATTTAACACCCTTTTTAAAAGGCAAATTTCTCTGCCTCCCACTGCCCAAACAGTTCTTCCCTTATTTTCAGTTCTCCATATAGTACTTGAAATGAGTTTTGAAAAATACTTCAAGCAACAAGGTATGGAGAAAGACAAAAAAACAGGAGAAATCAGCTGAAATGATATTCAACTCTGTAGAAAGTTAGCACCTACCCCTCACAGAAGAATGAAATATTTTAGGAAATATTTAAAAAAGCAGAATATTATATTTTCCCTAAAGAAGAAACATGTTTCTAAAAACAGAAACTCAGAGAATCAGCTCTCTGCTCCAAGTAGAAACTAAGAGGCCAACTTTTAGAAATGCACATTTGGTAATCCATTCAAGACAGGATTAAAACCCCAAGGAAGCCAGCATCTAGGGTTCAATTACATTTGTTAAACAAGATTAAAAACCCCAACTCATTGCGCTGGCCTTCAAGAGACAAACTAATTTAAATCAAATCCCAAAATACACAAAACAAGCCTCTAAGTTACAAAATGCGGTAGAACAAACAGTATAAAAATCCATGTACTCATCAAACCAAGTGGTCATCTGGCCAGAATCACATGTGGTTGGTGGTTGTGCTTCACCATTAAACCATCTTTCCAATCAACCGCCAATGTTTCCACTGTCTTTCTCTCCCCTTCGAACTCCAGGTGCGTGCATAAGCGCACCAGCGTGCCTACCATCCTGTCCTAATATTCCCTTGTATCTGTATTCATTCCATGTATTCTGCAGGCCACTTCAGCTGACTGTGATCTGCAGTTCAGCGGTTCAAATCTCACCGGCTCAAGGTCGACTCAGCCTTCCATCCTTCCGAGGTGGGTGAAATGAGGACCCAGACTGTGGGGGCAAGTTGCTGACTCAATTTGCTAAAAAAAATTGTAAACCGCTTAGAGAGGGCTGAAAGCCCTATGAAGCGTTATATAAGTCTAATAAATAAATAAATAAATAAATAAATAAACATGTCTACAACTTATATCTGTTATCTAATTCATACTTAATGAAACAAACAAACAAACAAATAAACCTGAACTAGATGGACATTTCTTCCAATCACCCCTTTTATCCATGAATAAGGCAGAGGTACAAATGTGAAAACATAATTACTGAAACTGCATCTATCATAGGTTCTTAAATTCCTCCCTTCCATTTTGAGAGATACTTAGCAAGTTTCACCTTGCTTTAATGCAGTTTCCAGGAAGAAGCACCAGTAAACCCAAATTAGTTTAAAATAAGATTTATCATATAAAGATAAGCAAACTGGTGTAGGGTTAGCAAAAATATGCCGGAGGCCATGTGTTATCCCACAGGAGAAGATCTGTTTCAAGGGCCTCTGGAAAAAAGACTGATGACTCCAAGAGAAGAGAATTAAGAGGAACTAGTTTTCCATGAGTTGAGTACACCAGAAGTTTTCAAAGTTTGCAATTCCATCACCCTCTAAAATGATGAATGTGTGCAGGCCCCTTGCAGCAACAAAGCTAAAGAACGAAGTAATCAAACTGCTGGGTGTGATGGATCGCTTTGGACTGATCTCTAGATTCATGGGTTTGGTTGCCTCTCAAAAACCCTCAGAAGCCAGTTCCATTTTGCTTGCATATGCCTAATTAACCTTCAAAAATGTGATTCATCCTTGGAGAGGTTACTTGTAAATCTGCAATGTTACACTTCAAAACACCCTTGGTTAAAAAATACACAGGCAGTCCTTGTTTTACAACCACAACTGACCCAAAAATTTCTGTTGGTAGATAGACAGTGGTTAAGTGAATTTTGCTCCATTTTACAACCTTTCTTACCACAGTTGTTAAGCAAATCACTGCAGTTGCTAAGTTAGTAACATGGTTATTAAGTGAGTCTGGCTTCCCCATTGACTTTGGTTATCGGATGCTTGCAAAACCTGACCGCTGGGACACTGGAACCATCATAGATATCAGTCAGTCAACTTTGAAAGGTTACTAAACAAACGGTTGTAAGTTGAGGACTACTTCTATTTCAGGCATTAGGTAGAGGAACATTGTGATGCATTGATCTGAGCCATGGTGGCGCAGTGGTTAGAATGCAACATTGCAGGCTAACTCTGCCTACTGCCAGCAGTTCGATCCTGATCGGCTCAAGGTTGACTCAGCATTTCACCCTTCTGAAGTTAAATGAGGACCCAGATTGCTGGGGTCAGTAGGCTGACTCTATAAATTGCTTAGAGAGGGATGTAAAGTACTATGAAGCGATATATACAGTGCTATTGCTCTCTTTTGGACAGCTAGCTATAGACAGAAAGATATACAGATGCAGTCAGAATTTGAGGGAGACAGGGAAGAAAGAAAGAGTAAGGATCTTTCTGAAAAGTCCATTTAGAATTCTTCACTGCCTGAACCATTAACTTATGAATAAAGATGTCCAATAAGGCCAGTCAAAAACAGTAGAGTGGTTGTAGGTCAACACAAGATAAGTTTCAGATCTCTTTCTTTCCAGGCCACTAAAGAGCATTAACATTGATCTGTTTGGCCTGAATTATATGCAGCTCACTCTATGGCTTCATTTAAACAACATAATCGGGTCAGTTTAAGAATCTAGAATGTGGTGTGTAACCCCATCTATCTGGAAGGGGCAGTTTCAACTCAAAGCATATTGGGACAGTTGTGAGTCTAGTTACCCTTCTCCAGTTAGTGGTGTGATGTGAACTGAAAACCTAGTCAGCCGTGTGTTTTCAAGTTCACACAAATATCAAGTCAGCCCCTCTGCTTCACTTTCTCCTATCCTATTACTCCGGTTACTGGGTCTTATTCTCATGGCATACGAGGACTGAGTATAACAATCTTCTTTCTTTAAAAAGAAAAGTCTGGAATTTCCCCTGGTTCTCCTTGTCTGCTCCTGAGTCAAGCAGTGTGTACGTGCCAGAATACAAGTTCTGTGGAAAGATGGATGGGACTGTTTTGGTTTTTTTTTGGGGGGGGGTGGCATTTTCCTTACCTACAGAATTTGTTTATTTCCCCTGGACAAAATGCTGTTGGCAAGGCCGGGACCATTACGCCACCTCTCGGAGGATATTCCTCAGCTCTTCAGGAGAGGAACGAGTCTGTATTCAGATTAAAGTTCAAATCAACAGCAATGTGTTTATACCTTGAAATGGGGTGACATATATGAGATGCTGGAAATGTACAAGTGGAGCATTTAATTTTTATTCTGCATCTCTGTTTTAAAGACATTTTTACCCAATGCAGTGTCCCCGAAAGAACCGAACATCAACTGCAGTGGTGAAATTCAATTTTTTTACTGCCGGTTCTGTGGGCATGGCTTGGTGGGCGTGGCAGGGGAAGGATACTGCAAAATTCCCATCCCACTCTTGGGGGAAGGATACTGCAAAATCCCCACTCCTGGGGGAAGGATATTGCAAAATCTCTGGGGCCAGCCAGAGGTGGTATTTGCCGGTTCTCCGAATTACTCAAAACTTCCGCTACCAGTTCTCCAGAACCTGACAGGACCAGCTGAATTTCACCCCCAAACAACTGCCATCATCCTTAGTCAGAAGAGCCATGGAGTTTTTAATTCAACCAGGACATGCACAGGAATGTATATTTAGACAATGATATATTTAGACATTAGAGGAAGCTGAAGTTTGCAGAATGGTGTGGAAACTGGATGGAACAAAACTGTGATTCAAGACATGCACACTGGAAATGGATACAGACTGATTTGCATGTTACTACATTTGCATATAAGGGTCCCCAAGAAGACTTTAGCCATGTTTAATAAACAATGGGTATCCTTTTGTGCATCTATAGGACCTTTTTTCTGTGTCTCCAGTTAGTTGTATGTTGGCATCCTATCTGCCTTTTATCTCTTTAAACTTAGATATTGATTGTCCAAGAAGACTATTCCTTGATCTTAATCAGTTACAACTAATGTTCTTATCCTTAATGTGATTTTGCCGCTACTCTTCACAAGATGATCTTTCTCAAATAGCCAGCATCCTAAAGTGACTGTACTAGGAGGAGAGGAAGGGGGTTAATCTAAGATTATGCTGTATTGATGGAACATTAAAGCAGTTATTCCAGGCCTAGCTAAGAAGACTACTGCTAAATACAGTACATTCAGATACTTCAAGGAGATAGCAACATAGCAAGACTGATATGCATCACTGGTTAATTTGCTGGGACTGGTAATTTCATTAAGCTGTCATCCTGGCATGTATTATTAAGCTCTGGTTCAGAAAGTCTACAGGCCAGCCAGGCCACTAGGAAAGCATTACCCACTTGCATGCCATCTTCTTTCAAGCAGTTTTCAGGACATCACATTCTGTACTTGGAAACAGGGGGAATTAATGTACTAAACTGTAATGCACTTAACTGTAATGTCCACCCTTTAGCCTCAGATATTGGCTATGTAAGGTTATGAAGGTGATTTTGGGCTAGAGCTCTGTTCTCTGTCTAAATTATATCCTAACAGAAGGATCATCAATTGTTGATATTGAAGAATGTCCATACCAGGACTGGCGTAGGAGGAAATTCAGGGCTTCCCACTTACACATGTATTGGTAGTCTTAATATAACTGGACTGCACCAGTTTGGTGAATCTGACCAAAGCACAACATATGCATGGCAGATGGTTATGTAATAAATTAAGCTGTATCAGCTGTTTTCAACCAGGTGTCTTCCAGATATGCTGACACTACAACTCCCAGAATTCCAGATATAGAAAAGGCTTAGTATCACAGTAGAGATAAGAGGAAGCTAGTAGTTTAGTTTAGTTTAGTTTAGTTTAGTTTAGTTTAGTTTAGTTTAGTTTAGTTTAGTTTAGTTTAGTTTAGTTTAGTTTAGTTTAGTTTAGTTTATTGGTCTTGTATGCCGCCCACTCCCGAAGGACTCCGGGCGGCTTACAATAAACAGGGGAAGAGGATAAATAGACAAAACAACAATTTAAAATACACAACATTCATAGTTACCATGGGGCTGGATACCTCAACAGCCCCCCAGCCTGCTGGAGCAGCCAGGACTTAGTGGCTTTGCGGAAGGCTGCGAGAGTAGTAGTAAGCTGCATCACAGGTCCATTAGAAAATCTCATCAGCATCCTGAAAAAAAATAACTCATGGTGCTACTGGAAGATTTACAGAATAACAGAGTTGGAAGGGACCTGGGATCTTATCCACTTCTTACAATATCCTACGATGGCACTTCTTAACAAAGACATGGTGGAATAGAGCTGCTTGGACAAATGAAAGGGCTGTTGAGGCTACATTCACCTCCAGGGAGAGGAAGGATTCCACAATGTGTGTGGGAGGCATGGAATCCCAGAAAAGGCCATAGCCTCTGCTTGCTCAGATCCCAAACTTTCTGAGTAAAGAAAAAGGTCTACCACAGGAGTCTCCAGCCTAGACAACTTTATGACCTGTGGACTTCAATTCCCAGAATTCCCCAGCCAGCCATGCTAACTGGAGAACACTAGGAGTCGGAGTCCACAAATCTTAAAGTTGCCAAGGTTGGACATCCCTGGTCTACAAGAAAGCTCTTCTCACATTCAGTAATACACAACTAAAGACCTCTGTGAACAGAAAGTTTGGATGCCAGGATTGGCCATCATACAGAGCTACCCAAGCAAACAATACAGAACATGCCTTCTGCCCCTCCTGCTCAAAATGGCTGTGGGGGGCAAAGTCATAGACAAAAGCCCCTTCCTCATTTGTAGCTGATCTTATAAGGGAAGGATGAAAGTAGATCAAGGTGTACCAACAAAGAATTCTCACTTCCAGTGGTATGACTTAATGGGTTAGGACACTCTGCTGTGTATTTTCATTTTTTTAAAAAAATCAGAATCAAAGAGCTGGTAGCAACCATTGAATCATCCATGCAGGAATCCAAACTAAAGCATTGCCAACAGATAGTGTCCAATCCCACATCCGCTCAACAATCCAGTGGATGCCTACCACCTCTCTGAAGGAAGAATCAGACAATTCCACCAGAATGTGCTTTCCTGTAACTCCAATAGACCAATGTGCAGGGTTCTGTTTTCTAGAATGACGGAGATCAGGTATTTATGTATTAGACTTATCTCTTGCCTTTCATTCAGGAGAACACAATTGCACTACCTTGTAAGGGTGGGTTGGGCTGATAATAATCTTGATGTTTTTACTGAAATGTTTTAAGTGTTGAGTAGATATTGTACTTAGAGCTTTATATTATTGTCATTGCTATTGGAAACCAAGCTTTCAGTACCAATATCAGCATAGCAGGATCAAAGAAACAGTCATTAAAACTGAATAAGCAAACATTTGGGAGTGGGGACCGTGACCGTCAAAACCGTGCTCGACTAAGCCGCGCCCGATTAAACCGCGTAGCTGATGTCATCAACAAGGCGACAACAGTGAGCGCGGAGAAAGAAGGGCGCTTTAAATAGCGCTTTGAAAGCAAGCCGATTCAACTTAAGGTAAGGGTTAGCTTTAGGGTTAGCTTTAGGATTAGGTTAAGGATTAGGGTTAGGTTTAGGGTTAGGTTAAGAGTTAGGGTTAGGTTTAGGGTTAGGTTAAGGGTTAGGGTTAGGGTTAGGGTTAGGGTTAGGTTAAGAGTTAGGGTTAGGTTTAGGGTTAGGTTAAGAGTTAGGATTAGGTTTAGGTTAAGGGTTAGGTTTAGGGTTAGGTTTAGGGTTAGGTTAAGGGTTAGGTTTAGAGTTAGGTTTAGGGTTAGGTTAAGGGTTAGGTTTAGGGTTAGGTTAAGGGTTAGGTTAAGGGTTAGGTTTAGAGTTAGGTTTAGGGTTAGGTTAAGGGTTAGGTTAAGGGTTAGGTTAAGGGTTAGGGTTAGGGTTAGGGTTAGGTTAAGGGTTAGGTTTAGAGTTAGGTTTAGGGTTAGGTTAAGGGTTAGGTTTAGGGTTAGGTTAAGGGTTAGGTTAAGGGTTAGGTTTAGAGTTAGGTTTAGGGTTAGGTTAAGGGTTAGGTTAAGGGTTAGGTTAAGGGTTAGGGTTAGGGTTAGGGTTAGGTTAAGGGTTAGGTTTAGGGTTAGGTTTAGGATTAGGTTTAGGGGGGTTAGGTTTAGGTTTAGGGGTTAATTTTAGGTTTAGGGTTTACAGCATCCTTCTGTCTCCGCGCTGTTGTCATCCTGTTGATGACGTCAGCGACGCGGTTTAGTCGGGCCCGGTTTAGTCGAGCACGGTTTTGTGATGGAACCGTGGGGACGACCCTATAATCCAGGGGTGAAATTCAGCAGGTTCTGACAGGTTCTGTAAAATCAGAAATTTTGAGTAGTTCGGGGAACCAGCAAATACCACCTCTGGCTGGCCCTAGAGTGGGGAGGGAATGGGGATTTTGCAGCATCCTTCCCCTGCTACACCCACCAAGCCACGCCTACAGAACCAGTAGTAAAAAAAAAAAATGAATTTCACCACTGCTATAACCTCAGTACAGACACTCCAGCAAGTTACTGAAGGTGAAAAAAACCTTTAAAAGAGACAATGCTGCCACCTGCTGTCAGAATTAGAACTTGCCTCAGCAAGGAAAATGTGTCCCAAAAGTGCTTTTTTTCAAGAGGCAACTGGACTTTCTGGTTTTTCTTTGAAGATGTTTTGCTTCTCATCGAAGAAGCTTCTTCAGTTCTAAAGAAGCCTCCTAAGACCTTTGGGACAGCTCAGCAAGCAAAGTTTTCATTCATTGAAGATCAGGGTGCAAAATATTTTACAAGAGAGAGGAATAAACAATTTAGCCATGATAAATCGGGGCAGAGCCAGGTTCAATATCCTGATGTATTTTTAAAAGTTATTTTTATTTACTGTCTTAACACATTTTATTGAAAGAAATAGAAAAAGAATATAAATACTCACATACCTCACAAACAGAAAACTACCTTTATGAAAAGCTAAAAAAAACCTAACAGCTAAAAAATAGAGCTGACCAAGTTAACAAAAAAAGAAACAAAAAAAGCAGAAAACAGGAAAACTATCCATATGAGTTAACTATATTATGAATCAGACGTCAGACAAATTTCTAAATCTACATTTTAACAATGTTTTTTTTAAAAAAAATAATGATTCCCTCTGGCAAAACTGATACCGTATCTACAGAAAATCAGCAAATACACAATGAGATTTCCTGCACACATTCCCCAAAAGTGGATATTGTAAAATATTGCACTTCTGGTATTGTGGGCCAGTATTTCTTAACCTTGTCAACTTTAAGAAGTGTGGACTAGACTAGACTCAGGGGTGGATTTCAAATTTGTTTAGAACCTCTTCTGTAGGTGTTGCGTGCTTTGTGGGAGTGGCTTGCCAGCCATGTGACTGGGTGGGAGTGGCTTTCCAGCCATCTGATCGAGTGGGAATGGCTTAGCAGTCATGTGACTGGGTGGGCATGGCCAACTTGTAAAATATGGTGAAACTCACTTAACAATGCTCTTGCTTAGCAACCAAAATGTTGGCTCAGAAACTCTGGCATTTGAAGCACTCAAATCTTAAAGCTGTCAATTTACAAGACCCTTGCACCCCAACCCTTTAGGAAAAAACCCCAGGCGTGTTCAAGCGTGACAGCTTTAAGACTTGTGGACTTCAACTCCCAGAATTCCTCCTCCAGTCTTGTTGCTCAGGAACTCTGGCATTGATGTGTGCAAGTCTTAAAGCTGTCAAGTTACAAGACCCTTGCACCCCTAATCCTTTAGAAAAAAAAACCCAGGGGTGTTCAAACTTGACAGCTTTAAGACTTTAAGGTTTAGATAGGACTCTTAGAGGTGGGCGGGGTGATTGGTGAGCCAGCCAATCAGTGAGCGGCGGGCAGGGCAAGCGTGGTGCGGATGGGCAGGGGGAGGGAGCTGGAACTGGTTCTAAACGGCATGGTAGATTTGTGGAGCCTCTTCTATAGAAGAGGTTAGAACTGGAAGGAACCCACCCTTGACTTGACTTGACTTGACTTGACTTGACTAGACTAGTCTAGACTAGACTAGACTAGACTAGACTAGACTAGACTAGACTACAATACAATACAATACAATACAATACAATACAATACAATACAATACAATACAATACAATGCAGCACAATTCTTTATTGGCCTAGTGTGATTGGACATATAAGTAATTTGTCTTTGGTGCATTTGCTCTCAGTGTATATATAAAAAGACAAGATACATTCGTCAAGAATCCTAAGGTACAAGACTTAACGATAGGCAACTCTCAGAAACAAGCATGCTGGCTGGAGAATTCTGGCAGCTGAAGTCCACACCTCTTAAAGTTGCCAAGGCTGAGAGACACTAGGCTAGACAATATCTAGAATTGTTCCTGGCCCTCTGCTTTTGGAATTGATCCAATTGCTTTTTAAAGTCCTCTAGAGGTCCACGAACTGTCCTCTGGGAGACGCAGTGCTTCTTCCTTGAATTTGTTCTGGATCTTTCATCTTGCAAGTTCAGGAAATGACCTCAACTGTTGGCATTTGTTAAGAGAGAGGGGGAAGACCACTCTCTAAACTGCTCCAGTAAGCATAAAGCCCAACACTGACCTTGTGGCTGCATTTTAAGAGACAAGCAAATGTTTCTTTACTCTATTGGTCAAGGCCTTTACAAATATCTCTAACAGTAAAACAAAAGACACTCAGCATCTGGCGCGGGGGAACGAAGTTCTCAAGGCCTTCTGAAGGCCAACAGGAAAGGCTTCATTTAAAAGTAACCTTTGATGAAATTAATTATCTGAATATTTTCCAGTCAGGAACTGACTTAGATATGAAATTGAAGCTATTTTAGTCATTCTTGTTGTTGATCTTGAATAGAATTGGAAGAGGGTTGGTTGAATCTCTTGGTCCTGTTTGTTCCCCTACTGATTTTGGAGACTATCCTTCTGAGATATTTGAAAAGCCCAGAAACGGGAGACACTGTTTTTTAATGTTTCTTCTCTTTCTTAAGCAGGTGGAGAGAGGAAAAACTCTGCTATAGGGCTTGGCTCTCTTCTCTCCCCCATCCCCATCCCTCACCCCTTAACATGCTGGCTGGAGAATTCTGGGAACTGAAATCCACACATTTGAAGTTGTGGAGGCCAAAAAGCACATATACATGAAGGGATTGGGAGAGCTCATCGGCCAGCATGTAAGAGTCATCAGGATGCTGATGATATCCTCGCTTCAACCTGGGTCAAGCAGAAAACGAGGTGGAGACCTGATCCAGTGCCTGAAGATCCAGTTCTGGATGGGCAGAAGTAACTTAAACTGACCCCAGCAAGGAGGGGGAGGGTTGTTATTCTGTTCTGTTTTGCTGCAAATCTAGACCACATTCTCTATATTCCGGTAAAATTCCATCCTGATACTAACCAGGCGAGACTTACCGTATTTTTCGGAGTATAAGCCACATCTTTCCACACACACCCTAAAAGAACGTGGGTACATCTTATACACTGAATACAGCCATTTTTGGCCTCCCGAAGCCCTGCCCCGACATCTATTTTTGTGAAAAATGGGTAAAAAACAGGTCATTTTCCCCCAAAACAGAAGGGAAGGGGAAAATGCCCCAATTTTGGTGAAAAATGGGGGCGATTTTGCCTTACCCAAGCCCTGCTGAAGCCCGCAGAGTGCTCCTGGGGGCCGGGGAGGACAAAAACTTTTTTCTTACTTACCTCTTCGAAATCTTGGTGCATCTTATATACCAGGGCATCTTATAGACTGAAAAATACAGTAGTTTTTTTGGTCCCTTGGCAAGATTGATCAAGTGTTGCTGTTGCCTATGAAATCTTTCTTTATTAAAGTGCCCCTTTGTTCTTTTAGGTACAGGAAGTCCTCATTTAGCAAGTGCCTCATTTAGTGACCATTTGCAATTATGATGGTGATTAAACAAAAGTAACTTCATGAGCAATCCTTGCTTTTACAACTTTTACAGATATTTATTTATTTATTTATTCTGTCAAACATGTAAAAAAATTAACAGGTATAAGTATAAACATAAATATGAACACAGTAAATGGGTACGAATAAATGGAGATAGGGACAATAGGCACGCTGGTGCACCTATGCACTCCCCTTACAGACCTCTTAGGAATGGGGTGAGGTCAACAGTAGACAGTCTTAGGTTAAAATATGGGGGTTTGGGGATGTAATAACAGAGTCAGGTAATGCATTCCAGGCATCGACCACTCTCTTGCTGAAGTCGTATTTTCTGCAATTGAGTTTGGAGCGGTTTACCTTGAATTTGTATCTATTCTTTGCTCATGTATTATTGTGGTTGAAGCTGAAGTAGTCATTGACAGGTAGGACATTGTAGCGGATGATTTTGTGTACTAGAGTTAGTTCAGAACATAGGCGGCATAGTTCCAGGTTGTCCAAGCCCTAAATTTCAAGCCTGGTGGCATAAGGGATTCTTGTGAGCAGAGGAGTGGAGTACTCTTCTCGTGAAATACCTCTGGACTTGTACAATACAATTCTTTATTGACCAAGTATAATTAGACACATAAGGAATTTGTCTTTGGTGCATTTGCTCTCAGTGTATATATAAAAAGACAAGATGCATTCGTCAAGAATCCTAAGGCACAAGACTTAATGATAGTCAACTCTCAGAAACAAGCATGCTGGCTGGAGAATTCTGGCAGCTGAAGTCCACACCTCTTAAAGTTGCCAAGGCTGAGAGACACTAGGCTAGACAATATCTAGAATCCTTCCTGGACTTCTGCTTTTGGAATTGATCCAATTGCTTTTTAAAGTCCTCTGGATTAGAGGTGCACAAACTGTCCTCTGGGAGACGCAGTGCTTCTTCCTTGAATTTGTTCTGGATCTTTCATCTTGCAAGTTCAGGAAATGACCTCAACTGTTGGCATTTGTTAAGAGAGAAGGAGAAGTCCTAAATTTCAAGCCTGGTGGCATAAGGGATTCTTGTGAGCAGAGGAGTGGAGTACTCTTCTCGTGAAATACCTCTGGACTCTCTCAATTGTATTAATAATGCAAAGAAAAATTGAAGTAAGACCAAAAGTATAGCCACAGTTTCACTTAGAGACTGCTTCCCTTAACCATTCCTACGGTAATTGTGCTTGCTAAACAAAGACTATTCGTATTGCTCTTTCTGGCCTCTAGGTAGAGCTATCCCCCTTCAGTAAACCATTCCTGAACTTATTGTCAGATGACTTTCCCAGCATGTAAAATGCAAAAATGTAATTTCAGAGAACGTAATCTCTCTTCTGCCCTGTGAATTCGTGCTAGGGTTCTCCATAAGAAACCAATGTTTTTGTTTTAATCAGGAGCACTATCTGCCAGGCTGAAAGTCCTGCTCCATTGAGCAGAAACACAGTAATTGTTTCCTTTTTCCCCTTTATAGCTTTAATTCTTCCAATGCCTTTTAAGAATCTCACTATTTGCAGCAACCAACATTTATAGAGAATGTTGAGAACAACTCTCACTTACATTCGGTGCCTTTCTGAATGCTTCCTATCATGGATTTGCTTAGGAAATCATACAAAGAAAACAAGTAAAAGAAACTGAACAAGATGGAGATTTAACTGACATCCAGAAGACTCATTAATCAGCTACCATTTCTTAGTAGCTGAGAATCAAGATGTAGCTTGTGGCATTTATTAGGATTGGGCAGTACTTCCAATTCAACAGGGAACAGATTCTTCAGAGCAGAGTGGGGTGGGGGTAAAGACTTCAAAGCAAGCCAAAAAAGAAAAGGAAGAAAGCAAAGGGGTTTTCTAACTGCAATAAACTGAATGTCGGGGATTCCTCACTTTCATGAATTTGGAAGCAGGGACAATTGTCTGAGCACAAGGAAATAGATAGTTTCACTTGACAAGATTCAGTCTATGGAGGAGGAGAGTGGTTGGAAAGAGAATCCGCAAGGAAGACACTCATTCAACTTTCAAGCTACTAAGATTGTTGGACGGGCAGGCACAAAAACAGCCAGAGAAGTGATTGAAGCCTAGGAAACAGGCCCCAGGAAACATTAAGTCAACAGGAGTGCTGATTTATCACCAACCTTTCAGTTCTTAGAAGGGGAGGGTTGGGCAGCACAAGCAAATGACAGCTAATGACTTAAAAGCCAGTCATCAACACACCCCAATCAATATCTAAAAAGTCACTTAAAGCAGGCACTATAAATACCACACACTCTGCTAGAGAGAAGTTCCATGAAGGTGGGCTCCAGCACAAGTCCAAAAGCTCAGCAGGCAAAACCTCTGGTCCCGCTATCCCAGACTGACCCAGATTGGATCCTGCAACATTATCCTTGGACACATATATTCACCTTCACTGGTAAGGTACTCAATTTCTCCACCATATTAATGATGGGGGAGAAATTATGATCAGAGCGATGAAGAACAACAGTGAAATTGCTTTGATCATCTGTGAAAGAAGAAGATGGAGAAATGAGATTCAACCCAAAGGGAAAAATTAAGCAACAGAGTGAATGTCTATTTAGTAAGGTGGAGGTGTGCACATGTGCGTGCAAGTGCTTTCAAGTGATGGTGATTGCCTGTACGTCCATGTACTTTTCTTGGCAATATTTCAGAATTATAATACTAGACAACACAGTATCAACAGTAGAGCCATTCAACTTTCTAGGTTCTATCATATCTCAAGATCTAAAATGGACACCTAACATCAAAAACATCATCAAAAAAGCATAGCAAAGAACGTTGTTTCTGCGCCAACTCAGGAAGCTCAAACTGCCCAAGGAGCTGCTGATTCAGTTCTACAGAGGAATTACTGAGTTTGTCATCTGCACCTCTATAGCTGTCTGGTTTGGCTCTGCAACCCAACAAGACAGACACAGGCTTCAGAGGATAATCAGAACTGCAGAAAAAAACAATTCCTGCCAACCTGCCTTCCACTGAAGGCCTGTCCACTGCATGAGTCAAAAAGAGGGCCGAGAAAATATTTACAGATCCCTCACAACCTGGACAAAAATTGTTTCAATTCCTACCCTCAAAACAACACTATAGAGCACTGCACCCCAAGACAAATAGACACAATAATAGTTTTTTTTCCCTTAATGCCATCACTCTGCTAAACAAATAATTCCCTCACCACTGTCAAACTATTCACTAAGGCTGCATTATTGTTACTATTAGTCTTCTCATCGTTCCTATCACCCATCTCCTCCCACTTATGACTGCAGAACTAAAATTTTGTTCCCTGTATCCTGATGTTATATTGATTTTTACATTCTTCTGCTGAAACAGCAACAGGTACATAAAACACTAAGAGGCGAGGTGGCACAGTGGTTAGGGCGCAGTACTGCAGGCCACTTCAGCTGACTGTTATCTGCAGTTCAGCGGTTCTAATCTCACCGGCTCAAGGTTGACTCAGCCTTCCATCCTTCCGAGGTGGGTGAAATGAGGACCCAGACTGTGGGGGCGATATGCTGACTCTGTAAACTGCTTAGAGAGGGCTGAAAGCCCTATGAAGTGGTATATAAGTCTAACTGCTATTGCTATTGCTATTGCTAACACTGAAAAAAACATGAAGTTGCAGATCACTAAGAGACAACACCTATAGGTGTTAAGTGTGAACAACAAAATATATAACTTTTATATTAGATCTGTTGTAATTGTTGTAATCATAAAAGCCAAATCTTACAAGCAAGAAGCTGATAAGAACCACAGCCCAAAATATTTATCACATTGCAATAGACTTGTGTTTCTCAAGCAATTTGATGTAAAATTCAGCTCATCAATCAGCACAGGAATGGCCAATGTAGCACCAGAAGCACAAGAATATAATCCCAGAGCAAAAGAATTGCCTGGATCTTTTTACAACTTGGGTCTTCTGGTCATCCTGCTTTCTAAATATGATAATGGGAAATATCAATATTTTACGCAAGATATGAAAACGTGGTGTCTGGTTTTATATTACTGCATAAGATATACTAGGATAAAATACTTTTTTATCATGCATTTCAGTCTATCGTAGGCAGTTTATACACTGGCAGTGGACATCAACAACTGTCCTAGCATGCTGCGTTGTGACCCCAACACTTCTAAATTAACCTGAGACTTGATATCTTTATTTTAACTTTTAGCTTAGTATAGGTTTTTTGCTTTGAATTTGTTAGGAATATAATCTAATGGTTTTGTTGGCAATATATAAATCATGTAGCAATGCTGTACCTGTTTCTTTAAATCATACTGTAAAATGTGATTGGTTGCTGTTTTCCTCAATCGGCCATAAGAGGGAGCCAGAATGACGGTTAGCTCTCTGTTCGTTAGATGCTGGGCTGATTTGATCTGAGTGTTTTGGAAGCTGGCTGTTAGAAAGTGCCGTGAGCTATTGTAAGTTTTGCTACTGCTAGCAAACTTTGAGTACTGAACTGATTATATGATACTGAACTATGTTATTTAGATTATCCCTTAACTGAAAGACATTGATCACTGACTGTCTTATCCGTGTATGACTTGGACTGTTTGATGGACTCTGATACCTCTATTTCCACGAAAGTAAAAACCTACTCAAACTGTCTCTGTATGCTGGTTTGTGTGTTCTCTAACACAACTCTCACAACGCTTCTCTGAACGCACTCACTCTCCCAATGGGGAGCTTACCTAACACTGGTTATGGGCCCAGAGTGTACCAGACATAGCTAAAGGGGAGTTGATGTTGATACGCAATACCGCATACAGACAGCTGTTTATTGTAGTGATTGTTACTATCCTGGAGAAGATGGTGAGCAACCAATCAACAAGTCTATCGATAATAACCTGGTTGGATGGAACAAACTATGTTTCCTGGTCTATGAAATGCAGTCTATTCCTGCATTCCTGGAAGGTTTATGCAAAACTTTGATCAACATCCTCTATATGAATGGCTATGGGGGTCTAAGTAATGGACAAACCATTGGGCTAAATCAAGTTATTTATTCTGGCACTATATAAAAGTTTAGTTTAGTTTAGTTTAGTTTACTTTATTGTCATTGCACCTCGTACACCAAAATTAAATGCCATCTTCAGTGTGCATTATAACTATAAAAATAAAACACAAACCCTTCACATTCTATAGAACTGAATTGAAAATTTTGGGTCAGTATTAATGGAAAACTGTTAAAACCTAACTTTTTGAACCTTGCTCAAAGTCTTGCCTCTTGCTAGCTAAGAAGCAGTTAGGAAAAGTAGCAGTAAATTCCACGTTGCTTTCTCTGAAGCTATTGAGAGAAGAAAATATAAAAGTAAAGAGCATCTTGAGGTCTAAAATCTGGTTCCTTATTAATTCAAAAGTACATTATTAATCTTTCACAAGTGGCAATTCCCTGGAGACTTTCCAATGGAGGACTTCAATCATTCTATTTATTCTCCCCCCTCCCCCATATATTTACTTTTTCATCCACCTCACACCCCACCCCACCCTGCAGTCAACTACTTTATGATAAAGTAGCAATTTTGCATTGTTTGGGGCAGGGGGAGGGGAGCAAATGGTTATATACCACTACAGGAAGCCCTCAACTTGCAACCATAGTTGGAATCAGAATTCCCGTGGTTAAACAAAGTGGTTATTAAGTGAGCCGTTTTATGACCTTTTTTCACCACGATTAAGCAAATCTCTGCAGTCAAACGAAGCACCATCATTAAGCAAATCCAGCTCCTCTCTTTGGCTTGCTGGTCATAAGTTGGCTGGAAAGGTTTCAAATGGCCATGATGTGATCCTGGGACACTGCAACTCTTGTAAATATTGCATAATGCCAATGGCAAAGCACCTGAACGTTGATCACATGACTGCTGGGATGTTGAGATGCTTGCAGTTGTATCAGTTGTAAGTCACTATTTTCAGTGCCATGGTAACTTTGAATGGGTTGTAAACCAAGGACTACCTACCTGAGTTTGCAGGCTCAGGTTTAACTATCAAACAATGGAACTTGCAGCCTGAACGCCAGAAATAAAAGAATGGGAGAAAAAAAAGCCACGCAAATTCAAGACTTTGATATTTCAATTACGTTTTAATTGAGTCTTTCTGTGTACAGTACATTGGCTTCTGAGAGCCATACTAAAAATTGACTTGTTTTCTGTTGGTTTTGTATGGTTTTTAATCTCTACTTCTAGAAATACTGGTCAGTTATTGAATCAAATGCCTGGGTTCTCATTTTTCCTCAATAAAATTTGAATTCTTAATACTTGGTCATTGGAAATTGGTCATATTTAACCAATTTCGTTGTATTTAAGTACAATGACAATAAAGATTATACTTATACTTGATTCCCCCAACCCTATTTGAGAAAAAGACTCATGACTCTCTAATGGAAATTGCAAGGTAATTTGATTGCATTCCTAAATAGAAGTTGAAAATACAAGGAATTGCAAGGATTTGATTGGAACAAATCAGTCACAAATAAAGTATTTTAATTGGAACAAAATTACAGTATTATATAATGGTATCTCACTTCCACAGTGGTTGTAAAATCAGAAACCACACCTGATATCAACATATTCTCTTAATGTTTCAACGCATACAAGTTTTGTTCAAAGTCAAATTACTTTGGAATCAGTTCACTCATTTAACTGCCATTCTAAAATATGCATTGGGTATAGATTACATATACCTAATATGCTGCAAATTGTTACTCAATGGAACAACATTCATTGAATGTTTCTTGGTGGGAAGGGGTTTTCACAAGCCTCCATATAAATATAAAAAGGGAAAGGGTAGTTACAAGGATGTAAGAAGTCCAACTTTCTAAATCTGATACAGAATTTTTGTTCACTAAAGAACTGCACTCAGAAATGAGAACGCATACTCAGGAAAAGGAATACTGTATGCTTTATATTCTTTAGATATTATTTTAAAAGCAGAGTATGTGGAAGATTGATAAATTATTCACTTTGCAAGAGTCTGGTGAGCATAACAAATAAACATTTAGAATACCCCAATTCTACTTTATTGGTGTGCATTTCAGTTCCTCCACTCGAACTCAACAATTCACAGAATTTACAAAATTTGTCAAGTAAATTATTTACTCAGTAGAATATTTAATAAAAAGGGGCAGCAGGGGAAGCTGAAAAAGCAGTTCCACCCAATTCTAACCAAAACGTGATCACATCTACATTTATTTACATACAGTGTTATTGCTTGGATCAGGTCCCATCTCGATTGAAACAATGGCTCCAGAAATGGCTTTGGGACAGTTCCATTTGCTTTATTAGATGTACAATAAGATTACACTTCACAGGGAGTTTGCTAACTGCTTGCATCAGAAACAGTCACATGGGCTTTAATTAAATTTAACCTCTGTGTATGCTTGTGTGCACAGGTTTTATACTCAGTGATACCTGCCCTTCAAGGAAGGGATCCATCTACATCACAAGTGCTTCACTATTGCAATTATAGTCGGTCCAGATGACATCAATATTTCCATTTGCTCCTAAGGAAGTACATACACATAGACTGTGGGGCTGTGGAGGAACACAAAACCACCTTCTTCATAAAGCAATATAAACACTGAAGACTTCCACTGCATCAGTAAAAACTTTCATAGGTTTAATATGTCGTGCAAATTTTTTTCTCGGCTGAAATCTTAACATAATACAAGCAGCACTTCAATGAGTATCTGGATCATCCAAGCCTTTGGTGGCAACATTTCCTTGTGCAAAGTCATCTATATTAAGAGATGGAAGCTCTCTTTTGCCCTCTCTGTATGAAATTTGGCTCTAGGCCATTTTTCCTACATATTTAAAAACAATTGCAATTGCCATCTACATTCCAATTAACTAGGTATTTAGGCTAGATCGCACGAAGTCACTGCTTAAAACTAGAAGAGGCCAATGCATTCCATGATAAGAATTTTCCGACACAGTCGTATTTTAGCTTTTGTATACTGTATAGGTAATGCCCAAATGAGAGGCAAGATGCACAATTTTGGATAACATAGAACCTATACAGGAATCTGTCCCAAAAGGATTTGCCTTTTGCCATTTTTTTCTCTCTTGTTCAGTGAAACATTACCAGACCAAGAAAGGAGCACACTAACAATAAAAGACAGTGGGTTTTTTTCTACTTTACCTAGCAATAATCATGTTGTCCAATTCAAATTGGACATTTTAAAATGTGTGATTGGTATCAAAAAGAGAGGATTGTTTTTGAGGGGAAAGTGTGTTCCACAACTACCTTGCAAGTCTTTCACTATTCCTCGAAATATCTAGAAATACAGATTTTTATAAGACTTTATTATCATTAGCATATGTATGTGAAGGCTGTTCAGTATCCCAGAGTCATTGCACTGATAAAACTTCTAAATTAAATGCATGAATTATTCCAATTTCTTCAGGGATTTTGGCACAATCACCAAGTTCTGTAGAATAAAATCCCTGAGAACTGATTAAATTAGCAGTATTTCCTCTCAGCTGAAACATCTAGGCTTAAGGGTTCAGACCCATAGGAAAAGTTCAAACCAGTTTCTTATTATTCTCAGCATTCTGTACAGTGGTGACAAAATCCAGAATAAGCTTTGCTGTTTTTCTGGGCCGTTCCATGACTAAATTGTGCCCGCAATTTTCCAGAATATGTACTTGGGCACCAGAGATTGATTTCGCTAAAATGTCTGCTCCTGAAACATCCAGCACCTAGAGAGAGAAAGATAATCAAGAAAAAGTGAGCTCCATGTTGACCATCCCTGGATTCAGCAAGATATTCTGAATTACCTCAGCACCAAATTTGGCTCACAAAGGAACCAATCTGACTGCACAAGGAAACAACTAGGACAAGAAATGTTAAGACAAAAAAGCCACAATTTTCACACTTGTTTTCATAAATGGAGTTCCATAAGGGAGAATATTCGTAGCTCAAGGTTGAAATAAGGGATCCTTGGTGCTCTCTGAGCTTGGTGGTTTTCTTGTTTCTTATCCACACAAGATAACATTATCAGGGCTAGTCTAGCACTGATGTTTACCTGCTGTGGATAATGAAATGCCTGAAAGAAAATCACCAAGCTCAGAGAGCACCAGGGACTCCTAATAAAAAGAACTGTTGCTATATCATGGCAAAAACTGATATGTGACGTATCTTTTACTAATCAATTTTCATGACTCAAAAATATCATTGGCCCGTGATGGCAAACCTATGGCATGTGTGCCAGAGGTGGCACGCAGAGCCCTTTCTCTGGGCACACGTGCCATCGCCAGCTGCTCTTCCAAGTTTTGGCACGCACATGTGTGCTGGCCAGCTGGTCTTTGCATGTGCGTGCTGACCAGCTGATCGTGCTTTCTGATTTCAGCACTCGGTGCGGAAAAGATTCGCCAACACTGCCATAGGCTGTTGGAGATTGTCCATGCTTGTTACAGTTTGAGATGGCTAGCAGTAGAAGACATGGGCTCTATGTGAGAATTAGGGATTTTGAAGAAAGGTTGCTGGAGACTATGACTGTGTACCGTTATATACTTAGGCCCATTCTCATTCAGGCTCATCTAGGTCTTCCCTCTTGTCTTCCCTCTACTTCCTTCACAGAACATCATTTCTCCATTTGCCACCATTTCCTCCTTTTTTTTCCTGTACTTTCATTTCTTTCCCAATGTCAGCTATTTGTTAGCTACACTATATTGCCAAAAGTATTCGCTCACCCATCCAAACAATCAGAATCAGGTGTTCCAATCACTTCCATGGCCACGGATGTATAAAATCAAGTACCTAGGCATGCAGACTGTTTTTATAAACATTTGTGAAAGAATGGGTCGCTCTCAGGAGCTCAGTGAATTCCAGCGTGGAACTGTGATAGGATGCCACCTGTGCAACAAACTCAGTCGTGAAATTTCCTCACTCCTAAATATTCCACAGTCAACTGTCAGCTGTATTATAAGAATGTGGAAGTGTTTGGGAACGACAGCAACTCAGCCACGAAGTGGTAGGCCATGAAAACTCATCCAACATCAGTGTGTGACCTCACAAATGCGCTTCTGGAAGAATGGTGAAAAATTCCCATAAACACACTCCTGAACCTTGTGGACAGCTTTCCCAGAAGAGTTGAAGCTGTTATAGCTGCAAAGGGTGGACCGACGTCATATTGAACCCTATGGATTAGGAATGGGATGTCACTTACAGTAAGTTCATATGCAAGTAAAGGCAGTTGAACGAATACTTTTGGCAATATAGTTTTTTTTTTCTTATGTCTGTTTACAAGTCAGAGAATAGGATCACTCCTCGTCACTGTCCTGGCAATCTCTCTCTCACTGATGACAGAGTTTAGTGTGAAATGACATCTTGGCTCTCCAAGAACAATATAACAGGCAGCAAACTGATATTCTGCAGGATCCAATCTGGGTTGGTCACTGGTACCAGAGGTTTGGATGGGCTTCCGAGCTTTCGGGCTTGTGTGAAGCCCATCCTCAGGGAACCTGAGAAAGGAAAACTAAATCTCTAAATATGAAAACTAAATCTCTACATTTTCCTTCATTCTTAATTGACATTCTCCCCAATCTTGTCCCTCTTTCACGTTGTCCTCTATTAACCTGGGTAATATACTTGGACAATTCAAATGTTGCAGTTTTCCTCCAGTTTATTGAGATCTTCTACCCAGACTGCCTCGTTTACTTTCACAACATTTGCCCTACCAGCTATCTAGAATGTCCGAATACAGATGTGCTGTCTGCACTCAAATGAGTAAACTCCAAGGATGTAATGAGTCTAACCGAGTGTTTAAATCAGGACACTCTCTGGAGTTATTGCTGTGCTGTCCAATGCTATTTCCTCCAAATAAAACTCTATCTGGGCAAGATGCAAGATTGGGTTTCATTAGTGCATACTGTATGCTACTGTTTTATACAAAAAAAAAACCTCTCAAGAAGACAGAGTATGCATTTGAGACCATAGAACGGTCACCACACCTACTCTTTCTTGACTGATCTTGAAAAGCGGGTCTGCCATGGTTAGTTTTTGGATGAGAAACCAGGGAATCCACTAGAGCAGCCAAGCGAAGTCCCCAAGGAAGGCAATGCCAAAATTCTTTAGTGTTCTTGTAAAGAAAGCACCACGGCAAGTCCATATACTGTAGTTGCCAGGAATGGACCTCAGCTCAAGATAGACTTTACTTTGCTTATGTGTGATTATTTTTAAGAGGTTCTCAAGGCATTGCTGCTCTTGCCTTTAAAATTCTGCAATTGTAACAAGAACCCAACCCTTTTTTTTCGAGGAAATGCTGGGTGGAGAAACTAACATGGCCTGCCACCCTCTTACATAATAGCTTGGAGATAATGTCTGCACTTGGAACGCAGTAAGATGGTCTATGAAACTGTTGATCTGGAGCAGACAAGGTGCCAGCCCTGGGTGTTACTTAGAACCCTGACACAAGGTTTCTCACACACATGCACACACATGCACATCCTCACTAGTAGGAAAACAAAATTAGAAAGACTAAATTGGAGGGAAGGAGTGGTGATATCATGTGTACTTTGATCGTTGCAATGGAGGTCTGGTGTGTTTTTTGACCAGCATGTATGATGGGTTTCCCTTGATATGCCAGTTATTTTTGATGTTTGGTTGGGTATTTTGTTTTTTATTTTACTGTTTTTAATCTATAAAGACATCCAGAGTTGTTTTGGAGTATGGCAGCATAGAAATATGAAAAAATGTAGCAAATAATATCCTGGAAAAGGAGAGAGAAATTGCAAACCTATTAATTTTCAGGCCATAAATTGCATGAAATCCAATGGGAAGTCAGGTTGTATAATTTTAAAACTGCTTCTGAGATAAAGGGGATTGCAGCATGTTATTCAATACCATACAGGTTGGGGCATTATATATTTCACAAGTGAGTGAGGCAACGTTATACTTAAAAAAAAATAGTACAGACTGGTCTCGATTAAAAATCCCAGAGGGAAACTGATGTACCTGATCTTGCTTTCCCCAGATAATCTGCGTTGTAGCTTTGATCTTGCTCATGTTGTTATGGAGGCAACCCCGTGACTTGTCATCCATGAGCTCTAAAAACACTTTACAGAAAAGAAGAAGAAATGAGGTGGGGGAGCAAATCAGCCCACTGAAAGCAACATGGAATTCCAATTATGATGAAACAGCCTTCAAGGTTTTCACCCAGAAAGAAAATAATGGCAACAGACTGTTCTCAATGAGACAGCACAAACAAGGAAAATAATTAGTGAGGTTAGCAGGAGGAGAGCCTGCACAGGCAGAAAGAGACAAAAGCTTTTTCAGACAATTTGATGGTTGGCTTCACAAGGCATACTTAACAAGATCAATTGAGGAAACAACAATGCCAGGGCGAGGAGGGTCCCTCAGCTTATGATTCAATGCATTGGCCAAATCCAGAGAAAATGCTAAGGCTAAGAGAGTTGGGGAACAAACCCAGCCATTCATTGATTAATTCCGGTTGCAGCAAAATTACATTTCCTTGGAAAACAAACACATACGGAACACTTTTTTTCCCTGTGGTTATAACCCAAACCACTGTTCCCATGGCCATTTCTCCATCTTCTCACAGTCTCAGGTATTTGCTCTTAGCTGCACATCATGCATTTCTATACCAATCAAAAAGCAAGGGGGAGGAATTGAAATGGGGTGTAAACAGACTCTGCATTTAACCTTAACCAAAATCCCTCAAAATGAGAGATTTACTCAAAGTTAGAACCAAATTACAATGAAGACAGGAAGCACACAAGGAATTAGTTAGCAGAGGCTTCAGAAATCAGATGTACTAAAACACCCACTTCAGATTTCAGGTCCCCAAAGCTAAAGGCTTCTATTTGACTATTATTTCATTATGCAGCTTCCATCCAGTGCTACTGGATTCTAGTCCTTTAAATATGCACATTTTCTTTAAAAAAAAAAAACCTAAAACAGTTTACAAATTAAACTGTTTTAATTCTTGTCAATATTGGTCATAGCCCAATCTACCTCACAGGGTTGTTGTTGTTCAGGGGTGGGTTCGATTCTTTTATTGCCGGTTCACTCAGGGGCGCGTTTGATGCGCGCTATGCGTGCATGCGCAGTAATAAAAAATTGCTTATGTGCATGCTCAGAAGCAAAAAACAAGATGGTGGTGCCTATGGCACCAATAGAACTGGTTCGGATGCACGGCGGCCAAGTTACTACCTACTCAGTCGAACCGGGCCGATACAGTAGGAACCCACCTCTGTTGTTGTTGCAGGAGAAAAAAAATTGGAGGGAGCATTACATATGTCACTTTGATCTCATGTACAAAAAACAGGATATATAGTAAGTTGAACAGATCGCTCTATCCTGTTTTGGCATTGTTTCAATTAATGAAAAACACACTATAAATTTTTTTCCTGGATAAAAATTGATAAATAAATGAATCAAGTGTCCTCAGTCAGTAGCATCAGCAGAATCAGATGAGCTCATCAAAATGACAAAATGCAAATCCAACCCATGATGTCATGTACAAAAGGTGGAGAGCAATTTTCCCTTCTGGAGCCTCTGCAGGTGTTGCTGTTTTCAGCTCAAATCCCAGAGTAAATTATCTCAAGGCACTCACATTTTCGGTAAAAGTCATTATGTGGGATCCGAACATCAACAAGGCCCTGTAGGATCTATGAATATAAAAAGAGATATTAAAAAATGAGGCCAGGACACACCATTCCCTCTTTATTAAAAAAAAAACCTAATTATGTTGTTCATTTATTCATTTCCAGGAGCTTGCTGGGGATTTGCAGACAATCAGACTCTTGAACACTCAGATTTGCAGTTTCTGTGTTAAACAACTAATTTAAGTTATAAGCTATTTAGAGACATAGGACAGTAAAGAGCTGGGCAGGAAAAGGTGAAAAGCAGAGGCCTATTGTACAATCTACAATTGTATTACCAGAAAAAAATAGACTAATTATATCACATGCCTGGTTATTAAAAAGTGAAAATGTGAGGAGGGGTCAACATCACGATGTCACAACGTGCTGTCTCGATACTCTGAGACTGCCATTGACACTTTTGCTATTGGACAGTCCATTGAGACCTAAACCGTCCCGTAGAGATGGTGATCAGGAAGATGAAGCCTTGCTGGTCTCAGGGACACCACAAAGTCCCTGATAGACCCAGGGGAAGTGCTTCAAGCTGGCGGTAAACAGGCAGCCCCCAGGCTGATAAAGTCGGGACGGCTCCAGAAGGAAGGAAGTGAAAAGAGAACGTGAGTCCATCTGGTGAGATATTTTTTCTATTTTGTGAAAGACTGCCCAAAGAAAATTTTTAAAGCCAAATTAGATTCTTAAGCAAAAGAATTGAGTGGCAAAATTAACCCGAAGTGGATTGCTTTGGAAAGCTTTTTTTTCTTTGTAACTATTCTTTGTGGATTGAGGTGCTCGCAACGTTTTTTATTTCTCCTCTTAAAGTGAATGGATTGATTTTTTTTCTTCTGCTTTTTGTTGCTTTATTTCTTGACTTCTGGACCTTCTTTCCTATTTTAACAATTCTTCCTATTACTTGTTATTAAAAGAAATCTAAAGAACTTTGTTTCCTATAAGCCAGAGATAAATATTATAAAGTGAAAAGTAGCAACACTGCCACTCAGAGATCAGAGGCTGGAGTTTTTGAAACAACATATCTCTTCTCTTTCCTTCTTTGATTTCACTGACTTTGTAGCTGAAGGGTTTGCAACTTGTTTATAGAAACTGATAAAGAGCCAAGGGCATGAATTGTTTTCACAGGTGCCTTTGAGAATTATTTTGGCAGGGGAAAGAAAGTGGGGGGAAACAGAACCCTTCTCCTTTGAAGAGCATAAAAGAACTTGTGTTCAAGTGAACCTAAAATAAAAAATAAAAGAGGCCTGGAAGGCTAGAGTGGCAGTGGCTATTAGTTTTTTTTCTTTCTTTCTTCTTTTTTTGGAAACATGGATCAATATTCAGATGAGGAAACCTTAAAATTCCAAAATATGTTGGCTAGAATTCAAAATCTATTGGAAGGATATGGGAGAATTGAGAAGAAGTTGGAAAGACTAGTCTTCCTCCAGCAAAAGATGATGGGCTTGGAGCCCCAAAAATTAAAGGGGAAAATGAAGATATAGAAGATAAAGACAAGACAATAGATGAATTTATTAATGGAGCAAATGTGGGTTAAAGTGGAAAGAAGGGAATATGGAAAAGGAAATTCGACAAATTGGAGCCCTACCCCAGATTCCAAGATACAGAAGAAAAAAATGGTAATGATGATGGTCTTAAGAAGAGAATTTTTTTCAGAAGAAAGATTGACAACCAAAGACAAGCTAATTTTACTGAAACCACTTGTATAGAGAGGAACAAATTGCTACAACTTTTTAATCAGCAAGCATTGTTGAACAGACAGGCAATAAATCCTTGAGTTTACAAATTATAGATGGAAGAAAACTGTTAGATGTGAATGAGACTTTATGCATTGGGATTTTAATCATTTTACTCATTTAAAATAGCAAATTGCATATAATACATTAAAATGAAGTATATCAAGTGAAAATCATTAAAATGAAGTATATCAAACATTTACTATTTTAATATTACCAGTATTAAGTGCCATTTATATATTCATTTCAAAGCTCTTTTTTATTTAATCCAAAATGAATTTGAAAAGATAATTGTAGTGAGTTTGCTTTTGAACAAATATTTCTAAATTTATTTGTTTACAATTTTATTCGTTTTAAAATTTTATTAGTTTGATTTGATATAACACCTCTTTCGTTGTTGTCTTGGGTGACATCTGTGAAAAAAATTCAGGTGCTCAGGCATGAAAATGTGCCGCTCAAACACTATACTTTTCTACCCACACTGAAAAAAAATTAGAGGGAACATTGGTTACAGGTGGTCCTTGGGTCATGTACATTCATTCAGCAACCATTCAACATTACAATGGCCCTGAACAAAAGGGGCTTACAATGACTCCATGAAATTCCTGCCATCGTAGCATACTCACAGTCACTGGATCACAATCTACACACTTGGTACCCAGCTCACTAATACAGCATTGCAGCGAGCTATGGTCGCATGACTGTGATTTCCAACTTTCCCGACATCAATGGGGAAGCTGGCAAGAAGTTTTAAGTTGCAGCCACTTGAGGTCCTTAATGAACTGCATGGTCCTCATTTAAGAATGGGAATTTCTTGTTACTAGTCATAAATAGCAGAGACTTGAATATTGTGTTCAAAATATATACACTTTTTTTCATATTGCAAAATAATTCAATGTTCTTTGCAACTACTAGGTAAAGGTAAAGATTCCCATCGCACATATGTGCTAGTTGTTCTCGACTCTAGGGGGCAGTGCTTATCTCCATTTCAAAGCCGAAGAGCCAGCACCTCCGAAGACAGCTCCATGGTCATGTGGCTTGCATGACTAAATGCCAAAGGTGCACTGAATGCTGTTACTTTCCCACCAAAGGTGGTTCCTATTTTTCTACTTGCATTTTTACATGCTTTCGAACTGCTAAATTGGCAGAAGCAGGGACAAGTAATGGGAGCTCACTCCATTACACAGCACTAGGGATTTGAACTGCCAAACTGCCGACCTTCTGACCAACAATCCTCTGGAATTGGGCGGCCTATAAATCGATTTAATAAAATAATAAATAACATGCTCAGCGTCTTAGCCACTGAGCCACCACATCCCAATGTCAAATGTCAAATTAATGTCAATGTCAAATTAAGCAACAACTGTGAGGGGGGGGATATTGTTTTTTATTTTTTGTATATTAGGTTTTTATTTTTGTAAATCGCCCAGAATCACTGAGACAGTGGGCGGCCATCCAAATTTTATTAAAATAAATAAATAATATGTGCATGTTGATATAAATTTGCTAGTTTAATTTATTTTAATCTCTAAACTGTGTTAACAGTTTTCAATTTCTATTAAATATACACCATGGCACTTAGTTTTCATTGGTATCTACAATGTATTATTTGTAGTCTACAACTAACAACTAAAACTAACTAATTTGGGTGGAACGTCTAGTTAAAGATATTTTCCAATGATGCCACTTGCTTACTTGATGGGGCACCTTGAAGCGAACATAAGAGCACAGTTTTAACATGTCTCCCATTTCTTCCGGAGTGGATGGAATCAAAGGAATGTGGTCAATGCAGTTGTTCTCCTTCTGCTCCCGCAACTGTTTTATAAAATTGCTTTCTTTGCTATTGACAAGACCTGTAATGAGAGGAGAAGAAACATTGTGTGCTAAGATCAAAAGCAACAGATTTTCTTAATAACCTTGCCATAGAAATTTTCATTTAAAATTAAATAAAATAAAAAATGGGAAAAAGGAAGAAAAGGAAGTGATAACAAGACATGACTTGACTTAAGGATTTAATTGGAAATTCAGTTAAGTGCATGGAGTTACAAATTCAATTAAAAATATCGCTATTGTTGAATTCAGTGAGCATTTATGAAGCATCTCCTACTCTAAATAGTACAGTAGACTATTCCCTCAACATTCTTGCACATCTGGAGGGTACCAGGCTGGGAAAGAAAGATCCAGAATGAGTCACCAGTGTCCATTTCCACTAAACAGGGACTGCCCTTGGAAGAGAGAAGATGTGCTCCAAAATGTTTTAATTTCTTGATATCAGATCACAGCAAATGATATTCAAACCACAGTCCAAATGTGGCCCTGTAGCCTATGACCAAGGCTACAGCAGGATCCCCAGTTGTGATATAAAAGTCAGTAACACACCCCTGAAATCTTGAAATTAGTTATTTCCCTTTCAAAACTACAACAGAAATATGTTAATGCAACCTTCCCCAAAACTGAGAGTTGTGCAGACAAATAGGCCATTGAAATTTCTAGAATTTCAATGGCCTAGAATTGATCTTTGCAGCTTTTTTGTCTGCAAAGAGAAGGGGGGCCAGCCGAGGCTGAATCATCATCTCCGTGCCGGAAATCCTTAGCTGTTTCTTCACAGCTCAAAGTAAGATCCCTCCACTTAGAACAATATTTGAACTATTTATCTGATTTTAATACAAGCAGAGTCCGTATCTGAGAACCTTATCTGCTTTTTTTTTTTAATCCAAGCTTCATTTTTTGCAAGAGCTTCCTTCGTTAACTTGGTTATTTTTTTAAAAAAGGCTCCTAAAATGGCGATTGTGCATTCTCCGTAACAATGCTACCTCCCTAATCTTTTTTGCAAAGAACAGTGATAAAAGTTCAAAGGGAGGAACAGCCGGTCAGCAGTTTCTTATTAATTAGTTTCACTTCTCTGAAGAGTTTACAAGACTTTTCTCTTACCAACTTTGCTAATATATATTTCTGATATAGAGAAGTCTAAAATGGCGCTGAATATGCCGAGCTGCTTCATTACAATGCTTTTTTTTCTGAAACCTTTTGAAAAATCCTAAAGAGCTAACAAAGGGGTGATTTAATACCTTTTTTTTCCGTAAGCTGCACAGCGAGCCAGTAGAGTTTGATTAATTGCTTGAAGATAAGACTTATAATGGCATCAAAATTAAATCCTGGGCTGAAACCTCCTCCTAGAAGCACATCCCCAATACCTGGCACAAAGTTGCAGCTTCCACCCTCTATGCCCCCTACTGGAGATGTGCTAACGAAATAACTTTTTTTGGAAACCTTCAGAGAATTCAAAGAGGAGATAAAGGAGATAAAGGAGGAAATAAGAGAGTTTAAGGTGGACTTATATGATAAACTTGATACTAGGATTGCCAAAATAAATGATGATATGCTGGGACTTGTAACTGTATTGACAGAACATGTTTCTGGAATTGAAGATAACCTAGAGGTTCTTAATGAAGCTAATACCAATTTGCCATCCAAAACTGAGGTGGTGCAACAAAAAGTTGAAAATGCTGAAAAACAAATTATTATGATACAGTACAGGCAGATGGAGCTGGCATTAAGAGTCAGGGGGTTGCGTGAGGATAAACAGGAGAACTTGAAACAGATTTTTTCAGAGGCTTTTGACTGTCTGGTGGGAAGACCGGGGTCCAACTTTGACTGGCAGATCGATAAAGTTTATCGCATTAATTCTTGAGCGGCAAAACAGAAGCAACTTCCCCGAGATGTAGTTATATACTTCACCACAAGAGAGTTCAGAAACATGATACTACAAGAGTCCTATAACACCAGGCTTCAAATTGGCGGCCAGGATTTGATTGTTTTGAAAGAAATACCACCTCAAATGCTAAGAGCCAGGAGAGACTATGCTTTTCTAGTGGAAGAACTCAGAAACCGTCAGATACAGTACAGATGGGATGTACCATTTGGTATTATAATTACATTTGACAAGCAAAGATATCGTCTCAACTCTGTATGGAAAGCTCGAGATTTCTATCACAATATTCTGAAGGTGGGACACTCTGCACCATCTGGATCTGGAGAAAGACCACAAGAAGGACAAGATAGACAGCAAACCACACAACTACCAGACAAGACGTACCATCTCCCCTCCCCGGAAGGGCAAGGTGTCATGGAACAAAAACCTAGCCATATGACTACCAGACAAATGGAAAAACAAGCTAAAATGCAACAACCTCAACAATCACCGGCCATTGATCAAGGAGTTACAGCAACAAGCTCAGAAGCCGTGGGAGAAGCTAGGCCAAAGGTTAAACAGGCCATGCAGGAGGCTCTAAAAAAGCTTCAGGCAACCAAAGATGACAACTAAGATTTTAACATGGAATGTCAATGGACTGAATTCTCCACAGAAGAGAAAGAAAATATTTCACTATCTTAAACAGTTCAAGAATGATATAATTTGTTTGCAAGAAACTCATATCAAATCAACTGATCAAAAATATTTGCTTAACCCCAAACATGGTCAACATTTTGTGACCTCTGCTACGGAAAAGAAAAATGGTATAGTTGTATACTTAAGAAAAGACATCAAGGCTGAACTAATTGAAGCAGATCCCTTTGGAAGATATATCGCGCTAGATCTAATCTTAGAAGGGAAAAAAACATTACTTTTGGGAATTTATGCTCCTAATCAACAGCAAGACGGATTCTATAGAAATCTTCATGCTAAATTAGTACAGTGGGACTATAAGTCTTGTATACTATTGGGTGTCTGGAACGGTGTGATTGACACTAAAAGAGATAAGAAGACCTCTCGCCCAAATACTAAAATGCGAGCTAAGCTACCCAAACCTTTTTTTGACATGATGGACAACTTTGAGTTGAGAGATATTTGGCGAGAAAGAAACGCAGAGGAATATGATTTCACCTTCTTTTCTGATAGACATCAATCCATTTCAAGAATTGATTTTATACTAATCACTAATGATTTACTTTCTAGGGTGAAGAAGACAAAGATTGCGGTTAGGGTCCTTTCAGATCATAACCCAGTTTGGATGGAATTGGGAAGGGTAGTGCAGGCAAGAAGGTCTTGGAGGCTGAATGAAAACTTATTCAGATATGAAAAGTACATTAATGATTTTAAAAAATTGTTATCTGAATACTTTGTTCTGAATATGAACAAGGGTACACCTATGGAATTTGTATGGGATGCAAGCAAAGTGTATATGAGAGGAGTACTGATGAATATAAACAAAATACATAGACATAAACAAGGGCTAAAACAAACAGAATTGGAAGAGGAAATTAAAGGGAAAGAGTTGGAGTTAACATTGAATCCAGGCGATACAAAGATTAAGGAAGCAATTACCATATTAAAATCCCAATTTGACATGTTGATCTCTGAACAGGTAGCCACTAGTTTATTATATGCAAAACACAACACTTTTTGTAACGCAAATAAACCAGGCAGATGGTTAGCTTATCAGATTAGGAAAAAAAGGAAAACTCGAAATGTAACCAAACTGATTTATAGAGGGAAGGAAGTGTTTCAACAGGAGGAGATTCAAAAGGCATTTCGGGAATTTTTTACAGAATTGTATAAAGGGGGTAAAATTAAGGGTTTAGATATAGACAAATACTTAGATAAAGTGAAAATACCCTTAGTTAGAGAAGAGTACAGGCAAAAGTTGAACCAACCAATAACCTCAAGGGAAATCTTGCAGGTAATTAAGCAACTAAAGTTAGGGAAAGCGGCAGGTACAGATGGCTTGACAGCGGTTTACTATAAAAATTTACAGTTAGAAATGGTAGAACCTCTTAGAGAATTATTTAATAAGATTCAAACGGAAGGTAAAGTGCCCCCATCTTGGAAGACAGCGTTTATATCTTTGATACCCAAAGAAGATCAAGATACTACCCAACCAAAAAATTATAGACCTATTTCATTACTTAATGTAGATTATAAAATTTTTACTAAAATACTAGCAAATAGGTTAATGTTGGTTATTCAACAATTGATACACACCGACCAAACAGGTTTTATACAGGGGAGACAGATGAAGAGTATTGTTAGACTAATTATTAATGCATTAGAATATTTGGGAAAGAACAACCAAATCCCTGCTGCGTTCATATTTCTGGATGCTGAGAAGGCCTTTGATCGAGTTAACTGGCAATTTCTGTTGAAGATATTGCAAAAAATGCAGATAGGAGATAGCTTTTTACAGTCAATTAAAGCAATATACCAACAACAAACAGCTCAAATCATAGTCAACCGAAGTTTAACAGACCCTTTTCAAATTGGAAAAGGTACAAGACAGGGCTGTCCTTTGTCCCCACTATTGTTCATTATAACTTTGGAAGTACTGTTGAATAAAATACGGGGCTTGGATGGTCTAAAAGGGATCAAGATTAGGCAGCAAGAATACAGAGTCTGCGCTTTTGCGGATGATTTGGTCATAATATTGGAACAACTGCAGGAATCTAGTATGGTTTTAATGAATACGATTAATCAGTATGGTCAAGTGTCTGGTTTTAAAATAAATTTAGGAAAAACAAAAATATTAGCTATAAATATGAATACTAAACAAAAGGAAGAACTAAGAGGGATGCTAGGATGTGAGGTAGTCAAAAAAGTCAAATATCTTGGGGTTAATATTTTAACCTCAAACAGGAAATTATATAAGCACAATTATGAACCACTTTGGCATAGTATACAGATAGAGATGAAAAGATGGGAGAAATTGCACTTATCTTTGCTGGGTAGGATAGTGGCA